>NC_140374.1:16607500-17272500 GCF_054491055.1 Hypomesus nipponensis
TCAATGAATCCAAGTCTCCAAATGAATAGATGTTACAGTAAAAATAGTAAACACACTGATAACATTAGAAATAGTGCCTAAAGATCACAAAAATGTACCATGTTTTACTTTTCTCTTTGTTTGGGGGCAATACTCCAGGAGTTTGCAGTACATAAGTTAATCAGTATATTTGTACAATGGTAAAAAATAAAATATATGTTGTGTACTTTTTTTTAAGGTTCACACCATTACTATAAAGATATATTTTATTCCACTCCATGACAACTAATGCAATACAAACAAAAACAAGTCAAAGAAAGAACTCTGACTTGAAGGCTTATGGCTACCACCTTTGTCCTAAAAGACCACGACCACTGCAGACAGAAAAAACAGCCTTTTTTCTTTCCCATTACAGAAGGAAACAAGATTCAAACACAGTCATCTGTGACGAGAAAATAAAGAAATACATCAAAAACTCAATGTGCGGGTTCTTCCCAGCTGGCTGGTATCTCCGTCTGTTCAGGGTTTCCTGCCCTAGGAGAGACTCCACTCTGGAGAAGACGCCCATGGTGCAGTCCACAGAGAGGGATGGGGGGTAGCAGGCTGGGAGGAGGGTGCGGGGGGTTCGGGGTTCGGGGTACGGGGTTGGGGGTTAGCCATCTTTGAGGAATAGGTGGTGGAGGGTCAGGGGACGGCCATCCTGGAGGTGTTGGGAGGCGGGATGTGAGTTGTAGGGTGGTGGTGGTGGGGAGTGCGTGCGTGTGCGTGTTGGGGCCTACTATGGGTTAAGATAGCTGTGAGGGGATCCCAAGGAGAGGCGGGGACCAGAGAGAAAGGAGAGAAAGAGAAAGAAAGAGAACGAGAGAAGCTGAGGACGAGACTACGTTTTCCAAATTCCTAGACAGAGGGAGGAAGGGAGTCGTGAAAGAAATTACACAAAGAGAGGGAGAGGAGGAGGGAGGAGAGTAGAAGGAAGGTGTGGGAGGATGGGGGGACAAGGAAGGGAGGGGAGAGAGGAGAGGGAGGGAGGTTTGGGAGGGAGGGAAGGGGAGGAAAGGAGGGGAAGTTGGTGGGCGGAATAATCTTGGGGCACGTTTCAGGTGCCTATCAGGATTGTGTTCATATGTTTATTTGTTTGTTGCTGTTTTGTTGTTGTGGTGGTCTTCTTCCCTTTGTCTCTCCTAAGCCGGGGTGCTGTGAGGGAGATGCTTCAAGGAGACTACAGGAGGATTCAGCTCAATTTACAGGCCTGTTCAAAAGGAGGCGAAGGACAAGAGGAGGAGGAGGAGGGGAAAATGAGAGAGGAGAGGAGGAGGTGAGGAGGCGGAGGAAAGGAGGAAGAAGTGGTGGAGGAGAAGGTAAGGGCGGGAACATGACAGACAAGGGGAGAGAAAAGGCAGAGAACGAGAGGGACAGAGAGAGAAGATTAAACAGATCGTCAAGGACATCTTCAACACAGATCAATTGCAATCAATTACTGTAGACAGCTGTTGGGTATCTGAGCATCACAGATTCAAGGAAGAGAGGAGGAGAGGTATAAATACACACCCTTGGTCCACTTTTAGATAGACCAGGGAGACCGGAGGGACTGGCCAGAGAGCTGGTAATAATGTCTCTGGAACCTGATAATGGTGTGTCCTCTATACCTCCCTCAACTCCTGTTGTAGAGTGTCAGTTTATAAACTTTTTTGTAAGTGGTGGTGTGTATCACAGACACACGCATACACGCACACACGCACACGTTATATAAAATATGATGCTGTATGAAGTTATCGATCCAGCAGTTGGTGTCTCTCACATATCTTTCTTTTGGCCCAGTATCCATTAGTCTGACTTGTCGTAGTGGACATCCCCCCCCCCCCCTCTCTCTCTCTCTCTCCCTCTCTCTCTCTCTCACTCTCTCTCTCTCTCCCTCTCTCTCTCTCTCTCTCTCTCTCTCACTCTCTCTCTCTCTCTCTCTCTCTCTCTCACTCTCTCTCACACACATTCTATCTTGTTCTTGTTCTCTCCTAATTTCTCAGTTGAAGTGAGTGTACAGGGAACAGCTCTGCTCTGCTGGTTTCAGTCTCTGTTGTCTTCTGGAACTGCTGCAGTCAATGTCAGACTCGCAGTCTTTCATCCAAACTGGTGACACGTAATATGTTTCTCTTTTCTTTACAATTATCCCTCCCTCCCTCCCTCCCTCCCTCCCTCCCTCCCTCCCTCCCTCCCTCCCTCCCTCCCTCCCTCCCTCCCTCCCTCCCTCCCTCCCTCCCTCCCTCCCTCCCTCCCTCCCTCCCTCCCTCCCTCCCTCCCTCCCTCCCTCCCTCCCTCCCTCCCTCCCTCCCTCTCTCCATCTCTCTCCATCCCTTCCTCTCCCTTTCCACCTCTTCCACTGTGTCCTCCAAACCAGATTAGGGAGAATTTTTTTTGAGAAATGTGAAATGTAATTCCTCCAGACATTCTGAAATGAATTGGCCTGTAGACTTCAAGAAATCCTGAAGCGATCGAAGCGTGTCTGATTCAATAGGGGGAATATGTTATGGAGGGAAATATCGATTTTTTTTCCCCCTCTGTCTCCATCTCTCTGTTTCTCTTTGTTGTTGTTCTTCCACAACATCTTATAAAGTGTGAGGACCTAACTAATTGTAAAACAGGATATGAAAGTTGAACATCTCTCCGATGCCCAGCTAAGGCTCTCTGGCCTTAGATCTGTTTTACAAATATGCGACGAGTCTACAGCTCTAACCTGGCCTTGGTCACACAGCAGCCTCCCGCTCCTACGCACCCTGGACATCTCCGGCAGGCCTGGACACAGAACAGCCTTGCTCTGGCCAACAACTCAAGGCCTTGACATGAATACATTTAGTCATTTAGCACACGTTCTTATCCAGAGCGACTTATAGTAAGTACAGGGACATTCCCCCCGAGGCAAGTAGGGTGAAGTGCCTTGCCCAAGGACACAACATCCTTTTGGCAAGGGCGGGAATCGATCTGGCAACCTTCAGATTACTAGCCCGGTTCCCTAACCCCTCAGCCATCTGACTCCCATTATCTGAATACATGCAGAATCCTTTCACCTCAGTTCTCCCCAAGAGGCAGCAGCTGAAGACTACCATAACAGGGGGAGTGATAGAAGTTGGGAGAGGAGGAACGCTCTCTTCAGCCCTCCCTTTTTCATCCCTCCATCCTTGCCTCCGCCCCCCCGTGTCCTTACTCGACGTCAGGGTGTCCACGACCCGAGTCATGCAGCATATGGTGGTTCACATCCAATATTTAGTGCAGCACAGACCAGTTTCTCGTTTGAAAGTCAAATCATATAGCTGCTCACAATGGCCCTCCTCAACCCCCACCGCCCACCTCATCAAAGACAGGAACTCAAACAAAACCTCGCTGTGGATAAAGTCAAGGAAACCATTTCCTCTTTAGAACTTTCAGACCGATCTGCCGTGTACCAATCAAAATGTGCAAAAACACAAAATGCCTTTCAAAATGTCAAGTGTTATCAAGCATTACAAGCTGCTCTGCAGGAACAGGAAGTGTGTTTAACACCCGGGAGGAGAGGAGACGCCGCTCTGCCTCCTAATTGGACGAGAGAGACTCACAGGTGTGTCATGGCTGTTCAGACAAAACAACGGTATTACTGTAAGCCTGAAATGTGGTTTATGTATTAGTGTGTGTGTGTGATGTGTTTTAATAGTTTAGAGGGATCTCTTGTCTAACTGTCTCCTAAATGTCTCTGCTGTAACTGAATGGATTAGAGTGAGGAAAGTGGCTGTCGAGGCAGAAATAGGGATCAGAGTGGAGGGATGGCATGTGCGTGCATGTGTGTGTGTGTGTGTGTCTTTGTTTATGAAAGGATATTGTGTACTCATCCAGACTTTTAAATTAAATCGTATACTGAAACCATTGCAACTTTTTCAGCAGTATGTATTGTGTATACATGTATAATATACATTGTAAATGGGTGGCAGTGGTCGTGTTATTCTACAGTACATGCAGTGGTCCACAGTCATTACTGTGACTGTGTCTTCGAGAGGGGCAGTGCCGCTGGACAGGCCAAGCTGAACGAGGGACTGAAGGAAGTAAGCCGACCCCTAAGACTTCACAGTGTGTGTGTGTGTGCTAAAGAGAGAGAAAGAGAGAGTGAAAGAAAGAGAGGGGGGTGGGAGAGAGAGAAGGAGGGAGAGAAAGGGGTGGAGAGAGAGACCAACAGTGACAAAGAGTAAGCATGGGACTAAGCCAGATGCCTTGTGAGGCGATGCTGCAGCAATGTCTCAGGCAGAGAGACATGGAGAGAGAGAGAGAAGGGAGAGAGAGAGAGAGAGCGAGCGAGAAAAGAGAGAAAGCGAAAAGAGAGAGAGAGATACAGAGGGAAATGTCAGCTTGTTAAATGCAGTAGCCGTTCACCCATGCCTTTCATTTTATCACCTCCCCTCACATATGTTTGTCCCATAAGCCCCACACATAGTTACAGTAGGCACGCACACACACACGCACACACACACACACACACACACACACACACACAGGGAGAGACACAGTATTAATCTCAAAAGGCCAGGACTGCCCTCAGCACAGCTCATGTGGAAAAACAGCTCTATTTACATACTGCCCATCTACCCCAGCCCAAACACCATATACTAGAATCCCCAACTCTGGCTTTACACAACCTGGAAGGGTGAGATAATGCCTCACACACCACATGCCCACATACACGTTACTTCACTCTCACAAACATGCACAGACACACACACACACACACACACACACACACACACACAGTGGTCAACTCTGCTTTAAACATTTGGAGGAGCTTATTGTTACAATTAACAATGTACCTTTAAGCTTGTTCACACGCGCACGCACACATGCACATAAACACACACACACAAACTGCATTAATTACAAACTCCCTACTGCAAGTCTAATTGAGTACTGTTATCACAGGTAGAGCAGCAGCGTCTCAGGTCGGACCTCAGGCCTCGGAGACCGTGTGTGTGTGTGTGTGTGTGTGTGTGTGACGGACTGCGTAAGTGAGTCTGCTTGTTTGTATTCGTGTCTGTGTGTGGGACCGTAAGGCTGGAGGATTTGGCTGGGAGTTGAACTGCAGTAAAGGCAGGTCTGAACACAGGACTCCGAGTGCTCCCTCTACATGCTCTCCAGCCTCCAGACCACCATGCATTATTTAAAGGTCTGCAGGAGTTACCCCAGAGGAGTGCTTTATCCTTGAAACCGGCGACAGGGGCTGAGCTCTGGCGTGCAGCTGAGGATATGGATTTTCCACAGCGTTGCAAAACGTGGGTGGGTGCGTGTATGTGTGTGTGAGAAAGTAACGTGAGCAAGAGGGAAAGAGACAGGGAGAACGAGGGCGAGAGAGAGACGAAGAGGGAGCCAGAGAGACAGACCGAGACAGAGAGAGACAACGAGAGAGACGACGAGAGAGACAGAGAGAGAAGGTCAGAGAGAGAGAAAGACAGAGAGATCATGGGCGAGGGAGGAAGAAAGGGAGAGGAAGATGGAGAGAGAGAGGGCAAGACAAAGCTGAATGCTTGGGGAGGTAGACTGATGGTGCAGCTGTCTCAGCTGGGTTGCAGTGAGGGGGGTCCGTGCACTTCCAAACTCCAACTCTGTGCTGAAATTCCCCCCTTTCATAACACACACACACACACACACAAACAGAATGACACGCACAGCCTCAGCTGGATGCCAATGTGCGTATGTGCGTGAATGTGCTAAGGGTGAACGTTAATTGGTTTTCTTGTATCTGTGTGGAATGCGTCCTTATTCCATTGGTAGACACTGGCCTTCATTATAGAGAGAGCTGGAGGCCTGTGCCAGAACACTCACCAAAGAAGAAAGGTATGTGGAGATTAGGTGTACACACACATGCACACACCTCTGCACCACACACACCCCACACACAATGTGGGTGAACAAAGTGTGACCATGTGGGAGAATCTTTGTGCACATGTGTGTGTGAACAGTATGTGTGTGCGTAGCGCCGGGTGTGTAGAACAGGCTGTGTAATCTCCACACACCTCTGTCACTCGCCGGGAGTGCTCCCCTTTCTCCCCCCTCAGCAGCGGTCAGGGGTCAGGCGTGAGATAAGGGAATTGAAATGAGAGCCCCTCGCCCCTCTGCCTCCCCAGCCTGCCTGTTTGAGTATGCGCAAGTCTGATCAGCGGCCTCCATCTCCCTCCCCCCCAGCGCCTCAGAGAGCAGCCCAGACAGAAGCCATCTCTCTGGGCGAGTGTAGCGGCTGTCCTGCCTCTGATACTCCTGGACCTCAGTGGCCCGTTGGTTCCCACTGGACACACACACACAGATTACCACTCCTCGGTTATCAGCTTCGGTCTCCCTATCTCTCACCTCCCTCTCGTTCTCCGTCTCTCCCCCCCCCCCCCCCCGCCCTCTCCCCTCCCTCTCTCGGTCTCTTATCCTCTCTCTTTCTCTCTCATCCAAACTACTCTCTGCCTTTGGGGACTGAATACTACTATTCTTTTTCTTTAAAAAAAATGCTGCGGTTTGTGCGCTGAGTCATGGCTTGTGAACACCTCAAAGGAAGGGAAATTCAACTGACCGCCACAGCCGTAACTCAGTCGATGCACAAACCAGGTGTTTTGTGATGTTTGATTTAGAACAGTTGACCTACAGTATTAACATGTGTAATACCTGTGTACTGGAAAACACCTTAGGACAATCACCAGACAATTGGCAGTAAAAAATAATCTGTAGTCACTGTCAATCAGCGTCAGTAAGTGAGAGTTGATGAGTTATTGACAGCTCTGAGTTACATCAGGTTGGCTAGTCGTTCTTTGAAAGGCTGTAGTAGTGGGAAGCCTGGAGGCATGGCCTTAGTTTGAATTTAAAACAATTCATCTTTTCTAACAGTTCTTCAAATCCTTTTCACCAAGATGACCATAGCATGGTTAGCAAAATACATCAGCCCTTCAAAACTTCAAAGTTTTATTTCAAATTTTGTGAAATAAAAAGTTCAGCATTCAGTGACATCTAAATTATCTACTTTCAGGCTGCAGAATGACATGTCAGCCAATCAAAGTACAGTATTGTTCAGCAGATTAATGAAGCCTGAATTGAAACAGAAGGACAGATTCCATGGACAAAGAATAAAGCCTGCTTGTGGGTCTACCAATTAACACTTTGGCTGTGCCCATACTGTTTATTCACACACACCGTATTATCACACAGATAGTAACAAAGAGGAAAGAGAGAGCGAGAGGGGAAAGGAGAGAGAGTGTAAAAGGCAAGAAAGAGATACAAACAGACAGATGAAAAAAGGGAAAGATAGAGAGATACAGGCAAAATAGATAGAGCACGATGGTAAGATACACAGATGTGTAGAGAAAATGAGGAAGGAAAAGATAAGAACAGAGCTCGTTCTCATGAGGGGAGAATACTGACTGATAAAACAGAACCAGAGATAATGAGTGATAAAGATAGAGAGTTTGAGAGAAAGAACACAAAGACCACAGTCTCAGTGGGGCTACAGGCTTCAACACTTTCTTCAACAATTTCTTCAACACTTCAAGTCACTTTGTGACTTGACTTTCACATGAACATCCCTCCCTTGTTTCGTTCCTCCCCTCTCCAGACAGTCCCAAACAGCCCCAAACCAAAATATCTCAATATTGTGCTTCTCTTCTGCAAACTGCTGCTTCATTATGTGGGTTGTAGAGAGGATAAATGATTCATGTGAACACTAATGGTATCAATGAGATATACAGACGTGCATCCCAACAGGGGTCCCTGGGAAGCCTGCAGGCTTGGGACGGGTTGCCCCCCCCCCCCCCCCCCCCCACACACACACACACACACATACAGATACTAGGAAGAATGGTTATATAATGTGGTAAAACTAATGTTTTGTGTGATTACACAAATACTACCCGCTAGTCCCTGGTCCAGTACTTGTGAATTTACCCAAACAACCAAGCTAGCTCAAGTGAAAGGAAATTTGTCCTCAACCTGCACCAATCAAAGCACACAGAGGATGGAGGCGTGCCATGTGGGTGGGCGGAGCCTGTACTCACAGGTGGCGGTGAGAAGCAGCAGGGTGAGGAGGAAGAGATGGTGGGCAGAGCTGAGGGAGTCTGCAGCGCTGCAATCCATCCAGGTCTTCCTGCAGGTGCACACCTGAACCTTGACCTCCGTGTGGTTGGTGAGCGGGGGCATGCCTGAGTCCGTCACCACCAGGGGCAGGTTGTAGTTGGCTCTCTTCAGACTGTGTAGCAACACCACCTGGGAGTGTGTGTCTGGGGAGGCGGAACACACAGGTTAGCTGGGATAATATGCAAGCGTGGGGAGTGTTTTGTCATGTTTAAATGATGTCTATCATTATTATAGTAGGACCAAGGACAGGTTGCTAAGTACATGATGTTCATGCAATGACACATTGCACATTGCTCAATAAAGTAGAGACAAAGGTGAACCACAAAATGAACAGGCGTGTTAAAATGACCAGAAATCGTCATGCCAATACACTGCAACATATTGTTTACACACAGCAAGTAGAACGGGACAAGGAAATACATGTTCACACACACACACACACACACACACACACACACACACACACACACACACACACGCACACACACAAAGAAGTCATGGCAGGAATGATAACGGCTGGCATATATCCATTTCTTGGGAAACAGTCTCCTTCTCGGCCCTATCTAGCTCTCTCCCTGCTAGTTTGATTGAAGACTGTCTCACCTTCTCCCCCCTGTCACTCACAGGTAATACCTCTGTACAGGATACAGCCTGGCCTTGTCAATCAAACTAACAGGGCAGAGGCAGTGCATACACACACACACTCTCTCTCACACACAAACACGCACACGCAAACAAACAGACACACACACACACACACACAAACAAACAGACACACACAAACACACACACACAGATAGAAACACCGACAATCGATGTCTTGGCTGCCTCTTTACCTCTATCAGACACTGGGTCCATTTGTCTAACTTTCTCCTTTTTCCATCTGTCCTTCTTTCCTCTGACACCTTTGCTTCTCCATCCACCTCTCTATTCCCTAGCCCCCCACATATACACCCTCACCCCCATGGCAGCAGTATGAAGATGTAAAAAGGACTCGCTAAAGGAAGGCAAATGTATAGAGTTGTATACGTATACATGTCGTTTTTCTCATGGAAGCAGGGGTATGGACCGATCAATTACGATACAATGGAAATATTAACAATAGTTTTTGTCGGTAAAGCACCGACCAAACCATCACTGTGAATATACGTAGTTGTACTGACTGTTGACCCTGGAGACCTTCCATGTCTTCTCCAGTCCAGGCTGCTTCCCCAGCTCGATCTTGAAGGGTCCTGCGTTGGGGTAGACGTCTTTGTCCCGGCCCCCCACCACCACAACGCTCATGTCCTTGGCGTCCTCACACACCCGCGCTACCGACGGGAACAAGTAGGGGGCGTTGTCGTTGTAATCCTCCAGGGTGATGATCAGCGTGCCTGTGCCAGTGGCTGGAGGGCTGCCTGTGAACACACACACCACAGCGTGAGTCAGTGGGACAGCAGTGTTAGGACCAGTCACTGCTCCCTGGCTGACGGTCAGCCTTGAGGAAAACTACAAGGCCCAGGTCAAGTCGATCCAAATCAAGTCATGAGGACAATGCGGATAAGGATACCTGTACTTTACGCTTCTCTTTCACTTTCCCACTCTATTATTTTGTCTTCACTCGAACCCAGGAGCCTTCATAGGGTTCTCTAGACCCTCCATTGAGTGGACCGACCTTCCCCCTCTTCCTCTCAAAAAGCCTTGCTGAAGGTCACAGAGAGCAGAAGGAGATGAAGAGGCAGGGCTCTTTTTGGGAGACGTGAGTCACGGGGATGGCGATGGACCTGTGGGAGATTCCACCTGTCTGGGTCTAGGAAAGTCAGCGTTGCTGGTCTGCTGGGTGTCAACTCTGCTTCTGCCAGATTAGAGGTTTTTGAAAACCTGTCAGCTCTCTCAAACAGCCCTGGAGGATTGTTTATTAATCAACCCCACGACAACCAGATGAGTAATTAGCTGGTCGTCTTTCTCACCTTTTCAAAGCGAGACGGAGGCTGGGTGGGAGGGGAAAATGAAAGAAAAAGGAAGGAAAATGCGGACAGATGTGTCATAAATGTCAAGTGTTTGAAATAAAACTCTCACTTGCTTTTCTTCCCACTCTCTCCCTATCTCTCACACTTTCACTGCAGTCCCCTGCAGAGTGTCTTAGCAGGGGAAACAGCTTATGAGGTGAAATAAAGGGAGAGGCCCTGTAAACATTGCTAAAAGGACACCGTCACACTGCTCCTAACAATCGCATCAAACTAAAGATGGGGTTCTCAGACACGTAAACTCTCTGGGAGGTAAGATGGAACGAGATATGGTCAATATCAACTACATAATCAACAATGCACACAGTGCCAGAAGGGGTTGGGGGAATGCATGGCTGCTCACACAGACTAGCACTGACTAACATGAAAACACGTGCACACACACATCAGGTGTGGACGGTAGCAGTGCTGTCCTTGATCCATGCTAGGACACAGTCTGTTGATGCATCCTGCCGAAGCAGGGGAGAATCTGGGTTCACACTTTTGGGGGGGCTAAGCCCCTAGATGAAACCTATTATTTTTCCTGTGACCCAGCAAAACTAGGGGGATCGGGGGGCATGTTCCCCCAGAAGAAAATATCCTTTTAAATAGTGTCCTCTAGTGGGTTTTAGGAAGAGAAATGAACACATTTAGATTTAAAATATAAAAGAAAAATACAAAATAAAAAAATACAAAATATTATTTTTTTTATAATAATTTTTTGGGTGGGGCTTATGAAACTTTTGGGGGGGCTCCAGCCCCCCAGCAGAATGTGCTTCATCCAGAAGAGGAGGTGTGTGTGTGTTTTATGGGAGACTTGATACAAAAGATGCTCGCTCTGAGCAGACAAACAAACACAAACAGAAATAAAGGAAGAGGACAAAAAGAAAAATCACGTGAAAGAAGCATGTTTCTTAGCGATTTGCAAAGCACTCAAGCAATTTGTTCTAGTGTAAAATTTGTTTACAGCCTGAAAGAAAGAATACAGAGAATGTGGTGTAATCACCATGATCAAGTTGTTTAGTTGTACAACAGAGGCACATTTTCTGCTGTTGAACTTCAGTTTATATTCAAGAAACGACACAGGCAAACAAAATCCTCAGGGTTAGCTCTTTTATTGACATGCTTCGATAGTCAAACCTCCATGAAATGTGTTGTTTCATTCACAATATAGGTATGAGAATGCATTGTCCTTCTGCACTTCCTTCTCCTCCCTATTTCCCTTTGTCTCCTTCTCTTCGTCTCTCTTGCTACTCCTCCTCCTCCTCCCTCTCGCCTTTTCCTTCAGAGAAGAATGATGTCGGGGAAGAGATGTAAATGTCCCCTGTTTGTTGTTGAGCCAAGCAGACGCTGTGCTTGGCTACAGCTTAATGAAGACATTTGTCTTCTGATGGGGTTTATACGTGCAGGCTCCCTCTCCTAATCACTCGGTTTTTCCTCCTCCCCCTTCTCCCTCTCCTCCTCCTCCTCCCGCTTAATCCACTCTTCCTCTTTATTCTGCTCCTCCCCCAGCACTGGCACGGTCCGCATGCACCCCCCCCCCCCCCCCCCAAGCCCCTCCCGCCTGTCTGCGTGGGAAGGCTGAGAGCGGCTGTGGAGCTCGGGTGAAGTGGTCCAGTTTATTCCTCACTTCACCTGCCTGAAGTATGATCGTCCTCCTTTTGACTTCCATAAAAAAAAACCCTCAGCCCACGCCGAGCCCCACCTCCGCTCTGCTGCTCCTCTCTCCCCGCACCTGCGGCAGCCCGCTCGTGGGTTTGAGTGATAGCGCAGCCAAACATGCTCTATAAAAGGCTCGCCTGAGGGGCAAAAGCGTCTCCTCAATAACTGCATCACCACTTTTAGACCGGTGAACTCGCCTGACCCTCAGATATGAGAAATCAGCTTTGATGCCAAGTACAATGAGGATATTGACCGGAATATCGGCATGGCTCTCTTTTAATATCCCTTACGTGTGTCACAGGGTGCTTACGTACCCTATCTGTCGCTGGACTAGTGGAGCTGTGTCGGTCTGCCTGTCTACCTCGGTCTCCTAGTCTGTCGGTGTCTCTGTCTTTCAGTCTATCTTTCTGTCTGAGCAGGAATCGGAATCAATCCACTGTACTCTCCCCTCTCCCCCGCCCCGTTTTCACATGTGTGCTCTCTTTCTCTCTCTCTCTCTCTCTCTCTCTCTTTCTCTCTCTCTCTCTCTCTCTTTCTCTCTCTCTCTCTCTCTCTCTCTCTCTCTCTCTCTCTCTCTCTCTCTCTCTCTCTCTCTCTCTCTCTCTCTCTCCCTCTCCCTCTCCCTCTCCCTCTCCCTCTCCCTCTCCCTCTCCCTCTCCCTCTCCCTCTCCCTCTCCCTCTCCCTCTCCCTCTCCCTCTCTCCCTCTCTCAGTGTTATCACACCATTACAGGGCCCTGGGTGTCACTTCCCAGGATCAGAATAGCTCCCAGGGACCCAACACTGCGTGTTCTAATTGTTGCTGTCTGATTCAGAAGGCGTGCTCTGGACAAACGGCTGCATGATTCTCCCTCAGAGAGAGATGGATCAGAGAAAGAAATAAAGGAAGAAAGGGGGAAAGACAAAAAAGGAGTGTTATCAGGTTTTCCTTTTGACTACTCTGACACGTATGCACACACGTACACACACACACACACACACACACGTACAAACACACACACACACACACACACAGAAACAGGGTTGTGATTGGCAGCAGTCTTACAGTAAAAGCACCAATCTCTGCCACAGCACAGTATGGTGCTGTAATCCATAATCTACTTCTTCTGTTCCTTTCATGTGAACAGTAGGAGGTAAGGTGAGGAGGGGCATTGAACAGCAATTTCTGAGCAATAGAAAAACAACAGAAAAGTGGAAAAAGTGGAATTGTTCTCCCTCAAACCATCTGTCACTATAGATGCCAGTCTGGACAGCCCCAAGATGCTCCAGGCAGGTGTGTGTGTCTTTGAGTGTGTGTGTGTGTGTCTGTGTCTAAGTGTGTGTGTGTGTGTGTATATGTGTGCATGTGAGTGCATGTCTGAGTGTGTGTGTGTGTGTGCGCATGTATGAGTGTATTTGGACACATTCATTTTCGTTTTCATCGTGGCATCCATTAGCTTGAGTGTGGACCCCTGCGAAGAGCAACTGATGAAGAGAAATGAAACAAAAACAATGAGAAAAGCAAAGCGAGGGAGGGAGGAGAAGGGGGTTGTTCTAGAAAGTTTCAGGGCAGATAACACCACAGCCCAGGTGCCTCGCAAACTAATTCACAGATGGAACAGAGATGTGTAATACCTACAGGAAGGAACCAGGGGAGAGAGGGAGGGAGGGGAAAGGCAAATGTGTGAGAGAAAAAGAGGCAGGGAATGGGGAGGGAGGGAGGAGGGGTGGTGGGGTGAGAATGGAGAGATTGCCTCCAGGTGTGAAGGAGAGAGGAGTGGAGAAAGGAGGATTTGCAGGTGAGAGAACAGAGAGTAAAAACAGGTAGAGAGGGAGATAACGACAGGAAGTCAGATAAGGAACATACACCTACACACTGTGGCTGAGCCTTCAGACTGCTGTAGGAACACAGTGGCTGAGCCTTCAGTCTGCTGTAGGAACACAGCGAATGAGCCTTCAGACTGCCGTAGGAACACAGTGAATGAGCCTTCAGACTGCTGTAGGAACACAGTGACTGAGCCCGTCTAATTTAGTCCTTATACAGTCCTCCCTCCCATCACTCACAGGCCCCGTCTCCCACAGCGACATGAAAGACAATCCACCTGCCATAACAGTCTGATTGGCTGATCATTGTTTTAAATGAGTCCAGCCAATCGGCCGATCCTGCGAGAGGAGGATGTTATTGAGAGAGATGGCTTTGGGGAGGGCGTTGAAGAGGGCCAGGTGCTCTGGTAGCTTGACCAATTAGTATGAAGATCGAGTTAGGCTGTCAGTCAGACTGGTACTTCATGTAACAGTACCAAGAAGAATATTGATGAGGCCTAAAGTAACTTCAGGCAGCAAGCAGCATTACTGTTGGCTGTGTTGTGACCGCCTACAGCTGACACAATTATTTACCAAGCATTATGTGTTTAGAATTTCCAATGTGCAATATTCACTTGTTTTTCTGTAATATGTATTTTTCATCATTGATCATTTCTACTGAGTTGATTATGTGATTTAATCATTAATCCATAATGCTCTTGAAACAGGCCGGGGGTCCACACGCTGTCAAGAACATCTTCTGCATCTATCACAACAGGAAGGACAAGGTAGCACAGGAGGAAGTGAAGGTCAGATGTGACCAATCTTATCACAGCTGATGAATATGCAGCAGGAAGCGGATCAGTCTTTAATTGCAGTGGCCTTTTAGAACTCCCCTCCATGCTGGGGCGAACGTGCCCTTACACCCTGCCCTCGTGCACCAGCACAGCAAAGCCCCCCAGGGAACAAAGGCAGCTGATTGGTCCCCAGGTCTGCCTAATGAGAGACAAGTGAGGAGGATGAGATGTGTCTCTCTGTCTGCCGGCAGCCATCTTTCATCCCTTACCCCCCACAGCCTGACTCCCCCCTGCCTCTGACACAACCAAAACACTTTTTTAACCAGGAAGAGAAGGAAGGGCGAAAGAGAGAGAGAAAGAGAAAGAGAGAAAGCATGAGGATGACATACTGAGAGTTAGAGACTGTGAGAGAGAGACAAGATAAGATGAAAGCTTTTGTCCTCTTTCTCTCTCCCTCTCTCAGTGTGAAAGCAGTGAAAGAGGATTTGACTGGTAGAACCAGCCTTGGGAAACAGTGTCTCTGCCTGTGTGTGTGTGTTTTAACATCACATAGTAAGAGTAGTAGCTGTGATATGAACATTCGTTGAATCAAACATAATTGGCTCAATAGGACTGCAATGAAGGCCACAAACTCTCAGAAACACTCGAGAAAGAGGGCTGAAATGATGTGCACTGCAGCACGCACCACACAGCTGAGGCCATAGTTGACCTCCCAGACGACCCAGACTGACCTCCTGAGTCCTCACGTCTCTGTGGAGAGTGGCTTACAGAGGACTGCCCATACCAAGGCTCATCTGCTACGCTGCACACTCCTGTTCTTGGGATAAAAGGAGCGAGGCTTTCAAGAGTGGTTTTGAGAGAGTAACAACAACCAGCAGGAGAACTGGAAAGGAGTAGGGAGAGAGGGAGAAAGAGAGAGAGGGGATTGAGAGAGAGGAAGAGTGGGATCTGGGAGTGTGTGTGGACAGGAGAGAGAAAACAAGAAAGAGAGAGAGAGAGAGAGAGAGAGAGAGAGAGAGAGAGAGAGAGAGAGAGAGAGAGAGAGAGAGTGAAAGAGAGAGAGAGGACTGAGAGGGAGAGAGAGAATGACGGGAAGGGCGGATGGTGGGAGGGACTGGAGGAGGCAGAACGAGCGAGAGAGACACATTGCAGGCAGAGAGCGTCGAGGGTAATGAGGCATTGAGGAGAGACTATGTGGGAGAGAACAGAAGGCCAGGCAGCATCCGGCTGTGATCTCCCCTGTGTTACAGAGCATATCCCATTATTGTGCCATTATCCCCTCCTTGCTCTGACTTTCCACCCCTCTGCCCCCCCTCTGCCCCCCCTCCCCCCACTGCCCTGCACCCCTCCACCTGCCCTGGTCCCCTGGACCTGCCCCCGGGCTCTGCAAGGCCCGGGGTCAGCCCTAATTGGCAGGAGAGGAGGAGCACACTTGTCTTGTGATTAACCTGCCCAGCTGGATCAGGATAGTGTATGTTGAGAAAGTCTGCCAACCAACCAGCCATCCATCAAGCCAGTCAGCTGTCTAGCCATTCAGTAGACCAACCTGTCAGCTTTCCAAGCCAATCAGCCAGCCAGCCTGTTTGAAATGCCAAGCAGGTTTTTGGCTGTCAGAGTGTTTTTGCCTGCTAAAAGTAACGTCTCAAATCCCAAATTAGCCAGCCATTGATTCATCAATAATAGAATCAGAGCCCTCACTCAGCTCTGCACTTAGCAGGGAGAACCAGTCACAGACCTAATAGCATGCCAGCAGTCATCTCTCTCTGTCTCTCTCTCTTTCTGTCTCTCTCTCTCTCTCTCTCTCTCTCTCTCTCTCGCTCTCTCTCTCTCTCTCTCTCTCGCTCTCTCTCTCTCTCTCTCTCTCTCTCTCTCTCTCTCTCTCTCTCTCCCTCTCTCTCTCTCTCTCCTTCTCTCTCCGCATGATCTCTCCCTCTCTCTTTCTTTCTCCGTCTATTTTTCCCTCTGTTGTTGAATCGGCACTGATCTGCCTCCTCAAACCAGGATCACTGATAAGGCTCCAGGCAAAGAGAATCGCCCTTGTGCCGAGTATAGATCTGCCTTCAGTCTCTAATCTCCCTTCTTCTGTCCTGGTGTCTGACTCACTGAGCCTGAGGTCCTGAGCAGACAGGACGGACAGACAGACAGACGCGCATCAGATCACTGTATCAAAAGCATCCGGAACAAATGAACCCACAGACGAATGGGCAGGTAAATGATACAGACCATTACTGGACGCCATGTCTGGCTCATTCACAGCACTTAGCGTGGCAATGAGGCTAGGCAGAGCTGAAAAGTAGGGCTGGCAGGTAAGGAGAACAGAAGAGAGGAGGAGAAAGATGAGGAGAGGAATGGCGTGGCGAGGAGAGGAAACGAGAGAAGAGGAGGAGAAATGAGAGAAGAGGAGAGTTGAGGAGGAGAGGGAGAAAAAAAAGGAGGAGAGGAAATGAGAAGAGAGCAGAAGCACCAGGGGCAAAGGGATGCCCGGTGAATGATTTGCAATTCAGCGTCAGTTCTGTGTCTGACTGTGTGTTACCCAGCCAGATTCTCTGTGACATGAGTGACTGCTCTTGTAGGTAATATGCAGACAGGTGTTGAATGCTGAGACCTGGGATACCTTGCCCCTCCGGCACCTCTCTCCTGTGGCTCTATACTGCATGCTCAAGCTCTGCTCTCATGCATACATAAACAGCTCTGATACCATACTTGGTTCCTACTCTATGTCGGTAGTACTAATGTATTAATGTATTCAGACCTATTTGATCATGTACGTTTGTATGTAAATAATGGATTAATGTTTTCTTGCTTTTATAGGCCATGTTGTACAGAAACAGGATGCTGACACAAGCGTGCACACAGAGCACACACACACACACACACAAACAAATTCTCAAGGAGGAATGAAAGAGAACATCTGATATCTCAGTGGGGAATCTGAGATGAGGGCACAGTCTGTCTGAATGTGTGTTGTGTGTGTGCGTCTGAGAGTGTACAACTGCAGCATGCCACTGATGAGAGTTTACATACACTCCAGTGAGCCTGCCCCCAACTTTGAAACACAATCGTTTGTGTTTATTCCTGTGTTTGTGTGTGAGTGCATTTGAAAGGTTTCCGCTGTGCTGTACCGTGCAGGCTGATGTTTCACAGAGCTTCGGTCCTTTAGGAACCACCTGGGAATACACAACAGCAGGACTACAACGAGCAGCTAATATTCCTGAATAGACACACACTAAGACTCACACACACACAGAAACATACACTCCAATGCCAACTCTCTCACACACACCTGCATATTGACTGTACACACACACACACACACACCTGTACACATGCCGTGTGCACACACCAGCTGATGTTGCAGCAATTCAAGCGCGTCTTGCAACTTCACACACCAAAGGGTATAAAATGGATCCATTTGTTTCTGCTGTTTGTAGTGCAATTGCTCTGCCACGCTGTGTGAGCACAAAGCCTCCTGACCTTAACCTTTCACCAGGCTGCAAGGCCAGGCTGGGGGCAAGGACGAATAGTGACCCCTGAACTATGGGGGGGTATCCCCTCTCCCCCTCCCCTCCCCTCCCCCCCTCCCCTTCCCCCCTCCCCTCCACTCCCCTCCCCTCCACTCCCCTCCCCTTCCCTCTAATCAGACAGTGAAACAGGTTTTCAGCTCAGAAGCAGCCAGCAAGTTCATGACCACATGCTGTGTTGCTCCGTTTGTGTTGTCTAACGTGTGCATTTTCTCTCTCTCTCTCTCTCTCTCTCTCTCTCTCTCTCTCTCTCTCTCTCTCTCTCTCTCTCTCTCTCTCTCTCTCTGTCTCTGTCTCTCTCTTTCTGTCTCTGTCTCTGTTTCTGTCTCAGCCTTCGTCTTTCTCTCGCTCTCTGATGGCAAAAATGAAGCTTGGTAATCAATACGGAATAGGGACATCCGCCTTTCACAACTCAATCAATGACCCATCTCTCTCCATCTCTTTTCACGGACTTCCCCTCTCACCCCACCACTGTCCATGATTACTGGGTGACACATTTTTATTCTTTGTCTTCCTCCTCCTCCCTTCTTTAATCCATTCAGAACACATTTCTGGAATCACTCTCCTTATCTTGCTGTCATCCAGCTCTGCCATCTAGTTCTGCCAGCTCCTCACAAACCCTTCCTCCAGTCCCCTTCCATTCAATCGCATCATCTGTCTTTCAAACTACTCTGTCCATCCTTGGTCTCTCTCTCACTCACTCTTCCTATCTCTTTTCTTTCTTTCTTTCTTTCTTTCTTTCTTTCTTTCTTTCTTTCTTTCTTTCTTTCTTTCTTTCTTTCTTTCAATGGGCGGTCTGTCCCAGATCAATGGTACACTGGAAGACCCAGTAGGCATGTAATCATGCTGTAACACTAAAGAGAAGGAGAGCCTGCTTCAGTTTGGCAATGACAGAGCAGGATCTGCAGGTGCAGGAGGGCATCTATTTATGTTCTGCTTTGTCAGATGTACACACACACACACACACACACACACAGATTGACGTGTATACAGACACACACACATACTTTCACACGCACAGAAGAGCTATAACCTGATCTTGGCCTCACGGGAAGCATGCACTAACACACACGGAAGCGGCACTCATAAAAGTGGATTTACCGTCAGGCTATAGTAACGGCCCGGACCTCATAAATGTAGACTTTATACCACGGATGTACAGTTAAATAAGAAGAATTGTGACGAACAACAGGCAGTACTATTATAGAGCACCAGAACAGGAAGTTTTCCTGTAGGGCCCATTACTGTAAAAGCAATAAAATAAAGAAAGAAATATAGGATTAGTCTTGACCGGGCCTTAAACATTTTCTTCCCTTTGTCTTGTTTCTCCCCGCCTCCTCTTTCAGTCTTTCTTGTCTCTCTCTGTCAATCTCCTGCACTTCATCCACCCCTCCACCTCTTCAGGACTGCTCTAGCCTCAGTCCCTCTCCAATGCTGTGTGTCCACCTGCTGACAGAACCTCACAGATCGGATTATAGATATGCCTCAACCTCCTTGCTCCCTCGTCAGAGAGACAGAGAAACACACGGAGAGAAAGAAAGAGAGAGAGATCCACAGGAGGGAACCATTTATGTCTAAAAACAAGTCCAGACAGGTCCTATCTCGTCTGATCTCTGACTGTACCGGGCTGGAGATCTCATCTCATCAGCTGAAGGTTAATTAAACCTGTGGCAGGGTGAGACTACCACAGGGTCAGCCACACACAGTGGTGTTACGCAGAGCCTGAGAACTAAGTAGAGTCATGCCTGTTTTCAAACCAACAACTGACAGCCCAAAGCAGGCCAAACAAGTCCTTAAACAAGTCGCAACTTCCCAGAGCACCACTCACCATTGTCTGTTGCTAGGAAGACGGCTGTGTACTTGTTGTCGTGGACGAACGGCGACTCGCGGTCCAACGACGCCGACGTGTTGACCGTCCCTCTGACCGGGTTCACGCTCAGCCAGCCTGCTGGATCTCTCAGCACCGCAAACCTGACCACAATAGAACCACACGTCAACACTCGCTTGTAGAAGCAGCAGCACAGGAAAAACACATAGACTACTACATTTACATTTAGACATTTAGCAGACGCTCTTATCCAGAGCGACTTACAGTGAGTACAGGGACATACCCCCTAGGCAAGTAGGGTGAAGTGCCTTGCCCATGGACACAACATTATTTGGCACGGCCGGGAATCGAACTGGCAACCTTCTGATTACTAGCCCGATTCCGTAACCGCTCAGCCACCTGACACCCCAGTACTACCCCAGACCGTACCGATACCCTCTGGACCCAACCTCGTCTACTGCATCAGGTGTGGGCTGTCACTTCCTGTTTCAGTTGTGATGGAATTGATGGAGGAAAGAAAACTCGTGTGAGTTAACTAATAACCAAGAAGATTTTGGTCTATCAGGCATGCAGGGAAACCTGGCAGGGGGATGCAGGGCGTTTCAAAGCTTTTATCACAACGTGTTCCCAGCAGGAGTTGCCCTTCACACGTGCAGCAGAGAAGGAGGCTACTTACGACTGATCTCGACCAACAGTTAATCTATTCGAGGATACGGCACCACTCAAACATGACAGAAGGTAATAAAGGTATGAATGCAATATAAAACAATATCAGAAGCACATCTTCTCTTGCTGCAAATCATTTTTGGAGTTACCTTGGAAACCCGCCCTGACGGCTATAGCTGAGTGAAGTGTTGAGCAGTGTGGCGGTATATTGGAGAGAGAGGGTCCATCAGCGGACCGAGACGTTCCCATTCATACATGGGAATGGTGGAGGTCAGCCCTAGGACAACAGGCATGCATGCCCAATGGAACTGACATTATCTCTGAGAGATGATTGTCAGTTTTATGTGCGTGTGTGTGTGTTTGTGTGTGTGAGAAGATATAACTAATAGAGGTGAGGTCTCGAAGGTTCTGGCACGTAGAGATGAACAAAGGCATGAAAAATCACGAAACCTAAAGTAGATGAAAAGTATAAAAAATATCAGCAATAACGTTTCTTGCTTCCTTCCTGTCTGTATTATTAGCATCTTTCTTGAAGGAAAATCTGATTTTTGGGCTCCAACTTCTGTTTGCTTATTAATCCAGGAATTGTGGTAGTTTTATGAGTTTTCTTATTAGCATGATGGCAGATATGAGTTTGCTCATTAATCCAGGTATCACAGTAGTGTAATGGGGTTTGCTCAATGCTCTCCTCCCAACAGTCCCATACAATGGTTATAATATAACAATCAGAGGCATTGTGTTGCTGGAGCAACTGGCTGTCTGGCAGCCGAAAGAAAATGTGTTTGAGAGTTTGAAGTCTTGAGTTCAAAAGTTTAGGCCCTAAACCGTTGAACTCAACGCTTCAAACTCTCAAACACACATTTTCTTTCGGCTGCCTAAACTTGAGGGTGTTGGGTGTGTATGTATGTGCATGAGTGTGTGTGTGTGTTGGAAAGCATGTTTGTACCTTGTGTGCGTATGTGTGTCTGATTTGTGAGTCGTCGACAATTCACCCGGGGTCACACAGTGACCATGATAGATGATATCCAAGTTGGCTTCACCATGGAAACAAGCATGTGTCGAAGGCTAATGATCTCGAAGGTAGGAAGAGAAAATGTGCGATTAAATGTGGGTTTGTAACTTGGATTTGGAGCTTGTTATCGGAACTTCCACATACACACACACACAGAGCATGTTTTAAGAATAACATGCCCCAATGTGATACTCTTTCTCCCTTTTAATGAAACGCTCACACGTGGTTATGTCCTCCTGATGATCAACAGATGAACACATGGTGATGATGCCCTGCTCTGAAGCCCAGTCTGAAACAGACCTGATCCAGACATGCAGTAATAGGAGCTTTTCTTTCCTTCTTCGTGCTGAGTGGTTTGTTTGCTCATATGTGCTGTTCAAATATTCTTTATTTTCACGAAGATTGATAAAGGATGCATTTCAAAGGTCTTTATTAAGTTAATGATTGTTCTCATGCTGTGGTTTAGCTGTTAATTTCGGATTAATTATCTCTCCCATTCTCTCTCTCTCTCTCTCTCTCTCTCTCTCTCTCTCTCTCTCTCTCTCTAACCCTCCAAATGCTTGTAACCAATGTGCAGGTACACAGGACGTTGGGCCACAGCTAGCAGCGCTCGTAACGGTGTAGTGTAGGGACCGTGCACTCCCCAAGCAGAGCAAGCTAGGTTAGGGGTGTTCCTCCTCCTCTGGAACCTCTGGATGATATAGCTGTGAGGCTCCTCCTCTCCCCAAACACAAGTGCAGCCCATTAGCCCTGAGTGGGAAGGGCCATTAGACACACATTAAAAAGCCATCAACGACACATTCATATTTGACTCAGTAGGGGGACATGCTAATTAGCATTAGCATCGTGAGTAATGGAAGAGGCCGTGGAGCCGCACACGTGCAAGACTGGAGTCAATGGGACACACACAAACACACACAAAGACCTCCATGTCAGACAGGGGCAACCCTGGGTGGGTGCAGGGCACATGATAACATAGTCAAGATGAGTGGGGCAGCCCTGGGTGGGTACAAGTCACATGAAGAAGAGGGTGTTAGTTCAAACAGCACCCCCATGGATCATTCCCAGAATAATGATTACATGTTAGAAAAGCATGTTTGCAGCCTGGCACACAAGCCATGATTCTAAAGCAGGTTTTTCATTTGAAGTTCCGAGATCGGAACACTGAAGAACAAGAGAAGGGTTACTGCAGGGGACACCATTACACTGCTGTTGCATCAGATGCATTGGTTTAATGTGGGCGTACGTGTCTGCATGTGTGTGTGTGAGAGGGGTGGGGGGGAATGAGAAAAATATGACATTAGAATAAGACAGAAAGAGAGAGGATGAGGAGTCAGAAGAGAGCAAGAGAGAGAGAGAGGGGGGGGGGAGGGGAGAGACAGAGACAGTGCGGATAGGAGAGAGAGAAATAGAGTGAGAGATAGAGTAGGAGAAACAAAGAGAGAGAGCGACCCTCGCTACAACCATTTGAACACTTGTAGTAATTTACTTTGAACCATTTTGAAAGGGTTTGACTGAGGAATTAATTCCGCCCACACGGTCGTCCATATTTATGATAAGTGTTCTGAATGACAGCGTAAGCTAAAGGATAATGATTAGTAAAATGCTGCGTATTAGGTGCATCCACATTGTGAATTCCACTCTATAAACAGGTGGTGCATGACTGGAGTGTAGCTGAGTGTAGGAGTAGGAATATTAATTTCAGAAAAAAGGGTGAAGGTAAGAGAAGTAGTCTGTATGTGGCCTAGAATAGTGCGGATGCTTATTTATTGATAGTGTGACACTGTGTCACACTGTGTGTGTGTATGAGATATGGGCAGCCACGATTGGGTCCAGAACATAGGACAGCTTAGTAAGGGTGTGTGTCACTCATTTTCCCGGTGACAGTACAGCACATAGACGTTAAACTGAGCCTTCCAGCCATCAGCGTGAACAAGCTCCTGTCTCATCACATACTCTATCAAACCAGTCGTGCTGGCTGGACTGTACACCCACTCAACCTGAAGAGAGCCACAGAACATCTTGAACAAGCATCACTCAGTCACATACACACACACACATACACACACACATACACACACACATACACACACCAAACACGCTAATGCATACAAGTATACACACACAGCTGCTAAGTTTTCCAGAGGAAAGTGCCTGTGCACTTTTAGGACATCCAAATAATGGATGTCCTAAAAGCAACCAGTGTTTTTTTGTGCTTGGTCAAAAACAGGTTTGTATCCAGGGGTAGAAGATACCGCAAACTGTATGTTCCCCCCCCCCCCCCAGGGGGGGCTGGGGAAGTGGGGCTGGGGCTGGGGCTGGGGCAGGGGCTGGGGCAGGGGCAGGGGGTGGAGTGATTCTACATGGTTCAAGTCTGACGAATACGCTAGCTTGTGTGTGAGGGGGAAGCTGCAGCAAGTAATATATATAGCTCCTCACTTTAGGATGGCTTGACAAAACACACAGACACACACGCACACACACACATAAAAGGGCGTCATGCAATTGATTAGAAGGAACAATGTTCTTCTACTTGAGTTCCCTAAGTGCACTGTGACTTTTTCATTTACATATTTAATAGTCGGAATTTGAAACTTTGGCAGAACACTTCAGAGTACCTTTTTTCTCTATTGGTTTCTGCTCTCTTCATCAATGTCTTCTCCTTCTCTGTTTCCCTTGTTCTGTCACTCTCTCTATTTCATTCCACTCCATTCTCTATTTCTATCTCACAGATGGGTGTTCAGGGTCTAACTGGCTGAGAGAATCTGAGGAAAGGAAGCCGATAATTATAATACTGTGTTTTATTTTAATAAATGAGCTGTGTGTGCGTGCTTCTGTGTATGTTTCTTTCTTTGTGTGTGACTGTTTCTCTGTGTGTGTGTGTGTGTGTGTTTGTGTGTGCTTCTGTGTGTTAACGTGTGTGTGTTTCGGTCTGTAAATGAGTGTGTGTGTGTCTGTGTGTCTGAGTAGATGGCAGCGATCAGGAGCTGTGTGAAGGTAAAGAGGCTCAGAGGGTTTCGTCTCTTCAGCTGTCGGTCTCTATAGGACCAGTGATATGGAAGTACAAGAGAGAGCACAAAAACCAATGTGTGAAGGACAGGTGAGAAAGCGTCTGGTAGGAAAATAACATCCAAGTGCCCAATTATTACCGTTGTTGTTACCATGACAGTTGGCCACTGTCACACTTGTTTAGATACCTGCATCCCATCAACTTCCCATTGACCCAGTGGTCCCCTACCAGGAGGCAGTAGGGGGACAACAAACAGTGACGGACGCCCCATCAATCAGCTGTCTGACAGACTGAGGGAAAATCAGAACTACCTGTCAACACGCTATCATGCTCAGGGCCCTTCATTAATGTCTCGTTAAGACAAAAACTGTCACTTCTTCATGTCCCTCCTGCATCCCTCCATCCATCCCTTCATCCATCCATCCCTTCATCCATCCATCCATCCATCACTCAGCCATGTGTGTGACAGGGGTCCCATTTGAGAGACCAGACCCCTCATCCATGTCTGCTTAGAGTTGACCTAAACACCTGGGACCTAGAATAGTTAAGTACACTGTCTAACACACACACACACACACACACACACGCAGGAGGCACACACACAAAACTGTTGAAGTAGCCCATTAGAGGAAGGTGGATGTTTGGAATGAGATAAATGTGCATTAAGACAGGCAACTCCAGTGCAGTAACTTTGTGTGTATGTGTGTGCACGTTTATAATTGTGTGTGTGTTTGGAGGTACGGCTTGCTTTCCTGTGATCTCCCCTCTACTTGTCTTCCAGAGTACCAGGATCAGAGGAGACATAGCCAGCTGTCCTGTTGGAGATGGCAGATCAAGCAGCTTGTCAGTGTGTCTGTGTTCCAGCTCCCCTAGAGGGCCTGTCTGGCTCTCCCCAGGAATCTCTCTCTCTCTCTCTCTCTCTCTCTCTCTCTCTCTCTCTCTCTCTCTCTCTCTCTCTCTCTCTCTCTCTCTCTCTCTCTCTCTCTCTCTCTCTCTCTCTCTCTCTCTCTCTCTCTCTCTCTCTCTTTGTTTGTCTTTCTCTTTCTGTCCTCGCTCGTTCTCTCCCTCTGTACCTTTCGTCTCTCATTCTCAATCTCACTCTTCCTCTCTCGTTCCACCTCCCCTCCTTTCCTTCTCTCTCTCTTTCTCTCTCTCTAAGTTACAGTACGGCAGAGGATTTGATGGACTGCCAGAGAAGACAGTAAGAGATAAACCCTCTCTAGACTTGTGTGTTCTCTATGCTAATGCTATAGAAAACACAAGCGATCATTGATAGTGGTTCAAACTCTGATCTGGGCGCAGGTCACACACACACCCACACACACACTTGTTTCTGTAAAGATAATAGCAGTCACTGTAACACTATTTCCATAAATTATCATGCCTCAGCAGCACAACACATAAAAATGAAATTTATTATCATAATAAGGCAGAAAAAAGGCAGCTCTTTGCATCAGTAGAAAATCATAACCCTGTAATTAACATGGAGAAAAGCAATTTATCTGTGCTTCACTGAGGCCTCACTGCTCAGTCTCTCTGTCTGCTCCTTTTGGCATTTTTTGAATCATTTTAATTATATCCTGGCAACATGATTATCAGTCCGCAGGCTAGCCCCCCCCACTCTCCCAGTCTCTCTCTCTCTCTCTCTCTCTCTCTCTCTCTCTCTCTCTCTCTCTCTCTCTCTCTCACTCACACTCTTTCTCTTGATATGGAGATGTACATATATCTGTTATTTTGTCTGTCTTTCTGTTTGGAACAACAACTAGTACACATCGGATAGACTTAGACCGAAGACCGTGGAGTACTGTGGAACCCACAGTGCAGTGTGGAACACAAAGTTTTGTGGAGCACACAGGGATTGCTGACTGCTCACTAGGACCTACACCAGGGATACCACCTTGGTATCTATGCCAACACTTTCATCACATTCTCTGACTGAGACGGGAGACTGATTTAGATGACTGGCTTCGACAGCTTCATTGTCACTTGCATCACCTTCTCGCATCACCTTCAGTGACTGCTGAAAAGAGAACACATATATTTATGTTAATTCTCTGGAAATGTGAGAATGCAGTTGATCGTTACTGCAACATAGTCAGTATGTTACACGTTATTGTCACATTGTCACATTGACACAGTTTCTGTTTGGGAAGCACTTTAGTCATTTTCTCAAACAGCAGCTTTATATATCTACTGTGTCTGCAGCAACTACATGTTGATGACATCAAGACCATGTTCTTCCAGATGCCACTACCGGTACAATGGATTAGTTTTTAGGGACGCTCAACAAACTCAACTCAAGTTAACCTAAAAGGCTGTATAAAATCTATTGGCTCATCACCTGCTGGATCTCAATGACTACAATACTGTGTTGTGCAGCTATGCTACGTACTCCCCGAGAAGACAATCTCAGTTAATGTTCTTTCCATTCCTTGCCGACCTTTATACTGGAGTCTCAGCCCTCCAAATCTCAGAACACTCCAGAAAGACACCAACTAAAAGTTGCATGGCCGAAGGTTGTTGGAAAATAAATAAATAACGACATAAAAAGTTTGGTAAGAGCAACTGCATCTTGATTTTCCCAAGGCTGGGTAAGTCAGCACACGCACGCGCACACACACACACACACACACACACACACACACACACACACACACACAAACACACGCACACACACACACAGAGACTGCCACTGGGAAGACAAGAAAGACGTCTATATCAGCAGAAAACTGAATCCTTCAGCTTCACATTTCTGCTAGGTAATACAGTAATAGTTGATAAATTAATAATTACAGTAGCTCAGGAATATTAGATCCTATAAAACCTGGCTGCTCGGTTAAGGTAGGTAAGTAAAGTAAAGTAGAGGCATTGTGAGACCAAAATGATCACTACTTGGAAAAAGTCAAATGTTTCATAGATTTTCATTTTTTTAATGAATAGAATATTTTTTAGAACAAAGAATCATGTGTTTTTCTACTCCAAACCTCATTGGAGCTGTAGTACATTTACATGTAGTCATTTAGCAGACGCTCTTATCCAGAGCGACTTACAGTAAGTACAGGGACATTTCTCAGAGGCAAGTAGGGTGAAGTGCCTTGCCCAAGGACACAACGTCATTTGGCACAGCCGGGAAACAAACTGGCAGCCTTCAGATAACTAGCCCGATTCCCTAACCGCTCAGCCACCTGACTCCCCGGCGTAGACTTGGAGTGCTCCCGTGGTGTAGCTGTGATCCTGTAGGTGTGGTGGGTTCAGGTAAAACGTGCTCAGCTGTACCCCTGCTCTTCTCCCATTAGGTCAGTTATTGCTGGCTGCTTCACACATTACACGGTTTGGTCCCCTAGAATTACTTCTTCTAGCTCATTAGAATCTCCTCACACACACTCTCTCTCTCTTACACATACACTCTCTCTCACACACACACACACACACACAAACACACACACACACAAAGAATCAACGACACTCATAATTACTTGGGAGGAAGTTAACAGCCCTTTCAGAGCTGATCTTAGTGGCATACATAAAGTGCCATACAGCCTTGATTATTCTGTGCATATTTAGTCTTTAATCTGCAACATTTACTGTAACAGGGTTAGTCTGCTTACATTAATAGATCAATGTGAATGTAAACAGATGATTGTTAGTATATCACGCAGTTCCATAACAAATATGTAACATAAAATACAATGAAATAAACTAAAATATAATCAAATAAAACATAACATAATTTTGTGTACTACTGACCCTGACATCCCCTTTCTTTGACTCATCCATCCACTTGTTCCAGACATCACAGCTCCAGTGTGGAGAGGAGGCAGAGGGCTGTGTTCCTTAGCCCTGTTTGTCTGCCTGTCCCTCTGATCTCCACAAGCAGGCCAAACCCATCGTGTTTGGTGTCAACCTCCATTGACCTCCCTGTCTCTAGGGGTTGTTTTAGCACTGGTAGAAAATGATCCTCCTCTGTCTCTCCCTCTCTCTTTATTTATGATTTTCTCTCGGTTTCTCTCTCTCTCACTCTCTCTATCACACACACACGCGCACACACACATGTGCACACACACGCACGCACACACACACACACACACACACACACTAAATTGAGAAGGAGAGCCAAACCTATAAATTAGCATTTTTTTTGCCTCTCTGTCCTCATCCTCACCAGCCTCCCCAGTTCATCCTCATCCTCAATGCCTACCGGTAAAGGTTAAGCTACAATACTTCAAAGTCCCTTTCAGTGTCAAGAGAGGATCAAAAGAGGTAAGAGGTTATAGGAAGGTAGAAAGGAGAGGCCAGGGAATGAATGCAGATGGAGAAGAAAGGAAAGAGGAAATAGAGAGAGGGGGGGCATGGTGGAAATACGTCTGGATGTGGATACGGAGAAGAGCAGATGATTGGACAAAGTACGAGGGCGAGGGTAAATTACAAGGAGACGCCGAAGGACATGGAGATGAATGAGGAAAAACGGAATGAGAAGGATACGAGAAGAAGGAGAGGGAGAGGGAGAAGGGAGGGACGCTGAATATGAAGGAGATGGGGAGGGAGACTTAGAAGGAGAATGACCACCCACACCTTGCCTCTCTTCATCTAGGAGCATTTTTAAGCATCTATCATCTGGCCAGCCAACTCAAAATCGTTTATTGCAGGGTTGTTTAAATCATGGTAAATTTACATAAATCTTTGTTTAATATTATGTATCTCCCACGCTTCCAGAAAAAAAGGACATCACAAATGGAGAATCAATCAGTGGTCTTAAAACCTGTCAAGGAGTAAGTCTCCATCTTGGAATGCAGCCGGGGAATAATTTATCTCTCCAACCTAGCACAATTAATCATCCTTACACAGACAGCAGCGAACAGTTTCAGTGTGACACCCAGAGTTTAGTATTTAAAAGTCATCTTGCTGAGTCATCCGGCAGATGACTCAGCAAGTACTGCACATGCACTACCATGACAGCTAGTCTTTTTATGTGAAGCATCTGACCAACACAGGAACATCTAGAAACTTCTACCTTGTTGACAGGCAGTCAGATGAGAGGAATGGAAGGACTAAGCATATATCGGCCTTAATAGAAAAACGAGAAGTGTTGAATAGATGGGTGAGAGACACCAGATGGAGAGATTTCTGGTAACTAAGAGGCATAATGTCATGGCAGGCTGCACCTGTGATTGGTTGTCTCTGTCGTCAATGCTGGAGCAGTCTTTGGAAGACAGGTGTGATCAGAGATAATCTAACCTCTCCCTAACCTCATGGTGAACTGAGGAGGTGAGATGTGTGGTGAGTGTCGTAACCATGAGAGTCTTTCAAGCCCACCAGAGCAGGACACCAGAAATAAAAAGGCCTTCATTGTCCATCTGTCTGTCAGTCTGTCTGTCCATCTGTTTGTCAGTGCATACCTCTGTCTGCCAATCATTGCATTTGTCTGTCTGTCTGTCTGTCTGTCTGGTGATGCGCTCACCTAATACTCTGAATCTGGAGGTAGTCGGGGTCTGTGGCGTTGAGGGAGGCCACAAAGCTGCCCACCGGAACGTTCTCCATCTTAGTGACCATCAGGGGGTCCGGGAAGAACACAGGACCCTCGTTCACGTCCAGCACCGTCACGTGTACTGTTGCTGTAGAGCTGGGCCCATAGCCCACATCTGGCACCAGGGGGTCCTCATTCTCTACCCTGATGAGCAATGTGTGGAATGCGGTACTCTCATAGTCCAGAGGCTGGAGGGGAGAGAGGAGAGAGAGAGAGCGAAGAGGTGGAAACAAAGAGATGAGAAGGAAAAAAAAGAGAAGTCAGGAGAAGTGGGGAGAGGAAGAAGGGAGAGCAAAAGAAGGGGAAAGTGGGAGAGGAAGAGAGGAACATAGAAGGGAAAAGAAGAGAGGAAGAAGTCAAAAGAGTAGAGGAGACCAGAGGAAGAAAAAGGAAGGAAAATACATCATTTCAATCGACACATGTACAGTATCCATGGTCAACTCCAAATTCACCACAGGGGCATGTGCATGGGTCCTTCAGATACCTTGATGACGGAGAGCATGCCCTCGTTGTTGTCCGGGTTGGTGTGGATCTCAAAGCTCTGGGTGGGGTCTCCGTTGATGATGGAGTAGACCGCCCGACATGCCCCTGTGGCGGGGTCGTCTCTGTCGTCCACGGTCAGGTTGACCACCACCCCCGTGGAACCCTCGTCCATGTTCGCCGGGAACTGGATTCAGAGGGGTGGAGAGAGAGGGGGGGAAGAGAGAGAGAGAGAGAGAGAGAGAGAGAGAGAGAGAGAGAGAGAGAGAAAGAGAGAGAGAAAGAGAGAGAGAAAGAGAGAGAGAGACAGAGAGAGAGAGGGGGGGGAAGAGATAGAGAGAGAGAAGGAGAGAGAGAGAGAAAGAGAGAGAGAGAGGGGGGGAAGAGAGGTAAAGAGAGAGAGAAAGAGAGAGAGAAAGAGAGAGAGAGAGGGGGGGGAAGAGAGGGAAAGAGAGAGAGAAAGAGAGAGAGGGGCGGGGGAGACGGAGAGGAGGGGGGCGGGGTGAGATAAGTAATACACACAGTCTGACAGGGCTTTAAAATATGTTGGTCTCCCAACAGCGCGTCAGGAGTGGGTCTCCTCGTCATCGTCATCCTCGTCATCACCATCTTCCTCGTCTTTCTCACAGCAGTTCAACTTCTCCGCAGTGTGCCTCCTCTCTTCCTGCCCCCCCCCCCCCCCGCCTCTTCCTCCACCTTCCCTTCCCCCTCCTCCTCAGTCTGGGCAGACAAGAGAGGGATGGGTCCGGCGTCGTCCAGCTCGTCCTCTCAGACTCACTGGCAGTCGTCCACACTGCAGAGGCTCCCTGGCCTCTGATTAATACCCCTCATGTTGAACCACATCTCACAATGGTTCTCAGTCCCACTCCCTCACCTGCAACAAAGCAGCTCTCTCCCCCTCACACCAGCACGCACCACACCACACCACCACACACACAGAGAAGGAAAGAAGAGTTTTGGTGGCGGGTGTGTGTGTGTGCGCGCGTGCTTCTCAGACACCAGCTGCAGCTCGGATGGCATCATTCAGTACATGAAAACACAGTTTTGACACAGCACTAATTGTATTTTTTTTGTTGCATGTGGGTTGTAAAGGATAATAGAGATAGGCAGGCAACACTTCTTTTACTTTCGTTCAATCTACGCTGCCTTCCATCAAGAGAATGTTGGAGTATAATACCTCTGGCTTTGAAATATTCAATATGTCCCTTTTCTTTCTGCTTTGTTATCTGTTGCTGAAACCTTCCACTCACAGTCTCTATGCTTTCTTTACACCTCACCCTCTCTTTCTTTACACTTCACCCTCTCTTTCTTTACACCTCACCCTCTCTTTCTTTACACCTCACCCTCTCTTTCTTTACACCTCACCCTCTCTTTCTTTACACCTCACCCTCTCTTTCTTTACACCTCACCCTCTCTTTCTTTACACCTCACCCTCTCTTTCTTTACACCTCACCCTCTCTTTCCTTTCCCTCCCCTCGATTGTCTCTTCTCCACTGTGATACGATGGTTGAAGTAAAGAAGTTTGCAGAGAGGTGGAGAGTGTATGTGACCCAAGTTCAGAATATACTGCCGTACATGTCACATGGGAGGGACCATGGTAAGAACACATGCTGAACACACACGCACACACATGCTAAGTCTATTTCCAGAGAAATCACAAATTTCCTTCTCATTGTCAGTCTTCCCCCCTCTGTCTATTGTAGCAACTTGTCCTCAATCAGATTCATATCAGCCTGCTATTCTGCTGGTCTGACACTGCTACAGCGAACATTGTCAACAGTAGTACTGCAGGATTTCTAGCAACACTGACAGCTAGCACTGAAATTCCATTTTTACTTCCTCTCGCTATCTCTCTCAATATCAACCCCCCCCCCCCTCTCTTTGTCTAACCACCCCAACACCCACTTTCTCGGGCAGCCAATTATTGTGTCCCAGTGTACAGTGTAATCTTTTTGGAACAGAATGTGTCACGCATTTAAGGCTGGTATTATTGTCCAGATTAGAGCCTCTTTTGTTAGGATAGTCCACTACAGTGTCTCTCCTCACTACTCCATCTACTCAGGTTAATGCGTGTCTTCTGTTGTGTCCATCCACAACGCGTTCGAAAGCTTTTTATCATTTGCAGGACATTTTCGAAAGAAGCAGAGAGAGAGCGAGATGAAGACAGAAAGAGAAAGCGGGAGAGGGGGAGAGAGAAAGAGAAAGTGGCTTTGCTTCTTGTACTGAAGCTCATATCAGATGTAGGGATCACTCCTTTCTAATCCTAACAGGGAGAATGCCTCGTCTTGCGTTCACATTTTTCGATGCTTAACCTCAAATGGGATCTGTCTTGGGTTCTACAGAAAGCGTAAATGAGTGTTGTCATGGCCACACGTTTCGTTATGCATATTTCTGCCTGTGTTCGTATGGTTGTGTGCTACGTGTTGTCTTCCCCTCGGTGTCTCCCCACACTCTAATGGCTCCATTCAGGTGTCTGTCTGTGATTGGCTGCTCATCCGTCTTCATTTAAGTCTCTTGTTTGTGTCTGGTGGAGTCGACTCGGTTCTGTGTTTGTGCTATTTGTTTTCTGTCGACTATTCTGTTTGGAGATTTTCGGAGATTGTCTTTGTCCATTGTATCATCGTCCTGTTTAGTGTTTCATTTTGTGCTGATACGAGGCATTGGGCTTTTTGTCGTTTTTTGTTCAATCGCACAGGGGCTTTGGAATAGGTCAGATGCCAATGGGCATACACCCTATCATGTGGCAAACCTTTGTTTAAATCCACAAGGTAAGGAACGAGTGCCACCTCATGTGTTTAAGGGACACATTTTGGTTAGGTAGTTAGGACACTCTTTTATTGATTACTTTTCTTTGGCACCGTTTGTTGTTCCATTGTTCCCCTGTGAGGTTTGTTGTCATACACATCACTTTGAATTTAGTCATTTAGTCATTTTTTAGTAAATCAGCAGACGCTCATATACTATAAATATACTGTATATAATCGTGTTACTTGTGTACACGCTGACATCCACTGTTTGTTGGGGCAGATGATTATAGCAGTGTGATGAGAGGAAATGGACTTGTTGCTAAGCCCCATGCCACCCCTCTCCATGCAGAACACTCCACTGAGCTCCCACAGTTTGACACAGCTCCCTCCTCCTGACACACCTCTTAAATGATGCCATATCATACGACGCCCTGCAGATCAATGAGGCTTCCACAAAAATCACTACTCATGCCTACTCTTTGCCCAGCAGGTGTCTGCAGCCTGACGTTTTCTGGCGTTCACACAAACACACCTGCACATGCACACACACTTACACCTACAAACACACACACACACACACACACACCGCATGCTGTTAGTCTGAGCTGGAGAGAGACAAGGGGTACTCATGTAGGGATGCTGTGATCAGGTGGTGGTAATCAGCAGGAATTCAGCATCAGAATTTTGCAGTTTTTGATTTCTTATACTATGCCTGTCATTTTTTTCCAGCGGTATGTTTGATCCAGAATGATCACTAACTCTCACACACCCACGTACACACAAGCACACACACATACACACGTTGTAACTGCACACACACATACTCACTCACAACCTTACACGCACAACTGACTGGCAGGTTTCAGTGTTTGACAGAAATAAAAGAATATGGTGGTGTGTGTGTGTGTGTGTGATCACTGAGCCAGTTCGGCAGAAACATGGTCAGATGGAAGAATGTGTGTGTGTGTGTGTGCGTGTGTGTGTGTGTGAGTGTGTTTGACCACTAAGCCCCTGACAGGACCTCAATCCCCTTAGAAGCACCAACAACGAGGCAGACTAGGAGAAATAACCACCACACAGAATGCCCTGTTTTGTGTGTGTGTTTGTGTGTGTGTGTTTGTATCTGCAGAGTTGGTCTCAGAGACAAACAGCTTAGACAGAGCCTGTTTTAAGCATAGTGTATCTCCCTGGTCACCCGAAAAAGAGAGAAGAGGAGGGGGCACATGGACTATCGGGCATCTTTTCTGCCAGACACTCCTTGACAGCTTTGTTCAAGTATTCAACCCTATATCAAGGAGAGACATACTTGAAAAACCATATAGTGTACCATCACTCCAATAATACGAGCAAAAACTACAATGGGTAGGTTAGGATAGTGCTGTGTAGTAGTTACATGGTACTTGTGAAACCCTAATAAAAAGTATTGCCAAAACTATAAACAATATACACATATATTGTCAAATCAACACGTTTGTTCCGTATGACCAGTTTGGTCATATAAGGCTATCAGTTCCTGTTCTCGTACAAAGAAATCAATTGTTTTAGTCACAACCTGAATCTAATAAAAGATGTATTCAATCATATCCTGAATACATGGGGAATAACGTAGAGTTAATTGCGCATTTAAAGTTAGGGGCCAAATCAGAAAACTGGAGAACCGCATGCAGAATAAATACCTAATACCTTCAGCCAACCCCTTAGCCTTTCAAGTTCTATCAAGCTCCCAAACTGTGCATGTACAGGGACATTCCCGCGAGGCAAGTAGAGTGACTGTCACTGTAACACACCTAGAGTTCTCCAACCTAAAACGTTAAAAAAACGCTAAAAAAGTTAACTAAAGTAAGTTTCCTACAAAGGGACCTGCGATAGGTTGGTCCATCTGCAGCGCGAGGAGATGAGGGTATCCTGTATTGACTGGAGGACACTGTGTTAGAGTTGTAGACTGGAGGATACTGTGTTAGACACTGTTAGAGCTGTAGACTGGAGGACACTGTGTTAGAGCTGTAGACTGGAGGACACTGTTTTAGACACTGTGTTGGAGCCGTAGACTGGAGGACACTGTGTTAGACACTGTGTTAGAGCTGTAGACTGGAGGACACTGTGTTAGAGCTGTAGACTGCAGGACACTGTGTTAGACACTGTGTTGGAGCCGTAGACTGGAGGACACTGTGTTAGACACTGTGTTAGAGCTGTAGACTGGAGGACACTGTGTTAGACACTGTGTTAGAGCTGTAGACTGGAGGACACTGTGTTAGACACTGTGTTAGAGCTGTAGACTGGAGGACACTGTGTTAGACACTGTGTTAGAGCTGTAGACTGGAGGACACTGTGTTAGACACTGTGTTAGAGCTGTAGACTGGAGGACACTGTGTTAGACACTGTGTTAGAGCTGTAGACTGGAGGACACTGTGTTAGACACTGTGTTAGAGCCGTAAACTGGAGGATACTGTGTTAGAGCTGTAGACTGCAGGACACTGTGTTAGAGCTACTAGTGCAACAAATCACACTTCAATCTCAGAGATGTTTTACACCTCAACCCTCCATTAAAGCTCTCCTTTATCAAGGGTCTCCATTACGACCCATTAAATAGGAAAACAAATGCAAGAACGTTAACTAATAAATGCGTGTTCAGGGAGTGCGCCAAGCTGCTAACCCTAACCCACTGCTGGGCAGACACACTGAGGACAGTACAGCTGGTCTGAGCCCCTCTCTCACCAGAGATAGGAAGGAGCTGCAGTGGAAATGAAAGATGAAGGGTTTGCTTTAGTGGCTGTAATCAGAGTCAGGCCAGCTACCCCCTAGAGGAGGATATGACATCACATAGGACACACTCCCACACACGTCAGTGTCAGCATCTCTGTCTCCTCTGTTCTCAATATCCCTCTACCTCCCTCTACCTCTCTCTCTCTCTCTCTCTCTCTCTCTCTCTCTCTGGCTGTCTTTGTGACTCTCTGTCATGATAACTGGATATCCTGAGTGACACGTTTCCCCCCGCTCCTGCTCTCCCCTCGCAGCTTAGAGCAGCATCTCCTCCAACGACCAACAGACAGACAGACAGATATAGCTGGGTTCTTGATCAACACACAAGTGTGCGCATGCCGTTGCAACTCCTGGAACAAGAACACGTCCGCAAACACAAATACACCCACACATATGTACTCACACATACACGCACGCATACATACACACGCACACACACACACACTCCTTCTGTTGTATAGCCCAGGCAAGCTAATGAGCTTACCTGCGGTGTTATTAAATCCGGAGCAGGTTCAGCTCCTGCTGTGTCTATAGATAGATCTCAGATGAATCATAAGGCTGGGAAAAGCAGCTTTGCTTTGGGAACTTGATTAAAGTGAGTGGCAGCAGTCTGTATTCTATTCAGTGCATTTGCTTTGGAGATAGAGATACGATTAAGGTCTCAGCAACTTAGGGGTTTTAGAGTTAAACAACAAATGTGTTTACAAGGTGTTGGTAAGACCCTGCACCCACACACAGAGTTTAGCTCCCATCTACATAGCAAGCTATTGGAGTAGTCTTTGGAAGACATAATCACCTTATAGAGAAAGCGCTCATGGCTGTCATGAGACAGACAAACAGCCAGGAGTTTGGTTGCGTTACTTTTCAAGGTAGGCTGCTTGCCAGTGCGTGCAGCACATTTGGAATATGATCCGTTTTTTTTGTTGTCACTGATAGCTTCCGATTGTGTAACAATTTTTGTTACAATCATATCATGTCGCACTCTGTAGGTTTATACACAGACAAACAGGCACTTGTGAATGGACAGCAACAAAGCAAGGCTCAGCTATCTGTCATATTACAGAACAAGCACCCAGTACCTGGCTGGAGGTGCGTCGTGTTTTCCTCACCACACGGCCTGTCAGACGGAACAAAGATTCAAAGCACAGCTCAAGTGATCCTCCACAGGCCTCCTTTACCGCTTTGCAGGGAGGCTGTTCGCTCATCGGGACTTTCTCATGGAGATCATGGAGATGGGTTTTCTCCTGGGGCCCTACCCCTGTCAAGAGGGCTTCTAACCCTCTTATGTGACATGCATCCTCATTTATCAGGCCTTTGTGTTCCTGTTCCCTTCATTAGGCAGACTCTCAGAAACTTAAGCCTCCAGCCACTTCCAGACACTGGAACACTCATCTCCAGTATCATCTCAACCGGTCGTGTGCCACCTGGGTTCCGCATATTGGAAATTTGGCATTGCAGTGTGGTCGTGACTGGTGAGAGAGACCACAGCTTAGTGAAAGCATATTTGGTCAGCAGATGTCAGGGTTACTGGGTACCAGCGTGCATAGTGGTTGAGATTGTGGTCAGTCTTGAAGCAGACAGACTGGCCTGAGGCAAGAAGACCTGCAGAGTAACAGTGAGGCATGAGATATCTCCTCTGAGCTGGCAGAGCAATCATGCAGGCAGGCCATAATCGCTGACACACACACACACACACACACACAGTCGTTCCACGCCTCACCCATGACTGTAAAATATCATTATTGTCTATACGACGGGTGACAGGGACATATCTTCCATGGGGTAGGGAAAGAAAGAGAGAGAAAATGAGTGAGAGACACAGAATGAAAGAGGGGGAGAGAGAAAGAGAGAGAAAGAGAGAGACAGAGAGGAGAAAGAGCAAGGTACAGAGATAGAGAGAGAGTTGGAGAGGGGGAGATACAGTAAAGAGAGAGAGAGATAGGAAGGGTAGTCGTTGGCAGGAAGTGAGAGAGGCCACCGTCTGTCAGTCTGTGTGAGTGACAGCGATGATAGGGACCATCAGAGGCTAAAATGAGGTGGAAGTTATCAGCCACAGTCTGGAGAGACGGAGAGAAAAGGGGGGATGGGGTGGAGGCAAAGGGATGGCAAGGATGGGCCGAGGGTGGCTGGAGGATGGGTGCTGGAGGGGGGGGGGGGGCTCGTTAAGGTCATGTGTCTGACCCTTGACCATGCTGCTGGTCCATACTCAACGTGTGCAGAGTTGCTCTGGATACATGACTCAGAGGAGGGGAGATGAGAATGGGCAGGGGTGTCTGGATTATGGACCTCGTGTGAATGAGCTCCTGGGCTCCCGGGCATCCATGCTCCCTGTCTTAAACAGCTCCAGAACCTCGAGATTCCTAATCATCTTTCCTTGTTTCCCCTGCTCATAAAAGAAGGATTAGAAGTGGTTATTAAAGATAATCATTGTGGAGCCGAATCCTCTGACGATGCTGCAGAGAACAGAATAAATCTAGAATATAAAAGAACAAGTTAGCCTTAGGTTTAAAAAGTTTGACTAGATACTAAGCCCTCTGGAGAGATTCTAGTCTTCCACTGAACTGCTCTTTGACTGTGTATTTGCATATAATAACCACTGTGGAAAACCCTACGCTCTGACTCCTATTATTCATTTTTCGTACCACTTTTCTGATCTAATAGATGACCTTATAGCTCTGACCACGTCCCTCACCCCGCCTGGCTCCACAAATGACCTTATGGATGTGCTGTAAGTGGTCCGCCCCCAGCACCGGCCTGAGATGTGGTGTGTATCTTTTAGGGATCACAGATGCCTGTAGGCTGTGTGTGTGTGTGTGAGAAAGAGTGAGACAGGGAGATAGAGAGATGGAGAGAGAGAGAGAGAGAGAGAGAGAGAGAGAGAGAGAGAGAGACAGAGAGAGAGAGAGAGAGAGAGAGAGAGAGAGAAAGAGAGAGAGAGACAGAGAGTGAAAGGGAGACGCTTGCCCTTACAAATCAAATTCATAACTGTAAAACTGGACACACACACATGCACATATGCGATCAGCCTGCTAAAAAGGTCAGATATGATTAATGGGCATTTGAGAGGCTGGAAGAGGATTGTTGTTGAGGAAAAGGAGGAGGAGGAAAGGTGTGTGTGTGTGGGGGGGTAAGATTAGGAGGAGGAGGGGATGAAGGAGGAGGTGTCAGAGGAGAGGAGGAAGACGAAAAGGTGGAGGAGAAAAAGGAGAAGGAGATGTAGGTGTCAAAAGCAGATGGCTCCTAAAGGGAACTTAGCGTCTGTAAACGGCTGTTTTAAAAAGACCCATTTCTCCACAGTGTTAAATGAATTCCCACATGAGGAATGGCAGCATTCGCCAGGGACATGGACGAGCTGGCCCCTACTTGGCCCCGCTGGCTCTCTGAGCCGTAACATTCTGTCGGCCACATCCACTCCCGACAAGCTCCCCTGACACTGCAATGCATCATGGGATGCTGGCGAGGGGAGGGCAATGGGTGATGTGTCTCAGCTCCTGACAACAGCTACGGGCATTTCCATTAAAAACCACACAACTCAAGTCAACGGCCCTGGCTCTCTCCTTCAGGCTCTGCTGCTGCCCCCCACCCTCATCCCAACCTCCCCCCCCTTCCCCCCAGAAGAAAGGGGGAAACAGCCAGGGCTGCAATTCTTGACAAATTCATCATGCATTTGCACACACGGCCACACAGGTTAAGTTGGTAATGTGCAGGTTTCTGCGTGCGTGAATGACAGAGGGAGATAGTGTGGCTTGTGGGTGGTGGTTCACATGAGTTTGTGTGTATGTGTGTGTGAGTGTATGTGTGTGTGTCATATGTTTTACTGAAGCCTTGAGGATGATGATAAAAGAAAGCAAGGCCAAAATCACAGCAGCTTGGAACGTCAGCTCACCCTCCTCTTACACACACGCATCCTTATCTCCTCTCTGCACCCACATCACCTGACAACAAGGATGTGTTGTTTATTTCACACACCCGCACACACACCCGCACACACACACACCCGCACACAAACATGCACGCACGCACGCACTCACACAAGAATGATCTGCTTAGCTTTTTCTTAGACAGGCCACTGAATTATAACACAATCATTTAAAATGGCCAAGCAAAGGTCATCGTGGATAAGCCGGTGAATGTGCGTGTGTACTGGTGTGCATGTAGGTGAGTGTATGCGTGCGTTTGTGTCTGCACGTGTGATCCTCTGCATCACTTCAGTGTGAATTACGGGTCATGTGTGTGATTCCAGTGATGGATGCCGTGGGAATCTGCTTCTCTGCAAGGTCTGTCTGTGTGATGTGCTGAGCAGGGACTGTCAGGGACAACACCCCCCCCCAACACCACATACATACATACATATACTGGACATAACTACAGGCAGAGGATAGAGGGATGAGGAGCAGAGCAAAGAGGGAGGGAGGGAGGGAGGGAGGGAGGGAGGGAGGGAGGGAGGGAGGGAGGGAGGGAGGGAGGGAGGGAGGGAGGGAGGGAGGGAGGGAGGGAGGGAGGGAGGGAGGGAAAAGGGCTCTCACCAGAGAGTGTGTGAACTCAGGGGCGTGGTCATTCTTGTCTGTGATGGTGATGGTGGCGGTGGCGGTTCCTGTCAGTCCGACCTCACTTCCTGCCATGTCCTTGGCCACAATCTCCAGCTCGTATTGTGTCGTTGGAAGGGTCTGGAGAAACCATAGAGGAGGACAGTCAGTGACCCATCTTACAGTGTAACACAGAAGAAGGCGCACACACAATCACACACACACAAGTGCATATCAGTTTCAGAAGGAATATGCAAAAGTAATCAAGATTAGACAAAGGGTCCGTAAACAGACATCAGAGGAAGGCAATTCCCCAAATAACAATGTAAAAAATTCATTACTGACAGATGAACGCCAACTGAGGCTGTGTTGATTGCTTTCCCAGTCAGTGTGTGGGCTGCCATGCTTAAATATCATGACAGAGCCAGGAAGCACGTGCTCCAGCTCAACACAGACTCACCCACACGAACAGATAGAGAGCTACTCAAATACCAAGTACCTTTTGTAATCTCATCCATACATATTCAGAGTACTGTAGAGTGCTAGTCTTCGACAAACACCCTTTTTTTCCTCTGGTAGAAGGTACACCCACTTCCAGATCAAGTGAATACTGTGGAGTAGGCATGAACACACAAACATGTGTACAGTTTATAATTGTCGGCTACTGTCGGTTTACATACAACTGATGTATGGACCGTGTGGTGTCAGAGAACAGAGTCAGCTCTCCTCGAGGTGTCCAATGACCTTCTGCTGGTGGGGGACTCTGGGAACCTTGCCATCTTAATTCTCTTGGACCTTAGTGCTGGGTCTGACACAATCAACCATGACATCTTCCGGAAGAGTCTCAAAGGAAAGGTAGACATTCTGGGCATTTCCCCAAAAGGTACTACTTAAAACTTGTCCTCTTCACCCATCACCTGTGTTGTACCATACGGTTCCATCCTGGGCCTCATTTCAGTCTCATCATAATTTACGAGCTGCCTCTGGGCTTTATTTTTCGGAAATGTAGTAATATTTCTTACCACTGTGAAGCGGACGTTAGACAGTTGTACCTTCCCCTGAGGCAAGCTGATGATAAATCCATAAAACCCCTCTTAGTTTGCCTTAAGGACCTTGAACATTGCATGTCAAAAACTATCTCCAGCTGAATGAAAGTGTGAAATTATATTGTTTGGCCCATCTGATTCTATCAATAGTATAGTGGAAAATCTGAGGCCACTTTCCAAAAACAAAAAACAAAGATCTTGGTGTCATCTTTTTGTTTATTTCCTAAAACATTATAGGCAAAAACATTATGTTGTTGGCTTCTTCCAGCTCAAAGCCAATGCAAAGTTAAAACTTCTTCTCTCTCTCAAATATTCTTCATGGTTTTATCTTCTTCCCATCTTGACGATCGCAACTCCCTGTACTTCCTCCCTTTAAAAGTTGGATTATTTGTTTTGAAAGTAATGCATGGATTTGGGGCCAGTTAAACTGAGCCTTTACAACACACCAAGGTCTCTTCGATGCTTTTACACACCATGTTTTAGACTAGGTATAATGGGGATTGGATAGTTTCTGTTGCTGCTCCAAGGCTATGGAATGGCCTTCCTCTACACCCCCAGCCTCTATCCATTTAAATCCTGCCTCATTTTTTTCCCCAGGCTTTCCTGTCTCCATAAAGTATTGGCATGGTTTTCCTGTCAGGTTGTGTGCTACTGTATGTCATGTGTATTGGATTTGTGTGTGTAGTTTGTTACGTGTGTCATATTATATGTACTTATTGTTCTGCTTTGTTTTGACTTTACAGCACTCTGGTTGAAACATGTGGAATGTAAACACATATGATTGATGGATTGTGATACTGTAGACCTACTGTACAGAAACCAATGTAAAAACCCAGACAGACAGACCTGCACTCATGCTAAATGTTCTTCACCTTCATCCATTTGTTTGTTTTTTTACTCTGGGGGATGTGCTGTGAGAAGGGAGGGTGAGGGAGGGGAAGTAAAGTAGGAAGGAAGGAGGGATTGAAGTTTTCTTCGCAAGATCTTAGAAGATCAAGGTTTTGATGGTTGGAGACGGATGTACAGTAATTCCTGGTGCAGTTTTGCAAACGTATGCATTGATTGATGAATGCCCTCCATGACTTCATCACATTTTTCACGTCTGCCTGTCTTTCCTTCTAAGCATAGACACAAAGAGAATCAATAGGGCAACTACTGTACACACAACCCCTGACCAGTGCATTCATGATCGTCACCAGAGCAGGACGATCTGGGTGCAGAGGCGGCGCTACCATTAGGCAAAGTAAGCAGCCGCCTAGGGCTTAAGAATGCCCGGGGCCCCGGTAAGAAAAATGTTTTACATTAAATTACATTATTCATGTATGAGACAAACCAAAACCCCCCTATCTTGCACAAATAGTTTGTCCCATATTGTTTCTCAGCCCAGCAGTGCGAAATACGTTCGGTAGCTTAATCAGTTAGCCGATAGTAAGAGAGACAGATTAAACTTTAATGTGAAATTATGAAACGATTATATGTTAGCGGTGCAGCAAAAAGACAGAGGAAAGGAGGAGTAAAACAAAACTTTTATTGCCACCCTCCCAAAGGTGACCACTTTTTTTTCTTCTGCCAACAATGTTAGCAATGGCAGTAGTAACGTTAGTTAACGGCTGCGGCTAGTACTACTAATGTAAATATCTTAGCGGCTGCAGCTATTCCTGAAGACGATTTGACACTGACAGGCTCAGAAGGTAAAGAAATACATTATGTAGCGGCCTCAACCAGTCTCTGCCTAGGGCCTCCAAATCACTACCGCCTCTGTCTGGGTGTAATCCTGTCCAGGTGCTGCCAACATGGAGGTGCGGGGACATCAGCTGGGCGATGTTGTTGATGACTACAGCCATTGTCCTTGATGGGCAACCTGCCTGAGAGCTGTTTGAAACCACATATTAACTCAAACTCATCCATCTGTTTCACTGCTTCCTCATCCTGCAGGCCAGCTTCCACAGGTCCACCATTGCTGATAATACCTTTCGCCATCTCGCCAACAGCATTCAGACACACCCTCACACTCACGTCAACAACACAAAACACAACAACAACAAAAAACATACCCATACACACATACAGACACGCACGTGCACACACAGACACAAACAGGTGTGTGCGCTCACAGACACACACCTGCAGCCCAAACAGCTTCAGCAATCCTGAAACACTAGAGCTCGCTGCCACAGACCGGAGATCTCTGAGCAGTGCTCAGACTTTAGAAAACTATCATCGTGCCACCCTGCTAAGAGTCAACAGCCAAGAGGAGAGTTGGAATGATTGGCGCACAACTACACAACTGTGACGCATTCCCATTAGCACTTTGGCAATATGTGAGAGCCTAGCAGACTGTTGCTAATTACAGTATCAATTCAGCTGTGCTGGAAGGATACAGGCATTAAATAAAACGACCCGCCTTTTAATGACAGGATCATTTCGACTGGTGAATATTGTATTGTGACAGTGAGTCCTGTTTCCTGTTGTTGACGCAAGCATACACCGCTGAATTCATTCTTTCGCTCTCCGTCACCAATATTACCTCCATCACTCCAGCCTTTCAGAAGGACCTAGCCTCCTCTGTTGTGGCTCTCAAATGTTCCTAGTCTTCACTGTACCCATTCACTCACTACACACTCGTTCCACACAAATAGACACACGTACACACACACACACACGCACACACACACTGCATCCTTCATTCATGAACGGAAATAATGGTCTCGTGTGAGCTGTCATTCCCTTGACACTCTTCTTCACACATCCTTCCTCCCAGCATGCACCTGAACAGGATGTAGTTCTTCTGGGGATGAATGCAGGAGGCAAAGAGATGGTGTGTGTGTGAGCACCCATGAGTTTGTCGTCGACAGTGTGTGATAAGGACGCCCTGCCAGTCTTCTCGGGAGTTATTACATGGCTGTGGACAGATGGAGCTTCACACACCCTTGAGTCTATAAAAACACCCCACCCATCTGTTGAGCATCCACACTGGGCTAGACTCAGGGACACATTGTCCCTATAGTGTCTAAACACAAACATACACACGCACCCCACATGCACACACACATACACACACACACGCATACAGCGCCACACACAAAGTAGCTGGCAATGTCTTAATGACTCGAGTCCCCGGAGTGACCTGTCCATCTCTCAGAGTCTGGCAACTTCACACAGAGTCCTGACAGCTTCTGTCACTTGCCTCCTGGGTGTTCTGGTGGGAGATGGTCTGTGTAGGCTGCTCAGAGCGAGTCATCAGAGCTGGGGCAGCTCGTACAATATCCAGGTGAAGAATAGGCTGCACTGATGCATAAATCATCCCTTTAAAGAATATATTAAGAGACTCCTGAGTGATTCTAATGAGTGATTGTATGACTGAGAGCGGGCCCCGAACTGGAGCAGGGAGATTGTGAAAATGGAGCCTCCCAAATGAGATATCTCTGAGATACAGCCGAAGGAGACACCAGATCTGAGAATGACATTTCACACTGTCTAGAAGCGATTCATCAGGGAGGAGAGGACAGGAAAAGAGAGTGGAGAGAGGAGAGGGGTGGGGAGGGTTGAGAGGGGAGCAGTAAAGATCCTGGAACCACAGTCCGGGACTGCCACATTTTTTTTCCCTCAAAAGGTGTAATGTGATTATTAAATTGGCCGACATTGTGGCCCCATAAAGCAGGTGCTCGCTCCACAAAGCCACCGAGAATTCTTCAGTCCTCCTTTTGCAGCCCGGCGTCACATTGACACACAAAGCAGGCTCAGAGAAGTGCTGCAGGAGACGGAAGCCATAACATCCCGTCAAACAAAGCAGCATTATTCCTCTCACCTATGTGCCTCCCTCCCTCGCACGCCACTCTCCCCTTCTTTTTTGTTGGCTGCTCTTGCTTCCTTTCTTTTCCTCCCATGGTACCCTTTACCACTTGTTAAAATTCCAGCTTTTCACAGCGCAGTACTTTTGCAACCAGAAGTGAGTCTGACTGTGTGAAAATATGATCAAAGCCTCAGATTGCTAATTTCTCTCTCTCTCTCTCTCTCTCTCTCTCTCTCTCTCTCTCTCTCTCTCTCTCTCTCTCTCTCTCTCTCTCTCTCGCTCCCGCTCTTTCACACTTTTTCTCTCTCGCTCTTTCACTTTTCTCTCTTGCTGTGTGTAAATCATAGTGGTTAAACCTGTGTACTTCTTTGGTCTTCTCCTCCACTCTTATGTAGAGCTGTTGTTTCAGGCTCGTTCTGTACTGTGTCTTCTCTCTACAGCTTTGTCTCATCTCAGCCCACTCATCCGCTCATCCATTCTGCCCCCCCCCCCCTCCCACCCCTCCCTCCCTCCCCCCTCTCCCCTTACAGACCGCAGGAACATGGGAATAAAGAAGGGGACAGAGTTGATGGGTTTTCTCATCTCTGTCACATGCTGTATATATATACATACCGAATACATATGCATCAATGTATTTATGTATGTATTTATGTACATACACACACTATTTATATTTACTGTATAGATAATATTAGGTTTGTTTTCCCTTTATGCAGTCACATAAAATTAAAAATTGACCTGAACAAACTTTTGCTTGAAGTGGGTCGTTACTCTTGACTTGAGCACACTTTTCCAATGGCAACCCATTCACCTGGTAGTATCCCAGGCAACGGCCTGTGGGTTATTTACTCCACATCCCTTCAATCTCATAGATAAGAGAGGGCCCTTCCCTTGCCCCTGTGCCAACACCCAGCAGGGCTGTTAGACATGGGCATTCGTTCATGGCACACTGCCTTTATTGTGTGCGTGCGAGTGTGTGCAAGTGTGTGCTTGCATGTGCGAGTGTGTGTAAGTGTGTTTTTGCATGGTATGGTTCAAAACCAGCCTCAGCCCCACCCAGCAGGGTGCCATCTGTCAGCATATCAGAGCATGGAATCCAGCCTGTCCCCCATGCTGGGCATCCTCTCCTGGGCCGAGAGAGTGTTTGTTTCCTGTCAGAGACGCTTGATTTAATGTTGTGTGCACCACAGGTGGGTGGGGTTAACTAGCACTTTAGGGATTAAACTACAGCATCCAGCTCCAGCATCTGGCAAAGCCACAGCCGTTACATATAGAGGGACTGCAGAAGGTCAGGCAGGCAAGCGCTGGGTGTTTTCTGAACACGTTCTGAGGGGACATTTTTGAGGTCATTCCACTCTCGCTGCCGATCTGCCTCTCTCTCACTTGTCTTTTTCTCGCCTCTCTCCTCATTACAACCCTCTCTATCCCTCTCTCCTTCACGTTTCCCCAGGCCTACACTCCAGATGTAACTTGGCTGACTGTCAAGAGTTCTGAGAAACGCTCAACCCACGATGCACCTCTTCAGGCACCTGATTAATTGCCATGCCAAATCTTAATTACAGCACGACCACAATCACATGGCTTTTATCTGGGCCACTTGAACCTGCTGTTGACCCACTTCTCTCAAGCACTCCTCTCACCCTCTCCTTTTATCCAGTGCCGAGGAGATTCAAGATTCTGGAGTTCAAATTGTACTGTCGGGTGCTACTGGTGTTGGCTTCTGATGCAAAAAAATTTTTCTTTGAATTCTCTGTACTCCTCAGTATAAGAACAAGGAATGCTTTAAACAAACATTGTAGCGAGTCACACAAGACAATGAAGATGAAATAACCGCAGGCCACAAAAGAGCAACAGTTGATAATCTAATGTGTTTCTAAACCTTTGTGCATTTTTTCATTCCCCGAACCTTTTTTTTAGGCTCCAGTTTTTTTTTTTACTCATAATCCGAGTGTTGTCATTACGTTCAACAATTAGCTCTGCACTCCAGTCTGTTTATTTTTCTTTCCCTCTACCTTTCCATCTCCTTCTCTCTCTCTCTCTCTCTCTCTCTTTCTTTCTCTCTCTCTCTCTCTCTCTCTCTCTCTCTCTCTCTCTCTCTCTCTCTCTCTCTCGGTCTCTCTCTGTCATCTGAGCAGACATGCAATGCACTCTGAGGATCTGTGACAACGTAAGCAGTTCCTGCTGCTGATAACCCGCAGCATGTTAGCCCTCCAGTGAGGACTTGAGAGAAGCAGATGAAAGCCTCTTTAACTCATTCATTATTAACCCAGAGTTTGAAACCTAAGCATAATTTGAAAAGCAAAAGAAGCGACATAGTGAACAAAACCAAAATAATAATACAAAAATGTATTGTAGAAAAGAAATCATTTATTTGAAACTAAAGCCAAACAAAATTAAACTGCAAATGAGAACAGAAAACAAACTAGAAAGAAAGTAGTGGCCCTCATGTGTACCACTCTTGGGGGGGGGGGGGGGGTTTGTTTATCATGTCAGATCAAGCCCGGCCTGACCATGTTGTATCTCAATCTGTACGATGCGTTCTAACTGCATGTGGCCTCTGTTGGGAACACACTTCCCAACTCACTGAGGTGCACCCCAGAAACTTAGTGTAGGAGCTAGGGAGTCTCTCTGATTGCGTGCAGGCATAATAAAGACATATGCTGCGATTGTAACATTCATTTGATCTCCTGGTTCCACCTTTGTGTAATTTCAATAGGTGGAGGATAACAACAACGACAATGCTATGTCGGCAATTACAGCTTGATAACAACGTAATATACATCTAGTCTCTGTGTGGAGTCAGGTTTCCTGCAGAGTATTTGACTCCCCTGTGTTGCCACAGGACGTTCCCATTCCCTTTCCTCATGCCACAGCTGTCGTCCCTCGCCCGCGCCACACCGAGAGCGTGTTGATCTCTGCCGAGGTAAATGACCCAGCAAAGAGCCGAGCCAGAAGATCCAGAAGGATGAACCAGGAATGATAAAAGGGCCTGGGTGACTGGGGAGCTGATCCGGTCCGTATGTTACCACAGGGCTGGCCATGACAGTCGCCAGGCAGAGGGGAGTACCCGCATCAGAGAGGCTCTGCCTGCGACGTGGAAAACAAGCTAAACTAATTTACACCTCAGAATCCCTAATTTAGTGGTAAACAGAGGACCCAGGTCCCACCTGCTATACACCCCCTGGTTTCAACCTGCCCCGCCACAGCTGGTCTGCTTGCTACCCTGCCTAGCTGGCACGGAGAGGGCTTGTTCTTTGAGAGCTATGCTTTATTCCACAAGCCAGCATCTGGAATCTTCTACAGTTTGGTTTCCCTGGGGCGAGCCTGTCTGCATCACATCACATGAGCTGCAAACTGTCTCTGAGTAGGAGGCTTCCCCTGGAGAGAATGTTGCTCTGGATCATCGTGGCAAACAATGGCGTTGTGACTGCCCCATGTCAGGGCTTTATGAGCAAGCTTCACCGTTTAGGAAGCCACTACAAACTGTCTAGAGAATGTTGTTGCAAACAACGATGTAGAACCTTGAGGAAATCTGTAGAAGAGACACTTTAGTTATGGAAAAAAGCGATATGTTTAGAGATCCTTTTCTATTGCCTTTGTGAGTGTGTGTATGTGTGCTTGTGGGGGCATCTATGGATGGACTGGGTGTGACTATTGTAGCTATTTGTGTGTGTATCTTTGTGTGTACTGTCTGCATGTGTGCACATAGGTAGATGAGTGTTGTGTCATTTCCTTGTCAGCCTGACATTCTCTTTCGTTCTTCTGTTCTGTTCTGGTGTCCATCTTTCAGATGGTCTCCACCTGTGTCTCGGTGATATATCGTGTTTCTCTCTGAACTCTGGTTTCTGCCTCGATGCCATATCCTCATCGTAGAGCCTTCAGTCTTTTGTCCCCTCAAAGCTTTTCACTGGAGGCTTTGGTAATGAAAAAAGATTTGTAAAGATACTTCAACAACAACAAAAAAACCTACTACTTCAAAAGGCATTGCATACTTCTGATAGTAATAACACACACGTAACAAAGAAAGCATTGTCACTATCCAAAGAGCTGCCCCTAATGCTACCTTCGTGTCATTGTGACCCACCGTCGTGTAAATAAAGTAAAGCATTTACTTTTAACCTTCACGCTGGATGAAAAGAAAATGCTTCACTTTATTTTTGTATGAGGTAAAATTGCCCGACACGACGGTGGGTCACAATGACCCGAAGGTTCACAATGAACCGAAGGTTGCACAAGGTTTTAAAAAGGTGCAGCAATCAAAACTCTTTCTTTGACCCAGGAGGGCTAAACGTTTAACCACTTAATTTCCATTTTAATCATTTTAATCAACTGAGCTGAAACATGGATATTCAAGAGCCAGCAATCAGCAGTTGTGGAAATAGTTTTCGATGTGCACACACATCAAAAAACACCCTCACACAGACATGCAAAAAACACTGCACACACACACACACCAAATGCTCTCACAAACATGTTTGAATGGCTAATTCTGTGGGGACAGAAAATTCCATCCAAGATAGAATTTTGCAATCCCTAAACCTTAACCTTAACCTTTACCCCCAGACAAACCTAAACCCTAACCCCTAACCCTAAAACTAACCTTGTATCCTAAACCTAAAGTGACCCCAACTCCTAACCACAACCCTTAATGTTGTTCGAACCCTAACACTAACTCTAACCACCCTAAAACCCCCATATGAATAGCCCTTGAACTTGTGAGGACCAAGAAAACAAACACACACGCACACAAACATACACACATACTCAGTCACACACTACATCAAACCAAATGCTTTGATTGGGGAAATGACATTGTAGGCATTGACCGTATTTATCCAGATCTCAGCAGATCAATTAGCAGTCAGATGAGAAGCTGTAACGCTGCCTCCATCCACAGCTCTGTCATACTGTGGGGGAGGGGGGGGCTGGGGGGGGGGTAATTGGGGTCAAGGTTGGGTGTTTGGCTGAGAGAGGCGGAGCAAGGAGAGTGGCGAAAGATAATCTAATCAGGTGCATCATTAGACCCTGGCCTAATCGTTGTCAATTACCCACTCATTACACATATATTGGTGACTGAAATAGACCCCATTACACCATAGCCCCATGAAGAGGGGGAAAAAGGGGGAGACAGAGAGGAAGTTAGTGCACATATGCAAACCCATCCATGTGTGTGCCTGCCCATGTGGGTTCACATGCGTCAGTGTGTGTATGAGTGTATGTATATGTGTGTGTGTGTGTAAAGTGGTCCGGTTAGGAGCGATCGGCGTGCCACCATCAGAGCCTTTAAAGAGCCATCTGGGAGGGCGGAGGCATCGGCAGCGGCAGCCCTACTGTGGATCCCAGGTGTTCCTGGTTAACTCCTAATTAGATTAGAGAGCACATCAAACAGACCTGAGGGGGGGGGGTGCTCAGCGGGGAGGGGGGGGGGGGCGGGAGGCTGGGCGTAGGGGCCAATCACCCAAGGCCGCGGGCCAAAAAAAGGCCTCCTCTGCCATCAATTAGGCTGAATCAATCAGTCGACGGGAACAATTTGATTGGTTCCCCTGAAGCTGGAGGGCCTGTTAGGGTTTGTGACGCAACACCCGTATGTGTTGTGTAAAGGGATTGTGATGGTAAAGACAGTTGAGTCTATCCAGGATGGATTAAAGTCTCCTCCTGACATTACCTACAGGGGACAGCCATCCCTCGTCCCAGTTCACACACACACACACACGTGCTCGCACACACACACGTGCTCGCACACACACAAGCACACACTAGTCAGGTGTCCTGCCTTGGGTTACGTCTCTTTCCTCTGGTCTGAGCCTGGGAAAACAAACAATGGGGATCTTGGCAGAGCTCCTTGTGAAGCCACACACGCAGTGTCTCTTCAGCAGCCCAGTGCAGGGCGGAGGGCCCTGACATCAATGACCGAACACATCAAACGCACCTCAGGCTACTGCCACTGATGTGGGATGTGGGATGGTAGAGCTCAGATTTGTTTGTCTGGACGGGTTTTTTCTTTGTCTCTTGAGATCATTCTCTCCACAGCTCACCAGCCAGCTCTTCCTCATCTTGCTACCTCTCTGTGTGTGTGTCTACATGTGTGTGTGTGTGTGTGTGTGTTGGCTTTGGAGAGTTTGGGTTTATGTGTACCTGAGTTGGAGCTTGCGTACATGTGTGTGCGTCTGTGTTTGTGTGTCAGCTGGAGCGGGTGTGTGCGCAGTGTGTGGACTGCGGGAGTTAGATGCGTGTGTGTGTGTGCGTGCGCAAGAGTGTTTTGTGTGCGTCCGTGTTTGTACGAACCCCTTCTCTCAAGGTCCACTCACCTGGCTGCTTCCCGCCGACAGGAGCCCAGACACGACCCCAGTCTCTCCCTCCACCCCTTCAAGGCCCAGCTTGGTGTGAGCGTGTGTGTGCTCACGTGTGTGTGTCCTTGTACTCCTTTCTGGAGGGGGGGGGGGGGAGTCATGGTCATCATTCTGCAGGAGAGCTCTGCCCTGCAGCTCCACATTAAGAATGGTGAACATAACTTGTTCCCTGGCGCAATAACCATGATCATTACCAGCACCATAAATGTGTTGAACAGGCCATTACGGCAGAGTTCATGACCGTATACCACAGGCAGATTCAATAATCAGAGATATCACCTTAATTTTAGTGCAACACGAGTGGTTGATGTAGCGCCCCCTATGGACGGAAGCACAGCAAAACAATTTCAGTGTAAACTATGACGATCCCTCAGAGAATACTAACTGCGATTCAAATAGTATAGCTGTTTTCAAACGTCTTCAGTCAAGTGAAGAGACAGCAGATTGCGCTGATCAAGAAATGATTGAAGCCTGTGTTCAGAAGTGCAATGCAGTGTGTCTCTAGTTCTGTGGCAACATACACCAACCCCCGACAAGAACCACCGATGCATTCAGGACAGACAGAGAACTCTGTCACAGGTACACAAATCAATCACACACACACTCACACACACACACGCACGCACACACACACACACACACACACACACACACACACACACACACACACACACACTCTGTTGGGTGTTTCTGTGGCCAGACAGGAGGAATGAACAGCCGGGACCTCACACTGAGAGCCACAGTCTGCCTGACGTCCCTCTGAGGCTTACTTCTCTCACACACACACACACACACACAACCCTGCACACACACGACTACAGATGCACGCACACAGCAGGTGTTTTTTCTTGAAAAGGAATGAAAAAACGAACAACAACCAAAACCCGCTCACGCAAACACACTGAAAAATACGCCTTCAACACAGACACACACAAACACATGAAAGGGCTGATAATTAGCATTGGGGTGGAGTGGGATGTGGGGGGAGAAAATAAAGGAGTTTAAAAAACTCTGATTGGCACTCTGATTTCAAACTGATGGGGTTGATCTTTCTTTCTTTTTCCTGTTTGTTTCCTTCTTTTCCCTCTACCTCTCTCTCCATCCTTCTTTCTCTCTTCATGTCATTCAGAGAACTGCATGTTCCTGTGTTTATCCGTCAGTGTCTCGCTGGGGAGCCAAGGTGTTAACAGCGAGTTGTCACGGTGACAGAGGGGCCAATGGCGATGGCATGGACATAATTGCAAGGAAATGTCACCATGGCTGATTAGCAGCCATTTGTACTTCTGCAAGGAAAAACCAAATAAAAAAGCCTCCTTGATGAGTACATATTTAATGATGCTCCACATGGTAATGCACCTCTCACACACACCACTCCACTCAATTTCCCCACATAAAACATGCAAATACCCAGCAGGCAAGTGGCGAAATACAGAAAGTTTGAGTTCTGAGGAAACAAGGAGACACGGGGAGGAGGATGGAGGGCGGAGATGGAGGGTCTGGAGTCTCCCTGTGTCCATCTTTGTGTGACTTTGTCCATCTCTGTGTCCCTGTGTCCCTGTGTCTGTGTCCCTGTGTCTGTGTGTGACTTTGTCCTTGTGTCTATGTGTCCCTGTGTCTGTGTGTGACTGTGTCATTGTGTCCTTGTGTCCTTGTGTCCCTGTGTCCCTGTGTCTATGTGTCCCTGTGTCTGTGTGTGACTGTGTCATTGTGTCCTTGTGTCCCTGTGTCTGTGTCCCTGTGTCTATGTGTCCCTGTGTCTGTGTGTGACTGTGTCTGTGTGTGACTGTGTCATTGTGTCCTTGTGTCCTTGTGTCCCTGTGTCTATGTGTCGCTGTGTCCCTGTGTCCCTGTGTCTGTGTGTGACTGTGTCATTGTGTCCTTGTGTCATTGTGTCCTTGTGTCCCTGTGTCTGTGTGTGACTGTGTCATTGTGTCCTTGTGTCCTTGTGTCCTTGTGTCCCTGTGTCTGTGTCCCTGTGTCTGTGTGTGACTTTGTCCCTGTGTCTATGTGTCCCTGTGTCTGTGTGTGACTGTGTCATTGTGTCCTTGTGTCATTGTGTCCTTGTGTCCCTGTGTCCCTGTGTCTGTGTGTGACTGTGTCCTTGTGTCCCGGTGTCGTGGGCATGGTAATGTAAGTCCTGCTCAGGCCCAGCTGGGGGTGACAGGGTGTGAGAGTAGGGACAGGACTCCCCGCAGTCTGCTTTAATGAAACAGGAAACAGTCATCAGTGTTGGGAACCAGACGAGTCAGAACTAGCCATGAATTCATTCCTTCTGAAAACTAACAAACAGTATGAGCTGCAGGCAGGCAGGCAGGAGATCTGTCTGTCCGTCTGTCTGTTGAACAGCTTGCAGGTCAGATTCCATGACAATGTTCGTCAAGAGTGTTTGTGCGTGATCTACTTGACCTGCCAAGTCAGATATCCCATCCACCTGTTAGCATAACTAATGTGTAATATTCCATACTGCCATGGGTCTACAGACATCTGCTTGAGCCTGGAGGGGGGTAAATAAATGCACACACATGCTCCCAAACACACACACACACACACACCGAATCCACGAGTTAGCGAACCCTGCCACGTCTCTCTGCTGAGAACAACACTCTGTCTACTGCCATGCCTCCATTCTCCTCCAGGATTGATTCTCTTGCTAGCCTGGCAATCTCACTCATCAATATTCACAAATCCCACCATCCCAAAATACCCTCCGACCCACCAACACCTTTATCACCTCAGGGTAGAGGCTCTTAAAGGGACAGCGTCCTCCCAAATCCAACTTCCTCACTTGTTACAAGGTCTGCACCCACATGGGTATCCTGAGAGAAGCTAAAGTAGATGTCAACGTTACCCAATCAAAGCTTACAGTATTTTTTTAGATGTTGATGGTTTTTTTCAAGCTTATCGGGCTTGACACAAGAGACTGTCCTCTGAAGTAAAAGGAAGCCAGACAACCATCGCCAGAAGAACAGAGTTTCCTCTGGAGATGAGAGGTTTTCTCGCATTCTCTAAACGGCAGTCATGAACATTTCATAATAGTCTGCCAATTAGAAGACATCTGAGGTATGAGCTAATTAGTGGCCCGTCCTTTCGGTTGGCTTCTCATCCTTACTCCACATCTTCAGCACACATGAAAGAACATGAGAGAACTGATGGAAGTAACTTCAAATAATTACCCATACCATGTTACTTTTTTTTCTTATCATTCTATCTCTCTTTTCACCCAGCTTTTTTTTTCGCTTACAGATCTAGCCTCTTTTCACATGGTCCTTGAGGGAGAAAGAGAGCAGAGACAGCCGTGTAATCATGTCTGCACGTGGCCCAGCTGGTAAAATGACGACGCCTTCAACCAAAGAATTCCCATGTTATTAACGCCGTTTGTCAAGACAAAATGTGGGTGGGTGTAATTAAGATCATTAGGAGTTTGACAAGGGCACAGTGTTCCACATTTCTCGTGGAAAGTCAAATCTGAGGTAGAACTGCTGAAGAGAAATATTAGTCACTAACTAGCGCATCAACCAATAATTATACTGTTCACACAGACATTTCAACAGTACAAATGTGATCCAACGCAGATCCATTATCTTGGTCTGAACTCAAGACATGCAGTGACTGTGGCAGAATCTGTGAGGCGTGCTGCAAGCTAGACAGGTCCATGTGGGTGGATGGACTAGGAGTTGGTAGGCAAGGAATGGTGGGCAATGACTTGTGGGTGAGAACTGGTGGGTGATCGAAGGTGGGTGATTGAAGGTGGGTGAGGGAAGGTGGGTGAGGGAAGGTGGGTGAGGGAAGGTGGGTGAGGGAAGGTGGGCGAGGGATGGTGGGCGAGGGATGATGGGTGAGGGATGGTGGGCGAGGGATGGTGGGCGAGGGATGGTGGGCGAGGGATGGTGGGTGAGGGATGGTGGGTGAGGCAGGGGAACAAGGGTCGGGGGGCCATGTATCATAGACCAGTGCTTTAGGAGAGAGGCTCAGAAGGAACCAGGGGAAGCCAGGGAATACTCTGATACAGCTTATACCAGAATAACCCTGCCTGAAACCACTTTAAAAAAGAGTGCTGACAAATTAATTAATAGGAGGTATTAGGGAAATCATACATCCAGATTTGACACGCTTCATCTTAAACAAACAATCCAAGCAGTAAGCCCATTACTGATACAGCAATTTTCTCTTTGGTTAATTGTATTAGCGGGTTGAGGAGAGGAGGCACAGCCCAGGGCGTCTCTCTGACTCTGTTTAACTCCAGGGGAAGGAGTCTGTGCCATAGTGAAGCTCCTTCTGACTGGGCCTGGTCAGAGCGAAAGCAAACACATGCAAGGAAAAAGTAGCTATCTAAAAGTCACATGTCAGTTCCACACAGAGATAAAGACTAGATGGTAGTCCAGATGACCTAAGACAGCGGGGGAAGACAGTACAGGTCACAGGGCACTGTTAACCATTTCAGTAAATATCTTATTCGTTACATCTTATATCTTAGAGTGTTACAGAAGATTAGGCGTGTGTATGTGGGTGCGGTGTGTATATGCCTGCGTGCAAGTTTGCGTGTGTGTGTGTGTGGCATCACCTGGTCAGAATCCATCTTGTTGACAGGCTAATCAGTTACCATGGTGACAGTGTAAAGAGTGTGTCTGCAGATGTAGGTGTTTATGGGTGAGAGAGTTCTCTCGTCTGAGCCAATCCTGCTCCGGCTTTGTCATAAGCCCCCTGTGGAGCTTTGCGTTTCCTGTGCTGGGGAGGTTTTGTGGATTGTCTATTCAGAAGAAGGGGGGAAAGACAGGGGGTGGGGAGGGGTGAAAGGAGAGGAGATGAGGAGTGGAGGGATGAAGACAGGAGCTTAGTAGCTTCTATCGTTTTTATAATCTTGAACTATATCCCACCCTCTTTGCCTCTCCATCGCCTGCGTCTCTCTCTCTTTTTCTCTCCCTCTCTCTTTCTCTCCCTTTCCTTGTCTTTCTCTGTCAGTCCTATTCAGACATTTGAGTCCACCAACTGATAGCACAGATAATAAACCGTCTCTCAGAATGTGGCGCATGGCAAGCTGAGGAGGTGTATGGGTGTGTATGTACGGTGTGTGTGTGTGTGTACTGTACGTGTGTATGAGTGAGATATGGAGAGAGTTACTGGGGACCTGAGTTGTGGTCCTTAGTGAGGCGTCAGTTATCTTATCTCAGCCACACAGGGCCTCCAGGTCTTATCGCACACATCCATCCTGGCCTCTCTGACACCTATCCTAACGTGCTCCACTGTGACTCCTCTCACTGTAGGTATCACCAAGGTCAGCTAATCAAGGGCAAACACGACTGTTTCTTGATTGTTTGAATCATGTGTGCTAGGGATGGGCAGTAACATGAACCTGCAAACCCTGAACCTTGAGCCCTCCAGCCCCGAGGGAGGAAACAAGACAATTTACCACACACTCTTTACCCAGACTTCCTTGCTTTGCCAAGTGTCAGCAGGAGTTATTGCCATAGAAACCTACCCTCAGCCAAGCTTCCCTACCTCCCTAGTCTGTCCCCTGGGGCCCCACCTCCCTCGTTCCATTCCCCCCTCTCTCTCTCTCTCTCTCTCTCTCTCTCTCTCTCTCTCCAGACTATTTTTGTTTCACCCTGTGTCGCCTCCTCCCCACCATGCTCTACCCATCTCTCACTGTCTGTCTCTGCCAAACCCTCCTCTCTAGAGTCCTCTTCCATTTCTCCTTTACCTTTTCTTCCTGTATGTCCCCACAACTTCCCAGCCTCTCACTGTCTTCCCCAGCCGCGACCCTGCCTCTTCCCAGCCTCTACCGAGGCTCCTCTCAGCCTCCCCCCCAGCCTCTTCTCCTGTCCTCCCCAGTCCCTCCCCCGGCTCCCTGGGGGCTGATGAATCACGGTGTGCATCTGCAGGAGGAGGAACGCTACAGTCTCCAGAGCCTCCAGAGTCCATGGTTTATGGAGAACGTTCCATCTCTTCTCCTTTCTTCTCTCCATAGACATCTACTTCTGCCTGGGCTTTCTTGGCCTTTCAACACTTGACATAATAAAGGGCAAGCCTGCGTGTAGTGTGAATATTTGAGATATGGTTTATAATGGCCTGTGATTCCCTTGGTGACTATAATGGAGTGTGTGCTTGTATATATACATATATATATATATATATATATATATATATATATATAATGTAAGTGTGCTTGTATGCAGCCTGGATCAGATGGTAACATCTTAGCTGGCTCAGAAAAACTATTCTTCCTCATACAGGAAGTACAGTCTCTTGGTAGAGGAGAGATGGCAACACCCAGTTCAAAAAAGACTCATTATTGGAAAAACTGCATTTATCTTTAAAAGAGATGCATTCATGTAGATGAGAAATATTGAAGATTGACGTTATTTGTGTCTTCATCAGAAAACTGAAGGCTTTCTTGGATGCCATCGTAGAAGAGATGAAGGAAGAGACACTGCAGACAGGAGATCTTCTACCCGGGGCCATCAGGTGGACCTGTCTGAGCCAATCCCATTAAGACATCTACATTCCTGTCTTACCTGTTTAATCTCTCTCCCTCCCTCCATATGTTTTCCTCTCTCTCCCCCTCTTCTTCCTGTCCCTCCCTTCCTCTCGCCATATGCCATATCGCTTCCCCTCCCTCTTCGCCTCTATCTACCTCCATCTGTCCCCATCTCCATGTCGGTTCCACCTCCAGTCTTTCTCTCAGTTCATAATTCTCTCCCTCCTTCCATCCCTCACTTTAAACATTACCCATCCTCACGTTCGTTTCTTATCCTTTTTCCTCGTACCTCCCACCATCCCCGACTACCTTTCCATCTCCCTTCTGCTCCATCCCCACCTTTCCATCCCTCCCACTACGTCCCCACCTCTCCATCCCTATCTCTCCATCCCACCCTCTACTGGCCTTTCAAACGCTCCTTAGGACGGATGAAGTGGATTTCGGAACTCCTGAATTTTGAAAAGGTCTCTAGTTCCTCTGTGTCCCTGAATGCCAATTTAGACACATCTCGATTGCTTTGTTCCTCCCCTAACATCTCCTGGTTACTTCATCTCTGGGTATTAAGACACACCATTAAGAGACAATCGATGTGCATTTCCTAATTTGTCTGCTGCAAGGCAGCGTTGTCAGAGGCTAAACCCATTCATAAGCAACATTAGAAGTGGCACAAGCGAGGATTCAGTGTCACAGATTTATGGTCAATTGTATGCTGCGATAACTGCTTAACTGAAGACATTCTACATTCCGATAGGCTTAAGCTAGCCCATTATGTTCTTATTGCTTTTGTGGAATGTATTATCTGTTTTGTACATTCTGATTTTCTGGAGAGACCAAATACCCATGCAGGTATGCAGTGTACAGATTGGAAGGCCATGTAGTAATTGGAGACCTTACGTTAGTCGATGTGACTAAGCAATATAAAAAAGGAGTGGTTCATTGTCTTTTATGTAACTTAAAACTCTCCATAGGTCATGTGTGGACACTACAGTAGTCATCGGCCGAGGCAGGCGAGTCAGTCCTAGCCTCTGTATTATGGGATCTACGTCTATTGGAGGCACCTTCTCCTTTTTCCACTCCATACTGTTTCCATACCTCCATCCCTCTGGTCAATTACGCTCTCTCTCCTGCTCCTCTCTGATTCTCCCATCTGTTACACCTCATGGCTTTTAATGACTTAATCTCTCTTCTCTATGTCTCGTCTGGTCTTGCTCTGTCCCTATGTCTGCGAGAACACAGGGCTCATATTCCACTTTTCCCTGCCATCTCTCTCTCTTTTCTTTCTCTCTCCCTCTCTCGCCCACCAATCCCCCCTCTGTTGTCTCAGACTCTCATTGACTCAACCCGTCTGTTAGACTCAATTAAAACAGGGAAAAAAGAGATTAACAACTGACACTTCTTACCCACAATGCCCAGGGGGCTCCATTTATCTACAGGAATTCACACAGCTGTAAGAGAGAGGGTGATTGACACCCCTAACCTTCATTGGGATGTAATCTTCATCTTTAGCACAGTGAGATCTAATTAATTAGTGCAATCTCATTTCCTCTCTAATGCAACTGGACAGAGACGTGATAGAGGAGGGAAGGAGAGAAGGAAGAGAAAGGAGAGAGGGGGAGTAGAGGAGAAGGAGGGAGAGTGGTTGGAGAAACTAAAGATAGAGTGAACAGGAGAAAGAAGAAAAAGGGACAGGGAAAAGAGAGGGATTGGAGGAAATAGCAGGAGAGGTCTATCAACGGTGTCCACATCAGTCTACAGACTCACACACTCACACACGCAAACACACACGCACACTCCCCCTCGCACCCCCACGCACCCCCACACACCCCCCCACACACCCCCTAACCCTAACCCCCCCCACATACATACCACACTAAGATACCTTTTTAAGAGAAAGAGAGAGAGACAGAAAGAGGCTGGATTTGAGACAGAAAGAGTATGGATTTGAGTATGAATGTCTGGATAGATGCCAGGCCAGTCTGACCTATTTCTCTAAGATGTTAATTGACTCAAAATTTCACCTCTGTTAAAATGGATGGAGATTCATCCCCCTCTCTCTACTCCATTCCTCTCTTCATTAGGTCAGTTAGCCCTTATCTGGAGCACAGACGCCCAGCTTAGAGTAAGACAAGTGTATCTCCAAATACATTCTCATTAGATCAACCTGATGAACTTGTGATTGGTAAATCTGAACTGTACATTCATAGACTTGTGAAGCCAAAATGCAGGCTTATCCCTGTCAGATGAACAAATAGGAAAAGGAGGCAGAAGAGATACATAGACAGAGAAGAGTGTAAAATAGAGAGTTAGAAGAAAGAACAATGACCATAACACAGAGGTGCTGACTTTGTTCATCAAATTCTAGTTTTTTTGCCATATGTAACAAGTACAGGTACAGGTACATTGGAATTATTTGGCCCTGCTTCTCTTCACAGTTTCCTAGCAGCCAATCTAAATCTATAATAAATAATCAAAGCATATGTCCTAATATTAAGTCCTAATACTACATGAGCTGCTATCAACAGTATGTGTAATTAAAATAAATAAATAGCAAATTGTAAAAATATTGAATAATTCAACAGCTTAGACAAGTAGACAAAGGTGACTGGTGGGCTTGGAGTTGGGTGAAGATGGAGTTCAGTGGAGGGCAGCTGTTCTACTGGAGCAGAGTAGGACAGAGGGACAGACAGTGCAGGGGGTGGGTGACACGTGTGAAGGGTGGTGGTGAGCTCTCCTCTGCAGTATCTTCTCTTTTCCTCTCTCCCTGTTTCCTCCTTCCTCCCCTCTCCATTCTCACCCCTCCTCTCTCTCTTTCTCACCTCTTTGCTTCCTTCTCTTTCCTCGTCCCTCTCTCTCTCTCTCTCTCTCTCTCTCTCTCTCTCTCTCTCCCTCTCTCTCTCACTCTCTCTCTCACTCTCTCTCTCTCTCTCTCTCTCTCTCACCTCTTTCCTTCCTTCTCCTCCCTCGTCCCTCCTCTCCCCCCTCAGTCTCTGCCCTCTCTCTGCTCACCTCTCTCCCCTCTTCTCTTTCCTTTCCCACACAAGCCATACCTCCACCTCTACATCATAATAGGTGAATGAAAGAGAGTTTATAAACTGAAGTGCATATCAGATCAGCAATAATGAAATGTTATCAATTGACGCGCTGCGCTGTAGTATTTGCATATAGATGACATAATATAATAACTCTGCCTGAGAGTAGTAAATATTCTTCTGTCTGCTTTGTCTGGTCGCTGCCACGCCAACAACCAGCCGCTAATTGAGGGGAGGAAAGCATCTTTATGTGGCGACTGACATTCAATTATGTCTGAGGGATCAGATTAGGGCGACGGTTGGAAAACAGCATTTTGCAGACGACAGACCGGGGAGTGGCAGGGTCTGTAATTTGAATGGCTGTATGAGTCTGGGGTGAACGGCACTGCTCTGAATAAAATCACCACACGACGACCTGGGAGTAATTGGATGTCCAGAGTGAGGCAATGATGGAGAGAAAATGGAGGGTGCAGCGGTGGAGAGAGAAAAAGAAAGAAAGAGAGAAAGAGATCAGTCAGCAGAGAGGAAGTCGAAGAGAAAGAGGAAGACAGAGAGAGGAAGAAGAGGGAAACAGAGAGCGTGAGTGAGTGAGTGAGTGAGTGAGTGAGTGAGTGAGTGAGTGAGTAAGAGAGTCAAAGGACAACAGAATAAATGGAATTTGTAAATCAGGGGTTAACATTTATTAAAGCACACAGACACTCATCATGCATCCAAATAAGCTATTATAAAGAACGATGTAAAGAAGTCTTTTCATGTGCTGAACAACAAACCAACAAACCAACAGTCCTGCAGCCAGGGCAGGGCGCAGCCACTGGGGGCCTCCTTCAGATCATTCATTAGCCATTAGGCTGAGTTCTGGTTTCTCAAATTTCATTAAGTCAAATTTGAGAAGACATTCTAGAAGAGTCTAGAAGAGTCTTTTAGAAGAGTCATGTGTTATAACGTCGGTTATAACGTTGGCATCAAACAAACAGGGCTGTGGATAGAGCTCTGAGGACCAGTGGAGTATTATTCTACTGCACACTGCTTCAAAGGAAAATATGCGGGGGAGTTGCTGTTATTGGTATAGATTCACTATCACTATCTAGCCAGATATAAAAACCTATCCAGCCAGATATAAACTCCCTGCTGGTATATGAATGTCAGTAACACAGGCACATCCAACCTGATTGACGTTTGAACATTGTTTGTCCAAAATTCACTTTTTGTTAAGAGTTTTGTTCTTGGAGTTTTGACGAGCATTGTTTGCTGGCAGATAAATGGCTTTTACAGGCATAAAGGACCAATTTGTTGGGTCACACATACACACACGCATATACACACACCCACACACACACATACACACACGCACACATAAACGCACACACTGTGAACAAACAATGTACATGGCCAGGATCCCTTCATTAGAACCTGAGGTAGCAGGAGTGTAGGTGGGTGACCTCTGAACCCCATGTGGAGGGGCCACTGATTGGACAACATCCACTCTCTGTTCTCTCCCTGTTTCACCTGCATGAGATGGAGGGGGAGGGGCAGCAGGGTGACCAGCTCTATCGATTGGCTGTCATTAGCAGTGACATGTGCCAGATTGGCCAGGGGGGAATTAGAGAGCTACAGAGTCTGACCATTATTAACAATCTGTCCATCCCAGTTACAGCCATACCAGCTCCACACAAACAAACGCGCGCACACACACGTGTACACACACACACACATTACAATAAACACACATACTAATGAACAATTACATACACACACATATTCACACACTAACAAACACACACACAAACACACATTATTATGAAGAAACATACTGGTTATCAATCACACACACACACGCATGCACACACACACTTCACAGACACAAATGCCACTAGACAGAGATAGAAAAAGGAGGGAGAGAAGGAAGAGAAAGGAAAGAGGAGGAGTAATGGAGAAGGAAGAGTTGCTGGAGAAAGCAAGGGTTGCGTAAAAAAAAAATAAGATAAAGAGAGTGAGAGACAGACCGAGAGAGCGAGAGCGAGAGCGAGATAGAGATAGAGATAGAGAGAGAGAGAGAGAGAGAGAGAGAGAGAGAGAGAGAGAGAGAGAGAGAGAGAGAGAGAGAGAGAGAGAGAGATGGAGAAAGAGAGAGAGACAGAGAGAGAGAGAGAGAGAGAGAGAGAGAGAGAGAGAGAGAGAGAGAGAGAGAGAGAGAGAGAGAGAGAGAGAGAGAAAAGATTAGAGTCACACTTCACAGCCACAAATAATGGATTTAGGACACAGTTAAATATTTTAGCGTTTTATGTAATTCCATGTCAATACCACTCGCTGTTCTCTCCTGTTCATTATCTTGACACCATCACCGCCTGGCGACGGCTCCTCATTGGCTCATTAATGCACTGTGACATGCTCAACTTAACACTCGCTGGGTATTTTAACAAGAGGACCAACCTCTCTGAATTTGCCAGCGGTACGCCCCTCTGAGATGTTCCCTTTGGACTTATAAGCAACAACAAAAACACACACACACATACATAAATACTGTGCAACCACTACACACGACACCATCACACACGCGCCACATACACACAGCAACACATACACACACATTCTGCCAGTCATTCAGAAGTGTGTGGGCGAGGAGAGGAGTTTTTTGGCATTGTAATACAGGTGACCTCCAGCTGACCTATCATCGGGCTTCTGAAGGAATCAGAGGATTTAATGAAAAATAGAGAGATAAGACAGAGTGGATACACAGCCAGCATACATCCACACCACAAAACACACTCCGACTACACACTCTTAACACACACTCTTAGTACAGAGTCATGCCATGAAACGCATGCAGAATACTGACTTAAAAAATATCATCTGAAAAGCTGCCTGTGCCTAGCAGATCCATTGTGCATGCAGACAGTGATTCGCATACACACTTCAGTCATTTACATGATGGGAATAATTATGGCTGAAAGAATCCAGGCTTTTACATTACCATGTAGTAGGTGACTGATCATTCCTTTAGACTGACCTGCTTGAATATGAGGTCAATATATTCATTTTTTGTACTCTCAAGCTGTATTTGAACCAAATGAGGTACAAGGCTTTACAATCACAATCATTAGGAGTTGTATAACTGACACCTAATTACACTATACATAACCATGCTTGCAAAGTGCACTTCTAAATTACTCAACTTGCTTATATTGGTCTGATTCATCTGATGTATCGAATGGGGGTAAGTGTGAGTGTGTGTGCGTGTGTGTGGGTGTGCATGTGTGTGTGTGCATGTGTGTGGACAGGAAACAATGCTGTGCTGCAAAGCTTCTCTGCCTACCTCTGTCTCTTTTTTTCTGTTAATGGTTCTACATCATCTGCCTCTCTGCCTCACTCTGCCTCCCTCCTCCTGTTTCTCAGTCTACATCATCTGTCTCTCTGCCTCACTCTGCCTCCCTCCTCCTGTTTCTCAGTCTACATCATCTGCCTCTCTGCCTCACTCTGCCTCCCTCCTCCTGTTTCTCAGTCTACATCATCTGTCTCTCTGCCTCACTCTGCCTCCCTCCTCCTGTTTCTCAGTGTACATCATCTGCCTCTCTGCCTCACTCTGCCTCCCTCCTCCTGTTTCTCAGTCTACATCATCTGCCTCTCTGCCTCACTCTGCCTCCCTCCTCCTGTTTCTCAGTCTACATCATCTGCCTCTCTGCCTCACTCTGCCTCCCTCCTCCTGTTTCTCAGTCTACATCATCTGCCTCTCTGCCTCACTCTGCCTCCCTCCTCCTGTTTCTGGGTCTACATCATCTGCCTCTCTGCCTCACTCTGCCTCCCTCCTCCTGTTTCTCGGTCTACATCATCGGTCTCCCACCCTCCCGCTTTTCAGGTACTGATGACTTTGGACAGAAAGTAGGTGAGTCGTGACAAGGGGAGGTGAGCCGTGACAGCACGGTTGACTGTGAAGAACATTAATCACCCTAAAACCCAGCAGAGGGAGACTGAGTCAAACACCACACACACACACATACATGGAACAAACACAAGCACAAAAAGGTCATTCTTTCACATCACTCTGATCGACAGGTAGTATTATCCACATATTGTGTCTGTCATACCATCATACAGTAGCTGTCATCACACAGACCAAAGCAAGCGGTGCACATGCTATGAAATATCTGCCAGGCTGGAGACGCAGCACAATACCTTATACATTACCGTTAAAAGCTTTGCAAACATCCGGAACACAAGACAAAACACGTGCATGTTTTCCCATTTTGATAACTTATCAAACGCATGATCATTTGACTGAAGCTCAAAGCATTGTGTGGCTGTGGTCGCCACGGTGGAAGTAAAATTCTGTGTTTGTCAGTCAGGCTGCTGTGGGAGGAGCAATGCAGGTGAGATCTCGTGGTCTGTGTCGGGGAATGAGTGGCGGGAGAGAGCTCACCCCACCACAGCCCTCGCCAAATGTCCCCCATCAAGCAGCAATATTAGCTGTCAGAAATTATAGTCAATTGATCCAGAAAGAGTGAGTCAGAACAGAGTAAGTAAGAGAGAATTGGAGCGCGGGAGAGAGAAAGAAAGAAAAAACAGAGATTGAGAAAAAGGGACGGAAAGTGAACGAGAGAGTAGAGTGGGGGTCTGCCACAAAGTGGGGAGAAAAACATAGACTGGGGAAATAAATGTGCATATCAAGACAGGATTTTACGCCTGAGAGAGAGGCGCTAGAGGGAAAATCAACTTGATTTCGATGTGACAAAATTGATTTTCCAATTTTCTCTGGATTGCCTCAGGCTCCCAAGGGCGGGCCGGGTGTCTATCTAAATACACTGGCTCAGCCTGAATCACATCAATGCTGATGGAGGGTGGAGGGACAAGGTTGCTCATCCTGCACCCAAAAAAGCCATTTGTTGGGCCAGACAGATGGATGCCATGTGGGATACATACTTATAGGGATCTGGTGGAGAAACTGTGTTTAGACCTTCCCAAGGGACTGTTGCAGGGAAGAAAAGGAGGAGTTAAGCTAACATGCCTCCATTGGTCCATTAGCCTTTAACTGTCCACGATTGATGGACTTGTGTGTCCTTGATTCTGGCTCCAACAAGGGTTCGACATCCGTGTGATGCGTTCACGCGCATCATACATGCACAGACGCGCGCTCAGGTCTGGCAGCAGGGTGACAGAGGGGCATGGTGGTGACAGGATCATTCAGAGGATGTCTCCGCTAAACGGCCATGGCTTATGACACGAGGGCATAGCCAGAAAACCACCCAGCTCTGTCCCAGCCCAGGCAAAACCCCACTGCATTCTGGGTTCATGGGACCGATGACAGATTAATCATCTATTAGGGATGCACAGAGCCTGCCAGCCTTGCCACTGTGTGCTAGTGATTTCTGATTCCTCAAGTTCCGGCTGAGGGGTTTTCTTGGTTGGTGCTTGTTGGACACAGCCAGTGCAGGCGCATGAGTGTGTATCACCTCAATTAAACCATGCTCTAAGTGTCTGACAACAGCTAATATTCCTCCTTCCCCAGCGAGCCCAATCGATGTTCTGGCATTCGTCACTCCGCTGGAAAAGCAATCATGGCGTTGTCTCGCTCTCGCTCCCGTCAGCGACTGGAGGTCTCTGCCTCCTCTGGCTCATTAGAATGCACTACTACGATACACTCCAACACACTCGGTGGTACGTACGCATAACAGAGCCACACACACACACACGTACACCACCCAGCCCAGACCCTACACAACAAGTTTACCAGTCTATCACCATGCTCTCCCTAGTCACAAAAAAACGACGTTGTTGTCCTGTACTGTTCTCTCTCTTGGTCTCAATAACCACGGACGCCCAGCCAGGGGTTGGAGAGGAGCCTGCCAAAGGCAGCCGCAGAGGAGCCTGCCAAAGAGCCCAGCCAGGGGTCAGAGAGGAGGCCAACAGGGGCCCAGCAGGGGTCAGCGAGGAGCCAAATAGTGGCCAGGCACACACCAGCCAGTGGTCAGGGAGAGACATCAAGAGACTGCCTGACAATTTGACCAATATCATACCTAGAAAGTACTATAGACCAACAGTCGACATTCAAAAGAGAAGACGGAAGCAAGGAAAGAGACAGAAGGTAGCAAGGATTGTAGCAAGGATTGACCAGGTTACCCACCTCTCTGTCCAGGAGACTCGGGGAGATGACCGTGACAATGTCTCCCCGCTCTGGGTCAATGTAGAACATGTTGGGCGAGGGCTTGTCTGGAGACTGCCTCACAATGTTGTAGCGAAGAACGGCATTGTCGGTGTTGGGGTCGTCAGCGTCCAACGCTGTCATTGTCATGACAATGGTTCCTAAGGAAACAGAAATGGTTTATTATGTTATCATAATACTGCTGGGTAACACATTTACTGAAAGACAATTAACAACACCAGAATGAATCCGTTGAAACTTTATTCAGGGTTACATCAATCAATAAACCTAATTTCCTTTTGGGCAGACAGTCTCGCTGCTCTTTCTGTACTCTGGCAGTCTCCCTCAACATCCTTTCTCATTCACCTCACCATATCACAGCACGGTGCCTCTGACTCGCAGCCTTCTGCGGACTCCTAAATACCAGTAATGATTGAAATAAGCCCAGAGCACTTCAGAGCGAGTGTGTGTTTCCTGGGGCAGACGACCAGGCGACCAGCAGGGGGTAATGGAGGGCAAGGAGGGGAGGGTTTTATCCCCTGGTATTTGCATTTCAAGGTGAACTATTAGCGGTGAGTAAACGGCTAATCCTGTTCTGCTAGGCTAATTACAGCTCCTATCTCCTTCGTTACAGGCTCTCAGTTCCACTTCACACCTCCAGTCCAGACAGTTATAGGTGAATCAAAGCAGAAATGTGCCGACTTAATGCACACACACGCACAGAAGAAGTCATTACACAGGCCGTCACACACACACTGACTGATGTACTGCTGTATTCTGACTCGTCTGGAGGGAGGACAGCCAGTTCACACACACACACACACACACGCACACACACACAGCTAACAGGAAAGCTGTCTCGTTGGTTATCATATTATTCTAAAACATTCTTGGGCCTCATTCCAGAAAAGACTGAGCTCACTCTCACTCTCTTCTGACAATTGATCCACTGTCCACATAACAGTCTGAAGTTACATCCTTTCTCTGTGGAGGAAAACCCTATCTTAGGCTTTTTAAGGGCTGTATCCTAGGCTGAAAACACAACTGTCTGGACAGCTCTATTGGTTAAAACAATTTTCTCTCCAATCAACAATGAGGGGGTTGGGGGGGGTATGGTTGTTGACAGAGCTAATGATGTAAACAGACTAAACACTTAGCCTCTGGAGTGCATTCAGTAGGGGAAAACGTTGAAAAATGATCTTGTATACATTTTTCCAAGAGCAGATTTCTGCAACCATCAGAGCCACAAAATACACTAACACAGTGTGTTGGTGAGAGATGCAGAAAATACAATCAAGCCCGCTCCCAACTCGGCAGAGTTGAATGCCTCCAGTGAGAGACTTTGCCACGGCACACAGTTTGAACGCCTATTCCAGTCATGTTATGATCACCCTTATTGTCCGCACCACTTAACATCCTGGCCTCTGACAAGTGTATTATGTGAGTATTATAAGAGTGTTTTGTAGCTTATCCCCTATCAACAGGCTCAGACGGAGGACAAGCAACTTCAATCACACAAACGCAGCAACACATCAAGCCTCTGTAATGGGATAATGGGGACAGGATGGAGAGACTCTGCAGATGTCCAGCATGTAATCACTAACCAATTATATCTGAGTGGACCCATTGAGATTTCGCCGTCCGGCCTTGCTCCTTCTTTCTCGTGCTCAGGCTGAATCAATGTTAACTGTATCTGAGCTTTGAAGGTTGGGATGAAGAAGACATATTAAATACATGCTTCCAAGAGCCCTGTGGAAGTCTTCCCTTTCCTCGTCCACTGCAGTGGTTGAACACGTGCTCGGGCCACGGTGTACGTGCATCCATGTGTGTGTGCACTTGAACGCGGGTTGTGTTTGTGTGAGTGCAGCTGCAGAACAGTGGGAGCCAATCAAAGAACCAAAGAAAGCCACACCATGGGGCAGGGAGCAAGGCAATAAGCCCCTGGACACACACACACACACACACACTCACACACAGACACAAAATCAGGGCCAACAGATCAACTTTGGGGACATAACTGTGTTGCACACAGCTTCTTTATCACAACCACCAGGGGAAATCAATAGAGCCTGAGGCCATCTCGCACACACCTGGGAACAAGACAGTGTAGAGGAAGGGAACTGGACTGTACCGGACATAATGATGTGTACACGTGTGTGTGTGTGTGTGTGCACATGTCTGTCAGCTCGTCAGCCTGTCTGTCTCTGTGGATGCAGGGATGGATGGGTGAATGTAGATCTATATTTCAGATATTTCCACAGAGATGTTTAGAAAGACTGAATTGGAACATCAATCGTTTTTGTATCTGATAACAGATCTCGACTGCCTTACTTTAGAGTAAAAAAAACTATCAACTGAGGGATGGTTAGAATAAATAACGAGAGAAAGAGAGAGAGAGAGAGAGAGAGAGAGAGGGAGAGAGAGAGCGACATAGAGAGAAAGAGAAAGAGAGAGAGACGTGACAGATACACAGAAAGGGAGTGGGAGGGAGACAAGTCATAAGAGACATAACATTTTTACGTTTTCAGTTTTCACGGCTCCTTCCATGATGCTCTGCAGGATATAACTTCATTCAGAGGTTGTGACTGACTTCAGCACAGGGACAAATGATCTCCCTGCGCATTGGGGCTGCCGCCACTAAACCAGGACACTCAATACTCCACAACAGGGTTCTTCTACCTAACATCTCCTTTTATCTTTCAGATGTCTCCATTCCCCCAACCCCGGCTGAATACACAAGCTCAACACACACCAAACACCCCCTCTACTCAACACACACCAAACACCCCCTCTACTCAACACACACCAAACACCCCCTCTACTCAACACACACCAAACACCCCCTCTACTCAACACACACTAAACACCCCCTCTACTCAACACACCAAACCTCCCTGTGCTGCACCTTCTACATCACATCACTCAGGTGTGTGGTGATGGCCTGCTCAGAGAGCCAGCAGGACCTGGCAGGAAGTGTTTGAGTCGGCTGCCCAGGTCAACATAGGACTGCAGTGTAGTGTTGCTAGTCAAGAACAGGTGCTCCCATGGGATGGCTGTTCAGTACTGGGTTCATGTACTGGCTTATTCACTAACTTACAGTAAACCAGCAACAAAACGCTCAAACATTGTTTTGCAGAAACAGAGAGAAAGAGAGAGACAGAGACAGAGAGAGAGAGAGAGAGAGAGAGAGAGAGAGAGAGAGAGAGAGAGAGAGAGAGAGAGAGAGAGAGAGAGAGAGAGAGAGTTGCTTGTTTTTGATGTTTTCTTTGTTTTCTACAGTATTTATATGTTCTATTGTATGTTGAGTATTCACTGTTTTCACTGTTGAAAAAGTTTTTGTTTGGAAAAATGTACTAATGCTATTCTAATTACAAACTGAAATTGACCAACAGCAATGTTTTGATAGACATGCAGTTGGTGTCCCTAGTACACCACAAACAAACTAAACAGCACACTGCGATCTTGGATGGTTTTAATTAAGCGTAATGAATAACGATGAACCAGGAAGGTGCAATATTTAAAGGTTAATCCTTTTTGCTTTAGGGGTCGACAGAGGAGAGGATTTAGGAGTTGTCCAGATACCAAACACACTTTACAATGTGCTAGGCAAAATGTTTTTTGCTGTTTACTAAGTCACCGCTCTTGGGCATTGTTAAACTTGCTACTGGTTGAACGCTAATGCAGTTAAAGTGGATGAGAGGAGGAGGGTCATGGATGATCACGGTTGTGGATGAGGATGGTTGTGGATAAGAGGGAATGTGGATCCGGAAGGACAGCGATGATGAGAAGGGTTGTGGATGAAGAGGGCAGAGTCCATGACAGTATAGCTAGTCAATAGGACTGAACACGTTCTGCTTTGACAGTGAAGAGGATGGACTGGAATTCATATTTTGGCGTCGTAAAGACATGGGTTGTTATGCAGGTTGTTACCTACACTGGGTTTCTCAGTTTGAATCAATACTGAAGATGAGGTCTAGAAGATCTCCACTCCAACGCTAATTATTTTGACAGTATCTCCAGCTCTCTACCTCTCTCCCCCTTTCTCTTAAACTCCCTCTTTCTCTCCCCTCCCCTCGACTCTCTGTATCCCTCTCACCCCTTTTCTATGTCTCTCTCTCTCCCTTTCTCCCATCTCTCCCTTGTTCACTCTTATCTCCATTCCCTTCTCTTTTCAGAGGATACAAAGTAGATAAAACCACTCCAGTCTCCTCTCATGTCATGTTCCAGGATGTTCCTATTCTGAGGCAAGAGGCCAGTGCTCTTCAAAAGCATGTGAGTGGCAGCAGCAGAACTGGTGGCTCCTTTCATCTATTTCAATTACAGAGAACAAATAACACACAGCCGGTAATGAAGACTGGGCCTGTCCCCTGGGTAAAAACCTCTGTGCACAATAACAATTAACACTGGCTAATGAAATCAAAGCCAATTCCCTTAATTGGAAAAACACATTAATAATCATATTTCTGAAACGGTTGAAATGAATACCTTTTAGTTTCATGAGTGGCAAGTACTGAGGTGGTAGCTTTATTTGCTACACAGGATTTAGAGGGTAATTATATTTTCGGCGGGTGGTGGAAGCGGATTTAATCTCATATTTATGCCATTAGAAGTAAGTTAATGTGCTAGTATCTGCCCTTAACATGTCTGATTAGGCTACTATTGTGGTTCATAGGGAGGCAGAGCAAAGTAAAAACTGAACAAACTATTCCAACTCAGCCATTTGTCGAGGTGACCTTTCGCTGGAGTTGGGCAGCTTATAAGTACTGTACATTCTTTGGGTTTAGTGAAGCAGCAAAGGTTAAAAAATCCAATTGTAGGTTGAACACACAGAAGAGAGCAAATGTACTGTATTTCCATTCATCAGGCTCCCTGGCCATTTGAATACATTATCACAATCTCTATGAGCTGACCCTTTTAACAGCAACAAAGCGAGACGTTGACAAGTGCTATAATACTGGGCTGATGTGGCATGTTGGTTTGAGCTGCGTACAGTAAAGGAAGTCAGGGCTAGGCGGGTTCAAGCAAGGGCGTAGGTTTGGTCTCAGACTTGGTGGGGACATCCACCCATCAACCCCCCCCCCCTCCCCCCGGAGCGCAAATCGAGATAAGAGCTTGTATAACTGTAAAATCTAAAAAATGCACTCTCCAAAAAAGAGGCTTTGATGATGAGACTGTAATGCTTAACAACATTTTTTTTTATCATCATAAACGTCACCTGAAGCCCTGATGCTGTTTCCTCAGCCTTCTCTACATCTGGTAGGTTTTCATGCTGTCTTTCCTGCATACAAAATGTTTCATTCATTTTGTAGCCTATCCTATGGCTAGCAAGTTTAACCTCCTACCATATTGTATACAGTGTTATTTGTACATTAATAATCAAATAGTGATTCATTATATTTGTATAACCAACAGGGTTAACTTATTCACATTGCCGACTGTTTTTTCCAGCACCTGTCTAGCAATGCAGTGACAGTCCATCAACTGTGAATTTGTCCTAGGCTAGACTCCTAACCTTGGTTGAAAGATCAGCTACAGAAGCTAGGTTTAGCTGTAACAATATCCTGGGTAACATATAATATCACCAGTTAATACTTTTTCCACAGTAGAATCTGCATTTGAAAGCCTGGTCACTACCACTGCTAGTGTGGCTAGTTATTTAGCCTGACTTACACTCTGCTTTTTGAAAAAGCTTTGTATGTCCCCTTTCTTCTTCTTGGGTGGAGGCATATCTGATCTACAAAGCACAAAAAGTGGCAAACATGTACATGCTGAAGGGCAAAGGGAATATTAAAATGTGTTACTCTGGCCTTTTATGTGGCCTCGCCAGCAGTGCGCACAGACCAAGTTGGCGCCCTTAAAACAGCATCTGAATAATGCGCCATTGACTTTAAACCACGTTTTTCCTGATCAGTAGTGGAATTGTTTTACGGAAACTGCAAGATAGCAGCAGGGAACGTTTGCGCCTGAACACGCCTCCTTTTTCGCTGAGCCGCCCACGGGAGCGCAAAGTCATTTCGATGTGCGTCTGTGGAGGGAAAAGTCGGCTTTGCGTCGAGTGCAAACTAGGAATGACACTTGCGTCGTTGACTAAGTCAATTGCGCTGGGTGAAAGATAGGGCCCATAGTCTGTGATCTGACTGCAGTGCGAGGCTGCTAGACGTGGTGGTAGGCATGTTGGTGACCCTGTCGGTGTCTTGCTTCTCATTGCATTTGTATGGCAGATCTCGGAGAAGCTTCGAAGCATATCTTTAGGATATCTATGTGTATGGATTTGACAGACATTGAAGACATTTCCAACCTGCAACTTCCTCCTACACTTTTAACCCCTTTCCTCACAAACATTTCTCACAGACATTTCACTCACTCACACACACACACACACACACACATACACACAGAGATAATCAGCATCTGAAACAGCACATTATAAAGGCTAGCAGGAGAGCAATCAGGGTCCTTTGTTATCCCCATTCTTCTCTCTCCTCCCATCCCTTCTCCTCTCCTCCTCCCTTCCATGGCTGTGACTGGCCTCTGATATTACCAACATGTAAACTGTATGTTTGATAATTTGTCTCTTTTCTTCTCCCCTTCTTTCCTCCACTCTATCACTCTCCTCTCCCCCTACTCTCTTCCAGGTCCCCGCAACAAAGAATCCCTGAATCTCAGGGATTCTCTCATAGTGCTGCCTCTAAATCTAACTGCCTCTGAGGAGCCAGGGAGAGAGGAAAAACAGAGAGGTGGAAAGGATAATAGATATGACTATAGTACAACACCCATATCTCAAATGCACAATGCATTTGCTTTATTAAAACAAAACATTAATCAGTGTTCTTCAATGAGATTACTGATTAAGAAAATGAGGCCGGGACACGCCATGGCATCACGGTTACTAAATCCAATTTCTCACAGATATATGACACCTTTTAATGTGCTATGTTTTAATGTTTCGCTAAAGTGAGTATCCAGAAGCTCATTTGAAAAACAAGTCATTAATCTGAGGACGCTGCGCGTGACAGATGATTGCTTTACTTCTTTTCAGTTTAATGAATCATTCAGGCGCCGCTTCAGACAGCCGATAGCATCTGGATCAGCTCTCTGTCGTTGCTCTGCTCGGGTTATCGGTCTGCCGTGTCCCAGGCCTAGTTCTCTAGTTCTGTTCCAGCTGGAGCAGAGTGGGAGCACTGGACGCACATCTAGATATCCCCCAACTAAAGACACTTTGCACAGCCAAGCACTTATACTGTTGCTTTTCCACATTTAACATCAACTTGCGCACCATCTGTGCAGGGGAGGGCGGGAGAGAGTTTCAAAGGCAGCCTAGCCCCCCCCCCCAGGTGTTGCCAAGGAAACCCCTTACATCTGGATGTCAACATAGAGCCCTTGCAGTGGAAACATCAAGCCACAAACAGTGGCACTCATCCAATCAGATAGATCTGACTATTGATGATAGAATGTGATTATGTAAATGTCCACAGGCAAAAAATCTGGTCTCCTCAAAATAAACAGGCTGAATCATGAATAAATCAAATAACTCTGATCTGAAAAATGACAATGCAAACTTTATTACTGTCTTTAACAAAGTCTGATGCTTCAATCCACAGAACATCTGTATTTGGAGACCTTTTAAAGTGCCATCTCTTTAATAAGCCTATTCTTCTCTCCAAGGAGTTTGGAGAATTGAACTTCAATCAATCATTAAAGGTTACAAACCAGCAGGTGCATGTGGGTGTCTAATACTGTAGATTGAGGGAGAGAAAGTGGGAAAGAGAGAGAGAGAGAGAGGGAGAAAGAAGAGGGTGAAAGACAGACAGAGAAACCCTAGGAATGGAAGAGAGTGGGAGTGTAAGTGTGTGTGTGTGTGTGAATAGGATGGATGTGGGTGCGTGTGTGTGACATACAGGTGGCAGTCTCATGCGGGTTCCGGGTGCCAAGCAGCAGTGAAGTGAGCAGACTGCTGACACAGAGCCGACAAGTTGTTCCCACAAGCAGCTGCATCTGGGAGGAATGCCTGGAACACGCTCCACCTCCACACACACAGACACACACACACACACACACACACAGTGTGTGGAGAGGTAGGACCCAAAAGCAGGAGAGGACGCAGCCATGTCGAAGACAGAAGTTTAATGATCAAAACGGGAAAAAAGTAGGGTACGCACGCAGTGACAGGGGTAGTAATGATAAGACAAAGACTGGACACAAAACAGGAACCTAAATACACAGAACTGAAGGACACACAGGTGGACACAATGAAGCTAACGGGACAGGTGAAGACAATGACAGGGAACACTAGGACAAGGCAAAACCAAAAACAACAGGGGGGCACTGCTGTGGCCATGACACGGGCACACAGCCATACATATGGACACATTCTTTCACTCGTTCGACGTAGCAGTTGCATGATCTGATGAGTCTTTGTTTTTCGACTGATGTTTTTGCTCAATATCAGATGGTGTGACGACGCCGTGGAACAGAGATGACAAGAAGCAGATCCTGTCTTCTCCGGAATATCTGGAGACAGAAGGACTGACATCCAGCTAGACGAATCTGAGAAAGAACTGGTGGAAAGGGCGATGGGGAGGGAAGGAGGACGAGAGGGATCGAGGTAGGTAATGGGAGAGAGACATGTAGCGATGGAGGGAGGCAGGAGGGAGAGACAGCAGGTAGCTAACGGGAGAGAAAGGGAGGGAGGAAAACAGGGGAGGGGGGGTACTGAAAGGGAAAGACGGAAGGAGCGAAGATGAAGGATCGAGGGGCGAAAGAGGGTGGGATGGGGTCTATTTCTCCTCAGATTAATTGGAATTCCCATAATTCCCTGCCACTGTGAGGTCAGACAGAGTGTGACATGAACAAGGCTGTAAAGGGGTGTGACACACCTGCCTATGAGTCATGTGAAACAGTGGACACAATTTCTGAATGGGAATTTACCAGTATCAATCACAACCCAACTAAAGTCTATTTTCTCTCAGCCTACACAGATTTATGGAGAGTGTCCCTGGTTCAAGGGCAAACACATTCATTTCAATATAGAGGCAAGGAAAATACCAAATCGAAACACACAAGCACCTGCCCACGCACAAACACAAACAAACAGATACATGCATTGACAATGTCTGTTTAATTAGATTCTATGGAAAATAACTAAAAGAGAGCATCACAGAATGTGGCAGAAAGCCAGTATTCCAACAACAAGCTCCTGCAAGGTGACAATTTGTCAGTCAGACTGCCATTGCTGTTTACATAATAAACACAACAGTTTGTCCTTCCTGGTTATCCTCCCAGTGAGATCTCATTTGTGCTCCTCCGGCACATTACAGGCTTGGCTTCTCACCTACCCTCTCATAGTGTCATCTTTTGAGTTGTTTTCGGTTTGCTTCACGTGTCAAGTAAAGTGAGAGAAGACAGTCTAAGCCTGAGGGCTTCCATAGACAGCCTGGGCCGAGAACCACTTTCTAAGACCTCTTTGAATTGCCCTCTTTTCTATAATTTTTATATTATAGAATATAAGTATTTTTTAATTATGTCTGTCAAGTTAACACAAAAAATTTCACACAAATCTGGTACACTTGACACCTGAATTAGAAGAGGAGGATGTTGCTTGGCAAGGTGGGTCACAAGTCAGCCTCCGTCACAAGAGGGCCCTTTGGCACTGAGTCAGCAGTCTCACTGTTTACAGACCCCTGTCTTCAGCCTAAACAGGCTAACAGAGCTCCAATGAGTGGCATGGTGGAATCTGTGTTGCTGTGTTGCTCAGTGCACTCCTCTCTTCTAGAGAACTTGTGTCCACAGCTGCAGGGTACTGTGGTACTTACTGTAGAGAAGTGTGTATTGGAAGCAACCTCACTCAGAACAATGCACTGCTATTCATGCCTTTGAAGTCTGTGAAACGTGGCAGAGCACATTTACACATAAAACAATATGTCTGGAGTACTGCTTTCATATAGTCACCCATGTCAGGGATCAAAGAACATATCTAAAGGGTATTCATAAATACATTCATTTTCTGAAACACACATGCGTCTATTATTTCTATGGTTTCAACTCGAGATAGCCATCCTTATTGTGTGTGTTGAGGATCTGTGCACTCCATTGAGCACAAGCCCATTGTTCAGAGAGCACAATTAGTTGAAGTAAGATGTAATTAAAGGAATCACATGGGAGGTTGTGTTGTATTGGGGCGTAGAACGTAGTAGTAGGGCATAGAACGGCACTGCCTTGTTAGGGGATGTGTTTATGCAGCAAAGGTAAATACACCAGTAATTATTGAAGCATTGAATTGAGTGCACTTGAGGTCTATTTGAATAAGCCTCTCCTTCATGCTTAGTCTAAACATGTCTTCTACTGTCTGAACACTCTATCTCTGCCACTAATATGGTTCCTCGTCTGCAGAGGTCGTCTACTGTGCTCTTTCAAAAGCCTCGACGATCCATCTTTACTGTGGTTCCTAGGTTTGCACAGACCTTCAACTGACGTCCGTCTGAACATACCTGTCCTTCACACTCAGACTCTTCACAGGTCTTCCAGCTCTCCCGCCAGTCTCCCCACCTCCCTCTGCAACACACTTCCAAACAAGGGGCTTCCTCTCATAGGTACATGGCGCACGGCAGCTTATCCAGCGCTCACAGTTGACTAAAGACTTGCCATGAATATATTTTGGATACCAATGAGAGATGAGGCTGGCAGCACCCAAACCCCCTCAGAACAAGCCAGAACGAGTCGGACAAAATAGCTCTCCCGATCCCCCTGACTACCGGTGCCATGGGAACAGCGCAGGTAAGAAGATAACATATCTTGATCACTTCAGAATGTCAAAACGGAAGGCCTCGTTATGACAGGAGCTCAAGAACCCTCCTCAGAAGACACAAGCAGCACTTGAGTTCCCTTTGATCTTTGCTTCTTTTCCGAAAATGGATCCTCTTTCCCTTTCTAAAGGTCCCTGTCTCTTCTTCTCTCTCTCTGTTCGATGGAAGCCTTACCAACCCAATTAGACAGGCCATGTGTAACATCCTAAATGGAACAATCTCCTTAAAAAGAGCAACGCCTGATCATAAACAGCTACATCAAAGCAGAATTAGCTCTTCACAAAACACCTCAAAAAGCATGCTCCATCAAAGCCAACCTGTTATCTTGAATTTTTAAATTCACCAACCCTGGCTGCGCCCTCTTGAAATGCACTATTGCTATTGCCCCTGATGCAATCAGAGGAAAGAGCAGAGAGCACATGTGTGCAGTAAAGTCTCTTCCAACCACATCAGAAGCACACAATCAGCATTTCGTGCCACCTTTAAGCCCGAAATAATGGGGGGGCGCCTGCCTCCGCCTGGATTGAATTGCTTCCTTAGGGTTAGGGTTAGGTTAACATCTGTAAAAAGGACCTTCTTAGCATCTTCTTAGATGAAATAACTTAAGTCTCAAATTCTCCACCTCCCTTCTTCCTTGGCGGGCCTTTCAAACAAGGTAACACATTTTTCCATGGAATGATGTGAACCGAACTGTGAAGAGTTCATTTCTCCAAGACTACACTTTTAGAGTATACGATGTGGAATTGTGATAGGAATAGTTGTGTCATGATTGCCACTTTCCTATTGTATGTTGTGTTTACTTTAATGCTTCATTTGAGTCACTACTTCTGCAAGATAACAAAGTCACCCTTGATTTCTCCATGATACTAAATCTATGAGAATCATTTTACGAACTGAACAAAATGTCCAGAATAACCTTCTTGTGAAGCAGCCTAAAACTCCAGTGTTGTCTTATCACCTTACTTGTGTACTGTAACTTGTCACTTTATTGTAAGTGTGCATTACAAAGAGAGGAACCTATTGCCACGCTCCGATGCCTGGGGGACGCAGGCCCCTGGTTTGCAGTCTGCTCTCCCGACAAGGCAGAGAGAGATGGCATGCTTCACAGAGGATTGCAGTGTTTTGAAGTTTAACAGGAGTAGCAAAAGCCATAATTTAGTAGATAAGCTACAGATGCCACAGATAATCGCTCACTCGGAGCAGAGGCAAGGGAATTGGCTCACTGCTAGATGGTTTTGCATGACAAACACTGGGGCTTACCTTTTTATGGTGTTTTGATAGAGAGAATGTTCCTAGACTCAAAAGGGACAATTCTGCAGTCTGTCTTGTTTTAACTTCATATTTTTACATTGTTGTAAGAGTTAAAGAAAATAAGAGTGAGAGGAAGAAAGTCAGCTCTTAAATTGTTAATGTTTAATATCAATACATTGTTAATTCTAGGGAGTCAGATGGCTGAGCGGTGAGGGAGTCGGGCTAGTAATCAGAAGGTTGCTGGATCGATTCCCCGCCGTGCCAAATAACGTTGTGTCCTTGGACTAGCACTTCACCCTACTTGCCTCGGGGGGAATGTCCCTGTACTTACTGTAAGTCGCTCTGGATAAGAGCGTCTGCTAAATGACTAAATGTAAATGTAAATTCTATATGTTGTATTAATCACCAGTCTTTGAGAGATGTATCCACACTGCAGCATGAGATCAGGGAGACCGGTCCGGTAGAGACTAGACTTGACTGGCACAACAGTATGTCCAACCTGACAATGTGTTGCGTGCTCACAACACACACACACGCACACACACACACACACACAATGCCAACCCCCTGCCAAGCCCAAACCAAGGACAGGAATCTCATTAAGATCAACTCGATTGCCAAGATAAAATGTCACTCACAAATATACCAGTTATTTCGGACAGACCGCTTTCAGACACATAAAGCTGTGAAACAAATTATAGCTTTCCCCATGGGTCCAACTGCGTTTGATTGTTTTTGTCCTGTAGACATAGATAAATGATATTCCACATTGAGCAATAATTGTAAATATAATTCCTGCAGTTCTCGGAATTAAAGTGAAAACCCAGGGAACAATATATACATTTGAAAGATTTGTAGGGGAGTAATAACTGTGATTTGGGCAACAGTGGACTTAAAACTAATCAGAATAACTTTTATGCTTTGATGTTGCTTCTGCTAAACAGACAGAGCCTCACAGATGTAGGCAGACTATCTGCCTCTCAGGGAACAATTGTGAAAAGAAATGAGGACTACGTCTTTGTTAGAGAATGATTTAAATGTTGGGTTTGAGACTGAAGTCACTAAAGTCTCCATTTGTACTTCCATCTAATCCAACTCCCATTTTGCCGGTCCTGGATGTCAGAAAGGTCCCTGGAAGTCATCTCAGAAAGTCATCCCACAGTAATGTAGCTGCATGCACAGGAGGCTTCTGCTGAAACTTGCTGACTTACCACACCATGCATTATTCAGCCTTTCTGGCGATGCTGGAAGTGGGAAAAGAAGTTCAGGGTTCAAACGAGAGTCAGGCCTGGGAGAACACACCACAGTTACACCATGGTAGACTCAGGGAACTGCGGGTCACAGGAGTTAATCAAGATCCTTCCTGTTTCTGTGAGCACCGCTGGGATAATACACCACTTCCTCAATCAGTGCAGCTAGAGAGGTGTTGTCATTAAGGTCTAAAGGGCAAGATTTCACTTAATAAAGCCTGTCAATGCAGATGGCTGAGTACAAGCACATGACCCAGTTCTTGGCTGTTTGTTGCAATTCACTTAAATAACTGAGTAAAAATATATACAGATACAAATCGTGCAGCAAACATTTAGCAACAGTTGCATACACGTGACAAATATTGACCTAAAATAATAATTTGACTGCCTGTTGTCTCTCTGGATAATAGTGTCTTAGACGATTAAAATGAAATATTTAACATTATGTATGGGATACCAGGATAACATATATAACAATGGGCTTGTTTACAAATCATGATTAAATACTAGTGGCCTATATCTGTCTGTAATGTATGCAAATCTTTCTTAAACAGTTTTTAAAAAGCTGAGTTGAAAATTAGCCAGCATGCACACAGAGTAGCCAGCTCCCAAGGGAGTCAGCCCTGCTGATGTGCTTCCAGCCACACACAAACTCATCAAAGTAATTAAGAGGTTCTGTCACTTTAATGTCTGAAACTTTAATGCCACACTTGTGTTTTCTCAAGGGTCCAAAACTAACTGTGCACTTTTGACAATTGAAGGGAAAAATAACAATTTAATAAAAAATAAAAAATAAAACCTGCAACAACAAAAAAAAATGCGTAAAAAAACAAAACAATTTTTCAAGCTGTCACTAAGGAAATGGAAAGCGTAAAGAGATGATAAGGAAAAGTCTGTCTTTTGTGTTCACCCACATTAACCCATCTACAACCACTTTTTCCACTGGAATGAGACAAAATATTAGAAATAGACAGATTGACAGCAATTTATTCAAAACAATAATAGAATTCGACATTGCAGGTGAATCAGCTGTATCATATGTTACAAATGATGTAACACATGATACACATTGATGGGCATTTCATTAAAATGTCCATCAATGTTGGGACTCAGAAAATCTGCAAATTTGAGGTATTGTGGCACAGCTTCTAGTGCTGGAGCATCATTTCTTATAGATAGAGGTCTTAACATTCTGTCTTGCAAAATCCGTTGCAAATAAGTACCACTCACTCACTCACTCAGCCAACCCCACTCCACTGCAGTAATGTGATAGCCAGACATGGGTCCATGTCTATTTCTGTATCAGAGCAGCAGAGTTGACCACGCCTCCCAGTCCTGCTCCCCCACTGAGTCCACTTCACGTCTTCTTGTCTGAAACCGTCAGGGATCAATACTCAATCACAATGTCCCTCTGGCCCTCCTTCAGACTTGGGCCAGTAGTGACAGGGGGCAGGGGGGTATGGAGCACAGGGGGGTGTAGGGGACGCAGGGAGGGGGGACGCAGGGGGCATGCTCAGATGCTAGGTCCCACACACACACACACATCACTATGAAAAGGTATAGTGTTCTGACAGGCTCGACGCAAAGGAGGGAGGGAGAGTGGGGGGGGAGGAGGCCCAGGGGAGGAGGGGGAGAATATGTGAGGTGGGAAGAGAACAGTAGTAGAATATTATTGACGTCTATGTAGATGGAGACGACATCTCTGTTCAAACATGACAGGGGTCTGGCTGGGCCGCAGGGGGTGATGCGAGATAAGTGGGAGCAGGAGGGAGGGAGGGAGGGGGAGAGAGGCAAGGAGAGAGGCAGGGAAGGAGGGAGAGAGGGATGGCGAGCATACACAGGGAAGACCGGTCTGAACAAATTCCAGTGACTCCAGTCTTTCATGTAATCACCCTGTATGTAAATGTAAACATCTTGTGAATATGAAATCAGGGGACTGGATGGAAAAAAAAACAGTATGCTTTAAAATAGAAGTCGGAATTGTCTGTGAAAACAGCCACTGGTAACTGTCACACTTGTTTAAGAAAGCCACAAAATACAGATGCATTCATAATGATGTAATTCCTCTTTTGTTCTGCCTTATTCAGTACAGCACTTTATAGTGTATTCACAAACCAGCACACCGAGCCCTGTCATACAGCTTATACACCATTTACTGCGACCTGAAGTATTAACACACCATATACTGCATACGTTCAAGTTAAAAAAAAATGTACGGGAGGTAGGCACTGTTAATGTAGTAGTAATAGGGTACAGGGATTACTGTTTTGTATGCTAGAAGAGTATACTGATGAGGTACTGATGATGTAATCTTGAGTCTAGTGATGGAAAGTTGGTTTAACAGGGTAGCACAATGGTGGAGATAATGACTAAGATGATGTTGATGAACAAACTTCAGCTGATTACCCCCTATTCTGTCCTTGGGTAAATCGTCCTTGTCTATAAATACTTAGTGTTTTTTTTTCTCCAATTAAGCCTTCCCTTGCAATCTGCAGCACTAATTATCTGCTAGATATCCCCACCCAGTATCAAACAGGACCACATAGAAGCAGGAACAACACCAGAGCCTTCTGCACTTCACACAGACTATCACTCTCTGGGAATACTTCCAGTGTGGAGACTTAGATCTGTCTAGATTTAACTCAAATAGCCTGACTGGCTAGGGAATTGGCATACTTTGAAGGTGAAGGTTGTTTGTGTCCATGTGTGATGCAAGTGTGAGTGTGTGTGTGTGTGTGTGTGTGTGTGTGAGTGAATGTGAGTGCCTCATAACCATTAAAATGAATAAACAGGAAGAAGAATAACAACTTCAGAAATAGTTTATGAATATCATTCCTAAACAGACACTCATTGAACTCCCAGGGGCCTCTTAATTTGACTTCATTAGCCTCACAGATCCATCTTGCACATACTTTAACTGTCTAACTATACCTGTTTTCCTACATCAAATGAAACCTCCTCAGACAGGGTCCTCTTTAGAACATATGCTGTCTTTGTTCTGTCAGTGTTCCATAGACTCCCAGGGAACATGTATCCTCTAAACAGTGTAATTCAGCCTGGGAACACTCCCGTAGGCCAATGAACAGAGATGACGTACATTGAAGAACTCTGGGAACACCAGGGATCCAGAAGGTCGGGATAAGGCAGTGAAGACAAGAGAGGGAAAGGGAGAGCGAGAGGAGATGGAGAGATAAAGCAGGGAGACGTGAGGAGATGGAGAAATATGGACTAGTCTGCTGTGATGTGGTCTCTCTGTCCCCAGGCAGGGCTGGGCCAGGCTGACTGAGAGGTCCCTACAGTCGCAGTGAGAACGACAGATAATCAAGCCTCAGTTGGTAAGGGACCATGCACTGGGACAGAGGAGAACAGAAACTCTTTAATAGATTAGCAACGTTCATGTAGTGGAACCGGGGAACCGATCACCAGGGAGAACGGGTCTGAGTGGAACCGGTGCTACTCAGACCCGCATGGGCCTGATCCACTGTGGAACGCTGAGACACTGAGATCTCATCTGCATAAAACTACCCAGCTGTGGAACGAAGAGTGGGAGGGAGGGAGAGAGAGAGAGAGAGAGAGAGAGAGAGAGAGAGAGAGAGAGAGAGAGAGAGAGAGAGAGAGAGAGAGAGAGAGAGAGAGAGAGAGAGAGAGAGAGAGAGAGAGAGAGAGAGAGAGAGAGAGAGAGAGAGAGAGAGAGAGAGAGAGAGAGAGAGAGAGAGAGAGAGAGAGAGAGAGAGAGAGAGAGAGAGAGAGCAATGGGATGGTGAGAGGAACAGTATAAAAAAGAGGATTTAAGGAGATAAAATGTATAGCTTGGCTTATGCTGATGCAATTTAGTTTATGAAATGACACAGGCAACCATATCAGCCACTAAAAGAGTGATATAATTTACCACAAATCACATAAATGTATTGAAATAAAGCCCCATTCGCATGTATTCAGATCAAATCAAAGTGAGAATAATGCCCATTTGAAATGCTATTTTTCCCCTTCTGTGGGGCAATGCCTATTGCTCCCCATGGCAATTCAAAAGAAGATAGCTCAGTTAAGTAGGCAGAGACAAATCAATGTGCTCTTTGAAGGAACAGAGACGCATAAATGACTGAATAAACTGAGAGAAGGGTTAGAGAGGATTTCTGCATGGGGGCCTGCTTTTCGTTCAGCCATCCGTGGGCGAGCCCACCACTAAGGGCCTATTACCACACATTACGCCTACATCTGCACACTTTCACATGCCAAACACATCATTTCTGACTGAGAATGTCCAGTTGTGGACTGTTATGTTTGACGATTAAACAACACTTTAAAACCACAATATAACAGCAAAACACCAACAGGATCTTACATACATCTTAGTCTTAGCTCAACTTAATCCTATGCTCGGTATATTGTTTATATCCTTTTTCTTTTAATAAACATGTTTTGCTCATTTATTGACACTGAAGGCCTCTATGCTATCCAGACCACAGCCAACTGGCTACAGGCTCTTCATGAGGCATTGTGGGATAGCATGGGATAGTGTGTCTCTCCCCTCCTGCTGAGTGGCGGAAGAAGCCCAAACGAGGGAGGTGGGTGGGGGGAGGAAGGGAGGGGACGGGTGGGTGGGTAGGTAGGTAGGTAGGTAGGAAGGACTCCACTGTCAGAGACAAGCTGCCATTATGCCACAAATGACTTGCCCCATATTCGTGTCAGCCCTCAGTCCAATCATTCTCACTCTCGCTGAATCAATCTGGGTCTATACGACCCTCTACAATCCCAGCCTTGCTTGTGTCACTCCCTAGATGCCAGCCTCCAGCCTCCTCACTATGGCTCTCCAGTCCTCTTCCACTCTCCCTCCCATGCCTTCTCCCTCTCCCTCTCTCTTTCTCTCTCCCTCATCCATCCATCTCACATCTCTGTGCCTCTAGGCCCCCACATTTCTCTTTCAACCAGTCCTTCCCAGTCCCCCCCCCCCACCTCTCGCTCCTTTTTTCATCCCTCACTTATCCCTCCCTCTCCCTTCTCTACTTCTCCCTCTCCCTCTCCCTCTCCCTTCTCTACTTCTCCCTCTCCCTCTCCCTCTCCCTCTCTCTCTCTCTCTCTCTCTCTCTCTCTCTCTCTCTCTCTCTCTCTCTCTCTCTCTCTCTCTCTCTCTCTCTCTCTCTCTCTCTCTCTCTCTCTCGCTCTCTCTCTCTCTCTCTCTCTCTCTCTCTCTCTCTCTCTCTCTCTCTCTCTCTCTCTCTCTCTCTCTCTCTCTCTCTCTCTCACTCTCCCTTCCAGCACTCCATAGCCCTCTACGGGCCTGTCTTGACAATTAGGTATTGATTTTGTTTGCCTTTCATTTTCGGAGCCTGTTGACCCTCCAGTTCTGACTGGTCTGAGCTCTGGGGGGGCCATGCTCTGTTGTGTCACACACACAAATGCACGCACACACACATGCACATGCACACACACACACACACACACACACAAACACACCCTCCCGGTCAGCTGCAATGTATATAATATGTAGACATGAGTATTAGTGGGTCTAAATGTAAGGGTTAGCAAGCACACAAAAGTGTGTGTGTGTTTGTGTGTGTGAGAGCGAGAGACAGAGAGAGAGCGAGAGAGCAGGGTTTAAGTTGTGGACAGGAAACAGGAGGAATCCCTCATGTCTGCTTTCCCAGCATGAGTCTTGGTCATAATTAGCACTTACCGAGACCGAAATGAGATACTAACACCACAACCCAAACCCGATTATGAGTAATAGTAAGTTCACTTATGCTCCATTATGTTCCGTTACAGGAAAGGAAGCTCTTTGCTGTCCTAACAGTTTTGAGGTTCTGAGGACTAACAGCAATGACAAAAACACTGCATGTTCTGTAAACAAACTTCAGAAACATAAAGATGCCAGACTTCCATCCAGGGTTACATAGCCAATAATGCCTCAGTGAGGCTAACCTATTGCATCTGAAAGGTAGAGTGTCAAGCTGAAAAAGGGACAGAGAGAGAGAGAGAGAGAGAGAGAGAGAGAGAGAGAGAGAGAGAGAGAAAAAAAATGCAAGTGTGAGAGGGAGAGAAACAGAAAGTAACAGAGATACCAATAGACAGGTTGGTTCTGTATGTGTAAACAGCCTTTGGGAATACGGTGCATGAAGGAGGGAAGGAGGAAGAGAGAGAGAATGAAGGAGATATAGAGAATGACAAAAAGGGAGAGCAAGGAAGAAAATAGAAGGTAGAAAGGCCTGCCAGGAAAACTCAGCTTTGGCTCAAACTGTTATCTGTTTGCACAGAAATTTCAGAGCAGTGTGACATTCTTCCCCACAGGTTCCCCTTGCAGCCCCCCCCCCCCCCCCCACACACACACACACACAAACACTCACAGATATAATTGCGTACACACATACACACAGATGCATTAAAGCACATAAACAGTGCACACACACGCATTAATACACACACATTGAAACGGAAAAGGCTGAAGACTTCTTTACCCTACATGTCACACATACAAGGAACCCTAACAGAAGACTTGTTTAGAGCAGTCATTGTTCATTATTAATGCAAATCTGTGTTTAATAACATATTTAAATAACTAAGAAGCAGCAGTAGTGTTACTAAAAAGTAACACATTTGTCAACGCCTCTACTTCCTTGTCAACGGAGGGAGGATCAAACAGGCAGACAAATTCACTCCCTGTTGTATATTTACTGTAATAGGGGTCCTGCTTGGGTAATACAGTTAAACCCCACTGAACTGTGTATGTGCCTGTTAGATGGTCTCTCTGATTAAGATGGACATGGACCAATAAAAATGGACCATTAGTAATGCTGGTACTGTAGTAAAGCACTGCACTGGCTGGAGGGTCATAGGTCATGGTGTTGGTACTGAGGGGCTTTAAAAACACAGGTCCAGTTCCAAAAGTCCTTCTCTGCTTGTGATAAGGTAGCATAGAAGGAGGGAGTAAGCATGCATTTACTTTGAAGTCAGACAGGCTTTGTGTATCGGCAGTTTCTGTCTATGAGTAGAGCAAAATGTATGACATTTGTCCAAGCCTTTTCTAAGTCATCACATGTGACTGACAGATGCTGCTTCTCTTTTGCTCTCTCACCTCACCTCTGAGATCACCATGGAGATGAGGCTGTCTGTATCCACTGCTGTAGGAGTGGTACATTCCTGAGAGTGAAGTGTCAGAGGTGTGAGAGAGAGTGCTACTTTCAGGTGCTAATAGAAAATAGCTACACAAAAAAAGAAAATAAATCAAGTTGTGGGAACACCAGCGTTTTGGATCATCTTTTTTGATAGAGACAAAGATTAAACCGCTGTCTCAGTGCAGCGGTAGGCCCAATTCCTCATCTCGCATTCAGTTCCAATTTACCATGGCAACCACTTCCCCAGATGGGGGTCGGATGCAGATCCACAGAGAGAACATATTAGGGACAGGAAAGAAGTAACACGTAATTGCAGGTAAAACAGATCAGGTCCAATCCTATCAAGTCAAGTCACAGGAGGGTCCAGGCATACACTTTGATGGATGAAATCAAATCCGCACCGTGGAATCCAGATGAATTTCAGGGGCGATTCATAATGCAGCTTGACTGTGCTGACGCTGTGAAGAAGTCTGACTTAACTTGTCTGTGTAATGACTGTCTGAGAAGGCTGGACTCAAATAACATCAATTCATTGCCTTTTTTGGCTTGAGTCTGGCTAAAACTAATAAGAGGATGGCCTTCAGGGTATTTGTCATATTCCTGAGCCATACAGTTTGCTGGGAGGCTGGGAAAGAGAGCTCAACTCACAGCTGCAGGGAAATCTGATTCTATCATCTAGCTAGCCCTACGGCAGCTGAATAAATCCAATTTAATTTAACAGTGTTAGTTTAAAACATTCATCCAAGAGGTTTGTTGTCCCTACTGCTACAGAATGGTAGTCTACAATGAATGAAAAGAAGGCAAAAAGAATAGTTTTTCAGTTTAAGAATCAGTGTATGAATCAGGGTACTTTCAGGAACTTACCGTGGTTTAGCTCTTTATACAGCAGACGACTTAGAGCCAGCTTTCCAGGAATGCAAATCTACGAAGTGTCTTCGACGTACTCTTCATAAATGTATGATGTCATCTAAAATAAGCTATGATCTTAGAAGGGAGCTGTAGCATGCTAACGCAAGCACATCATTAGAGTCTGCTAGCATCGTTAGCCTAGCAGTAGCCATCTGTGTCGAGCAACAGACTTTTTCAATGAGCATTACTGTCACCATGGGGTACAGCACTGAGGCATGCTGGGTGCGGGGTGAGCTTCATTTCTCTGTTTGCCTGCTGACACCCCCCCCCCCCCTTGTCTGTGGTGTTTATGATGATGTATGTCTGTTTGTTTATGTGCTAATGGTGTGAGCACTAGAGGGCTCGTTATACAGAAGAGGGGCCAATGTGATCTTTGTCCTGTCATCAGACACACCTGAACAATACACACAAACACGCATGCACTCACACACACACACACGCACGCACAAACACAAAGATATTCTCCAAAGGCCACAAGGGATCGGTGAGGGTGGGACAAGGGAAGGAGACAGTTCTGAGACATAAAAATGGAATGTGACCCGGAACTACACGTCTTGTCTGCCAGTGGCCACAGAGGAAATGTGACACAGGGACGTGGGTCTGAGCCCCCAGAATCCCCCCAGGACTCGGGTCTGTCTGTCAAGCCCTGCTCTGGTCCACACCACTCTGTCTCAGTCTGTCCACCTGTCTCATTCACTGACTTTCTCATTTATTTCTGCAGTGCAGGAAAGCGTAAAGGGAAGAGAGAACAGAGAGAGCAAATCTCATCCCCTTCTCTCGTCTATGGCCCACTTCCTGGCTGAATCACTGGGCATCAATAACAACACAACAATGGGTCTATAGAAGTAGGACAGGGAATAGAAAGCCCTTCAAGACGGCTGCCTGTTCGTAGTCATAAAGCTCAGTATTAATGCTATTGTATACATCGATTGTGAGGGGAGCCTTGTAGGGCTCAGTATGCCAACCAGAAAACACTTTAAGATCAAAGTATGGACTCAACACCCTCTTCTCTGAACCTGAATTAAAAATAGACTTTTCATCCCATTCTTTAGCTAAGACAATAACATCAGTCCATGCATTCATGATGTCATCCACTGTTGCCACCGTTAACACCTATTATCTTGAGGCAGATTTTCTTTTTATCACAACATTTAACCAGTTTGGACTCATGGGAGACCTGGACCAGTACAGCAGTATAACAGAAGAGAGAGCCATACCCGTGGGCGAACCCTCCAGCACCTCTCCCGTGTAGCGCGTCTCCTTAAAGATGGGCCGATTGTCGTTCTGGTCGATGATGGTCACTGTGAAGTTCACGGGGCCTTCCACCAGGTTGCCACTAAGGTCTGTGGTGGACACCTGCAGCTGTAAGGAAGCAAAGGGACAGAGGTCAAGGGGTGATGGTTATGCGGTTGAGGAACGGAGATGGGGGGGGGGCAAGAGTCAGAGGTCAGAGGTGTTGAGACTTCTGAGAGATATCTGTGATGGAGATCTTCTGCTGTGGGAAGCAGAGGAACATCGATTAGGGGGGTCAGGGGTTATGAGGTTGTTGACCAGATTAGACACTTAGGTTCGAGGTCATCGATGAAAGGTCAGGGGTCTGAGAATCGAGGGTTTATTATGATTCTATATTTGACAAGATTAAGACTGAGATAACAGTAGAGAAATGGAGGTGAAAGGATACTAAAACATGACACACACTGAGCTCCATGTTCAAACGTGAGCCCATTGTGCCAGACTGCAGTGTTTTGCTTCTGACACGGCCGCGAAGAGCAGCCTACATAATGGTGAGAGGGACAGAGATAAAAGCTAACGACTGACATTTTCACACACACACACACACACACACCTGCACACACACACACACACACACACCCCAAGCCCCCCTCCCCCCACCTTCTAAATTATGATGCCTGTGGCACTTGGAGGCAGACGGCTCAGTGGTGGCCTCGAGAGCTAAGCACTGTGGGTAACTGTGGGTTATTAGCCTGCCATTTGTTGCCACGGTAATTATCTTGAGACGATTGGAGAGTCTGACAGTTGTAAAGACAGGAGAAGCATTTCCTGATAGGAACAGGCCTCAGCCCCAACCTCATGATCGGAGGTGAAAAGAACTCCACAACCCCATCATCACTCGCTGGAGAACTCTGGAGATAAACTGGGGGAGAGACACTAGAATGGAAGCGTGGTGAACAGTATTCCAATGTCTGCAAAATCAGCAGCCTTCCAGTCAGCACTCACAACTGCTGATCCTCCATCAGTGATCCCCCCCCCCCCCCCACAAACACACACTCTACACACACACACAAACACACACACAGGGCGCACCTCCTATACTTCCCTCATCCTGCAAAATTCCCTCCTTCACGACTGTTCCCCTGCTGATATTTCCCCTCCAGGCTCCTTTGCACAGCTACTTGCATTATTTTTCAGTATCCCTACAAGGCTTCCCCACTAGGGAGACGAGATCAGCTTACAGTAGCAGAGAACTGGCACAAACATACAAGCAGAAACATCCTGCTGGAATACACCAGAATGAGCGAGGCCCACAGTTTTACCTTTTACAGAGTTGCCTCTTCTATGGTCCGTGAACCTTGACACAATGCTGTCATCCCTCCACAGTAAATAGCACCATCAGAATTAATGACATCACTTCCTCTATAAGTCCAGTAGCCATGGATAATGAGATCACCCCTCACCCCTTATTACAATGAAAATCTACTGCCATGATTCACAGCGGAGACAGGGACGGAGGGAGTATGATAGAAAAGAGAAACAGAAGAGAGAGGAGAGGGAAACAGGGAGAGAACGAGAGAGAGAGAGCTACAGACACCATCCCTCTTTTATGTAGCCCATTATCAGATCTCTAGACGTCTTCACTATCAGTAATGCATGACATCACTCTACCTTTATATCACACAGGACATCCACTCTCTCCCTCATCTTCTGTCTCCCTCCATCTCTCCCTCCATCTCTCCCTCCATCTCTCCCTCCATCTCTCCCTCCATCTCCCCCTCCATCTCTCCCTCCATCTCTCCCTCCATCACTCCCCTCCATCGCTTCCCTCCATCTCTCCCTCCATCTCTCCCCTCCATCTCTCCCTCCATCTCTCCCTCCATCTCCCCCTCCATCTCTCCCTCCATCACTCCCTCCATCTCTCCCTCCATCTCTCCCTCCATCTCTCCCTCCATCTCTCCCTCCATCTCTCCCCTCCATCTCTCCCTCCATCACTCCCCTCCATCGCTTCCCTCCATCTCTCCCTCCATCTCTCCCCTCCATCTCTCCCTCCATCTCTCCCTCCATCTCTCCCTCCATCTCTCCCTCCATCTCTCCCTCCATCTCCCCCTCCATCTCTCCCTCCATCTCCCCCTCCATCTCTCCCTCCATCTCTCCCCTCCATCTCTCCCTCCATCTCTCCCCTCCATCTCTCCCTCCATCTTTCCCCTCCATCTCTCCCTCCATCTCTCCCCTCCATCTCTCCCTCCATCTCTCCCCTCCATCTCTCCCTCCATCTTTCCCCTCCATCTCTCCCTCCATCTCCTCCCTTCATCTCTCCCTCCATCTCTCCCCCTCTGTATCTCTCCATCAGGGCCGTGTTCCTGGGGCAGGACCAGAGGAGTAATGGCAGGAAGGACAGAGATGCGGCTGAACTGAGCTTCTTGAGGGTTAGAGGGCTAATGGTTTAATACATCATCCTCTCCTTCCGCTGTACACACACACACACACGCGCGCGCGCGCACACACACACGCACACACGCACACACACACACACACACACACACACACACACATACACACACGCACACACTGTAGAAGAGGTGCCCTCTCCACCTCTTTTATCCATCTGCTGAACTGCTGACTCTCAAATACTGGTAGTTTCTCTCTCTGTCCCTCTACATCTCCCTATGTCCCTCTCTCTCACTCTTTCCCTCTCTCTCTCTCTCTCTCTCTCTCTCTCTCTCTCTCTCACTCTTTCTCTCTCTCTCTCTCTCTCTCTCTCTCTCTCTCTCTCTCTCTCTCTCTATCTTTCTTTTTCTCTCACTGAAAGTATGTCACAAAGACACACACTATCTGCAGGGACCCACTGCATTGTCCGTGTTAAAATACACACTTGTGCTGTCCCCAAGTTTTACCTTAAATACTCCTTAGGCACACACATACACACACACACACACACTAACACATGCACACACACACACACACAGGAATGATTGATCTATACCCTAGCAGCTAAATGAGATATAATTCATTCATTTGGAGATATTTAAGGACACAAAAGACGGCCTTTAGAGGGAAAGATTTATACACAACCCTCCCGGGATCCCTTTTGAAATTCTTCCTGAAACACACACTCTCTCTCTCTCTCTCTCTCTCTCTCTCTCTCTCTCTCTCTCTCTCTCTCTCTCTCTCTCTCTCTCTCTCTCTCTCTCTCTCTCTCTCTCTCTCTCTCACACACACACACACACACACACTCTCTCTCACACACACACACATGCACGCACAGACACACACAGACCATGCAGTGCAGCGTGCCTGAGCTCTAAAGATAACATTAACTGTGGGGCAGTTAGGATCAGATGGTTTGAGCGTGTACAGTAGCCGATCAAGAAAGGTGTCATCTACATGGCTGACAAAGGACCCTGGTTATATAAGCCTGCATTCAAACCCTGCTCATAACCCCAGCTCCCTTTCAACAACACAGCCAACACCATCAAACATCTTTCAAACGCCATTTTCTCTGTAGCAAACACATAACATACATACCAATGCCCACACATGCTTCACATCTTTCATTCTCCTTCCTTCCTTCCTTGTATCCCTTTCTTTCTTCCAAGTCATGTGGTCCCGTCCCCTGTCCACCTGATCCCACCAGTCCTCATTAATGAGACAGGTAAGTGGTTTAAGGCCTGGTCCCAGCACCACCTGCCTCTGCAATGGACTTACAGTATACATCATTTATCTCCTTTGATGTTTTATTCATATCTGTTCAGGATATCAGATGGAATTCTCTGTGTCCATTTTGCATATTACCAGACAGCCTCCATATGACAGATAGCTATATTAAACGCACGAGTGTTTGACCTCAGAACAATGGAAATTTAAATCTAAGCAGTCAGGTTAAGTAACATTCTAAAGCTAAGGTTCTCCGACTGAGGTACATGGGAGGAAATATCGTGATCTCTCTCTGTCATACACACACACACACACATCTTTACTCCCTTTCCGATTGGGCAAGAAAAGCTCCAACCCACCCACACACATCTCTGCTCTTCAATCCCTTAGGGACCTCAGTGAGGATGAAAGACTGGTCTCCGGAGAGAGGAACTACAAGAGTGTATGTGTGTGTCTGTGCGTGTTTGTGCATGTGTGTGCAAGCCCTTAGCAGGGAATATTGCATTATGCATTGACATCATCAGTCACACACTGCCTCTGAACACCTCATTTCCTCCCAACCCGACGGTCACGTTTAATTACAGGTGGAATTGTAACAAGGTGGCCCCTGTATGCACTGTAGAGGTGTGGTGTACCCTGGGAAAAAAAAAGTTCTAGGCAGAAGGAGATTCCTGTTGTTTAGGATTAAACAGCAGTAACTGTCTTTACTAGAGGCCAATGTTTCACAGTTTTACAGTTCCAGAGACATAACAACACAGAGAAGCCCCTCTGGCTTTGCATTACGCAAACAACGTGAGGTATTAGCAGACACACACACACATTAATATACACTTTATCTCTGTACTCCTCTCTCTCTCTCTCTCTCTCTCTCTCTCTCTCTCTCTCTCTCTCTCTCTCTCTCTCTCTCTCCCTCCCTCCCTCCCTCCCTCCCTGTCTCTCTCTCTCTCTCTCTCTCTCTCTCTCTCTCTCTCTCTCTCTCTCTCTCTCTCTCTCTCTCTCTCTCTCTCTTCTGTCTCTCTCCCTCTCTCTTAGAGACAGAGAGACCATGGAGTCAGTTTCTCTTGCAGCTCACTTGGAATATTTCCAGAAGTCAAAAACTGTGTGTGTGTGTGTGTGTACTGTAGCTAAGAGGAAGCAATGATTTAATTTGGAGGAAAATTACTTATTAAAGGCGGGGAGAATGGGAGAAGATGGGTCCGGCTAGGGACGTAGAGAAAATTACACCCTGCTGCCCATCACTGCCTGTCTCATGCATACACACACTCACATGCATATGGACACACACACACACACACATGTACACACACGGGGGCTGTCATAACTGGCTATCCTTGTGGAGATGATCTCTCTCAGGTTATTACAGCCTGTCTATTAGCAGATCAGGGTGTGACGTCGCACACTGGACCAGATCTGAAGTCCTCTGCTGTCGGTTGTCATTTCTCATGTCTCCACGTCCCTATTCCTTTCCTAGCCTGCTCTTAGGCGGCTGTCAGACAGCCAGAAGCTCTCTCTTTCTTTCTCTCTCTCTTTCTTTCTCCTCACTCGTTGGGCTTCATATGATGATTTCACTGGGTGAGATCAAAGACTCCACAGTACACTGCTCTGCTATCTTTCTCCTCCCTTTCTCATCCCCTTTGTCACCCCTTTCTTTCTCACGCCCTCCCATCTGATCAGGTGTGAAGGCTCAGCCACACGCTCTGCCGTCTGCTGTAATGCCACCTCCGCTGAACGCAGCACATTCCTCCTACATCTGAGAAGGACCGCCCCTCTCCAGTCCCTCTGTGCATCTCCTTGACATGCACACAAGTGTTATGCTATGCTGAAGTGTTATGCTGAAGATTTCAAACGGCCCTGTGTGTGAGAGAGGCTTCATCTTCATGTCTGTACCACACATCCATCCCCGGAGCCTGATAGTCGGTCACACAGAAACCTAGTGGTCCCCAGTGGCCAGTGCTGTGAACACAGAGGAAGCAGACAGCTGGAAAGAAGCATCCTGTTTTCTCTCTATAGCTTAGAATGTAGCAATTTCTTGACGGAGGCCAAATATTGGACTGACCATGGAAACTTCTAGAACTCTGAAAGAGCTTAAGGCAGCTGAAAGGTTTTCAGCCCTTTAAACCTTCAATCTTTTCTGTCTCTTTTATTTGACTTACTAGTTCCCAGTTTCTCTTTCCCTCCCTCCCTCTCTTATTCGTTCTCTGTGTGAATGAGAGGTCATTTGGAGAAGGCAAGGAGACAGCTGGACAGGGAGAAAGGCAGTCAGGCAGGAAGACAGTCAGACATGCAAGGATACAGGTCGTCAGTCAGGCAAGTATGTAGGGGACACGAAGGGGTTTGCGGAGAAATGCCAGTAGGCAGGGAGACAGTTAGGCAGGGAGACAGTTAGACAGGGAGGGAGACAGGGAGGGAAACAGGGAGGAAAACAGGGTTGCCTGGGCCCATTGTAGGGGAAGGATAGGATTGATGCTGGGCTTTTATCCCAAGCTGAAACACTGTCAGGGATAGATGAATAAGGAAGGAAAGTGAGAGCGAGAGAGAGAGAGAGAGAGAGAGAGAGAGAGAGAGAGAGAGAGAGAGAGAGAGAGAGAGAGAGAGAGAGAAAGAGAGAGAGAGAGAGAGAAAGAGAGAGAATGAGAGAATGGGAGAGAGACAGAGACAGAGACACAGAGACAGAGAGAGAGACACAGAGACAGAGAGAGAGAGAGAGAGAGAGAGAGAGAGAGAGAGAGAGAGAGAGAGAGAGAGAGAGAGAGAGAGAGAGAGAGAGAGAGAGAGAGAGAGAGAGAGAGAGAGAGCTGAAAGTGCCGGGTCATGCATATGGAAGCCGCTCCATTTCAGCTGCGTTTGGAGACTGGCTGTGTATTCATCCCCCGTCCTAGCCATTCAAGTCTACTCGCAGGGGAGAGCTCAAAGGCGCCTGGCGAGCTCTTCAGATCTGGGGGAACTGGTGTCCTCCTGCAGCTCTGGGGGAGGTTCCTGTGAGGCTCTGCTCTGCTGGAGCCCTACCACTGTTCTACTACAGTCAGCGTCACACACCATGCACCAACGGAGGCTCTCTATAAAACATGGCTGTTCCCTCAAGGAATCTGTTGCTACACTAAGCCAGGAAGGAGGCTGGTAATTCGCCAGGGTACGCAGAGTTTGCCAGGAAGGCCGGAGGGAAGGCGCCGTCTGATTGGCTATTGATCCTCTCAGACGTTATGTGGGAAAATATATCCAAAGAGAGTTGCATTAGAGCCTCAAAGAGATGTGATTCCTCCAAAAATGGCTCGCCTTTCATTCATATCCTAAATCCTTGGGTTCAGTAGTATGCAAGTCTATGTAGCAGATACTACTTGCATAGACAGACAAGTGATTTGCATCCTGTCCTACCATGCTCCCCCCCCAAAGTGTCTTGGTCTTGTAATGTAAAAGCAACGCTTCTCTCTGTGTTTCTCACAGGTGTCCCCAATCACTGGCTCCAATAAAACATCTGTGTGCATGAGTGCTACCTCTCCTCCCCTCACAACATGCTGGTGAAAGTCCATCTTGAAGGAGAGAAAATGCTGGTTTTAAAACACCCATAACAAAGTGATATGTGTCTTTAGGTTCCATTCTTGCAGGCAAACAATTTCTCGCCCAGCGAGAGGGCCCTGATGGGGAGAGAGAAAGAGAGAGAGAGAGAAATACAGACAGACAGATATAGGGAAGAGAACAAGAGAGAAAGAATAGAAGAAAAGGATATCTTCCCTATGGACAAACAGCTCAGTCACAGTGAGGTCTGTGTTTGTCAGAACAGTATTGTTGGCTGAACTGAACTTGACCCTGACCGTTGAAAAGCATATGTTACATTGTTTTGCAAGGATTTTTTATATTTTTATAGATATAACAAGCAGTGATTAATCCATCAACTAATGGCCATGTGGCTGTCTAAGTGTCCAGAATTCATGTGGTTCAACTGCAGATGATTATGATCATCTCTGATCATCTAAAAGGTCCATTAATCATTGTCATCATAAATATGCATGAACTGTGTTACATATTTTAGAACAGTAATTAGCTTGTTTGCCATTTACTAATAAATAACAATAACATGACAAATGCTGTCCTTGAAGTTTTAAACTGATGATTGTGTTCGTCATTGTTTGTGTTCTGAAAATCGAGATACACAAGATGGAGAAAACGAGATCAACCGATTCATCCAGACATCAAAGATGAGGCAGTTCTTCTGATGTTAGCAAGATATAAATAGCCAGTCTTTAGAGAGATAGAGATGGAAAGATTGAGAAGGAGAGGATGAGGAGGGGAGGGAGAGGGAGGGCAAGATGAGGATGGGTAGTTTGAATGATAGGGGATAGATAATGACAGTGCAGGAGTTCTCTCATAGGAGCAGGGGACTGGATGGAAAATAATCCCCTGGTGTGAATGAGTTGAAAGAGTCACAAAGGCTTCTGGTGGATGTGGAGAATTGGTCCTCTGCTCGCTGACTGCCCTGTCTTTGTGTTCCCAGTGCCCTGCTACGGGCAGCTCAACACGCAACTCCAATCAGTTCTACTACCTTTCATGCACCTGGACCACCGACATGTGCCCAAGTACTCACACAGAATGCCCCTGCTGACATTGGCTCCAGTGGCTGCTGGTCTCAGTGAGGCTCTGGCACGAAGCCCTGACCATTACCTACTCTGTTGCCAACAGGACGGGCCCTGCATACCACCAGGACATCATCACACTGAACTCATCCACTCAGGGGCTTCGCTCTGCGACATCTTTGTTGCTGCACTGTACTTTGTAATATTGTTGTGGAGATGTTATTGTTGCACCATAGTTGAGATTTTGCTATTGTTGCACAGTGTCGGATTGCTGAGATGTGGCAATTTTGTTCTCTGCCTGGTAAATACAGATAATTCCATGACTATAACCACCCAAATACTGTTGAAAGGTTTCTGGTTTGGTCTTCGTGCACTGTTTCTTTGTTGTTTAGAAGAAAGAAATCTGCTAAATGAATAAAATGTGAATGTGGAGAAGGATTTCGTAAATAAAGGCAGGTAACAGACAGGGAGACACTGATCTGGTAAGAGAAGTCTGTATGCAACTCAATACTTACATTACCTTCCTATTCCCCTCTCTTTCTTTCTCTGTCCCTCTCTTTTTCTGTCTCCTTCTATCCGTTATTCTTTATTCTCTCTCTCTCTCTCTCTCTCTCTCTCTCTCTCTCTCTCTCTCTCTCTCTCTCTCTCTCTCTCTCTCTCTCTCTCTCTCTCTCTTTCTCTCTCTTTTGGTCTCCTCTGTCTCTCTCTCTCTCCTTGTGGATAAGAGCAGACAGGTTCTCACCCAGAGTGTATTATGGGTCTGGCCACTCTGTGGGTGATGCCGGGACTGAATTAGAGGCAGTAATGGTCTGGCCAGCGCCATAGGGCGTTACCTTGTTCATCAATTTATCCGGGGCCTGTGGAGCCTGTTTTTGTGTGCGTATTAGGGCCAGAGAGTACCGAAGGATATGAACAAATACTGGTGGTAAAAACATGACATTCCCATAGAAAGGATAAAGGAGTGTTAAGTTATAGTTCTGACTGCAGCTCTGAGGTAACACCCCAACGTGTTTATAAATTCCGTAGATTAGGAATGGCTAAAACAACACATTCTCTGCAGGGGGCTACTGTGTAACAGTGAAAGTAGACAGACAGTATGACCATCAGGATCAGTGTTTGTGTGTGTGTTGAGAGGTGGAGGGTTGTGTGTGAAGAGGGGGTGCAGGCTGGCCTTATCTCCCAGTCACACACACACACAGACTAAAAGCACATCTGGTCTGTTTTCCTGCGTGTGGGCTTTTGGGGCCTGCTCTCCAAAGTCCAGGAAATTACTGTCCAGTCAAGCAGAACAAAGCAGAGGGATTTGGACAACAGGCTTCACCTGTCTCAACCCAGGCTCCACAAAGCTACACCTAAATGAAGCGGACAACAGCCTGTTCCTTCTCCATTTGACACACACGCGCGTGCACGAACACACACACACGCAAGTGTGCACACACACACACATTATGGATCCAGGCTGCTGTTTCCTGCCTGTTATCAGTCCAGTGTTTTCAGCTCTGCGTCAGCACCTTGAAGGATTACAGTAATCAGAAACGCTGCCTCTGACTTCTTAAACTGTGACACACCTATGGAAGTTGGTTAAACAAATCTGTGTATGTCAGTGATTCTGAATTGCAATCATTATTCAAGGTGGTATGCAACACCCTTATTTACAGTAACAGAAACATGTAACTTTGAAGTTTACTGCTAACTTGAACCTTAAACAGCCACGTGCCAGACATCCTCTATGGATGGACTGCAACGTTTTCACAGTATCTCTGACTTTTGCCAGAGAGAAAATAAAAATATATGTGGATGTGTGTATGTGTGTATGCATGTGAAACCCCTTCCATAAGTGGCAGTGAAGGGATGTGGCTTTCACAGTGAAGGGCATGATGTGGCAGGGTAGCAGGGAGAGAGAGATACCTCTCAGATCTCTTGTCAGAATTGGGGAACAAGAAGGAACTGTCTACTGCCACTCACAGACTTACTGTTCTATAGAAGGAGACTTCAGAGAATCTCTGTCTCTCTCTCTTTCTCTCTTTTTCCCTCTCAAACGCTTTCTCACTTGCATTTTCCCTCTCAATTTCCTTCTTTCTCTTTTCTAAACTTGTATTTTGTCTCACTGTCTCTCGCTCACTGTCTCTATGCCTCTCTCTTTCTGTTTCTATCGTGTTCCCCATCATTTGCATCTCATTAGTATTTGTTTTCATCCTAATTGAGTTTAAACTGAAAATAATGTTTGGAATTAAATCCTGCTAAACATAGGGCCCTACTGTATTAATGTGCCTTTCTGTTTAATGAGACAGACGCAAATATTGACACTCCTGTTAGCCAAGCTCTGGGTCCAGTGCCCACCTGTCTTTAATCCTGCTCAACACCTCTTATGTCATAGTGTCCCCCCCCTTTTTACAGCACTTGTTTGTGATGTTCTGATGTTCTGATGTTCCGATGTTCCGTTGTTTTGGTGTTCTGATGTGTTTGTTTTCTGTTGTTCCGGAATCCAGGTGTTCTAGTATTCTAATGATTTGATGTTCCGTATTCTGCTGTTCCGCTGTTATGGTGTACCAGGTCAACAGCAAGGCGTCCCTCGCTGACAGAAATCTCAGGCTGCTTATGTATATCAGCCACTCAGGGTATTGATCTTTTCTTCTCTGGCTGCATCATTAATATGTTGATATGCAGTGACCTTGCTGAGATGCAGAGCAGCACTCTAGCCAATGATAATCAATCATCATTAAACACAGGGGAGGGGAGCACGCCTCATCAATATAACCTTGGCTGACTTTACAATGTAACATTGATGCAGTGTATTGACTAAGTCACTAAAGGCAGAATGACACAGTTTAAGTGCACATAAAAAATAAAGCATGCACTAGACAGGCCTTGTCTACTGGCGCCCCTCTGATCCAGAAGGAAACAAGTATTGATGTATAGTGTGTGTGTGTGTTTGTGTGAGCTTGTGTGTGTGCGTGTGCGTATTCGTTGCTGATATAATCGAATCTTTATAATATTTGTCTCCGCATCACACTTACATGCGCCAGGTTTGAGTTTAGAGTAAGACAAGCCTGAATAAAAGCAATGTTTGCCTTCTTTCTTCTTACGTTCATGCTCTTCCTAGGATAATGGAGATTTGAATCTACCTCTGAATGTTTCATGTTCCACTTCCTGGTCCTGGGTGAACTCTGAGGGCAGACATAAACGGTGTGGAGGTGTGGCCATGGTGGACACAGGAACTACGAAGGAGAGTGTGTTAGAATGGTTCTCTGCACAGGTGAGCATCAGTTACATCACTGAGCTGTCTCTCTTCTGGTGTCTGCTGGTATTCCCTCTGAGCTATGATTGGCTTAAAGTGTGTCTGCACCCTAATGATTGGACGAGAGCACATTGCCTAGAGGTAGTGTGTGTGTGTGTGTGTCAGCATATTGTAAGTATTGCAGCAGTCTGAGTTAGTGTAGATGGCTTCTGGCTTCAGAACTATTACAAAGGAAGTAATGATCATAATTAGTAATAGGCGGGACATAATGAGTGTCGTAATTGATGTTAGACTCTAATTTTACCTCAGGCCACAGAGCAATTGACATAGTGCTCTGCTGTAACTCTCCACAGTAACTGAAATAATCTGTCATTAGCCAAAAACTGTTCTCAAAAAGCAAACTTCTTACTTGGGCAACGTCAGACCTAAACGCTATGTATAAACAGAGAACACTACCCCCCCCCCCCATACCCCCCGCACACACACAAACAAACACACACACCATCTACCCCAACGGAACTCAAGAAATCTGATATGTTCAGAAGGTGGAAGGTATAGATGTAGAGAAGGTATAGAGAAGGTATTGACAAAGATAAAGACATAGTATTCTAAAGTGGCCCCACACAGACGAGGAGGGAGGTAAGGAGCTGAGGAGAGTGAGGACTTGATAAGGGGTCTCCTCACAGCAGTAGCAGGGAGTGATGACTCATGAGAAGAGAAAACTGTGTTTCCCATGGATGATGGAGCCCCACCTCGTTGTATCATTCTGCTCTCAGTCCCACTCTGTGATTCTCGCCAGCCGCCCTCCTTTTTCAACCTTTATTTGTCTGTTTGTCTAGTCTATCTCATTATTCTTTCAGCTTTCCTGTTCTATCTTTCCATATCTCTCTGGCTTTGTGGCTATGTAATTCCTCCTGTCAGTTTCTTTTGTGACTGTGTGAGTATTGTTGTGCGTGCATACATGTGTGTGTGTGTGTGTGTGTGTGTGTGTGTGCATGCTTTTTTTTGTGTGTATGTCTGTCTGTTTGTCTGTCTGTGAGTGAGTGAGTGTGTTTGTGCAGTCCAGCAGCATAGCAGAAAAGCACGGAAAAATACAGAACAGACCACATCAGAGCAGAGCAGACACAACTCTAATGTGAGAGAGGAGTGTCTGATCACTCTCCCAAAGCTGCCCACCAGCACTTACCAACCAGGAGAGTTCTTCCTCCTGGTTCCTAAAAGGAAGTACTTTGCTATCTCCTGTCATACGTTGATACTTAGTAAGCACCCTGCTTTCATGTTGATAGGGTGCTCTACCACACACCAACTGGTCTCAGAGCTGAGGATTTACTTGGTAGCCATAGAACCAAGAGAGAACAATGATTATACATTTGCAGTGTGTGTGTGTGTGTGTGTGTGTGTGTGTGTGTGTGTGTGTCCAGCTGTATCAGGCTGGTGATGATTCATCTCCGGTGCTTCAAACTATTACTCATCTTCTTCATTTTCTTTTCTTCAACGAACACGAGGGGCCCTAGTTTCCTGGTCAGGATGCAAGCAGGGGTCCACGACGCAAGTTCAAGGCACAAGTCGATCTGAGATGTGGCCAATACTTTTTTTGCTAATTTCGAGAGATGTGGCAGTTATCAGGTGCAACGGTGGCGTGGTTGTAAAAAGGGGTTGGATTACAATGAATACATCATCAGATGGACTGGTGAGGGCCAATCCATCTGAGCGCCTCTCATTCCCCTTAAAAGCAGAGCGCTCTCTGCCAGGGCAAACAGACAGTTTTGTAACGGACGGCGAAAGCCCAGAGGGCCTAAGCTTGAAGAGCTTCTAGAAACTGATGTCCTTGTCAGTCGCCAAGTGCACATATCTGGCACCTCTATTAAACCACTATGGCCAATTACGCATTCCGCAGTTCATGGGAATATTGTGAAAGACATAATACATTTATACCAATTCCAATATGATGACACAACATGCTAACATGTTGGCTTGACAGGCTACTGTTTCACATCTCCTAGCATCTGTGCTGAGAGGTGATCTGACCAGGCGAAGCAGGCTAACACGATATGGGATTTTATTGTGATCACCAAACCAGCACTTCTGATATGGCCCGACACGCCCTATGCTTGGTGTGGGGCGCTATACTGCGCCCAACACCAAACTCAACACAAACGATGTTGTGGCAAGCTGGAAAATAAGCAAACTTGTGCAGATAAGGGAAAAAAAAAACAGCGCCCAATTAAGTTATCAGTGAGTCTGCCGCCGGCCTTGCGTCGTCTGGAAACGAGATCGCTAGCGGTTCTACATCTCGTCGTCCAGAGCAGGAGGAACTTCACTCCATCCACCTGTCACCCTAGCCCTCAGTTCCATGTTCCCCAGTCAGTCTGAAACATTGCACCAGAGCTGGGGCCACAGGGAACACAGTCCTGTCCTCTATGCCACCAGGACATCCACAGGCCTCAGCTTGCCCACTGACTAGACAGATTCACTGCAAGAGCGGAGAGGGAGGGAGAGAGAGAGACGGCGTGAGAGAGGGTGAGTACAAAACATAAAGTGAAGAGAGTAAGAGTGATTTACTTAGAGAGAGAGAGAGGGCGATGGGGAAAGTGGCAAGCGAGCGAGAGAGAGGAAGAAGGGAGGAGCAAAGGGAAGAAAGGAAGATCATGCTTCAGAGGTGTCAATTCCACGCTCGGCTGAACAGACGGATGGTAGAAAAGTACTTTTGTCCGACAAGAAAATGCCAGCACTGCCTATGTGTGTGTATGTGTGTGTCTGTGTATTTACTACAAAAATGGGGTGTGATGTCATTCCAATTTGTTAGGAGCTGTGTGTCCTCTGAGAAGCAGCACGCCATTAGCATTCCCTCCCCTGTCCTGTGGCATCTCCTGAGGCATCTCCTCATGCAGGCTGGGGAACCACTCCACTGCTACAGCTACAACACATGCCAATGCCGAGCTAACAATATTAGTGTCATCGTTGAGTTATCAACCAGCTAGCACATGCCTCACTCAGGGAGGCAGACACACAGATTGAACAACCCAGGACCATCACACAGGAAGCAGCACCGACTTATCTAGTTGTGCAATCTGGACCAGCTTCTGTGAAATACCAGACAGCCTTTGAACCACTTTGGCCACACAGGCATTTCAAATTGGAAAGGTGTGTGTATATGTGTGTGTGTGCATGCATTTCTGTGTGTTTATTTATATATATATATGTGTGTGTGTGTGTGTGTGTGGTCTAGGGGAAAGATTTAAATGTCAAGTGCTGTGGTTGGCTGAATGCTTTGATCCATCACAGCGCTGCCGCCCCTCCTCATCCCCACCCAAGCTGTGCCTCTCTCTTTCCCTCCTACAACCCTTCTGCCTCTGTCTCTCCTTCTCTCTCTCTCCCCCCTTCTCCCTCTCTTCCACCCTCTCGCTTCCCGTTTCTCCCTCGCTGTCTCTTTCCCTCCACCTTCCTCTGTCCCCTCCCTCTCTCGGCAGTCCAAATCTTCCTCGGGCCTTCTCCATCTCCCCCTCCCCCTCTCTTCCTCCTCCTCCCTTGTCTTCCCTCTCCTCTCCATCATCCTCCCCCCTCCCCTCCTCCCGCCGATATCCCACACTGATATCGGCTGCTAAGGGAGAGGACAAGCGGCATGGCATTAACAACAACCCCCCCCCCTTCCCTTCCTACCGCCTTCTCCTCCCTCTTTTCTATCTGGCGCCATCTCTATTTCTCTCTCTCTGTCTGCCTCGTCTCTGAGGAAATACTTTGTTTGAGCCCCCTGAGACAGGCGATGTTCTCAAACAGACTCGAACAGCGTTTTATCTAAAAACACCAACTTCTGACTGCTCATAGTCACCCGTGAGGAGATGCCAGTCCATTCTCTCTCCAGATGCTGCCAGTATATATAGACAGAGTCTGGCTGTGGAATCAAAGTGCTTCAGTGAGAAGCATCTCCACTGTTGTCCCTCTCTCCACGGACCCACTCTTTATCTCCTCACTGGAGGCTGTGTGTTATAAGAATCCACCCACCATCTCCAGATGGTAAGGGTTGTCTAAACTCCGGTGGACTGTGTATGGCGCAGGTAAACAGAACATCTCATGCTGTTGATAAACAACCAATAAAATACATAATTAAAAAAAAATGTTACATCTGTGGAAGATATCAAGGATTGCCTAGGTGCTCATGCCAATCAATAGGTCAGCTATTGCCAGCTGTCCATATATTTTACCTTTTTTTCTCATTCAGATCCAGTATATATAATCCTACTGCAATGCAATAAATATTGTGTATCACTGACAGTCCTTTATAGACCAGAGGTTACCAGTAGTCAGGCCAGGATTACATCCTGTTGGCGGAGAAGCAGCACCATAGAATCTGGGTGGAGACGAGTATCGGGGTCAAGAACCATTACACTAGACGTTCTAGACCTTGTCTCTAGGGGTCCTTATATGGTAATCCTTCCTGAAATTTGTGTGTGTCTTGCCATGATTACATATCTGCCTGATTGAATAGCAAACAACTGTCTATTATCTTTGATTTCTCTATTCACTATACATTCCTTGCTCTGACCTTAACACCTTTTATGTCTCGGAGGCAATTTGCTAATACCACCTTAACTGGTCATTATTCTTTTGGAGAGGTGCATTACACTCTCCAATCAGCTGGTTGTCCAACACATAGAAACCCAGGACTTGAAGTGATGGTCACACCATTCAAGTGGAGACAACAACTTCAACCATTTCTTCCACACCTGTTCTTTTCAAATGAACACATTATGGAATTAAGCAATTTGAGGACCGAGACCTTTTGTGCAAGACATCAGTTACTTCTATACTTGCCTTAGATACAGTACATTTCAGGGCCTGTGATAGGGGACAACAATACCTAGATGGTTGTCTGAAAATGAACTTGCAAACATTGAAGCTCAGGCAACAAGATCTTTATAAACAATTTGACCAAATGAAATGGATAAAACGAAACATGTACATATTCATGAACACAGTTTGTTTTGTTTGTCTCCAGGGCAGTTGGAAATAGAAGCACAACATCACCAGAACAGTGGAAGCAGCATTACTTTACATAATGACCAACAATCATATGACTGATGTGCTGAACAGCTTAGAGCAGAGCATGAACTTGATACACACACACAGTGATGTACACACACAGTGCTGTACACACCCACACAAACACACACACATATATACGGTTGTGGCTGGTACTTACATGGTAGTGATCTTTGACCTCTCTATCCAGTGAACGTCTGATCTCCACTTCTCCTGTCCGGCTGTCGATGCTGAACACGCCCCTGGGGATCTGGTCCACACCTTGGCCAGCCAGACGGAACACATGGTCCTCCTTCATGTCCATGGAGGTCACCTGGATTGAGATGAGTGGAAGAGGGAGGGGGTCAAACCAGTGTGTTTTTGACTTAGGTATTTAACTCAGGTGTCAGCTATGCAGGTATTTAACCCAGGTACGCAGGTATTCGACCCAGGTATGCAGGTATTTAACCCAGGTACGCAGGTATTCGACCCAGGTATGCAGGTATTTAACCCAGGTACGCAGGTATTCGACCCAGGTACGCAGGTATTTCATCCAGGTAGTCTGACGTTTACTGAGGTATGAAAGTATTCAACCCAGGTATGCAAGTGTTTATCCCAGGCATGCAGGTATGAACTCACGTGTGACTACAAAGCCAACAGCATCCACAGGTCCCCCAGGCACAGCAAAGGGTGGCAGGTTAGAAACAGAATACATCAGATCAGGTTAGACTCACATGCACACACACATGCTACGTATGTGTCACAATTCAAATTCCAAATATTGGACACATTCCTCCAGCCCATGGCGCTCCAAGGTCAAGGAAAACAGATCTGGTCTAAGTCTGAGCTTTCCAGTAGAGGTTTAGAGACATGCATTTGTTGGCAGAGTAGAGTTTAAAAACATGCAGTAGTGTGATTGCGTACAGAATGTATTTGGCATTGACTTAGGATCGTATATTCCCCAATGACATCCTTCATATGTGCAGATACAGTATAATCATCACACACCTGACAACCACCTGCTAAATGTCCACAAAACCTGATGTCTTCTGCCTGTATCACTCTCATTCATTCACATGTTCATGTATTCATTCAGTCATCCATTCATTATTTTGTTGTTATTCCTTCAAGTGGAACTACTAAAGATGTTCATCTTGTGAAATTGTATATAGTATCAGCAACCAATACATGCATTCATCAACTACTACAAACAAAGACAAGCATGAATTCAGAATTGTGAGTACGTGTGTGCTTACTTCAATATGAGTGAGTGTGTGTACAGTATAGGGTAGTGATTGGAGTCTAAGTAACTTCACATATCAGACTGCTCCTCAGAGGTAGCCAGAAGGTCAGCCTTAATGAGGGATGCTTACACTACTACAGTTCTTCTGTCCTCTCTCTCTCTCTCTCTCTCTCTCTCTCTCTCTCTCTCTCTCTCTCTCTCTCTCTCTCTGTCTCTCTCTCTCTCTCTCTCTCTCTCTCTCTCTCTCTCTCTCTCTCTCTGTCTCTCTCTCTCTCTCTCTCTCTCTCTCTCTCTCTCTCTCTCTCTCTCTCTCTCTCTCTCTCTCGTCTCTCCCCTCCTCTCTTCCTCTCCTTTAATATGTCTTTCATTCTCCTCTTCCAAGGGGGTCTTTTCAGCTGTATGAAAGAGCATGGCTGATGAGGACAGACCGAGTTGCTGAACTCACACCCCTCTCTCATTCATTCTGTCCCCTTCTCCCTTCCTCCCTTGGCCTCTCTTTTCCTTTGCTCTCCCACTCGCTCTGTTCTCGGTCTCTATTCCCTGTCCCCTCTCTGTTTGCTCTCTCTCTTCCTGTCATCTCTTTGTGTTTTCCCCTGCTTTTCTCATTTCCTTACCGTCTCTCATCATGCAGTGCCCATGTCACTCTCCCTCTCCCTCCCTCCCTCCCTCCCTCCCTCCCTCCCTCCCTCCCTCCCTCCCTCCCTCCCTCCCTCCCTCCCTCCCTCCCTCCCTCCCTCCCTCCCTCCCTCCCTCCCTCCCTCCCTCCCTCCCTCTCTGTCCCCTCCCCCCCCCTCTCTCTCTCTCTTCTTTTTCTCCTAATTCTCTCTGCCTCTTCCCAACTCTTCCCTTCCTCTATACAGCCTCCTCTTTATCTCCCTTCTCTCCCCCTCTTCACTCCTCTCCACTGAAGCGCTAGCATGCATGGTTAACAGAATCCACGGGAAGCCGTGCAGTAGAGAGAAAGTAGATGCAGCGACGCAGGATATTATCGAGTCCACAGTGGCCTTCGCTCAGAGGGCTGTGCTTCTTCTCATCCACTTAACATCTCCTCCTCCCTTTCCCATTCCATCACGTGAAAAGGTCCTAATGGTCATTACCGTCAGGCGGTTTCTATGCGAGCAGTTCTGTTGAACAATTTTTACTTGACCCTACAGACTCTCCTCTCTTCTCCGCCAGTTTTGCAGATCGAGGTGTTTCCAAGCGGTTCTCTGGAAGGCAGAACAGCACCTTCAGAGCATGGTTAACTGGTGGCTAACTGGGTCAGAGAAGACTGGAGCAAAGCGAGATTCAAAGGTGTCTGATCCTGTCACTTCTCACTGTTAGAGGGCACAGACAGGGGAAGAGGAGAGAGCGAGAGAGGAAGAAACAAATAAAGGGAGAGGGGGGAGAGAGAGAGATGGAAAGAGAGCGGGTCAGAGAGATGAAGGGGAGAAATAGGAGGACAGGACAGGGGTGGAAGAGAGGGGAAAGGATGAGAAAAAGGAGAGGTGGTGCAGATGAGAGAAAAAAGGGGGATGGAGAAAGATAGGGGGTGAGAGATTTGTGATGCGCTGAGGCAGTAACTTTAGATGAGCTGAAGGAAAAGTGTCAGCAAGTGTCAGGAGAAGTTTGGAATGATTAAGGTTTCATACTGGATTGGGGATCACACACACAGCCCCACAGGCTGTCTCCATATTGTCACTGTGTGTGTGTGTGTGGGGGGGGGGGAGGTCCAGGGGGAGTAGCTCACCTATTTCCATCACCTCTCATTAGTAGAGGAGCACACATGAAAGAGAGCAGGGCTTGTGGCGCTGCAGGAGATGACAGGAGGAGGGGCTGCTCTCTGCACACACACACACACACACACACACACACACACACACACACACATGCACACGCGCACACACAGCCTGAAGGGCACAGGGCTCAGCCACTGTACTACAGACCTGTGACCAGTGCATTCTCCGGCATCATTGCATCAGTGACTCAGCTGACATCCAGTGCCACCCAATAATTCCCTCAACACATTTGAAAGTAATGATTCCCATTGATTCAATCTTGTCAATACTACAGCATGTAGAAAGAGCTGGAACGGTCATTTTTTGTTGTTGTGTTCTCACTCTCTCCCATCCCTTCTGATGTTCTGAATGAGTCTCTCCCTCTGCCTCTAACACGGTCTGGGCCTCAGAGGGTCCTTCCTGGAGAAGTATCACAGAAGAATCTGAAGTGAGCAAACACAGGGCGTAAAGATGTCCCTGAAGAGCCCTCTCCCATCCCTGCCCTCCCCTCCCCTCTCCTCCACTCTCCTCTCCTCTCCTCTCCTCTCCTCTCCTCTCCTCTCCTCTCCTCTCCTCTCCTCTCCTCTCCTCTCCTCTCCTCTCCTCTCCTCTCCTCTCCTCTCCTCTCCTCTCCTCTCCTCTCCTCTCCTCTCCTCCCTCTCTTTTCCCTCCTCTCTTCTCCCTGCCCTCCTCTATACCCCCCCTTATCCTCTCTGCCCTCTCTCACTTTCTTTCTTCTCTCTCTTTATTTCCCTCCCTCTCTCTTGCTTTCTCTCTCTCTCTAGGAGCTGCTGTGTATTTTAGAGGGTCATTAGTAGCATTCCTGTCTCTTGTGCCCCCCGGCTGACAGACCCTGTGTAAGCATGTGTGTCTGAGAGCATGTGCGTCTGTCTGTCTGTGTGTGTCTGTGTGTGTGTGTGACAGAGACAGAAGCGTCTCCCAGGGGTTCTCCAGCTGTCCTAACAAGGTCAGTGCATCAGCAGCTAATGACAATCAGAGAGGGTAGCCAGGGGAACATGGCTGATTACTCGACACCCAGGATGCTTGTAATTAGCAGAAACTTGGAGAGGCCCCACCGACCCTGCCACCCCGAGACCCCCCAGAGCCAAGTTCCATTTGACCCTACTGGCACCAGCCTCTCATCAACCAATCACACATCACACACAGGCAGAACAATGGCACAATTAGTAGATCTGATTGGCTGACAGAGAGTGAGTGGAATGTTTTCCCTTTTCACCTCAGCCAAGAAAATCCCATGGAAGAGAAAATGGGGGGGGGGGGGGATGAATCACTATTCGGACGTTCTCATTAGTGAGGTTAGGTTGATGAGTCTCTTCACTCGAGCCAGAGGAGAAGTGATTAGTAAAATAAAACCACAATATTTGTTATAAAACTTGTGACACACGTTATGGAACAGATGACGGATATATCTGACTCATTTTCTACCACTATCTCCATCTCTCTCTCTCTCTCTCTCTCTCTCTCTCTCTCTCTCTCTCTCTCTCTCTCTCTCTCTCTCTCTCTCTCTCTCTCTCTCTCTTTCTCTCTCAAGGACTGGTTCTAATCTCTTTGGTATATTTGGTTCCTTATGTTCCTCTGGTATCTCTGGTTCCTTTTGTGACAGTAAGCGGGTTGTCTGGTCTCTCTGGTTCTCTGGTCTCTCTGGTTTCTCTCATTGCTATCAATATCTGGTCTCTCTGTAGTTTTGGGTTCTCTTGTCTCTCTGGTTCCTTTTGTTCCTTTGATGTTTCTGGTTCCTCTGGTCTCCCTAGTCCAGTCCAGTGCAGCCTTAGTTCACCAGGATGGATGTGAGTCTCCTCCAGTGTTCTGTAGTATGGTAATCAGGAGGACTTCTTACAGAGGCAGCCCTAATCAGCCCTCCCAGAGCAATTCAAACCTCAACTGGTGACTAACAGAAAGAGAGGAACAGGAGAGGGAAAAGGGAAATATCCCCCTGTTTTTACAGTCTTCCTACGATAATGAATGCAATCAAATTGACTGCATGAAGACAGCCTTGGGCTCACTGTGCTCCCTTTCTCTGCCAGTCTCATACAGAGTGAGTGACACAGAGAAACAGAGACAGAATGAGAGAGGATGGCAGAAAGAGTCTTCTATGGTGAGAGAAAAAAAAGGTGAGCAAACAAGCAAATTACAAACCGCGAGAGAATGGGAGTGGGGGCAAGGAGGAGAGAACGGCAGCCACATAGAGAGATTCGGAGCTCTATTAATGGAGCAGACACACGGCGCTGTGTTCCTGGCCCTGTCATAGCTGTGTATCAGGGAGGACAGGCTGGGCATCAGACAGAGACGAGACGCCCAACAAACACTGCCCGAGACGGCCGACGCTTGGCAAATGCAAGTTAAGATTGAGCGAGAGAGAATGGGAGAGAGAGACGGTGATAGAGAGGGTGCATGTCTATGAGTGTGTGTGTGTGTGTGTTTGTGCATTTGTGTATGTGTGTGCGCATGTGTGTGTGTGGGCGTGTGAGAATGTGTGCGTGTCCAGGGAGCAGTGGTCCACAATGGGCAATGATCTATCGGACTGCCACTCCAGGGAGAGACCAGGCCAGGGCCCGTATCCAATCCATTTCCACGGCTAGCAGTCGGACTGACAGCTGCTACAAGGTGTCTGTATATCTTCTGGAATACACACACACACATGCACACACATACATACATACACACACACACACCCTTATCCAGATAATCCACTCTCACTGAGGGATGGAGGGAAGGAGAGGGAGTAAGGTAAAAAATGGAGGAACAAGGAAGGGAGCAGGGATGACAGAAATAGAAAGGAGAGGCCAAGTGAGCATGCCGGGGAACAGTCAGGGAATACATATCTGTGTGAAAAAGATATCTTGTCTGGTCTCCCAAGTATGGTAGACCCCAGCCGTTAGACTAGCCCTTATTAGACTACGTCCTCATGCATGGCTTATGATGAGGGGAGGAGGAGGGAGAGAGCAAGGGAGAAAGAAAAATAGAAAAAAAGAGAGATAAAAAGAGAGATAGAGAAAGAGAGAGAGAGAAAGAGAGAGAAACACAAAAAGAGAGCGATAGACAGAAGTTGGAAGTTCCATCCCTGTGTCCCCGAGCTGCAGTCGTAGCTACCTCAATGTCCACAGCCTCCTCCTGCTCATTCTAACACTAAACCCACACTGTCTATGGACACTCCTCACCCACCTCTTCAAGACTATACTCCGCACGGTATCTTTCTCTGTCGCCCCACAGGAAGAAGGTCCCGGTCACTGTTCCGTGCTCAGGGGGGCTAACGCCTTAGCCTTTCTGTGTGGTGTAGGCAGGTTTAACCTGTTCTCATAAGGTTCTCTTCAGCCAAGAACCCATTGAAAACACGTCGAACAGACCGCTCTCCTGCCCATGTCCCTGGCTGTGAGGTGAGCTGGTGAACGGGGCCCTCCGCTCGCCTTGATGTGGCTGACCCCTGCTCCTGGATGTCCACCCGAAGATGGACCACAGGACGGGAACATGCGGAGGAAATGTTTCATGGGTGGACACTCCTATGTGTGTGACCCCAGTGTCACTGCATCAGCATGGGTGAGTCACTACTACATCAAAGTGTCCCGATCAGTCCTCATTAGGGTCTATTCAAAGGCAGAGGTGACATGCAAGCACTATGTGTTGAGATCTGTGTGTGTGTGTGTGTGTGTGTGTGTATGTGTGTGTATGAGTACTATACATGTGTGTGCATGTGCTTGTGTGTGGGGAGCCTATCTGACCTATCTGATGACTCTCCAGCCCTCTCTCTCTCTCGCTCTCTCTTGCTCTCTCACTCTCTCTCTTTCTTGTTCTCTCTTTGTCTCTATCTTCCTAGGGATGTGACACGATGCCCTGGAGCATCACACCAGAGTACTAGAGAGATCTTCTGCCCCCCCCAGTGGACTCTCCACAGACCCCCGCCCTCCGAACCCTGTGGGAGCCCACAGGGCTAAGTGTGGAGCTCAGATACCAGCAGAGGGAATGAAGAGGCCAAGTCTTTCTTCTCTGGGACAACTCGCCAGTGTGCAATTGTGTAGGGCTCATCTAGTGATGTCTGTCTGACAGCAGGGCTCAGCTTTTCATGTCTTTTTTGTGGCATCAGGAACCAGTTTGGGATGTCTTTATCTGTGACATAAGGGCTCCGCTTGTTTCTCTGAGATTATATTCTTATTGCTACCACAGGGGCAGAGTTGATCACACACACACACAAACACAAACACACACACACACACACACACATTATCTCTCTTTTACACACTTTCAAAAGGCAATATTTAGTTTCTATCACACACACGAATGTTTTTATATCCTGTGCCAACCAGGCACCGATAACAAAACGAGCAACGCCTCCCTGAGTGAAGAGTTGTTGTGGAGGAAACACAGCAGTGTTTGTGCCTCTTCAACGAGCCCTCCTCTATCATCCCTCCTCGAGCTGCTGATGCCATGTGCATCGGGTGACCCCTTCGAGCACTTAGACTCTAACCATCGGCAACTGGTACCGCTTTCATTCACTTGTGTTCTAGTGGTACAACACAACACTTCGAAACAAGCACATGAAGGATGAAGGTTTAGTCAGGCTTCAAGAAAAGTCTCCATTCAACTGCATCTGTTTTCATCCAGAATAGTTGAAGGCCTTGGGTGGTGGACACAGAGGTCTCCATTTTAACTGATAACAAAATAACAGAACTTAAGAGCTCAGATACTCCAAAACAGGCCAAGGTTATACTGCAGGCAATCACACTATCATAAAAGCTATTTTGTTTCGTTGTGAAAAACGTTTTGTTCAAACAGACACGATGAGTCAAGAGCTAATTCACTCAGTAAAGCAAAGCAAAAAGCGGAACTTTTTCTACGAGCCCCTATATCAGTAACAACCACGCAGATGAGGGAGCATGTGTTTGTTTGCGTTACCTGTCCAATGACCCTGGGGAAGGGGGGTCTCTGGTTCTCTGTGACACTCATCGATGGAGCAAACATGGATCTCTTAGATCTGTAAGGTAGGATCTGGCCTCTGCCCAGGACTTCCTGTAAACACACACAAACACACACAGACACACACACACACACAAGAGAGAGAGGTTAGAGGAAATGTAAACGTCATACCTTTCAGACATTCAGAAAGGTCTGTGCAAAGATCAACATAATGATCTACAGACAAGTTAGTGTGCTGTGGACGTGCTATTATTTGCAGAGAGCTTGGATCAAAATGTCAGCTCATCTCTGATGCACAGTTTGAACAGTTCTTCTCCATCCTCTGCCATGTATCCATACACTGTAACATACGTTACATAAAGTGAGCAATGCCAGAGCACTTCAGTAAGTATTCAGTGTCTTTCATGCATCCTTGTATGAGAGCACACACACACACAAAGACACAGATGAAGCTTGATAGAGTTTAATCATGATGCAGTATACAATTACTCATGGCAGAACGAGGAGAGCCTCTGTCAGAGAAGCTTCAGAGAAACCTACAATTACAGCATTGTGCTGATCACTCCACCTCAAGGAGCCAAACAATGGAAACGTAATATGGGTTTTCATCCATGCTGTCTATTACGAGACACAGAGTGAACCATCTCCTTTGTGGGAGATGGCAGCCACAGAGTACCGAGAAAACGAGCTAGCATCCACCAGGACTGTGTTAGGTCTGTACTAGCAACCACAAGAGTTTACTAAGACTGTACTGGTAACTAACTGGACTCCAACACATTGACTAGCAACCACCAAGACTACTCTGACCCCAGGATTGTCCTTCTCTCTGCATCCCTGAGCTGTGGGTTTTGGGGCATCTTGGGAAATATCCATATTCACACTAACTACAAGGCTAAAATTAAACACATTAGTATGGAGAAGCAAAGAACCTAGAGAGCACTGGATGACCCCACGCACACATGTGTATGCTATGTTCCATATACACACACACACACACACAGACACACACATGTACAAACACACATATACTTGTACACACACACACACACATTATTCTTTTGTCCTTCCCTTCTCAATGACCCACTCTGCTGGCAGGATACTGTGGCTGGATGGCAGTCTGGCTGGGCTCTCACCTCTGTCAGGATGACAGAGGGAGCTGAGAGAGTGTGTGAATGTGCGTGCGTGTGTGTGTGCATACTTGTGAGTGTGTGTGTGTGTGTATGTGTGTGTGTGTATGAGTGTGAGAGCATACGTGTGTCTGTGTGTGTGGGGGGGGGTTTGGTGGTGAAATAGAGCTATTTATTTACAGAACTACGTGTTTACACAGAGGGAGGTTTGCCCAGTTATCCAGACCACAGCCATTTACTCTGCCTACCTCATGCAACAACCTTCACATGGAACTTGGAACCAATCATGTGTGACACACACACACACACACACACAGACACAGACACACACACACACCATGCACTGCAGTGGCCTCTGCTTTCAGTCCCCTGACGAGTGCAGCTGAAATGTGTCATGTGAGCAGTGTTGCTGTTTCAGTCCAGTGTGAAAGATCACTCAGATAAGAGATAAGACAGCCTGTTATCTGTCCAATGAGCAGATGCACCAATCGGTACCTTCCTGGAACAGGATGACCTGAAGACGAAAGCTCCTTAAGCCCTGCTGCTGACACCTGACCTGGGCTTGTTGCATAAACACCTGTTCAATCCCTTCATGCACTGGCTGAGTCTGCTTGTGGTAAAAACGAGATTACCCCGCTGCCTGATAGGAAGGGGGGGGTTGGAAGTTGGATGGCTTTTGGCACCGTTAAGATGGAACAGGGTGTCAGACCAAGACTAAGCTGAAAAAGAAGAAGGAGGGAGGGATAGAGAGAGAGAGGGAGGGAGGGATAGAGAGAGGGAGGGAGGGAGGGAGGGATAGAGAGAGGGAGGGAGGGATAGAGAGAGGGAGGGAGGGAGGGAGGGATAGAGAGAGTGAGTAAGAATGAGTGAGAGCGATAGAAAGAGAGATGGAAAAAGAGTAAGACAGAGAGTGAGACAGAGTGAGAAAAAGAAAGACAGAGAGAGAGAGAGTAAAGGAGAAAGATAAGAGATTGGGCAGTGCAAACTGCCAGGTACCCACCAATTACACCATGGACAACTTACGTAATCACATTGATGGAGGATCTCAGGGCAAAATAAACAGATAAATAAAATACTGAGAAAATACAAAATAATAACCCCCCTGGTGACAAATTACAAACTGGACCCCCCTCCCTAATGACTGAGCGAGAGGCACCTCACTGCCCCCACACAGCAACAAACTCTTCCATCTTTCAAATTCGATGCAGCAACACCGCCTTTAGATTCCCAAAAGCCTCCTGTTCTGTAGCTTCCATATGGCAAACTTCGAGGGCTGGGTGCAGCAGCATCCTCTCACGGAAGAGTGAGGTGCGGGACACTCTGACCACCTACAGGGCTTAACCACCAACAGTGCCCCCTCGATGACGCACTTCCTATTCACTGGACTTGTCAAGGACGGGAGGAGGAGAGGAGGGCAGTCATAGGGAACGCAGGACATTCAAAGCTAGTGTTATTCCCTCCCTCCCTCCCTTCGTCTCACTGCAGGTGATGAATGGTGTTGGCCCAGCTCAGTGCCCACCTCAGAGAAGTTGGTCATGAATCTTTAATGCATCCTGTTTATAAATTACCTCGGCTCTATCACACCCTGCTCATCCTCTCTATATATCTATATCCCCCTTTCTATCTATTGCTCTCTCCCTCTCCATCTCTCTCTCGTTCTCTCTCCAAGACATCTTAGGGAGGAGCAGAGTGTGTCAGGCACAGAAGCACAAACCTCTCCGGGCATATCCAGTTGATATGAATACATTTAGGTTCTGGGGTGGATGCTGTGTGTGTGTGTGTGTGTGTGTGTGTACGTGCGTGTGCGTGTGAATCCATCCGTGTATTATGACAGTAGTACAGAGGGATGCTCTGACTGAATGATGCATTGTTTCTCTTGCTCTTGCCCCCAAGGAAAGTGAGGGGAGAGAACAGGAGAGGAGAGAGAAAGAGAGAGAGAGAGAGAGAGAGAGAGAGAGAGAGAGAGAGAGAGAGAGAGAGAGAGAGAGAGAGAGAGAGAGAGAGAGAGAGAGAGAGAGAGAGAGAGAGAGAGAGAGAAAGAGAGGCAGTACATAGAAAGAGAGAGCTAGATTTATGAAGAGAGTCTGACAGACAGATAGGGGAGAGGTTTTAGATGAGGGAGGGAGGGGACAGTACGGTGAGCTGAGGATGTTTCCACAAAGAGACTGTGTGGTTGGCTAAACCTGGGCCCAGTGAAGTACAGGTGGGCAGAGTTACAACTAAAACTGTTAAAGATTGAACAGAACTAACACCATGGGTGTTGATGTGAAAAGTAAAAACCAAATGGTAGTACAATTCTCTGAGTTAGAGTGAACATGATCTGTTTGTTTTGTTTCTCAGGATGTATAAAGAGGGAGAAAGAGATGGAATCAGAGATAGAGAGAGGGGGTGAGAATGAGTGAGATGGAAGCATTAGAGCTTTGGACAGCAGTACGCTGATGCATACTGAGTTGTATTGTCACCCAGTGTGCTGTGGTGGCAATCGTTCTCCACATGGTCCTGTCTCCAGTGGGGGGGACAAGAGAGGAGCAGCTGAATGGCAGCCTTTCTCTCCAGGCCCGACCAACAAGGAGGGCCTTGGGAGGCTACACTATATTACACACCATTGTGCTTGACTGCAACAGAGGAGACATGACAAAGCAGAATAAATCTGCTTTTCCTTTTTGTATTATTGGGGATCTTATCACCTTTTACATACGAATGGTGTCGTCTATACCGCAGCATGGCAAAACAATCTTGTTCTATACAAAACTAACCGGCACACAAAGCCAGAATATGAGTCCATATCTCGCTTGCATGCGTTCTTAAATTGAAATGCATTCTTCCATTAATTCCCTTATTGATCTGCAGTAAAAAGGTAATGAATTATACTGTGGGTTGACTTGTAATAGCCTCCATTCATCATTAGCTTCCATGCTCATCACATTACTGTCGCCCCACCAGGAAAAAATACACAGATTCCCTCCGCCCATCTCCTCCCTACAACCAAAACTTATCAACTACTAGAAGACCATAGTCTGGACAAGACACCATATCAATAAACATACCCATGAATACTTCCTGTTTTTTTTTTTTTACCTAGACTTAAGAAGACCTAACTTAGACCTGAAAGTGTGGGTTTGGCTAAGTGTGTGTGTGTGTGTGTATGTTTCTGTGGCACTAACCACCATAATGTTGTTAGAACTATGCAGTTCTAGTCCTTGATTGTCTACTGCACTTATCATACACAGTACTTGTACATTGTCCATGTCCTGAACAACATGATGTGCAATTTACACTTATACTAGTGGCTGGATTGGCAGAGAGACAAAGAGAGAGAGCGAGAGAGGGAGAAAGATAAAGAAAGAAAGAAAGAAAGAAAGAAAGAAAGAAAGAAAAGGGAGTGAAGAAAGAGACAGAACATAGACTGATATTACAGACAGGGATATCAGGCTCTAGACCATACAGTACTCAAGTTCAGAGTTCAAAAGTTCACTGATGAAAGAGCATGAGCTTACGGTAACACAATCTTTAAAAAAACATCAAACATTTGTCCAACCAACTTTTTACACTTTGTGTTGCTATACACTGACACATTAACCTGTTGAAAATATGATTCTGACTCATATCAGATGGTTTTCTCACACACTCCCATGCCCACACGCAGACACACACACATACACACACACACACACATTGAGCATAAGGTCAGAGTAGCACTAAACACAAACTTGCTTCTCTCTCCCAGACAGTGTGCCTAGTGATGACTAATTCACTTCTGTCCGCACAGGCCTGCCAAAGAATCTCCCACTGAGCTATGCTGAATAAATGACTGTACAGGGAATAAACTAATGAGAAATGAGACAGAGAGAGAGAGAGAGAGAGAGAGAGAGAGAGAGAGAGAGAGAGAGAGAGAGAGAGAGAGAGAGAGAGAGAGAGAGAGAGAGAGAGAGAGAGAGAGAAAGAGAGAGAGAGAGAGAGAGAGAGAGAGAGAGAGAGAGAGAGAGAGAAAGAGAGAGAGAGAGAGAGAGAGAGAGAGAGAGAGACAGACAAGGTGGGGAAAACATAAACTTAGAAGAAAAAAAAGGATGATGATTTGTGGAATCGACACTTTAATCAAGAAGGCATTGGGCTGCCACAGGGAGTTGGTTCACTGGTGGCAGAGAAAAGACAAGCACTCCTACAGCAGACAATCATATAACAAATATACACAGACATATAGTACATGCAAACACATACACACACACACATACACACACACACACACACACACACACACACACACATAGTACACACATACTCACCCTGAGGGTCTGGGGGGACCTGGGCGGAGCCCCGATGACGTTGACCTGCGCCATGTCGTCGGCATGGTGACTGTATCCATGGATGAAGAAGATGGAGTCACTGTTCAGAAGGTCTCGTCTGGCCACCAGGTTGAGATCCTGGCCTACCAGGAAGTCTGGGTGGGACACCTCAAAGACCACACCTTCGTTTCCAGCACAGTCATCAAACACCACTAGAGAAAGAGAGAGAGAGATTTTGGATATATTTACTGGGCAGTCAAAACTGCCAGCGACCTACCAGTTACATAACAACAACCATGTGGGATTCTCTTTACTCATTTTGAAAACCAAACTAAATCAAATCAAAACTGAATTCGGACAGGTCTCTGGTTATTGTTTGACTCAGATTGTAAGACACCAGTAAAATTGAGTTAACTCTGCCAAGTTGACTTTCCCAGGGCGGATAAGGAACAGCTGTCTCTCATAGTTGAGCCCCCTTCCCAAGTAACACCCCTCCAACTCACATCTGGGTGCGAGAGAGAGATAGAGAGAGAGAGAGAGAGAGAGAGAGAGAGAGAGAGAGAGAGAGAGAGAGAGAGAGCGAGAGAGAGAGAGAGAGAGAGAGAGAAGAGAGGCAGTAGATAGAAAGAGAGAGCTAGATTTATAAAGAGAGTCGGACAGACAGATATGTGAGACACAGGGATCAACCCTAATGTTTGAGGAGGCCTCTATAATAGAAAAAGAGAGAACAAGAAAGAGGGCAGTAGACATTGAGTGGGAGGACTGGTGTGTCTCCAAGCAGGAGGTTGAGACTGAGGAGGTGTATGTTTTCTCCAACAGCAGGGTCATGTTGTTCTCTGTATCACCTGCAGCACTGACACTCTTGTTTTCGCTCAGTGAAATGGCTCATCTTTTAAAGCCATTCCATGTGAGTACAGTAACACAACCAATCTGGAGTATGAGCAATGGGGAGTGTATGTGTGTGTGTGTGTGTGTGCCTGCGTGCGTGCGTGCGTGTGTTAGTGTGTTTTAGTCTGACTCAAACATGGTTTATCCTCTCTGATTGTGTTCCTCCTCCTCTTATCTCTCTCTTCCACACTCCTCCCTCCAGCTCCACACCATCCTTCACTGTCCAGTCCCCCCTGCAGACACACACACACACACACATACACACACAAGCACATAACCCTACATGATGTCACTTGTTTCTTCTGCCCTCAATCTGTCCTTCTTCGCTACCACCTTCAACCCCACATCTCTCCATTCCTCAATCTCCACCACCAATCTCTCCATTCCTCAATCTCCACCACCAATCTCTCCATTCCTCAATCTCCACCACCAATCTCTCCATCCTTCTATCCTTTCCCACAACATGGAGAGGCAATTTGGCTGTAATTACGTCTATCTCACAGCAAATGGCCGCAGGCAATTACTTAATTACATCTCATGTGCCCTTTCAGTATATACCTGCTTGCAAAAGATAGGCTTCATAGTTTATTAAGCATGTTCTATTAATTAAGTAACTTTCATGCACATGACAGTTTCCTAGTAAACATTAGCCGGCGGTGCATTTTGTGGCAAGACACAATACAGCCCTGCCCTGAAATGCACCCCCCCCCATGTTATTTCTGTTTTGTATATCCCAGAATCGAATTATTTGCACAGTACATTGAGGGAACTAGTATGAGTATGAGTATAACCAGAGTAGGTTTCATGCATGTATGACAATGGAAAATGAATTTAAAAAAGACTCCAGTCTCAGTCCACTCCTCCCATCACCTCAGGAACAAGTGAAATTGGAAAAATCACCAGTTTGTGCTCTGGGAGAACAAAATCAATAGATATCAAATCTATCAAAGCACTCTTTCAATCTCTCCAACCTTTTCAAAGCCTCATTCTGAGGCATCCTCCATGGCTCCCTCCACCAGTATGTTAGAACATCCCCTCTGGACACAATGCTCATCTACTCAGCACCCACTGACACCACTGGGCAAGGGAAAGAAAGAATGGGGTGGAGTGTAGGGAAGGAAAGGAGGAGGATGGGGGTGGTGAAGGGAAGTATGGTAGGGGAAGGAGGAGAAGGAGGGCAACAGAGGAGAGGAGAATACAATGATTTAAAAGTATATGAGACAGTTGGAGAGAGAGAGAGAGAGAGAGAGAGAGGGGGGAAGAAAGAGAGACAAGGGAAACCGGGAACCTGCTCTCAAGGGAAACAAGCCCCCATTTCAATATCCCACTCTCTTCTAAGCCAGAGCATGACAGATGTGTTCATTTCCATTCCCATTACAACTCTCAGATTTATTTCAATAACGCGGGTGCTCTCTTTAGAGCCGGCAAATTGCGGCAGCAAACAGTGTCAGCAGCGTTTCAAAGGCTTGTGAGAGTGCTTGATGGTATTCTAATGTTGTCAGGTTTTGGGGGGCGGGTGGCTGGGGGAAATTTTAGAGGAGGCATGGCAGGCAGGGCTTTGAAGTTGGACGACAACAATGGCAGACCCCCCCCCCCCCCTCTCCAACACCATCACCACATTACCACCCCCACCCCCCCCCCCCCCGGATGGTTTCGTGAGTGTTGGCGCAGAGTTGAAATAGCTGTAAGCAACACGGATTAGCCAGCTAAAACCCCTCTGTGGGCCTTTCTTCTCCACTTCCTGCTTCGATGACATTCGAGTTTCTTTCAGGCCACCAGGCTCCCAGGACAAGTTGAATGGAGAGCGCACAGAGTTGTGAGACTGTTGCTGTCAGAGCAGCACAGAGATCATACTCATTTTTCAAAGTTGGGAGATAAAGATTCCGTTTGGTGGGGGATGAGTGCGAGTTGGTGAAATTTACATTTAGTCATTTAGCACACGCTTACAGTAAGTACAGGGACATTCCCCCGAGGCAAGTAGGGTTAGGTGCCTTGCCCAAGGACATAACGTCATTTGGCACGGCCGGGAATCAATCTGGCAACCTTCAGATTACTAGCCCGGTTCCCTAACCGCTCAGCTAACTGACTCCCTGAAATAACATTAATGAGCAAATGGACGAATAGGCTCGAAGCTCAATGCTTCGATTTGCTAATCCAATTACATTTATAATGTCAATAGGTAACAACGACTTAACCAATTTCTTTAGTTGGTGCAGCTTTGTCGAGGCACCAATGCTATATATCTGACTTCAAATCCCCAAAAAATTTGTTAACTTTCTCTAAAACATTCATATATTTCATTTTTTTCGTTGTGTCTGCCTTTAAAACAACAAAAGTTTCACTGAGCACTTCCTGCACGTACATCTCATATCCTTGATGCCCTTAAATAAAACACATTTGTCACTATGAAGCAGACAACCATTTTCCAACACAAAGTGGATGCAACCATCTCTCTTTAATACAGAGCAGAATGAGTTCTGACACCTGACAGCATCCTCATCCAGTTATACAAGCTCACAGAAAACCTTTTTTTGTTTAACTTTCTCTACAGCTCTTTCCCTCTCCAGTTTTTCAGGACATTTGCTACCTCCTCAGGAAATGTCTAGAGGTTTTGGTGTGTGGAGACAAAGGGGTGGCTGTCTACAAGCTGTCGTCGCCTCGAACTCGGATGCACACTGTTCCGCCTCTCACAAACACCTCAACGCTGTAAGCTGGCAGTGAAACCAATTATTCATTTGGGCCTATTGACTCCTGAGATCCCCTATACCGAAGCAGTGTGTACTGGCCATGACACAGCCTCAGTGGTATTCTTGAGGATCAGGGCTGAGCTCCTGTTCTGTTCTCACCAGGGTGTCACTGAAAGAGACATCTCTCAGAGGGCTTGATGGGGTTATTATCAGAAATAAGTTTTGGTTTGCTTGTTTCCACTTTACTGAGAGAGAGTAGAACACCTCGTGCAGAGTTTTTATGATTGCACACACATGGACGTGCGCAAACACGCACTCACAGACAAACACACACACAACCAGCCGCCCACAGAGACGCGCACACGATAAAAGTTGTGGTTGAAAACTGTTAAAGAATGGAACGTGTATTTGACAGTGAAGCTAGTGAAGTGTGCTAAGTATGGTCTGAATTCAGACAGCCTTGCATTTATCATGTCACTCTGAGTCTAATGGTGTCCTTGGGGTGTGTGTCTGTGTGTGCGCATTTGTGTGGGCTGGTGTGTGGGTGTGACTGGGTGACTGTGTGTGTATGCTTGTGCACAGTGTATGTCTATGTGTGCATGTGTGTGCGTGTGCACACTCTGCAACTTTATAGTGCACTGGTCCACTGAATTGAGGAAACAAAGACAAAATAAAAGCACATTCACATTGGAAATTCATCACATCCGTCTATCCCTGGAAAGAACCGGGACTGAAGTTTCCGTCGCTGTTTGGGAGCAGATGACACGTAGCGGTGAAAGTCTTAGATGTGTTGTTTGAATGTTGCATTCATGGGCACATGGACTCCAGCAATGAGGAGTGGAACAACTGAGAGAGAGAGCCGGAGGTGGGCATCACAGCTCTCCAGGTCCTCAGAGTCCCCTCAAGCAGCTATTACTTGGATGCAGACCAGAGCTGCTTGTCGTTTTCTTCTCCTCCAATGAGACACGCTCCAACTTTGTGGGCGGGGAGGTTAATTGCTTTGTATCATGAAATTCCTTGGCATCCCCCTCCCCCTAAGTCATTACAGAAAGAGAAAGTAATTGATTTGATCTCTGAATGCCAGTCTCTCTCATTCCCTGTGCAGTGACAAGTTGCCGAGAGACAAATGAAAAGCGATTCTCACATCGCAGCCAATGGTGTTGACAATCTAACAAGTTTCACAAGAAAAAAAACACACTAGGGCAATATGCAGAATGACTGGAAAATTAAGCAAGCTCTTCTTTTCCCCTGCCCCCCCCCCCCCCGACCCTTACCCCACAAACACACACACACGCGTACTTTGGTTCAGTCCTCTTTCAGTCTTTCTCAAGGAACTTCACCACACACTCCACACCCCCACACCACTCTCTTCCCCACATGTACACAGACCACCCCCACACCACTCTCTTCCCCACATGTACACAGACCACCCCCACACCACTCTCTTCCCCACATGTACACAGACCACCCCCGGAATCACGGCACCCAGTCTGCACCCAGCTCTTTCTCACCAGTCTTACTTAATCTGGGATCACCCATTCTAGTACGGTGACAGGGGACTAATTAGCTCATTAGCGACTACAATCCATGCTCAATGTGCTCCCCCAGATACAGAGAGTTACTGAACACTCAGACCTAGAGGACAAATAATCCTAAATAAATGCGGAAAGCCACAACGATCTCATGAAAGTTGGGCCTTGGAGAGGAAAGTAGGGCAGCGTCAAGAAACCCCAGTACTCTCCACGCCTCTTCAGTGGCTTCTGTGAATACAGTTAGCACTACATGGATAAATGGACGTACAATAATAGGGGGAGGGGGGGCAACAGTAGCAACATCAACTTCCAGGTAGGCATTACATTTCTGTCTGTCATTTCAGCTTTCTACATTTCACCTTGATTTCATCAGGCAGGTAAATTATGAGTATATCTTATTCATGATAATACCCTACAGATAGACCAGGGGCTTTTTTCTAGGACAGATGTTAGGATTACAAGAAAAACAAAGGAAACAAACAACACACACTGACAGCAGGCACAACGCCATCACACTGAGGAACAAGAACAACCCAAGCACCAAAAGATGTAGTAACAGAATATGCTAACAATGTCAACAGCAGACGCTTTTATACAACAACAAAAACATGGAATCATTACAACATACAAAGATGCCAGCAGCCTTTCGCGATGTCTGTTTGTGTGCATGCACGCGTAGGTGTGTGTGCAGCATGTGTGTTTGGCGCCTGTTTCTCAGGCTATAATGCCACTCCTAACAGCCCGCTGTATATTCCTGTGTACCCATAAAAAAAAACCAAGGTGTGCGTGTGTTTCTGTGCGTGTGTGTGACCGAGCCCGAGCATGTGTGTGTGTGTGTGTGTGTGATGATGGTGAAATAATGAGGGCCAGCTCGATGTCGTCTCACACAAGGCTGTGGGCTTCTCTCGTTATCTCCCCGAGTTACAGCCCATCCCTCTAACCAAGCCACAATGTCAGGTCTCGGCCACGAGGCAACACACACACGCACACCCACACACACACCCATACACTACGCCCACGCATGCACAAACACACTGGCGTGCACCCTCATCATTCACTGGGGTCCCTGTTGTTCTACTGGAACTCAGCAGTCTGGTCAGCAGTCCATAACAGCCAGCAGCAGAGGCTCCGTGTCAGACAGGTCTGGCAGGAGTGCAGCCACTGCAAGCCAGAAGCCCTTCTCACTCTATCACCCTCATTGACGAGTATGAATGTACGGTGGACAGCTCAGACGTAGCCAATGGGCTTGAGGTGTTGTGCATCTCCTTCAAGGTGTGTGAGTGAGGGCATGGGGGTCAGGAGAGCTCCTCCTTGCGCTCGCTCTTAAATCAGCACTGCTCCGGGTTTCACCACTGTAGCGGCAGACACTTCAGTGGAGAGTGAGGAGACTTGTGATCTTTAGCTTCATGAACTGCAGCGTATGCTTCATTCAGACCACACTTAAATCAGGGTTTGGAAGAAGAAAAAAAACAGACGCTCCCAAAAAGCAACAGGGATGTGGATGTTGCACAACGTGACATGAAGTTTAATCCGGTATTTTCTGGTACTTTATTGTCCTCACATACTTCCTCCTCATCTCTCTTCTTCTCTCCTTTTCGCTCCTTTCCTCTGCTGTCATATACCCTCAACTCCATTCCTCCCACCGCATCTCTTCTCTCATTTCCTCCACCGATCTCACATCTCCTCTCTTCTCCATAGGACACGGCTAATCTGCTTCATCTAATATGATCTACTTGATAAACCCTCCCAGAGGTGGAGCAGCAGTGATCCAGTGGCTAAACTGAGTCTGATCTTCCCTCTCTACCACTCTCAACACCACTACCCCGATCCTTCACGTACACGCAAGCACACATGAACACACACACGCCCACACACACGCGCGCGCGCACACACACACTGTGAGACGACATCAGCATTGGTAAACACTCCCGCCTATCTTCACAGTGCTGTGAACAGCCTCAGCCCAGAGCCCTACTCTTTGAAGTCTCTTTTCAAGGCTTGACTTCTAAAAACAGCCATTCCATTCTCAACCTTTTTTTTCCCTTTTTTTTTTACATACAATTAAATCCATCTCTGTGATCCGGGCAAAAGCCTGGAGCAAAACATTGGAACTGGCTGGTGAGACACGAGCAATGTTTGAACTGTAGAGATCGCGAGGGGAACTCAGGGACCTAGGGGCTCCTGGTTTAATTCCGTCGAACAACAAACTTGAAACCTTGTGTTTACTAGCCCGGCACGGCTGTCCATCACAGGAGAGAGCTGCAGTCACAGAGACCTCAGCGGAACCTCACAGGAGGAGAGCTGCACTGTCTTGAGTCTCTGCAGCCGTACAGCCAATGGGAGGGAGGAGAGTTTCTTGCTCAGCAACATGTCAAACAAGCATGAGCGTCTTATCAAGCTGGATGATCAATTATATCTCTGGTTAGGGAATATGGCTATTTATCAGAAGGTTGCCGGTTCGATTCCTGGCCGTGCGAAATGACGTTGTGTCCTTGGGCAAGGCACTTCACCCTACTTGCCTCAGGGAAATGTCCCTGTACTTACTGTAAGTCGCTCTGGATAAGAGCGTCGGTTAAATGACTAAATGTAAATGTAATGTATTGCTCTCATTGGTGAGTTCAACCTTTCAGATGATCAGACATTGAGCATTAGTAGAGCGTGTGGCAAACAACACTCACACACAAACAACGTGCACACCAACCCACATACCTACCACATCCAAAACCAAGTTGGCTGTGGGCCGCCAAATCCCAATGAAGCTAGTCAAAACACCTGGTCTCCGACCAATCGCTACCAATCAAAGCAGATGTGGTGGGGAAACCTCAGCCCCCTTGTCACGCCGGCCAGGCCCACCCCTCACACCTCACTACCTGCTTCTCAATCACTGCCCTGTCACTCAGCTGAGAGGCTGCAGAGCCCAGAGCAGGGTGGTGCGTGTGAGGGGAGCGCGCTGGCGGTTAGCACGGAGGACTGCAGAGCTAATGAGCCGGTGGGAGTACGTCTGGAGGCCGTGTTGTCGGAGGATGAAAGAGAAAGAGTTGTTTGGAGAAGTTTCGCCGCGCGTCCCCCGTTGCCTGAGATATGAACTCCCTGTCGGCGCCTCGGAAACAAAGCGTGCACGTGTACTCTAATTCTCTCGCTGGCGTTCTGTCTTTTCTCGCGCACGCATATAAAGCCGTGCGCACACGTACGTGATCTCTCTCTTATTCCCCCTCCCTCTCCCCACATCCTCAAATGCCAGAGCTCTTTTCGGCAGCCCAAGAAGACAGGCTCTGAACAAACATTCCAGGATAACACTGAAGTCCCAGCGCTCATTCTCTAATCTGCCTGAAATTGTCTGTGTGTGTGTGTGTGTGTGTGTTGGGATGTTGGTTTACTAGCTGGTGAACATCACAATTAATATCACCAGTGTGGCTCACACGTTGATGACACAGTTTTCGACATCACGAAAAACAGTCACTCTCTAATCTCCAAGCAAACACACAGTCATTAATATAAAATTAGAATTGTGTTTACGATTGTAGATCTTGGTAGAAAACACCAGGGTGTGTGTAGCTAGTGATGATTCCAGAGTATGTATTAATTAGTTTAATAAGCTGGGAGCTGGACATGGGAGGCTATTCATCTCAGCTGTTTGTATCTTCTCGGAAAAAACGCAAATCTTTAAATTCTCCTTCAAAGACGCAATTAAAAAGATCATGTTGCTAATAGATGAAGCGCCCAGTCAGTGAACAGGCAGTGCTGAATTAAACATGCCTGCCTACTCCTCACTGGCACTGGCTGTTTGTTAGTCCTCCCCAACCATGTAGAGTGATTTGCATCAGAAAATGTAAATTTGTTTCTCAGAGAAGTAGGTTAGAGCGAGAGAGATAGAGAGAGAGAAATGGGGAGGAAGGGAGTGAGGAAGACACACTGCAGATGGAAACAGCAAATGAGGAAAAGAGAGAGAGGAGGGAAGCTGCTGATGGGATAGAGGGAGGGAATACGTCTGCAGGGAGGGGGGGGGACTCAATTGTCAGAGGGTGAAAGAAGATCAAATGGATGCCAAGTTGCTCAGTGATTGCAGACGGGGTCCTGGCATGGGTGCTCATGCTATCCGGATGCCCTGTGTACCCACACAACACCGGTGGCATCTCTCTCCCCAGCCTCAGCCCCAGCCTCAGCCTCAGCCTCAGCCTCAGAGCCAGCCCAGTGCCAGCCTCAGCCCCCACCATCAGTGCCAGCCTCCGCCCCAGCCTCAGCCCCAGTCTCAGCCTCAGCCTCAGAGCCAGCCTCAGAGCCAGCCTCAGTGCCAGCCTCAGCCCCAGCCTCAGTGCCAGCCTCAGCCCCAGCCTCAGGGCCAGCCTCAGTGCCAGCCTCAGCCCCAGCCTCAGTGCCAGCCTCAGCCCCAGCCTCAGCACCAGCCTCAGTGCCAGCCTCAGCCCCAGCCTCAGCACCAGCCTCAGTGCCAGCCTCAGCCCCAGCCTCAGCCCCAGCCTCAGCCCTAGCCTCAGCACCAGCCTCAGTGCCAGCCTCAGCCCCAGCCTCAGCACCAGCCTCAGTGCCAGCCTCAGCCCCAGCCTCAGCCCCAGCCCCAGCCTCAGCCAGTGTATGTGCCAGCAAGGCCTCGGGCTCACAGCAGGTGCGTGGCCTGGGAATGGAAAACGCCCCCCGCCTGTCACACGCTGGACTGGGAACTGTGTCGGCCTTTGAAGACAGGCTGGATGACTAAAGGTTTAAAAGGAAGCCTCATCAATGATTTATAACAAGATGTTAGTGTGTGACATGATGACGTAACAAACAGAAGGTTTACCCCCCTCAAGCCAGCCCTCATGTACACTGCTATCTTCTGTAAGCTAATGGGAACAGTGTTGCATCATGAACAATCTGGAGATCCCTCACCCTTTCCCTCACGGTCACTGTTGCTCTCTTCCAAGTAGCTGTATTTTCTGTCTGTCTGTCTGTCTGTCTGTCTGTCTGTCTGTTTGTCTGTGTTATTCTCTTGTTCAATCTATTTACATCACTTTTTCTCGTTCTCCTCGATCTCTCTCTCCCTTATGGGAAGACCAAAATACCTGTCACACCGAGGACTCCACCTGGTTAACTATATCCTGGTCCAGCCTGGTGTACTATATGCAGGCCCAGTCTAGTTGACCAGCCCTAGACCCCAGAGTGGTAGACCTAACAGCCCCTGCGACGCACTCCTCCTCAGGCACACTCTCTCTCTGTGACAACCTCCTCGGTAATTACAGTCATTCGTCAAAAACAGTTTGATTTATAGACGATTAGGAATACACCAGAATAACACAGTGTGGGTCACACGTCTGGGGGGTGAGGGGGCGGGACGAGAGGGGGGAGGGAAAGCTGGAGGGAAAGCTGGAGGGATATATGGAGGGAAAGATGGAGGGAAAGCTGGAGGGATATATGGAGGGAAAGATGGAGGGAAAGATGGAGGGATATATGGAGGGAAAGATGGAGGGAAAGATGGAGGGATATATGGAGGGAAAGATGGAGGGAAAGATGGAGGGATATATGGAGGGAAAGATGGAGGGATATATGGAGGGAAAGATGGAGGGAAAGATGGAGGAGTGGCGGGGGGGTGAGGGAGAAGAACGGCATGCAGCATGGTCTGGATACAGAAGCAGTATGGTATTACTGGAGCCACAATGGTCCACATGGAGTTTGAGCATTTAGAACCATGGGCCGGATGTGAACCATGTTGCTATGGCAAGAGGCCCAGTGATGCTACAGATATCTGCCTGATCACAGTGTTGATAAGTTGCAGTGAACCAGGAAGACATCTGCCGTGTTACTGGGATGGAGATGCAAAGGTTGACGGACTGAAACATAGACAGATTGACTGAAAATCCCAAGTATCAAAATAAATCAGAAATTGTCTCCCATGTGTGTTAAACTAAGACTTTCTTTGCGAGTCTGTGAGTTGGGCTCTGGAGCAAAGCAAATATATAGCAGGTTTAAAGTAAGTAAACACACAAACACAGATATGCATACACACATACATGCACACACACACACACACAAACATGAGAGCAGCTGCAGAGGCAGCCACTGTGCAGGGAAATATAAACCACATCTGATCTCTAATATTCTGCCTCATGGAGAATTCCATAGAAGGGGGATAGGTCTCAAGGTCCACTGAACTTCTCAAATGAACAAATGTTTCTTTAAAAGTTCAATTTAAGTTGTGTGTGCGTGTAGTTGTGTGTGTGTATGTGTCCACAAGCTTCATACTCATATGTATGTGTTGTGTATGTGAATCTGTGCCCCTATACTGTGTGTGTGTGTGTGTGTTCGTTTGGTTGTAGGAGCAGAAGCACAGAACAATTTATTGTGTAGACTCGGAAATGTTGAAGCGGAACACTGAGAAGTTGAAACAGAATTGATGGGAGAACAAGTTCCATTTATCCAATTGATCCAACAGCACCGGGCCAGATCAGAACCCAAGCATGACTAAACTGGGTTGGTGATGAAGTCAGGTAGAACAGCAGACTTCCAGGAAGGTCTCAGTACACATTTAATCTGGTGATGAGATGTAGGCTTCCTGCCAGCCTGCAGACACAGCCCCCCCTTCATCCGCCATCCAGTTGTCCTCTAGCCTGTAACCTTCATCCTCCCTCTGACAGTAGACCTGGATCCTGGTCTGTATCAACACCCTTGTGGATCTGAATGGTGTTCTGTATCTATATCCTACATCTGAATCCAGTCATGTATTTCAACCTACATCTGGATCTTGTCCTGCACTGATAACCCACATCTGAATCCAGCACTCTGGTGCCCTTACAACCCAACCCCTACACCACAGGAACCTCCAACCTTCATTACACCTTCCTCCATACTGTACCCATACCTTACCCTGCCAGTATCAACCAGAGTCCTCACTTCAGATTATCCTTAATGATGAGCATGGTGCTTTAGTTTCTGGTCTGGTGAATGAATTCTATTGTTTGTTCTGTATTTGTATTGATATTGGTATGATGAATCCATTAAAAGCCCATTACGGTTCAGTGGTTTGGGGTCTGACAGGGTTCACAACGCCCTGCATTCAGGTTCAGACCAGCAGGGAGAAATAACTGACACAACTTCAGATCGATCCGCGTCCCTCTTGGATTCCTCTCCATGACAGAACATGCTGCTGCAGGAGTTGAGACAAGAATACATTTCTCTGTCAAAACACATTCTCAAGAGTTTCTCTGTCTGCAGTTAGTAAATCTGCTCCCTCTCAAAACACACACACACACACACACACACACTTGTACACATAACACCTAATTGTAAACCAGATCTCTCCCTAGCTAGTGTTGGCCATTGTGCGTTTGGTGCAGAGGACACAGCGGGGTAATAGAACCGGTACAGTGCTAAAAAAGATGCCACCTTTGGTCTTCTCATCTAAATGTGTCTGTTGCCTTCTCATGTAAATCTGGTGTTATCATTTCCAGTCCAACATAAATTCCCTATGATATGAGGACACTGTTTGTTTTTCCTTGAGACATATTTCATTGAGGCATAGGGTGAAACTGACACAGGGGGTTCTGCTGAACTACAACTGGTGTCCTCATATAAGATTAAAGGATCAACCTCAATCTGGTTTTTCATAAATGTATTATCTTGTTCATTTCCCTCTCATACCCAAAACAGGAGATTCATACATTTCAAATCTCTCACTGCAGCAGTACTGTAAAACCAACACACCTGATTGAACCTCTCATCTTGTCACAGATAATAATAAAAAGTAAAAAGGGGCTCAAGTATTTTTTTTTCTTCTATTACGTCTGTCCTATTTCCATTTTTCAATTTTCCAGTAAATTATTTTGTTTTGATATGGTGGTTTTGTAGTATTTTGATGAGAAAACTGTGTCCTCTGGGTATGTCTCTGTCACCTCTTACAACTCTTACAGATGTGTCAGTTCAAGCCACCTGATTTGTTTATGTCCAGCCAGCTGGGACACAAAAATGATTTCAAGCTCAGAAAGTTCTAGCAGGTGTGTGTTCCCCCTATGTACTACGCTGGCTGCTTCCACTCAGCAAGATCTGAGTGAGCTGTGTGTTCCTAGTACAGTTCATAGAGAAGTGAACCAGGTGAAGGAGCTATTGTGCAGAGTGACAAGTCAATTTTTCAGGCTGGAGTGCCTTGACTTCCAGAGAGCACGCTGCCTGAGATTACAACTGCTCAAGAACAATTCTGATACTGATTTGACTGATTCAGGGACCACTGTTCCTGGAGTGTTGCATATGTATTTAGAGACTATGGATTTGGATAAATATAGAATTCCGTGTATTTATGCTTGTGAGCTCATTTAAGGCTGTACTCTCTGTCAGTTTCATTTGACTGTGGTAGGTCACCTTAGCACAGGGCCCTGATCATGATGTTCTCCGTATCTATAGCAACTATCTCTCATTTGCTGCTGTATTTCCATTGCGTGTTTGACATGACGTATTCATGTAATTAAGATCAGTGCATCTGGTAGTACTTGCAATTGAGTTCGTCATGACAAAGAGAACATTTGTGTGTGTGCGCGGTTGCGTGGGCCCGTGTTTCTGTGTGTGAATTGTATGTTTGTGTGTGTCTCCCACCCTTTAGAAAGATGTCCTTGAACCTCTGTCCACCTCCCCCCAAGACCACCCCCCACCCCTCCCAGTTAATTACAGGACAGGGTCAGCAGGGAAGCGGGGCCAGTGGCACCAGGGGATTTACATAAATATGCATGTGTTGCCTTGGGAGACTGCTGCCTCCAACACTCTGAACAAGACAATCCCACACACACACATACACCACAGATCCACACAAAAGGACATACAAACATACACACACACTGGGGACCTTCCCCCACCCATTAGAGACAAGCAGCAGCAAACCTGATCCCCCAGCAGAGCTGCATCACAGCGGAGTGGCTGTCAGACGCTCCGCAGCAAGTTGTAGTAGACAGTCACACAGCATGAGGGTGGATTATATGATGTGTGCATGCCTCGATTTGTGTGTGTGTGTGTGTGTGTGTGTGTGTGTTTGTATGTATGTGACCAGGTGTGAGTGTGTATGTGTGTGTGTGGGGGAGGGAGAGACCCCCTGGGAGAGCAGTGTTTCTGCTGACAGGAGCATATTGTGGCTATTAGAAGTGCTGTGTTGTCTCAGAGCTGTGCACCAGAGCAGAACTGAGCAGTGTCTGTTGCTCCCTGGATCACTGCTCCCTCAGATGACAAACCGCCTCACAGCGCCCCCCCCCCCTCCTTCCCCCCACCCCTACACCAACCGCCATCAGAAAATCGTAAAAATAGAAAAATTGAAGGAGAATTGAGTACAATTTGTGGTTTTGTCGAATGGGTAGTCAAATACATATGTTTGCGATTGAGAAAGTTGTCAAGGCACGCCACTTCAGAAAGATTGCCCAATGGTCCATCAGTGGCTTCTCCAAAGCATAACCTTTCTGTAGTGGATGAAAAGCCAAGTTGGTGCTGCATGTACATACACACATGTCACTACAGAGTGTACCTTCATGGTAATGAGTGCATTTTCACCACGGCAATCATGTCTCGCAGCTGCCATAGAAAATGTTTCCCCGCTCCGCTGTGTGACCTGCGGACCTCCTTGTCAATCTGTCTGAGATGCTGCAGAAGCATTCCAGCGGTCGGAGTCTCCTGGGAACAGTCAGACGTTACCGCAGATCCCAGAGGAGAAAGGCAAGATGAGCAGACAGACATTACTGCTCATCCCAGAGTAGCAGAAGAAGATGGAAAGACAGCCATTACTGTTATCCCAGAGGAGCAGAAAAAGATGGAGAGACAGACATTACTGCCCATCCCAGAGGAGCAGAAGAAGATGAAAAGACAGACATTACTGTTATCCCAGATGAGAAGGAAGAGATGGGAGGACAGACATTACTGCCAATCTCAGTGGAGAAAAACAAGATGAGCCGTCAGAATCCACTGCCAATCCCAAAGGACAGAGTCAAGACGAGCAGACAGACATTACTGCCTCTCCCAGAGGAGTGGAGAACCAGTGAGTTGTGACAGGAATGTGAACGTGTGGAGATTGCAGCTGTGTGTGAGAGCTCCAGTTGGTTCAGTGGTCATCAAGGCCTCGTCCAGCAGACTATAGCAGCGACCAGGTCACCTCTCCTTGGCTCTGCTGAATCAACGTCTCCATATTAGTGCCCAGGGGGCTTGAACTCTCCGCTAAACTCGCTCTCTCTAGTACCATGATCACCGCCACTGAGATCAAACACCTTTCTGCTGAGAGAAAAAAAACAAAACAAAAAAACGATTTCTGGGGGGAAAAAAACAGGTAGATGGAGGTGAAAAGGCACACAGAGAGAGTGTTTTTTTGCTCCGTGTTTTGTGCTGTTCTGCCTCATCGTCCGTAGGGTGAGTCAGTCACGTCACACTCAGAGTCACGGAAGCCTCAGGGTGAGGATCACTTAGGAAGGCGTCAGAAAACATGGCCCAATCAAGAGGAATAATTCATGAGCATCGGAACAGTTTGTTGTTGTTGTTGTTGTTGCCGTTTGAAAGTTATTGCTTCATTTCCTGTTATTTCACACACATTTTCATGAATTCTAATGAACAACTCAGACAGCCCACACAACACAATGGTCTCTTGAAAAGGCCGTGGGGGATTGGCTCACTGAGTGTGTGTGTGTGTGTGTGTGTGTTTGGTTGTGTGCTTTTTGCAGAACGACAGAGAGAGACAGAAACCTAGAGAGAAAAATTGGTGGGTGTGTGTTTGTATGCATGTGGGCATGTGGTTTTGTGACTGACCTTGTGTAAGAGGCTGTCCTTTCTGGAAACCTGCAATGTACTCCACCTGGTACTCCTTCACCTGGAAGCCAGGCACACAAAGCTCCTCCATCTCCTCCTGGCCTCCCACATGGAACACCTGGGAGAGGGACAGAGGTCAGGGGTCACACTACACAACATAGAAAACACTCCAGTTCGGAGAGATCTCCACAGTTGGATGATTACTCATCCCTTAAGCACATATACTGTATATATATATATATATATATATATATATATATATATATATATATATATATATATATATATATATATATATAAAAACTTGTGATCATATGCATTGAGGTTTAGTAGCTGTTCTGTGATCTGTGCCTATAACCTCCATCAGTTTGAGCCATTCGAGGCTCACTGCTTTTCTCAGACATCTAACACCCCTCTATCAATCACTTGTTTACCTTTCTGTCTCTTCTCTATCAATCACCTCTTAACCTCTTTCACCTTTTTCATCAGTCATTCCGTCTTCTCTCTCAGTTGTCACACCGGTTCCATCCAGGTTGTGCACATATACATCAGTTGGCACTGTACAGGCCAATGAATCATCGCCCATCCAAATCCAAAGCGGAACCTGAGCTCAATTTCACATGGCAGTTTCACCGCTCTCTTCATCCACAAAACCCCCACACATATTTTGAAACTTGACCTTGTCTTTATTGCGATCCAAATAAATGGATATCCACTTCCAGTTAGAGTGTAAATAATTCTTCCTGTGCAGTTAAGACATAACTTTCATTTTTGTCAAAAGTAATATTGTAGTCAAGACAATTGAATTGTTAGAAGGTCTCTAAATATACAGTAAATCGTTGAAATTGGCTCTATCCAATGAAATACTGTTGATAAACTTTTAGAACTGTGCACGTCTATTCCTTGATAATCTGCCATACTTACTATGTGCACTATTTGGATGTTGCTTTGTATAAATTGTCTGCTAAATGAATACGATAAAAAACAAGTGAAATCAAATGTAACAGTGAAGAGAGGAGGAAGGACTGGAAGCCCACAATCCGGGCCTGCATCTCACGGCTTTTAAAGACATAACTGCTCTCTATGAGGCCCTGCATCCATGCTCATTACCACGCTGACAGCTGGGAATCAATTCTGTTCCACAGCGGCAGGTGTTCCAATGTTATCGGATACCACACAGGTGAACGGGTGGTTTCCAGAGATAACAAAAGAGAAACCCTGGATGGACCTCCAGGTGAATCATCTATCCAGTGCGTGGCGCAGCCACTGAGACCTCTGGCTGAAGGTGGGTCCTGTTTAAGGGGCCAGAGAAGGGGAGGCTTGCTCCTCAGCAGAGCTCCAGGGAGGAGATGGGGCGGGGGCGGGGGCGGGGGTGGAGGAAGGCTTTGGCAGAAGCCCCCCGCTATAGAGCTCATTACATGTAATGTCCCTGCTAAGTATTCACGACATCCCCGGGACAAGCGCTCTCCTCCAGGTGTCACAATGTTAATTCAATCCTTTCTAAGGGCCCCTGACAGGATAGATAGGATCCGTGTTAGCGCTGAACTCAATCACATTTACGCCTGGGCCGGGTCACTGCCGCGGCAACATAGGGAGTGGTGGGGACGCCAGCACAGCCGGAAGGAAGCGGCGATAAAGCTTAGAGGAAATAAGACCGTCAGAGTCGAGGGGGGGGGGGCGGCATCTCACAGCAGGGGCACGGACATCAGAGGCACTGATACTGGTTCATCACACACTGCTCTGAACCAACACACACACAGGCCTGGGTATGGGCACACCCACGCACACACACACACTCTTACACACCCACACGCAGAAGCAAAAAAAAACACACTCATACACTTAAACACGCGCGCACACACACCCAGCAGGGTGCCACCTCATGTTACTGCGTGGGCGTTGCAGAGGACAGTGATATCGGCAGAGGAATGTTCCATCTCAGTCATAACCACCACACACCCCCCCCCCTTCCCAACCCACCCTTTTCTGGGGGTGTTAATGCCCAAATCAGAAACATGAGGGAACACAGAGAATCTCTAATGGTACTGGAATCATGCTGGGGGCAATGTGTTTGAAAATCGAGTTGCATGTGTGTTTTTGTGTGTGCGTGTATGTCTGGAATTTGAAGACAGCGTTATATGTGGGGATTCTGCAGTTCCTCCTTCATCTGGAGGCTCCACACTGCGTCTGGTGATTCTCTGAACCTGCCAGCACAAACCACCTGCAGTCTGCCTCCTCCCCACACACACACACACACACACACACACACAGAGCCACACACAGACATATACACTCGGAGCATTCAGACCTCTGTTCTCTCCCAGTGGGAAGCACTAATTGATGTGCTGACGATCCAGCCTGTGTATCAGGCCTGTTTGAAGTGTGTGTGTGTGTGTGTGTGTGTGTGGGTGTGTGGGTGTGTGGGTGTGCAAATACAGCAGTGTTATCTGATTGAGCTCTGCACAACTGACCACGAGAAGAGATGACGCCTACTGGGCAGGTCTGGTAAGTGCAGGGTCTGGAGAGAACGGAAACAGAATAATATCCCGGGGACACTCACGACTGTCACATCGTAGAACTGAGATCAAATGCTAGGAATTCTAAGAACAACTGGGTGGAACGATAGAATCAGGAAAAGGACATGAAGAGGGGGGATAAAAACACAGAAAGGAAGTTTGGCTGTTGTGCTGTTGCCTCTCCCAAAATAGAGCTCAACAATAGATTCCAACATTGAGATGGTTGTGTTGCTTTCTTCATACAATCTCCGGTTGCAAGACGGAGAGACGGAGAAAGTATGAAGAGAATTAGAAAAGGGAGGGGAGGGAGAGCGAACTGAGAAACAAAAGACAAAGAAATAGGGAGAAAAAAGGGAGGGGGGGTTCTTCCTTCATACACTAAATCTGCTAATAAGCCTAATTTGACAACTGATGTGTGCGTTTTCATAGACATACAGCTCCCACTCGGATAGGATTAGCTACGACATTGAAGATGACACGCACAGACACGCACACACCTACACACACAGACAGATACACACACACACACACACACACACAAATCTTTCGGAAAAATCCCCCAAAAACCCCAGCCAGGAATATCATATCATGCATATCCACCATGATGCTAATGCCCTGTAATGCAACAGCAGCTATATTCCCTAATGGTGCACCAGGGCGAGGCGTACCAAAAGAGATGCAGTGTGACTGCCAGAGGCACCAGCCTCCTTGATGGCCTCATCACACCGTCATCATAGAACTGTTTGTGAAAGCATGGATCTTTAAACTACTGAGCGTCCTTCATCTCAGATCTATTTTCTTTCCCATGAAACCTTTATTTACAGAGAAGCCGACAGCGCGTGCCCCCTAGACCCACTTTGTGTTTGGATGGAGGAAGGTCAGAAGCCTGACCCAGCCAAGCTGGACCAGCTCTGTGCCATATTCTATAATCAATGACCCTGACCAGGCGCCGAGGGAGGAACACAGAGGGTCTTGATGTTGTATAGATTTTGTAGTAGCAGAAAAGTAAACACAGAAACCTATTGAAAAACACTTAAATTACAAGCTAGGTTTTCCCTGCATTGGGCCAGTCTGGAGGCATTCGGGACTACCTGGACTGAATAACAACATCCCTAACAGGGGAGGCCTGTGGTGGCCCATAGCAGCGGTGGGATAGGAGCGATAATCCAAGCATGAAGGAGGAGAGCGAGGAGGAAATGTAGCATAGCAGCTGCACTAATAGCCTTCCTGTATCGCTGTTTGTTAGCTTCCTGATTGCATAATGGGATAGTTTAATGCTTAACTGGGACGTGTTTCTTTCAAATCCTTTTCTTAATCCTCTTTTTCTTGTTGAAAGAAAAAGGTAGAACAGAAGTGACAGAAATGGATTGTACATATGTATTTCTGTCCCTGTCCAATGAGTGGCCTTCAGATTGTCCCCGGTCTACCCCAGCCTTGCAATAACACCATACAAGGACATCTGAGGAAACAGTTAACATTAACTGCTGTTGAAGCCCAAAATAGCAGTTGTATTAGTTCTAGACTGGGTATATTTGTGCCCAGCTACCTAGGTGATGGCTCTGTGTGTACTCTAGACCCCTCCTGTCCTACTGAATGGTTTATAGACTGCATTTTACTGCAGGCCTGTCCAGACCTATTGTAGGGTCTATAGATTGATCTGTCCTTTCCTATATAATGTTCCCAGCAGAGTGGCAGTCCCATTAAGGTGTGTGTGTGTCTGTGGTGTTAGTTTGAGTTCAGGTGCATGTGTGTGTGTGTGTGTGAGGGGGCAGTGCTGTGATTAAGCTGGTGAGTCTATGATGAGGCTGCAGGTCCACTGCAGCCACCTGGCCCAGCCCAGTGTAAATGTCAGCTCTGGAGGAGATCGATAAAGCTATATGAACCTCAACAGGAAGCCTGATGGAGAGGAACACCACACCTGATCACTGTAGCCAGGCTGTGTGTGTGTGCGACTGCGCCTGTGTAGTGGTGCGTTTGTGTATCTGTGTGTGGGTGTGTGTGTGTGTGTGAATTTGTCACATATGACCGCAACAGCTGTGAAACAAGTTGTCCCAGCCGGAGTGAGTCTCTCCTGCCCATTATGTCACGTGACACGTGTTCTCATTCTCGTCTTGATGTGTTCACTTTTATTTTGAAAAGAAGGAGACAAAAGGAGTGTGGAGAGAGGAGTGGAGAGAGAGAGAGTCATGGGCATGTGAATGGACAGAGAGAGGGATGCAAGAGAAAGGAGGCAGAAATGAAGCCAAGGTGAGGGGTATAATCATGGACGTGGTACGTATAGACACAGGAGAAATGTACACTACAGTACATGAGTTGCTTTTTTCCACTGAATTTGTATGTGCATACTGTAAACTGTATACCTAGACCATGACCTACTGACATCTCTATGACTCTCTACCTATCTTTCTCTTTGTCGAACTCACACAGACTCTCCTTCTCCCCCACACACACACACACACACACACACACACACACACACACACACACACACACACACACACTCTTGCTCTCAATCTCTCTATCCTCTCCCACTCTTCTTCTTTCTTGGCTTTTACTGTAGACGCACGATGACTTCGGCAAGCAGAACTCTGGGAAATGTTCAAGCTTTAGCATAGGAAGGACTGAAATCATTGCAGTCTGTCTTGTAAGATTCTCAGTGTGTAGACACTCCATCACTCCACCTTGATGAATGCTTACTTCCTCATCCTACTGGCTTCAGTTTACTAAACCAGTAGAAACCAGTTTCCTTAGCCATAGAAGTCAGAATGCACAAATAAGCTTACAGTTTTTCCCAGAACTTTTCCCCCCCAAAACTGTTGCTTGAAGCACCCACTTCACAATCTCATGTGGCCTGTGTAGGTTGGGAGGGGCCTGTCTGACAATAGCTGTCAGTTAGAACACACAGAGAGGCAGGTCAGGATGTCCTATCACTCTTCCCTATCATCAGATGCAAATTGCTGTGCAATCCAAGGATGAATAGGACCAATCAGGATTGTTTGTTCCCAGATACAAGCCTATCAGTGAGGATCAGAAGTGGGGTTTTGGTGCCAGACAAAGGTCCAGCTTCTGTGTGGGCCACGAGACACTGGAGGTCAGCAGAGAGGGCTCTTCCCCACCCCCTGTCTGGTTCTATTATTGGCCTGGGCTGCAGGTATTGGCTGGGGGGTGGTGGTTTATCAATAGAAGATGGAGCTCTGACAGCTGTTGTCGTTGTCTCTCTCCTCTGTCCTATCCTATCTGCTGTTCTCCCGCCAGACATGAGGACGCTGGCGTTCCTTATCCTGCTCTCATCTTATCGCTGCTCTTCTTTCCTCCTCATCCTCCTTTCCTTCCTCTTCCACCCCCTCTTCTTTTTCCTCCTCTTTCTCAGAGTTGCTTCGCTGCAGCACCTTGTTTCTACCTCGGCCCAGAGAGCGGTGAGGCGAGCGGGACTCATCCGTAGAGGACTTGCTGGGTTGCTACAGGTTGGTTGGGACGGGAACCTTAGGTATGTAAGTGAGGGGTTGATTGCGATAAACATGAGCAAGACAGTATTCTTTTGTAGAGGCATCTGCTGTATACTTATAGTAGGTCATCATATCAATGGGTGCCCTCTCTGATCTCTGCTCAACTCTTTATACCTCTCGGCCTACTCTCTCGCCCTCACTCACTCTCGCTCTCTCTCTCGCTCTCTCTCTCTCTCTCGCTCTCTCTCTCTCTCTCTCTCTCTCTCTCTCTCTCTCTCTCTCGCTCTCTCTCTTTGCCCTCTGCATTTTCTCTGTGTTATCCCCTCTCTCTATTTCTCTCTCTCTCCTCACAATCTGTTCTTTCCTCTGTCTCCATTCCTCTGTTCCTCCTACTCTCTCTCACTCTGTTCATCAACTCTGTGTTCTTGGAGCCAGTGATGATGGGGGAGTCCCTGGGGGAGTAGGAAACATCCACAACACCAGTTCAGTACCCTGATGAAGCAATCATTAAAGCTAACAGGCTGACAGTACAAAGACTTGATACAGTATGCAAACAAGTCTCTTTGAATCTTTGAAGCATTTCCTTTTCATCCCTTCTTTCTTTGCCTCATTTCCTCTCTCCATCTCTCTCTTCCTCTTTATCCCTTTTTGTCTGTCTGTCTGTCTGTCTGTCTGTCTGTCTGTCTGTCTGTCTGTCTGTCTGTCTTCCTCTCCCACTCTCATCTCCCATTCTCTTTCTGGCTCTCTCTATCTCCTCTCTCTCTGTGATTCACCGACAGGGAAAGCTACTCGTTTATATTCCTGTCACAGATGGTAAAGCTTTGATAAGATTAGGCAGCCAAACCATTGAGTTTAGGGTGCGAGTGTGTGAATGATGTATGTCTGTGTGTGTGTGTGTGTGTGTGTGTGTGTGTGTGTGGGGGTATTCATCTTGATTTCCCCAACTTTAGTAACAAACTAAGTCTGAACAAACTCTGGGTCTTTATTCCCATGTAAAAAAAGAAAACAGTAGAGGTCAGAGTTTACCCGTGTTTACTGAACACTACAAATCTCTGTGGAAAAAACTCCAGGGAAAACGGCTCCTCTCTTTCGTGATTGAGTGTAGCGCCTCCTCTGCATACCACACCCTGATAAACTTCAAAAGCCCTCAACGTTTATGCTTGCAAAGTAGTCTAGAGGAAAACCATGTTCAGTTCTTTGCATGACCGACACGCTCACAAAGCCACCAAATTCATCTGCTTTCGCTATGAAGCCCTATCACACCAGAAACATTCTGTTTCATGTCACACTTCATAGGCATTTCATGTGTGTTATACACAAAACCAACAACTCACAGAGCTCACAGTATTCACAAGGGCTCAATTCCCAAGCACTGTTATGAGTACACAGTACAAATAGGATTTTCTCTGGAAACTTCCCTGTTTGAGGTGGATTTAAGTTCTGAGCCATCATGCCTTACAAGTCCAAACCAGACAGAAGAAACCGAACATTTAGAAATTCAATCTAAAAACACATCTCAGGGAATTTGATTCTTTTGATGGAACTTCAGTGGAAACTTGTAACTTGATTTCAGGTGGCGGGAAAGTACATTTCCAAATCCGGCGGCACATCCAATCCCATTTGATCCTGTCAAAAGGTACAGTGCAAAGTGGGAATCACGTTCCATGCTGTTCTCCTGCAGCGACCGCAGTCAGTCAAGCAGTCAAAGTGGGAAGATTATTCTCTCGCAGAACAGCTGTCTGGGTCCACTGACCTTGGAATATATCAGGTATGCACAGTGTAAATATACTGGACTCATGCTAGCTTGTGCTGTTGCCATTGTTGAATGGCTCCACATTTAGTCCCGGGTAGACAACCAAACAAAGGGACACAGGGATTTGCTTGTGGCTGAATAAGAAACACACTGGGCTGATTCAATCTCCGATGCGTGATTGCACAACACCAGTCTTAAGTTTTGTCCTGATGGTCCTTCCAAAGAAACATTCACAAACTTTTGTTTCTTCACAATCATCCAGTTGTCCTTCTCTGTCAGTATCTGTACAGAGAGACTGAGAAGGTGTGTGTGTGTGTGTTCGTGTGTTCGTGTGTGTGTGTGTGGTAAGTGATGAGGAGTGAAAGGGCATCTCCACATCATCATAGACATAGAGCAGAGCTTTCCATCTGACCTGGAGCTCAATACTGCTCTCTCTCTCTCTCTCTCTCTCTCTCTCTCTCTCTCTCTCTCTCTCTCTCTCTCTCTCTCTCTCTCTCTCTCTCTCTCTCTCTCTCTCTCTCACCCACCCACCCACACACGCCCACTCTCTGCCCCCTTCACACTGCCACACACTGTCTCTATGCCCAGACTCAATCTAGCATAGCTGTGCAGCTCTTATAGACCTGACAGGTGAAGTCATGACCCAGGAAGCATTGATCTGCACCAAGTGACACCCAACAATGTTTACTGACACACGCTCTCCAACACACACACACACACACAGATATACCCAGACACATAGAAACAGGAGAACCAGGAACGCTTGTGTCTACATTTCTGAGATGCAGTAACCGGGGTTAACCGTCTCCCGCCTCTTGTGTTTGGATGAGATCCCATCCCTGAGGATGAAGTCTGGACGAGTTCTTTCTCTGATCCCCCACAGCTAGGAAAGCAGGGAGGAAACGGAGACATTCAAGGAGACATTGTAGGAAACATGGAAGGAGATATGATCGGAGACATGGTAGGAGATATGATCGGAGACATGGTAGGATAACGTACATGGAGATGTGATAGAACATACGATAGGAGAAATGGAAGGCGACATGGTAGAATATATGATAGGAGACATGGTAGATGTAGTCGATGCCATGGTAATAGCTCTATCTCTGAGAGATGCCTTTTCAACAAGTGGGAGACAGTGCTCGTCAGGAAGACAACGTCCGTGCTGTGCTGTTGTATCTCTGTAGAAGGTCAGAGCCGAGCATGTATGGAGGGGATCTGGAGCGGTGACACAGCATAATGGATGTTATCTGATGGCTATTTTTAAATCATTAGCCACTCATCAGGCCTGATTGCTTGTTCGTCTATTCCTGACGCTCACCAATTGATAGGCTGTTTTATTAAATTCAAGGAGAGTCATGGAGCAATATCCTGGCATGGAAAATAGCCGATATCAGATCAATTCAGTTCACTTTAATAATCACAAAGTTACTTCAAGATAATGTATTGTGTAAATACCTTGTTCAGGTGTGTGGGCAAGTAGCTGAACATGCATGATGGGGTATTTTACAGGGTGTTGTCTTTGCAGCACGGCATCATTACGTAATGTAGGTGTTGCTTCAGTGAAAAGACCATATTCGCAGGCTAGCCTTGGCAAGCACATGAACAGAACGTTTTGAAAACCTTTGAGGTTAACAGTTCAATCTGTCTCTATTCAGACACCCTTCCCCTCTCCTATGCATGGTTTTGTTTAGCTACAGTGTGGTGCTACAAACTCAGTCCTGTTGGCCCGGCGCTTGAGACTAATGTGACCTGTGTCTGGGTCAGGAGATGGGCTGTTCTGGAGGTGGGTGGTGCTCCACCACAGCCCACACCCTCTAATGGAGCAATAAAAAGCTAGAGAGCAGAGAATCAATCAGGGGAGCGAGCTGCAGTCCTGTGGCTTGTTAAGCCCTGGAGAAAGTTACTGTGTCTAATCTCCCTGCACCCGGCGAGGGCAGGGTAGACCAGAACAAGTTTGGGTAGCTGCAAATAACGGCTGATGACAGTGGAGGGATGAAGGGAGAGGGAGGGGGAAGAGGGGGCGGGGGGAGGGAGAAGGAGAGAAGGGAGGAGAGACCGGAAGGAGAGGTAGGGAGAGGGAGAAAAAGGGCAGAGAGGAGGGAGATGCAGGAAGAGGGAGAGGGGGAGGAGGGAGAAGGAGGAAGAGGAGGGAGAAGGAGGGAGAGAGTGAGTGAAAGAGAGGGGAGGGAGGGAGAGGAGGGAGAGAATGGGAGATGGAGGAAGCGGAGGGAGGACACGAAGGAGGGAAAATGAGGAGGTGAGGGAAGAAAACATGGCCCTCACGTATTCACCTTCAGGGGCTTGTCTCCCAGAACATGTACAAAGTAAACACACTCGGGTGAATGCTCACTCGGGTGAAAGTCCCTTTCCACCATCTTTTGATTTACCCATTCACTTGATGTTTATAAAACATCCTGCTGGCTTTCTGCTTTTATTCCTTTTAACCTCTCCTTTTCAGTCGCTTGCAGGCACACATATTCACCTGCTACTCAGTGTGATAGCAGGTGGGTGGAAGCCTTCTAGGTCTGAGCATAAATAAGGAGTACCATGAGAGCACAATCAACATTTTCCAAACCAACCGTCAACAAGTCAACTAACCAGTCAGTCTCCTCTGTCTACCAGGCAGCAAGACGAACCAGTCATCCAGTGGTACCAGTCAGTGAGTATATCAAGCCTGCTTGTCTCCCTGCCGGCCTGGGTGAGTTGAGCTCCTGTGCTGCGGACTCGCAGGCAGTGGATTACCAAACAGCAGAGACCAGTGTTAGGCTTCCGGCTGCAGACAGTGACGGCTGCAGAATATGCCTGCAGACAGATACGCTGCAGGAGATGGAGAACCCTACCGGGCTCCCCAGGGACGCTCAGACCATGATGGAGGAACGAGCCGGCTCCTAAATCTCACACACATACACAAACACAATCACCCACTGAGCACTGCTGCTGGTAGGACACAACTGTCAGCAATGGATGGTGGGAAAGAGAAATGATAGAGAGAGGGAGAGGATGATAGCCATAGAAAAAGAAAGAGAGAGGGATTAAGAGGGTGAGAGAGAGAAAGAGATGATCAATTAGCTAAACAACTATGTTTCTTGTGAATATTCATAGAGTGAATAGCCAGATTGCTTTACTTAATAACACCGTTTGGATATCATTCAGTCAATAGAAATGTTATTCAGCTATATGGACAGGGGATCATCTTGGGCACTCAGCAGCCTACAAAATGCATTTTTCAGCCAATCAGATTCAGATGTCGACACGAGGCAATTCCGTTCATGTCTTTCACTCTTTCTTTATCACATCTTCGTCCAGCCCCCCTTCATCCATTTTTGTTTTTTTTTCCCTCCTCTAACACCATTCCCTTAAACACCCTTTCAAAATGCATACGCCACAGACAGGATGAGGAGCGGACGAGAGGGATGAGCTGAGGCATCGCCCAGTGTTCCCACACAAACATTCACAATCGCCACGGAGATTCAAACGTCACCCGTCGCATCTGAGCAGCCCCGGCCCGGCCCCTAATTCCATCTCTCCCAGCGTCATTCTGAAACGGAATAGAACCAATTTCGGAGAGCAAATTGAGGGCCCATCAATTGTTGCAGGGGATGTATTGGCACCCTGGGCACTTAGGCGTGGAAAGAGTGTGTGTGTGTATGCGTGCGTTTGCGTGTGTATGTGTGTGTATGCGTGCGTATGTGTGTGTACTTGTACGCGTGTGTATGTGTGTGCGGAGAGAAGCGGGTAAGTTAGGGTCAGACAATATTATATAGCCTCAATATAAATCTGATTTACTATCCATTGTGCGGCGAGCCCTGGAACAGGGGGATGCAGGGGGGTGGAGGGGGGGGTGGGGGCAGGTGCAGGGGGGAGGCAGGGAGGGTGGAGGCAGTCAGGGGGGAGTGCTGGGGGAGGCTGGGTGTGGGGCGGCATAAATAAAACCCCGGCGTGAGAGCAGAGAGGAATATCGGAGGCATTGTTGTATTAAATCAGACTAATAAAGCTGTGCATGCCCAAACAGGATCTAATGAAGACATTGCAGGCGGGAAGCGGACGACACACACACACACGCACACACGCGCCAGGCGCTCCTGTTCCACACGGCTCTGACACAGACACAAGGCCACAGCTGCAGCAGCCAGTCTTAATCAAGGCTGAGGAATACCTTTGTCTACAGGGGAGCGAGCAGAACATAAAAGCCACTTTGGGAGGCCGAGGGACCGCTGTAACAGGACCAGCTACCCTTCACCTGCGTGAAATGAGATGTGCGATAAAAAAAAAGAAGACGAAGAAAGCACGGCTGTCTCTATTGGCATGAAATGGGTTGTAAAAGAACCAAAGTGCTTGCTTGTGTAAGGACGCTTGTAAGATGACAAAGCGGGTCATGAGAACACAACCTAGACCTGGCCACATGAGTGTGTGTGCGAGTTTTACATTCCTCTATGAACACCTGCGAGTCTACGTGGTGTAGCACTGTGTAGTAATTCATCCTCATTGCCCTGTATTGTGTGCTGCGGAGCAATGACACACACACAACACAGACACTCTATATCTCATGCCCACTAGAGGTCAATGTGTGTTACTGTTACTATAACAGGATGACACCAGGATTTGGCCTCCGGGACACTGTGATGGGGCTTGTATTTCAGACGGGTTGAATTAAGAGAGTCCCGTCAGCCAGCTACTATGGGTGCAGCCACGGCGTACACACGGAAGACAAGCGCTCATGTTCGTCCACCTGTGTTTGTAATGACAGGGTTGGGAGAGGGTGGAGGCTGGCCAACACTGATCCCAACACACCCGCTCTGACGGGTGACGCTCCATCCTGTTTCAGCACAACGGACGTCACACCCTAACCCTAACACCACATCACTGTCCACACTTCAGACTGCAGACTCTGGGCACGCTCAGAAGGTCTTCACTCAGCAATGCCAAAACACAACATACTGTTTTATAACTTTCCCCGAGACTGTGAATGCGGTTCGTTGTGGAGCGTGGAGAGCCGGAGAGAACTTTGAACGCTTGTGTGTCAGAGGACTTGGTGTAGACTGGCAACGATGGGCATGGCGTGGTGCGCAGTGGTGCGTGGAGGTGGCGTCAGGTGATATTGCTGCAGGACGAGGACACTGACCGCTGAGAGATTAATGACCAGCCGAGGAGCAGAGACAGAGGTCAATCATGGGTCACACACTCCTGTCTGCGGCTCTGGGGACTACGCTAACGTTACAGGCAGAGGCAGAGGGAGAGAGAGGAAGGAGGGAGGGAGGGAGGTAGAAAGAGAGAGAGAGAGAGGCAAGGGGGGGAGAGTGAGAGAGTGAGTGGGAGGAGGGGAGAGCGGATTAAGGAGAGAGTAAACACAGAAAGTAAGAGTGGAGGAGATAAAGGGAGATATCTTCAGGCAGGGACAGAGATAGGGGTATTTATCTCTGTGAGCTACTGGTGGCTATGCTCTTCAGCTAGCACCGTGTCAGACCAACCTCCCCACGAAGACGGGGACGGGAAGGCGGGGAGGAGCAGGGGTGAGGGGGCTCAGGGAGAATGGGAGGAGATGGGGGAGGGTGGGGGAGGAAGAGGGAAGCAGGAGGCTGAGAGCAGCCAGTGAGAGGCAGGGGCTGAGACAGAGGCAGGATGTTGCTGGGGAGGCAGGGACCGAGCAGGGGGGAACCATCCTTTGGCTTTCTAACAACCGTGTTATTGAGGGGCGGGGACGCAATTAGACGGGGCGCGAGCCAGCAGGGGATGAGGAACGTCATTACCAGGATCACATTGTTGAGAAGGGGACTGTAATTAAAGAACTCCTACATCAATGAAAACCCTTTGATTGGAGGAGCAGGAGGAGTCCTGCCCCTGCTAGAATGACCTTCACATAGAGAGGGGGGAGGTGGTGGAGAAAAGGTGGAAAAGAGAGAGAGAGACAGAGAGAGAGAGAGAGAGAGAGAGAGAGAGAGAGAGAGAGAGAGAGAGAGAGAGAGAGAGAGAGAGAGAGAGAGAGAGAGAGAGAGAGAGAGAAAGAGAGAGAGAGAGAGAGAAAGAGAGGAGGGGGGGAGAAAAGGGGGAAGAGAGGGTGGGAGAGAAGGTGGGAGAGAGGGAAGGAGCGAGAATGAAAGGGTAAGAAGGTCAATTAGAGAGGCTGAGTTGAATTGTTCCTCTCTCTGGGTAGGGCGCAGCAGTGATCGTGGGTTAGACACACTGGGCTCTGCAGGGAAAGGTCAACGGAAGAAGAAGAAAGTTGGACTCCTGTTATGAAGCTCAGAAGGGATGCTGACTGGCTGTAACTCCCTTCCCCCCACAGACAGCCAGGCAGAACTTGCAGAATGGTTGCAGAAGTTCTATATTTACTGTGAGGGGAGGGAGGAGGGAGAAGGGGGCAAGGACGGGTCAGGGCAGACGGCTTTGAAATCCAAAGAGTGACAGACAGGGAAGGGTTGTGCGTGCGGACAGAGTCCACCTGTTTCAGGGCCACGGCCCCATGCCTTGGATGAGCAGAGAGAATCAAAGGCCTGAGCTGGAGAGAGGAGGGTCCGTGGTCCAAGCTCCCAGCATGGCTGTCTGACCCTGCTGAGACCCCCTGGGAGCACCGGGGGGCCACAGGGTTAATATGCTGCTGGGCAGCTGCTGGGCCGAACAACAACATACACACAGAGCCGGAAAGAAAGACGTGAAAGACAATATCATACATCAATACTAGGAACATGCTTTCAAAGAGGAACTGATGCTAACCAGGGGGTTGAAGTGAGTCAATATGGTTATTGAAAGGTATCGATGCCTACACTGTCAATACCTTCACAAAACCAAAAGCTTCTCTATTTTTATATAATATGTGTGTGGATGTTAGTACGGCCTGGTTTTATTTACTGTGTGTGGCCACTGTGTTGATGTGAAAAAAACAATTAGCACTAAGTATGCTGGCCATCACTGGCCAAAGTGAGTAGATGCTAGCTTAATGGTCCATCACTGTTATTCCGCACAGAAACCATTACAGTCATCCTTTTCCATCACCCCTACCCTTCCCATTTCCCTCTTCCTCTATCTCTCTATCTCTCTCGCTCCTTTCCTCCCTCTGTTCAAGTTAATCCTGACTTTCCTCGGGGAATGGGGAGGGAACGTGGGCAGTGGAAGTGAAATAGTGTGTAAACCATATCGATCTGCTGTGTACTGTATGTGAGCAGGCTTTTCTCTCTCTGTACAACCTTGAAAAACCATCTCTGACACACACACACACCCACCCACACACACAGATACCCTACACACTGGTCATGTCATGGTGAACGGTATATCCAAGGTGCCAAGGTGTTGAATACCTCATTTTCAAGCAGTAGTTTGAACAAACGATATACAAGCAACAGCAAAAAAAAGTAGTTGAGATCTCTCCCTTTTTTATCTTCCCTTCTAGTCCTTCCCTTCTAGTTTTTCTTTTCTTATCCTCACTCTCCATCTTCCTCCACTTTTGCTTCTCTCACTCTCTCTCTCTCTCTCTCTCTCTCTCTCTCTCTCTCTCTCTCTCTCTTGCCATATCTCTATTTCCCTATTTCTTTCTCTCTATATCTTTCCCACTCTCTTCACCTCTCCCTTCACCTCTCTCTCTTTTTCTTTCTCCCTCCCTCCTGTCTGTCTAGTTCTAAGCCTGCAGTGTTGTTTTGTTCTGTCAGACAGTCTGTCAATCTTTCACATCATTACCGTAATAAACAAATATGTTTCAGTGCTAAGTCGATGGTGAAGTCTTCACTGACAAATGGCTTACCAACCATGCACAACCCCTCTCTACGGGTGCTAACACACACACACACACACACACATTCATGCACAACACATACTGTATATTCACAAAGACAGATAATCACACACCAGTCCAATTCCTCCAGTCTAAGGAACGCCAGGTCCATTATCACGACGATTACAGAGAGGGGTCTGATTTATCTACTTGGATAACTCCTCAGAACCCACCCATCAGACAGAACCTTCACACACACACACACACACACGCTTACAACCACACACAAACAGCTTCTCTCACCCGGCAGACAGGGCAATCAGCCTGAAATAGCGTTCATCTCCTCCCTTCATCACATAGTGTTGTCTCATTCAGGCTTGTGTCTTCCACAGACACGCAGCTCCATTAGTGATGCTAGACCACACGGAGACAGGAGGAGGGTCTGAGGGGGAATCCGTCACCGGGCCACAGGCTGGGAGCAGAGGATGATGGGCACCATGGAGACTCCATGCACACACACACGTGCACACGTCTGCGCATAACGCCCACGCACAACAAATGTCTGCACACAAACACATGACCACACACACGCATCCCTCATCTGCACACAAACACGCGCGCACACATGCTCTTGCCCTTGTCAGCACATACATAGACACATACAGTACCAGTCAAACGTTTGGACACTGAAATAGTACTGTAATGTACTGAAATGTACTGTACTGAAATAGAAGTCATAGGGGAAGGACATGCACTGGCATTGACCTTGGACTTTTCATTCTAGTGTGTATATAGAGCACATAGTAACATTGTGCTCAAAGCATGCATCTGTGTGTGTGCGCGTGTGTGAAAGAGAGGTACAGAACTGCACACCAGACCTAAATGTGGGGTTGAGTGTTTAGGAACGTGTCTCGACAGCTGCAATGCTGTAGGCAAAAGGCTGCCTCTCTTCAACCCTCTCACACAGTCTCCTAACTCTCCGTTTCTCTCTGTCTCTCTATCTTATCTATCTACTCATGTCTGAGGGAGTCAGACCCATTCATTTGTTCGCAGATCATTCTCATATGCAACTCGTACTTCTTCACCAACCCTATCCCTCCTTCCATCTCCCGATCCTTCCACTCTCCATTTCATCAATCCCCCCCAACCCTCCAGCCCTTCCAACCTTCCGGCTTTAAGTTGGTGCCATTTCCTCTACCTAATTAAACTCTCAATCAAATGTCACACATTCGTCAAGCTTTGTTTGCCGAGATGGAAATCAAATGTCAGGTTCTTTAACAGACCGCCGTCCAGGGGGTTGTTGTGTTTGGTCTCCCGACCAGACCTCGGTTCACGCCGTTAAAAAACACTGATCAGCCCGTTCAACGCATGTCATCAAGGAATATCAACATACGGGTTGAAATGTCCGAAAGGACAAAGATCTAGTATTTGTGCTGTGTACATTCAACTGTACTCTACTGCATCCTCCCGCGCGGTGTTCTGTGTCATACATTAATAGATGCTTGTGCTTTACCACATGGTCATACTTGTACACACATGAAAATGTCAGTAAACGCGCTTAGATTTTGATAGCAGTGACAGCAATGTGAGTTTGACAGGCGTGTGTGTGTGTGTGCGCGTGTGTGTGTGTGTGGTATGGGACAGGAGAGAGATGCAGTGTCAGAGCTCTCTTGGCTGTGGCTTTGTTTTCCATTAGGCAGAGTTATGGTCCTTAAGGCAGTGTGTGAGAGCACTTAAGCTGGTGATAAATACACAGAGCCTCTAAAACGAGGCGAGCACTGTCAGCCCAGGGACACCGCACCTCGAGGCCTTTAATCACAGCTCCGGGCTGCTCGACTCCACCACGCCTCGCTCTCCTCCCTGAACATCCTCTGCTCCTCAACAACCCTCCTGTCCTCTCCTCCAATCCCCTCCTGTCCTCTCCTCTCATTGACTCTCAGCACCTCTCCTCTCTTGCCCATCCTATCCTCTCAACCCCTCTGCTTTTACAAATCCCGGCAATTTTTTGGTTTGAAACAATGCTCCTTCCAAGCGCATCCACTCAACAGACTTCATACTAGCAACAACCTACTGGTATACAGTAGTGCACCAGTAGGTGACAGTTTTGTACAAACAGCTGTAAGAGGCACAGACTATGCAGTTAGAGATCAGATGAACACACTTCTAAATACTGGAAACTCTTGACTAGGATTATTCAGATTCCATGCTGAAACAACACTTAGTTTGATGTGGAAATGGTGAACCATTTTGCTTGTGTACCTTGGAGACAACAGGAAAGCACCACCTTTGATGCACAGTCTGACTGCTAACTGGGTGGGGAGAGATCCCAAAGAAACACTTGCACTCCCCTCACATGCTGAGAGAGAGAGACAGAGAGACAGAGAGAGAGAGAGAGAGAGAGAGAGAGAGAGAGAGAGAGAGAGAGAGAGAGAGAGAGAGAGAGAGAGAGAGAGAGAGAGAGAGAGAGAGACAGAGAGAGATAGAGAGAGACAGAGAGAGACAGAGAGAGATAGAGAGAGACAGAGAGAGACAGAGAGAGACAGAGACAGAGAGACAGACAAAGACAGAGAAAGAGAAAGAGAGACAGACACAGAGAAATCGAACACCTACAGTAACACTCACTGGAAGCAATCAAATAGTAAGAGGCAACCCTGTTGTTTACATCATTTATAATCACAGTGTACATCAGCAAAGCCAACGGAGGGAGGATTGGAGGGACGGAAGGAAAAGAATGAGCAAGGTTCATTCAGGTCGAGTGGTTTTACCACAACAGGTTGTTACTGCTACTTAACATAAAGAGTGGTATACATAGAACATACACTAAGAGGGAAGGCCATATTCTTTTTTTTCATATTTGTGTAAGTGTATGTGTGTGTGTGTGCAAGAGAGTAAGTAAGTGAATGTGTGTATGTGTGTGTCTTTGTGTCTTTCTGTATTGGTAAGGCATGGACAAAGTCAATTTCAGAGACATTCTACACACACGTTTGTGCTCCAGTTTCCTAGAAGGAGGAGGGGGAGAGAAGCCTCTGTAAAGGCAGGGACAGTCACATGTGGAGCCGTCTACGGAGAGCTGGGTCACTAAATAAATCACCCTTCAAATTCCCTGTGAGAGAAAGAGAAAGTGAGAAGTTAAAACTGCTGTCAGAGCCAAACCTGAGGAACATTCATCCACTAACTGGGAGGATGTGTGTGTGTGTGTGTGTGTGTGTGTCTGTAGGGTACACCTATGTGTACTGGATGCGTGTGTGTGTGGACGTGTGTGGACATGTGTTTGTACTGTGTGCACCATGTGTGTGTGTGTGTGTGTGTGTGTGTGTTTGGGGAGGTTAGGTGTCAGGGTTGTGCAGCGGCACGGTATAACAAGCTCTAAGACTCTAAGCTTAGGAAATATACAGAGCAACTACTGGATCAGATGCATAACACAACACACACACACACACACACACACACAACATCCTGTGGAACACACTCGCATGCACACAAGGATAAATCCCACACCCGCACATACACACTGACATAAACACCCACAGACACCAGACACCACACACATAGATCCCCCAGCTCTGTACGAAACAGCTACATATTTGTCCTCGGTGCAGGCAACCCTGAAACCTCTATGGTCGTCTCTCCTCTCTCCTCTTCCTCCTCCGCTCCCTCTTCCTCTTCTCACTCTCTAATAGGTACATCTCGAGAGGCCCTACAGAAGGTGGGGAGGACAGCGGAGCGCCTCATTGGCTGCCGCCCCCTCTCCGTGCAAGGCTCCTACTGTATCACATGCGATCTCTTAGGAGAACAGTGGGATTCATAAGAAGACCTCAGCCACCCAGGCTATGGGCTGGGCCGTCTGGTAGATGTTACCAGAACATCCGAGACTCACTGCCAGTTTTTCCTCCCTAACAACAGTCTTCTCAACCAGCAACTTTCATCTATTACAAGTACATACAAGTTCATATTTATTATATTAAATTCTCTATTTGTCTATATTCCTCTCTTTCTGGCTCTGGAACCGCTAGTGTTGATTGTTTACTGCCATCTTCATAGCTAGTTTTGCTCTGCTTGCCCCTATATGTGACTATTTTTAATATGTAGACTACACCTACTAGACATCTTGTGGAATGGGCTGTCAAATAAAGTTTCAAAATTCAATGAACTACATAACACTATAATACTGTTATTGTGTACGGGTTTGTTTGTGTGAGTGTGTGTGTACTACAATTAAGGGGTCATTGTCCCAAAGTGGACAATGCAGGCTGTGTGGCCCTGTGATAAGTTATTATTCTGTCTGGTTAGGTTTGAGATCTAGTTCCCCATCACGCGCTTCTCTCTCTAATGGCAGGCCTCTGAAGCACACCGTGCAATCTATCCCACCCTTCCCCACCAGTAGATGGCTTTTTTAAAGGATAGAAAAGGGCATCATTTTCCAGGCTTTTGGGGGTTTTGCCCCGCCTTCATGCAATCAGAACACTTTAAGTAATGGCTTTTCCAACCAACCAACCCTCCCACCTCACACACACACACACACACACCTCTCTGGATTGACTACAGTGAGCTTGGACTGAAGAGATCTATATCTACAGTATCTGAACAGATACTGTACATGTGTGTCGGTGTGTGTCATTAGCATTTGCAGTCTCATTAGAAATACATCTAATTGTCTGTTTATCTTGACGGCAACTGCAGGCAGCAGCATTGTGTCAGTTTCAACCGTGAACAGTTCATCAGTGTGAACTTTCAATCACTAGGAATGGCAGCTCTCAATAGATCTGTTGACTCATAACACAGGGAAAACACACACGCACACACACGCACCAGCACACACTCTCGCAATCACATGTGAAGTCACACTGGCACACACAGGCCCACACACACACACAAGCACCAACATGAACACAAGCCCACACACACACAAGCATGAACACAGGCGCACACACACACACAGACACACAGTTATTAAACCTCTACAGATGAAAGCGAGGAGCAGAAAAGTGCCTCTGAAGCTTTTCAAATCCAGTGTAACATGCCATGGAGAAGATGCCAGATCAGGGTTTGTTCCCTGGGTCGAACAGCGTTCAGTGATACATAAATCATGTCTTGACAGATAAAAGAGAAGACTGCATTCAGAATTCCGGAATGTTCCTCAGTCACACACACACACACACTTTCCCACACATACACTCACACTTAACCAACTGTCAATGTGTATTTTTATTCACTATTTTGGTCCTGGTAACGTCAAAAATACCTCCTATCTACGACACATGATGTTCTTTAGTTACGACATGTCACATTACCCTTGGAAATAGTTTCCTAAGTCTACATGCCATGCTGATAGCTCCAACATTCACACAACAGTATAGGAAACACATCCATAACACAGAGCTCAACACACATTGCATGATGCATGCACACACACTCATGCACACACAGAAACATACACTCACACACAAATACAAATAAAGAAATCCACAGATACACACACAGATGAACACAACAACACACACAAATACACACACACACACTCAGAGTTCACAGGTCCTCAGAATTGTGGTCGACGTAGTGCTCTCTTGCTGTTCCTGCTCAGAACACAGCTCTGCTTCTGGTGTGCGTGTGTTCTGATATGAGCTGGCAGGACACGTTTAACCTGAGGATATGTACAGAGATCTGGGTTGCCCAGGAAACCCTGTTGCTTATAAGGGCAAGATACCGTTTCCCTTTTGTTGTGTCTCAGCCGTCTCATGTTCTTTGTCTTGTGGACTAGTAGGCAGTACTGGCGTTGTGAGAATCAGGGTGTCTGTGTGAGCGGGTCTACTGCACGGTCCTGCTTCCCACACGTCCAAGCCCACGTGTGCTCAGTAACACGTTCTTATGTGCAAGTGTGTGTATGTGTGTGTGTGTGTGTGTGTGTGTGTGTGTGTGTGCCAGGCATCCAGGCAACTACATCTCTCAGAGGTCCAGCAACTCGGGCCAAAACAGATGGCATCAGTGGCACCTCAGCTAGAGTCTTAATGAAGCCACAGCTGTTGGAAGGCACAGTGAATCTCCCTCCATATGCAGGGTGCTAGACTGGACCTTTTCTGTGTTCTCCTGACTGGACTAGCGCCTGGTGCCCCCTCGCACGAGCAGTATGGATCTGGGAACTGGAGCCAGAGCAGAACGGGACAGCTTCACTCTACCAAGGATGGACATGAGCAGAGGAGAGCAGAACAGGAGAGGCGAGGCAAGGAGAGAGGACAGGAAAGGAGAGAGGAGGAGAATAGAGGAGAGAGGAGGAGAGGAGAGAGGAACAGAGAGGAGGAGAGGAGAGGAGAGAGGAGGAGAGGAAAGGAGAGAGGAGCAGAGGAGAGAGGAGAGGAGGTAAAAGGAGAGATGAAAGGAGAGGAGAGAGGAGGGGAGGAGGAGAGGAAAGGAGAGAGGAGGAAAGGAGAGAGGAGGAGAGGAGAGAGCAGGAGAGGAGAGAGGAGGAGAGAAAAGGAGAAAGGATGAGAGGGGAGGAGAGAGGAGGTGAGGAAAGGAAAGGAAAAGAGAGACCAAAAGAGAGAAGAGACCAGAGGAGATGAGGAGAGGACCCAACTGGAGAGGAGATAAGAGAGGAGGGCAATACTTTATGACAGCAGAGGGAAGAGGAGGGAAGGAAATAGTACCTAAGGGGAGAGAGGAAAGAGAATATAACAGAAGAGGAAAGAAAAGGAGAAATAAGTGAACTAAAACAGAATTGGAAAGCAATCGTTTCCCATACGGTGTGAGATTTTCAATTAACCCTAATTGAATCGCTCTCCATCCCTGAATGCTTTGTTTACCAAGAGGAAACCACCACAGCCCAGCAAGCCCACCTGCTGCAAGGAAACGAACAAACACGCACACTCACTCACAAACTCAAGGTGTGTCTGGAGGCACTTTGGGGAATCTATGAGGGGGAACTCATCAGAGCAAGTTGAGGTTTGTGTGTGTGTGTGTGTGTGTGCAGGGGAGTGGGAGGGCGGGGGGGGGGCAACTTCTGTCTGCATCAAAGTCTGAACACAAAACCCCCTCCCCCATACGTAGAGTGTAATCTGCTGTGGCACAGACACACACCTAGGCCCACACTGGCCCAGGTGAGCAGCCTCACGGGAGAGAGAACACTTCACAGGGGCACTGTGGCCGTTTTAAGTGTTATCTGGTGAGGCGCAGGTTTCCCTGCAGAGCAGACAACATCTGATAGGACTGACGGCCACTTGTGGCTCCACACTCCGCTGAGATGGGACTTCTCTCTCTGATCCCAAACTCAGCAATGATGTGCTACGGGCGAGCAAACTGACACATGCACTATTGGTTAACATTTAAAGGGAAAAAGGGACATGGATGGACAGTAGGAGGTAAAGTGGTATGTAAGGAGAGGTGGTGAAGGTAAAGGAGAGGAGAGGTGGTGAAGGTCGAGGAGAGGAGAGAAAGAAGGGTTGTAGTGGGAGTCTCAAACCGATGGTCTTACAAACCATCACATCTGAGAGTGCGGTAGAGCATAACAGCACAGACACACAACCACACACACACACACACACACACACACAGTTTCTCAGCAGGCCAGAGGGCCTGTGCCAGTAGTTAAGGCCCCAGTCTGGACTCACCGGTCCACGAGACAGCAGGGACCAGTCTGTCAACTCATCCGTCCAGCAGCACCCAGCCAGGACTACAGACACACACATACTGGACTGGCACCAATGCACAAACACACACACACACAAATAGAAGATAAACATACAAGAATACCACCCCATCACAGTCAGCTAGATGGACACACAACTCAATGCATAGGTAATTATATAATCATACACACAAACGCCAGCACAGTGCTTCAGTTTCTGTGTGTGTGTGTGTGTGTGTGCATATGTGTTATTGGTCCAAAGCCAATCGTGTACTCGTGTGAGTAGCAGAAGATCTAAACCTATTCATTTCCCCTGCCTCCCCCTCCCCAAGCTGCTCCTCAGTGACCTTGTCTGAAGGTCGAACATCCACAAATCTCCTGAGCACGCTGGTCAGACAGACATGGGCTGGAGATAGGATAAATGAATTATCAATTATGGATGGGCATCAATCCAAAAGGTGGTAAGCCAATAACTATTTTAAATGGATTCCTTAATGGGACGTGATGAAAACTTGCAGCAAACTTTACAATTATACACCCCGCCATGCGCCACACGCAAACATGCTGACACTGTGCATGTGTTTGGCCACCTGCAGGTTGCTAATGCAGGCAAAAAAAAGTGGAAAAAAAGTGGCTTCAGTTTTGACCAATTGTTCACAGTAATGTAAGCAATCAAAAGAAAAACTGTAATGTCCACACACACACAAGCACACACAGACCATCCACATGTGCAGCCTAGTTTTGACCTATGCTATGAGTATTGACACAACCGAAATAACCTGACACACAAGAGAGAACACACTGAAAGAGTTTTGGACATATGCATCAGAGCACAATGACACCCACCCACATACACACACATACAGAAGCACACACACACCTGTCAGAGAGATGGCCAACCAGAGACAGCTAAGCTCCACCAGAATGATCTCATTAACCTGGCCTTCAGTCAGCCAACTAATTACACAAAGACAATCTGTAGTCCCTACCCTGTCTACAATAAACATAGAGACAGAGAGGGGGAGATGGGGGGAGATAGGAAGAGTCAGTGAGAGAGAGAGAGAGAGAGAGAGAGAGAGAGAGAGAGAGAGAGAGAGAGAGAGAGAGAGAGAGAGAGAGAGAGAGAGAGAGAGAGAGAGAGAGAGAGAGAGAGAGACAGACAGACAGAGAGAAAGAGAGAGAGAGAGACGGACAGAGAGAGAAAGAGATGTAATAGCCATTGAGTTTTATCATGTGATTATCGCCCTTCACTGCATTCCTGCTCCCAGTCAAAACGAGAAGAAGGAGAATGAAAAAGTGAGAAAACCAAACAAAGACAAAAAAACGGGAGAAAAGATGACTGTAATGGACCCGGCGAGAGAGTGAGCGAGAGAGACAGGAGTGAGACAGGCACTGAGGGAGAGCTTTGTAAGCTCCTTGTCCCTTGAAGAGAGAGCAGGGGATTAGCAGTGAGACAGTCACACAGGGAGTGCTATTTGTTTGGAATAACTCTAATGAAGGAATAACAGTTCCACTGATGAGTTCCTGCACATTACAGCTGTGTCTGGTTCATCTCAACATGACATTGTCATTTCCTGGCACTGAGGCCCTGGGTTTTTTGTCACACTGTTTGTCAGGTAATTTATGGAAGAACATTAAGCCCTTAATACGTTTCCTGACAACAACAAAAAACTAAACAAAGCGAGCGATAGACAGAAGTTTAATAGTATTGCATAGATGAGCAAAGCCCCTATCTATAATGCCCTGTGATGTGATGAAGTCAACTACAGGCCCATCATTATCAGCAGAGACTAGAAAACATGAGCTGGTGCGACTTCAAAGACTGGAGCGAGAGGAACACGGATATGTGATGTAACTTGCGAGTGTCTGTGTGTGTGTCTGTGTGTGTGTGTGTGTCTGTGTGTGTGTGCGCGTGTGTGTGTGTTTGTACCTTTAAAGCTACAGCAGCATGTCAGAGGAGGCTGGCAGAGGAGGAGGAGGAGGAAGAACGGAGGCGATCATGTCTGATTTATCGATACACACACACACACCCACACACAACCAAAGACCATACACACAGACACACACTCGGCCAGAAACCAACACACCACACACATACAAGCCCACACACATGCACGCACACTGTAACCCCCCTCCCATCCTCCTCATGTCATCTGGTCAGACAGAGTGACCATGGTTGTGGCAGTGTCACCCTGGGTTCCCCTGGCATGTGTCTGCCCACGCAGCGTCTGCTGCATCGACCCGGCCCTTGATGCATCATAAGCGGCCCTTCACAGCTGTCTGGCTCCCCGGTCGATGCCCAGCTAAACAGTGGAACCAGCATGGAGCCCGGCCAACTCGAGAGGAACGTCTCATTGAAGGCATTGATCGTTCCATTTGACATGTTCATCGTTCAATATGTTTGGGGGTCTCGTCCCAATGGGAGTGTCATAGAGTGTCATGGTGTTGAGCAGACACATTGTAGACCACAGGAAACCAGTCTGTCTGTCTGTCTGCCTTCCTGCTTGTCTGACTGTCTGTTTGTCTAATCCATGACAACAGTGTCACCCCCCCCACCCCCCCCCAAAAAAAGAAAGTAACACAGTGGATGAGAAATTGGTATAAATGGTTTGCTTGTGTGTGTGTGTGTACAAAATGTGTATGTGTGCGCATGTTTGTATGTCTGTGTGCAAGTGTGTGTATGTGTGTATGTGTTTGCCTTCCCCTCATTTATTCTAATAACAAGATGGTTTTATTTCCACCCATGGCTTCATCCCCCCCAGAGGCTATGAAGGTGCCTCCCAGCCAGTTAAACAATTAATCCAGTCATTAATATCACAATTCATGAAGTAACTTAGGGCCATGGAAAACAAGCTGTGCAATAGCTAATGCGACACGGTTAGTAATTTACAGATGATTATCCTGAGATGTTGGGTGACACAGGCAGGCCACGGGGCTAACTGGAGACACACTGGCATCTGATGCCATCCCTGTCAATCTCTTCTTGTTAGCTGGTGCACTACAAAGGGAAGGAGAGAGAGAGAGAGAGAGAGAGAGAGAGAGAGAGAGAGAGAGAGAGAGAGAGAGAGAGAGAGAGAGAGAGAGAGAGAAGAGAGTATCTGTGAGAGAATCAGCATTCCAGCTCAAAAACACAAAAATGCCAGAGAAGATTCTGTCACACATATCAACTACACACACACACACACAAACACACACACAAAAGCACACCCACACACACAAATACAAGGCATTTTCTTGCTCCCAATCTAGGCCACTATTTCCTGCCTCTCTCCATCTCCCTCCTATATATAGAGAATGGTATTGAGACATGCAGTTTATCAGATGAAACACAGAAAATAATCCTCTTTTCATCGTACCAACACACACCTATTCACATGCACACACACACACACACACACACACACAGAAAGGCACACACACCCAGAAAGGCACACACACCCATGCACACACACACACACCCATGCAAGTTCAAACTCACATGCACACACACACAGCTCACGCAAACACGCACCAAGAGCACAAGTGGGAGCAAAGGAACTCCAGAGGCTCGGCTCAGAGCGCAAATGAGGCCAAACCCAATCTCCAGCTTGGCAAGCGCTGCCCTGCCTGGTGTGGCGAGTTTGGAGGCATGTGGCGTGTTGGGTAGAGTGTGGAGTGTTTGGTAGAGTGGAACATGTTCAGTGGCATATGGTGTGTCCTGTAGTTTTGGATCATTGAGTCTAAGCGCGCTCTCCTGGGCGGAAGATTCTAGAAGCCGTGTCAGCACCTGTCATTCAAAAAGAGCAGCTTTACCTATTCCCACTGTGACCACGGTGTGGATCTGAACCTCCCTCTTTCTCCCCTTCTCCCTTTCTCTCTCTCTCTTTCTCTCTCTCTCCCCGTCTCTCTCTCCCCCGTCTCTCTTACTCCCCTCTCCTCCCTCCTCCTGTCCCTCTCTCCGCTCCCTCCCACTTCCCCCCACCCTCTCCTCCCTCCAACTCTCTTCCTGTGGTTCTATTTCTGAGCCTATTTATTCTCATTCAGGAACCCGCAGTTCAATGAGATGGAACATATGAGGTATTGATCAGTGATCAATCAGACTAGTGTTCCAGCTACGGAAACTCTTATCCCCAGTCCTCAGGAAGGGTCCACAGCCACATGGCTAGCTGAGGTCAATTTTTGATACACAGCCTTAAGGACCACACACATACACAAACATATTATATATATATATATATATATATATATATATATATATATATATATATATATATATTGTACCATGGCCACAATCGCAGTGACAGCTACTATTGTCACCGTCACCTTGACAACCAGCATCACAGGGTTGTAGGTGTGTGAACCGCCCCAGGACCCCTGCAGGCCAGACAAGGAGAAACTCCCCTGGACACACTGCCTCATCCATTACACATGGGCTGTGTGCTCTCTCTCTCTCTCTCTCTCTCTCTCTCTCTCTCTCTCTCTCTCTCTCTCTCTCTCTCTCTCTCTCTCTCTCTCTCTCTCTCTCTCTCCCTCTCCCTCTCCCTCTCCCTCTCCCTCTCCCTCTCTCTCTCTCTCTCTCTCTCTCTCTCTCTCTAACTCTCTCTTACACACACACTCACACACACTCTCTCTCTCACCCTCAACACACACACTCAAGGTGACGTCTGAATCTCTATTCTCCAGCTGGGCATCAACCAAAACATGTCAGTCCTCCATCATTAGCGGCTATGACAGGTCTGAGGTGTGCCTTATGTTTACTGCATCTGGCTACAGCAGGGATGGACGTCCAACACAGAGCTGTGGACAAGAGACTCTCTAAAAAGACGTCCAGAGAGTTTCTTTAGAGAGACTTTCTAGAGACTCTTCAGAGAGACTTTCTAGAGACTCTTCAGAAAGAAAACCATTAAACACAGAGACAACACTGTCTGCCAGTCTTGATAACTAATCTATGTAAATGTAATCAGTTGATCAGCAGGTCTATTCTACATTTAGTCATTTAGCAGACGCTCTTATCCAGAGCGATTTACTGTAAGTACAGGGACATTGCCCCCGAGGCAAGTAGGGTGAATTGCCTAGCCCAAGGACACATTGTCATTTGGAACGGCCGGGAATCGATCTGGAAACCTTCAGATTACTAGTCCGATTCTCTAACCGCTCAGCCATCTGACTCCCCATTCTGACTCAGAATTCTTTCCACTGAGCCACAGGGGTGAGGACAGTGATCTCTGTAGGGGAGGTCATCTTTCTGACTGTCCAGAGAAGGAAGCGACCAGACTGTGAAGCTGACCACTGATCCATCAAGCCTCTCTCATCTCTCCTCCATCACAGGGGCAAGATGAGAGATGAGCAACAAACTTCTAATATCACACTGCACTGACTCTGCTAACCGCTACACCATGACATTCTCACCAAGGGAAAATATATCTGTCTGTGTGTCTGTGTGTCTGTCCACCTGTCTGCCTGAATGCCTGCCTGTTTGCATGTCTGTCTGCAAGTCTGTTTGCCTGTCTGTCTGCTTGTATGCATGTCTGTTTGCCTGCCTGTCTCCCTTGCTTGTAGCTCGGTGGCTTGTCCGTCCTTGTGTGAACCAGAGAGACAGGGATTCTAACAGGGTTCACTGCTAACAGGATACAGTCACTCTCTCACTCTCACTCTCTCCCACCACCTACAACAACCCCCCCCCCCTCCCCTTCTCACACCCCCACACTCACGATCGTTCTCCCTCAATCCCCCTTCCACCCCCTCACTTGCCCTGACTCGGCCTTGCCCCCCCTCACCCTCCCCAATTTACCTTTCCTCTCTCCCGACCCTTTCCTCCCTCTCCCATTCTAACCCTTTTGTGCAGGCCGAGATGTTTCGTGAATAATTCACCCTGAAAGGAACGAGGAGAAAAGGGTTTGAAATGGCCAGATTCCACACAGAAGGAGACACGGCTTACTTTCAAGGCCATGCCACTTATGTAAGCAACTTGAAACCCAACACGCAACCAGTCATATAGTACATGTACATATGTTTCATTACGGGCATAACGATTGTGTGTGTGTGTGTGTATTTATGTGTGTGTGTGTGCGTGTCCTCCCACTGGTGTCCCAGGCTGGCGGCATCAGCTCGCTCGTTAATCACCCGGTGTCAGCCCTTTAATAAGTCCTTGACGGGGTTTCGCCTCAAACGACACTCTTTATCAAAGGTTTACACTGGCAGTGTGTCCGGGCGCATGATTGATGCCCCCGCTCGCCCGCGTCTGCCCTTCATGCTGACTGACAGAGCGACACCCACCCACACTGCCACTCTCTGCAGCAGGCACAGGGAGGGTGTGTGCGTGCGGGTGTATGTGTGGAGAAAGGGAGGGAAAAACAGAGAGAGAGAGAGAGCTAAAGAGAGAGAGCTAAAGAGAGAGAGAGAGAGCTAAAGAGAGAGAGAGAGAGCTAAAGAGAGAGAGAGAGAGAGAGACAGACAGAGAGAGAGAGAGAGAGAGAGAGAGAGAGAGAGAGAGACAGAGAGAGACAGAGAGAGAGAGAGAGAGAGAGAGAGAGAGAGAGAGAGAGAGAGAGAGAGAGAGAGAGAGAGAGAGAGAGAGAGAGAGAGCTGAGGATAGAGCAGGCAAGGTAGGGGAAGTGGCAGTACCCAGCCATGCCAAGGTGATGGATTCCTTTACACCTTCCATTTTTCTGCCACTTTCCAATGCTGCACCGTCCTGAATCTCCAGATGCAAAACACTTCAGTAATAGACAGAGCGGTGATCAGTTAACCTTGTCTCACTGCCTTTGGAGGGGAGGCAGGCAATCCACTTAACAAATGAAGTAATATTGGAGATCACTTGGCCATGTCTGTATGCTTATGAACATTATAGATGATGCATATATCTGTGATAGCTTGGCCTTGTGTGTCTGCTTGGCAACATTATAGATGAAGCTTCATCTGGGAACTATTGGCCTTGCCTGAGTAGGGACTGGAAGAGGTCCAGGTTGAGTGACAGCTCCGAAGCCCTATGTAGCACGGGGAAATCTCTGGAAGTCGATAAAACAACCTTTAGACCTTCTAAACCATAGATTCATGTGAGGTGTCCCTGGTAACGTTTCACTGGTAACGTTCCTAAAGGAAAACCACTTTGGCCCATCCGGTCGTGCAAGATCGACTAGTCAGCCTGGAGGGAGGGATGTGAGAGAGCGGCATATATAACAGAGCTGTCTTCAAGCTCCATTTCCTTGTACTGAAACACAACTTACAGACTTCCCTGAAGACATTAAGCTCTCCAACAACATATAATTTAATCAGAGAACAGCCCATTAGATTACACCTTGAACTGGCTTCTCAGGGAAGAGCTAACGATCCTGGAGCCAAGTGGCTGCATTTCTGAAGATGCCAGAAGGAGAAAGTGATTCGGTAGACCCTGGTATGATAAGATTGTGTGGATAACACCAGGAGACTTGCTCAGAGAACACAATCACACAATTGGAAATACTGTAACACACACACACACATCCCATATGTACCTAAACAGTACCGCAGGCTCTGTCTGTACACCGGCGCACTGGGCTAATCTTGTTGAAGAAGTACATCCACAGGAGAGGGGTATAACCAAAGACTACAAGCAGAAACACATCTAGATTAGGGATCTGGGCTGCTTTTAGGATAATTGGTGGCAGGCGTGCTGAATAGAGGCTCCAGGCAATGGTACTAGACGAGGGAGGGAGATTGGGGAGATGTATGTCACAGGAACAAATAGAGAGTGAGAGAAATGTAAGTTGATGAAAGATTACAAAATGTTGACATTTCTTCTTGTTTTAGAAAGAGAGGAGAGGGAGGGAGGGAGGTATGGATTGATGGAGGGAGGGAGGGAGGGAGTGATGGAGAAAAAGAGATTCAGAGATCCTTTTTTATTCCAGTCTCTTCTGCTCTGCTTTGCAAAGGTTGGGGATGTTTCTGAATCATGAGTGGATTAGTCCAGTCTTTGGGTAATGCTGCATTCCAAGCGCCCCCTAATAGCTTCGGTATCAAGACAATGTATTCAGCTTCGCCTTCTCTCTCAGTCTAATATTTACCTAACCCAGCACTTAAGTACCAACTGCTGTGGTAAAAACACTAATTACAGTAAATACTAGACAGATGATTGCATTTTGTTATTTGTAAGGAATGTGTTGATTCAAGAGCTGCCACATACTGTCATACAACACCAGAGACAGCTTGCTTCTGTGATAGAACAAGTGGCAGTGGAAAACGTAATAATATCTGCATAAAAGATAACCATTGGAAATCAGCTTGGAGATCATGTACTCCACTGCATGCTCTCGCCTCTGAACACACACACAACACATATAGACATGGTATAATGATAGTTAGAGAGAAGTTTGATAAAGAAAGACAGACAGATGTACAAGGTTGAATGTGTAGGTCATTGTGCCAGTCCCACAACCTGTTTGTGTGATTACCACACAACCCCTCCTGTCCCCAGCCCTCCAGTCCCCAGCCCTCCAGTCTCCCGCCCTCCAGTCTCCAGCCCTCCAGTCCCCAGCCCTCCAGTCCCCAGCCCTCCAGTCCCCAGCCCTCCAGTCCCCAGCCCTCCAGTCTCCCACCGTCCAGTCCCCAGCCCTCCAGTCCCCAGCCCTCCAGTCCCCAGCCCTCCAGTCCCCAGCCCTCCAGTCCCCAGCCCTCCAGTCCCCAGCCCTCCAGTCCCCAGCCCTCCAGTCTCCAGCCCTCCAGTCCCCAGCCCTCCAGTCCCCAGCCCTCCAGTCCCCAGCCCTCCAGTCTCCCACCCTCCAGTCTCCCACCGTCCAGTCCCCAGCCCTCCAGTCCCCAGCCCTCCAGTCCCCAGCCCTCCAGTCCCCAGCCCTCCAGTCCCCAGCCCTCCAGTCCCCAGCCCTCCAGTCCTTCATCCCTCCAGTCCTTCATCCCTCCAGTCCTTCATCCCTCCAGTCTCCCGCCCTCCAGTCCCCAGCCCTCCAGTCCCCAGCCCTCCAGTCCCCAGCCCTCCAGTCCCCAGCCCTCCAGTCTCCAGCCCTCCAGTCCCCAGCCCTCCAGTCCCCAGCCCTCCAGTCCCCAGCCCTCCAGTCTCCCACCCTCCAGTCTCCCACCGTCCAGTCCCCAGCCCTCCAGTCCCCAGCCCTCCAGTCCCCAGCCCTCCAGTCCCCAGCCCTCCAGTCCCCAGCCCTCCAGTCTCCAGCCCTCCAGTCCCCAGCCCTCCAGTCCCCAGCCCTCCAGTCTCCCACCCTCCAGTCTCCCACCGTCCAGTCCCCAGCCCTCCAGTCCCCAGCCCTCCAGTCCCCAGCCCTCCAGTCCCCAGCCCTCCAGTCCCCAGCCCTCCAGTCCCCAGCCCTCCAGTCCTTCATCCCTCCAGTCCTTCATCCCTCCAATCCCCAGCCCTCCAGTCCCCAGCCCTCCAGTCCCCAGCCCTCCTTGACCCCAAGGCCCTCTAATGGGGTGATAACACTGAGAGAGACAGAAAGTGTGAAATAGAGAGAGAGAGAAGGGGAGAGAGAGGAAAATAAATAGAGAGAGGGAGAGAGAGAGGGACAGTCAAAAGAGAGGAAATAGATAAAGTAATAAAGGAGGAGTTCGGGAGAAGGAGGGAGAAAGAGAGGGAGTAAGGCAACCAACATTATGTTTCAGATAGACACACAGAACGACAGATATAACAACCACCATTATGTTGTTTCACATAAAAACACAACTCCAAAACTAAACTACTACAGTAAGAGATGTTTTGGGGGAAAGAGAGGGGGACAAAAAGAGAGAGTGTTAAAGAAATACATGGGGGGGGGGATATCATTCAGGTGTAAAATGTAAATGGAGTAATGGCGGGAGAGAAAAATTGAAGGTAGAAAAAGCTAAAAAGCTAAATTATTATAATCTTCTCCCAAATGCACAACAGCAGGATTTTTTTCTTCAGCCGCCTGCCTGTCTGGCTGTCTGGCTGTCTGGCTGTCTTTGGTAAAAGCATGCCCGGCTGCTGTGTTAAAAGCTAGCTTCAAGGTCCATGATGAATAGAAAGGAGGCACAGATGAGGCATAAATGTGAGTACAATAAAATTATATAAACTTGTTATAAAAATGCAACTTTTACAGCTCGACGAAGAGAGTAATATTCATTCATTCATCAAAGGAGGGATGGATGGAGATAGAAAGAGAGGGATGGAAGATGGTATTGAGAAAATCTGAGGACACAGGGTTATGGTTGAATGCTCCAACTGTTCTTGACATTTTCGAGTCATCGAGTAGTTTGCAAATATGCGTGTGTATGTGTGTGCGTGCAAGTGTGTTGCCCCAGGACATCTCATGAACAGGAACACACAGTGTGTCAAGCTCTTTCCTGTCTCAAATCCATGGACCCTCAAGATTGAGCTTCTGACTTCAGTGAAGAGAGACCGTCATTATGCAATGTTCTGCAAGGTTTTCTGTGAAAAGGATGAGGCTTCGAATATCTAACACGTTACTCACTCCTATAACTCAGGCTACCTGCCCTGAGGCGTGCTGGGAAAACAAGGCTGACCATTGAGGGCTCTGGGACAAGAAAATGGCTGTCAGAGCTTTCCTAACAGTCGTAACTTGTTGTATAAAGCCAGACTGGGTGAACGGATGGGTGTAGAGTGAACCCGGTCCTAAACACTGGTGTCTGGGGTCCCCAAGGCCGGTCAGGCCTGGAAGCTGATAATGGTGGAGGTCAGGCTCTGGTAGAACAGAACCGTGGGGCAACAGGAACCGACACAGGCAAGACAAGAGACTACTGTGGTCAAGCTGAAACACTACCTTCTGTCCCTCTCTCTCTCTCTCTCTCTCTCTCTCTCTCTCTCTCTCTCTCTCTCTCTCTCTCTCTCTCTCTCTCTCTCTCTCTCTCTGTCTCTGTCTTTCTCTCTCTCTCTCTTTCTATTAGTGTTCTCCCAGGGTTTCTATCCTTTTATTCTCCCACCCTTTCCTTTTAAATATTAAAGCATCTGCTAAATGACTACATTAGTTTAGCCCTAAATGTGTTCCATAACAGAGTACTTTGTAATACGTGTGGATTGGTTAGTTTTAGCAGAAGAGCAGCATTTGGCAGAGACGGCTTGGTACAGACATGGTCCTCCGAGGACATAAGAGGCCTGATAAAAGCAAGGTTGCTCTGGTCCTCAGTTCAATTTGACCTGATCACGTTTGCCATGAATGCAATGTTACCATGGTTATGACAGTTCCGCTCAAGTCATCAGTCCCCAAATGGAAAATTCCCAGCCTCAGCCCTAGCCTCACCCCAAGACTCAGCACTAGCCCCCAGCCTCAGCCTCAGCAATTCTGTCGTCAATTTCACAGCCTGATGCTGCCCACTGATCTCATCTGTCTGCTGAGTAAACAGCTGCAGCCTTCCATATTCATGGACCACAGACAGCCATGGCATGGGACTTGACGAAGAGGCCAAGGTACTGCTAATAATGGTGTGGCAGACCAGCAAACGGTACCGGGAGATACTCTGCAGTCTCAGAGAGAAGACAAAGGAGAGAGATAGATGGAGAGAGAGAAAGAGAGAGAGTTAGATAGACAGAGGGGAGAGAGAGATGGATAGAGAGAGAAAATTCTAATTCTTAAAGCCTTCATTAGACAGGTTACTGCATTCAGTATATAGTGTGAATAGTGATGAGTGTGAGAGAGTGAAGGAGGGAGGAGAAACGGAGATAGAGTTAGAGGAAGAGGAAGAGCGGAAGAGACAGAGAGAAAGAGAGAGAGAGAGAGAGACAGAGAGCGAGAGAGAGAGAGAGAGAGAGAGAGAGAGAGAGACAGAGGGGGCTTTGACATGTGACTGGCTCAGTCGATCTCTCGAGCGGCTGTCTGATGATGCCTGGGCTGAATAACAGTGCTGACAAGCCATAAGGAGGTGGTCAGGGTTAATTCAAAGCCATCACACTTGTCAGGCGATATTGATCCACCGTCCTCAGTCGAACGGTCTAATATAACAGATGATTATGAAGATCAAACAAAGCGCCTGCTACCTGGTTTCCACGGTGACCTGTTCATCTGAAGCCTGACCTGCTCGTCAGTGGCAGGATGAAGCTGTATGTTAATGTGTGGAGACTGGCGCCTCACTCACTGCGGCTGTCATGCCAGAAGGTGTGCACACGCGCACACACACACACACACACACACATACACACACTCATACACATTCTCTCTCTCTCTCTCTCACACACACACACACACACACACACACACACACACACACACACACTCATACACATTATCTCTCTCTCTCTCTCTCTCTCTCTCTCTCTCTCTCTCTCACACACACACACACACACACACAGCACTCCCCTCTAATGCATTTAAATGGGACTGTGAGTCTGCCACACCCGCCCCAATCTCCTGTAGCGATGGGAAAGGACCTACCTTCCTGGAAAGAGGACATGTATATGTACATGGGGAGTTGAAATTGAAAATCCATCACTCTAACACACAGGCACGATCGCGCGCACACACACACACACGAGTACGTGCATGCATCAAGCAAACGCCAACACACACACACTCTCTCTCACACACCCTACCACACAATCGTCCGCTCAACTGTGTCCCATATCTCACATTTCAAAGCTATATATTATTGTCTGTGTGATGAGTTACCGCTTGGTGCAGAAGGCTAATCCAAGCAAAAAAATTGAATTACAGGGGTAATTGAACTACAGTAAAAAGACTTATGGGGATTTAGACAGCAATATTTTCTACTTGGATTTAATTATTAGCACCTTTCTGCACTTGGCCCACCTATTCCTCTCCAGACATCAAGAACACCAGCTCCTCGCTACGTTGGGCAGGGAGGAGTCAGGGGCCAGACTTCACCGCACCCCTCGCTCCAACACTGAGACAGGCTGGGGCGGGGAGAGCAGAGAGAGACACAATGCACACGCACTGCCAGAGAGACAAGAAGAAGGAGAGAGAAAGAGTCAGAATAATCATATTCTTCTTCTTATCCCAGGGTAAGGATAGAATCTCGTGGAGTGGGGGGGTTCGGGGGGGGGGGGGGTCGGGTCTGGGGGTCCCTGTCCAGACACCTGCTGCTGATGTCTTTGGTGTCATTCCCTGGCTGTGGTGTCATTCCCTGGCTGTGGCCCCTGGCCCCAACCTTGATCACGCGCCCCTTCAACCTGCTCTATCGCAGGAAACACCAGGACTCCCACCTCTCTGTTCCTGAACAATACAGATAAACACAGAGTGGTCAACACTGACAACAACACTGACAACCAAACCACTGCAGGCAGGAAGGCCGGTGGGAGGAAGGGAGGAAGGGAGGAAGGGAGGGGGATGGAAATATCACCAGCCACATTTTTCCTCTCTATGTGACCATCTTATAGCAACCTGCCAACAGCTTGTCTTCCACCCAGACACTGGCACAATGGGGGAGGGGATGGGAGACACATCAGAAGCCAGCCACATGCTGGATGGCTGACTGGAAGAGGCGGCTGTCAGAAAATGTCAAGCTAAGGGACAGCCCCCGCAGGCTGGTTTCCAGGTGTGTGAGGCTGGACGTCTGACAGGCTGCTGTTGTTCCTGGATAACCCAGGAGGTGTTCGCCTCCCTGGGCATGTGCTCTCTGGTGAAGCAGCCTGGTGCTGGACCTCGCCATAGAGACTCATGCAGAAAGACCCCTCTCGATTTCAGCTCCAGCCCAGCTTCTTTTCTGTCTGCCTCACAGGCGAGCGTATCCGCCAAGATTCACCAGCTCAAAGTGAAATAACAAGTACCATGGCTGAGCGTGTTGTTGTTTTTTTCAATGAAGAAATACTTATCTCCCAGATACTGGGAACGCATCTCAAATGGCTACTTCACTCAGCAATTATCTTCCTACAGTATGTTTAAGTACACCAGATGCGAAAGGGAGAGAGTTTTTCTGTGAATGTGGGTGTATGCGAGCCCGCATTTGTGTGAGCCTGTGTGGGGTAAAGCAGGCCCTGACTTGCCCTCTCTCTGGGAGTTTTCTAAACTTGCCCCTGAGAACCACATCCCGCTTTTACTTAAACACGCTCAATTGAATTAGGACATTCTTGCAGCCTACGTGTGTGAAATTGAGTGGAGTTTAGCCCGAGGTTTGGCGTGCAAGGTGCAAGATTTAAACACTCCAATGGAACAGTCAGATCAAGCTTCGCCCGCCCACGGAATTCCAAACAGGGAAGACAAGGCATAGATAAGGGACATCTGGCTCTCACTCTGTTGGGGGGCCAAGGGGAAGTGTGTGTGTGTTAGCATGAGCTTGTGTATCTCTTTCTGCGAGTGCGAGTGGGCAAGCCTACAGTGCATAAGTGTGTCTGTGTGGGTGTGGGGGGGGGGATCTCTAGATTTCTGTGAGTGTGTAAGTACACCAGCTTAGTGGTTCTGAATAGAACCCTTAGCATCGGAGTCGAATATTTCATTGGCATGCATTTCATCTACTGTAAGTCCAAGCACAGCAATCTGGAAACTATAGTTATAAGACCAGACCACATCACAGCAATCCTGGCAACAGCAGGGTAGTGCAGGTTATCCTCAGTAACATCCAGTCCAGGATGAGATGAGGCATGCCTAGTCTCTCTGTGACTGTCTGGTGATGTTGGCTTACTGAACTCACCTGGTCCAGGTCCAGTACAAGGGCTCAGGTCTAATTCCAGCCTGTCAGTCCTCAGCCAAATGCCAACACAACGACTCCCACTTTGCCCCTCTCTTTCTCTATCACTCTCCTACCGTCCTTGGCCCCTTCTCCCTCCTCTCCTCTCCCTCTGTCCTCCTTGCGCTACCTCTCCTCCCTCACCCTGCCCTCCTCTTCCGCCTCTTCGACCTCGTCGTCATGCCCTCCTGTTCCTCTCCCTCCTACTCGTCATCCGCCTCTCGCAGCGCTATTCTTCCTCCCTCACACGGCCCTCCTCTTCCGCCTCTTCGCCCTCGTCGTCATGCCCTCCTGTTCCTCTCCCTCCTACTCGTCATCCTCCTCTCGCAGCGCTACCCGTCCTCCCGCACCCTGCCTCCCTCCTCTGGCTGGCAAGGAGAAGGGGGGGGAGAATGCGCCAATCCGTCCCAGCTGCTGCCAGGCAGGTCAATACAAGCTGGTAATGCCAGAGGATGCAGGGAGGGTGGACAGGACGCAGGTCAAATGAAAGCAGGAGGTGAGGTCTGTTCGATGGCTGGAAGGCTTTAGGACCGTGGACCTGGGAGCCTTTTGTGCATAACTAGCTGTGTGTCACTGAATGGATGAGACCAAATCCCCATGTCTGCACTCAGTCTAGAAGCAACAGGCAGCTCAACAAGCCCTCAGGCCAAACAGAAGATGAAGGAGGAGGCATAGCTCTGATTATTCTCTCCATTCTACACTCAAGGATAAATGTTTTTGTTCTGTTCTCTGTGTGATGAGGTACTGCATGCATAGAGTGAGTGGTGGTGAATCAAAAAGAGAGAGAGAATGAGAGAGAAAGAGAAAGAAAATGAGAGGAAGAGCGAGAGAGAGAGAGAGAGAGAGAGAGAGAGAGAGAGAGAGAGAGAGAGAGAGAGAGAGAGAGAGAGAGAGAGAGAGAGAGAGAGAGAGAGAGAGAGAGAGAGAGAGAGAGAGAGAGAGAAAGAGAGAGAGAGAGAGAGAGAAAAAAGAAATAAAGAAAGAGAGAAATAGTTTTCCCTTGCCAAACATCACACACTTCCGCTATAAATCTCTGCACAGCACTGGCCTTCCACAGGCTAATCAAACACTGCATACAAATCTCCCTCTAGCCCTTGGAGTAACACTCTCCCCCCCCCTCCTCTCTATTTCTCCCCCTCCCTACTCTTGCCCTCACATATAACAGAGTTGAACCATTAGACACACTCATCATCATATTTCCCCCCTCTCCTCCCTACAGCTGTGGTTCACTTCATCCCATACTTCCACAATTTAACCCTGACAATGTGTTGGCCTTATCAATCTCCTTCCCTTGAACATCCCTCAAAGCAATGGCCTCTTCCATTACTCAATGTCCTGCTCCACCATCAACACCACACCCCCCTCCCCCCACCTAACCCCTCCCCCACCTACCCAACTCCCCGCTGTGATGGTAAATTCTATCAGTCACACACTTTCTCCCTGCCTTTTCAAGCCTCGGATGCTTCCATCAGAGTTATAATCCATTTATGTAGTGAGGAGCTCCTTCATCCACCAGTGGCAATGCTGTGGGGCTAGGGGTAGGGTTGAGGTTGGGGCTAGGTCTAGGACTGAGTTTGTGGCAGGGGCTGTGGCTAGGACCTGCTCTGGGGCTGGGGCTGACAGTAAGTCAAAGTTGGTGTCTGATCTGTGAAAGTGAAAATGATAAGCCGAGCCACAACTCTATGATGACACATGGAGTCCTTCCAGCAGGAACAGGACGATCAATAACACTGAACAACAAAGTCAACTTGAGAGACCCCCCAGAAACATGTTTTTCAAAATGTAAGTGCAAGAATCTCTTTTCGTAATGGTTGTTTACTGCAGATGTGATTTTGCCACTTGGAGGCACAGAACTGTGCTGTGTGAGTAAAAGCTCCAAAACACCTCAATTGATAATGATAAAGGTACAAAGTGGACAACATCGGAACAACCAAATAAATTGGCATGTAACCACCACTCTGCTCTTTCTGGGGTTTTTAGACACCACCCCCCCAAAAAAAAAAATCATAGCTGTAAGTGGATCCAGGGCAGGAAGTTGTTTGGCGTCCTCTCACCCTGGTCATCTGCCTCCGTCTAAGATAAGGGCTTACCATTCTGTTTTCAATTCCCTCTAATCGCAGCAGCAGCTGCTGTGCTGTCGTCCTCTCATGTCTTCTTCATCACTCCGCCGTCCCAGGCTCATTAGCAGTCTTTGATTTCCACTGTCTCGTCCCCCTCAAGTTCCTCTGTCTTCGTGACCATCTCCACATTCCTCACATCTTAATTCCCCCTCCTGTTGCTGTTGTCGGCACGGCATCTCCAATTGCACTCCGGAGACATTCCCTCCTGTTACTGAGCTAATGAGAATGAGACCTCTAGGATCGACAGGTCTCACTCATTGTCTTCTCTTCACCCTCCTCGGCTGGGAGCTGGAAGACTGCAGAAATCGACTGAGGTTGGGTTCTGGAGGACTCAAGGTAGGAGGTTTGGTGCTAGATGATTGGAGTGTAAGATTGGACGCTGGAGGACTGAAGGCTGGTGTATACTGGACACTGAGACTGAAACTGGGGGCTGATTGACCGGGACTGGAGGGTGGAAGACTGAAGGCTGGGGGCTGGCTGACTGGGACTGAGACTGGAGGCTGGAGGCTGGAGGAGTGGAGGTTAGGGGTTTAGATTAGAAGGGAAAAACATATACGCCTGTCTGAAATGCTCACAAGCCGTCTCACACTTAATCCTCCTTTACACTGCCCCACCCCTCCATCTCCACCTCACCTTCCCTCACTCAACTCTTTCACAGCCTTTTCTAATTCCCCTCGCTTTTCACTCTCCCTCCAATCTGTCTTTCCGCAAGAGAGATTTCTCCCAATTTTTCTTTACTATCAACTCCCATCTCTCCATCCTGCACTCTCTCTACTTCTTTCTTTTGCTCCATCCCCACCTTACTTGACCTCCCCAGTAGGACCCTGCCACCAGAGAAAAGCGCCTTTTCTCCCTCTCTCCCTCCTGGGACTTCTGTCTAGGAGGTGTAATCAGATCTCAGCCTCTGTGTCTGGCTTTGGAACTGTCCTGTCATCCCTCCTGTCATCATCTCTTCCTGCCTGAGGCTGAGTAACCCCCCCCCCCCCACCACCGCCCCCCCGATATTGAGCATGAGCGGTATGAGTAGCCAGTGGCCAGTACCTCCCCCCCCCCCCCCCCGACACACACACACACCTGACACAGCTCTGGAGGCCTCTCCTTCTCCACAACCCCTTAACCCGTAGAACAGACAACCAGTCCAGCCCTCCAGCGCGTCAAGAGGCAGAAAAAGAGGGTGACAATGACAGAATGGGAGAGAGAGAGATAGAGAGAGAGAGAAGAGAGAGAGAGAGAGAGAGAGAGAGAGAGAGAGAGAGAGAGAGAGAGAGAGAGAGAGAGAGAGAGAGTTTAAAAGCCGCCTCTCCAAGCCCACCCAGCTAGCAACCCGCAGTCTTTGCATCGTGATGATAAGTGAATGTTGTCCGGTGATAAGAAAGTGTGTGACCGAACACTGAGCTAGCACTGAGGTGGTAACGTAAGATAACATAACGTCGCAGAGCTAGGCTAGGCTATCTGCTGCAAGCCACAACGCTTGGACACTGTATGTGTGTGTGTGTGTGTGTGTGTGTATATGTGTGTGTGCATGTGAGGATGTGTGTGCACAAGTTGCTCAGTTGCCTCTGCCGTACATGCCTATGGCTGCATGCGAGTGTGTTCACAGTCAGTCCCAGAGTCTGGTGGTAAAACAAAGATTATTTGCTATGCCCTGTGGCAGGCCTGTGACAGACCGTCTCTGTTGCCAGCAGAGAACAAGAAGACAGAATATCAACAGACAACACGCTGTCGCCATCTTTGCCTTCAAACTGTAAAAGGACTGTTCTCTTTGTCTGCCATTATACAGTAGTGAAACCCTAGTAGTCTCCTAGGCTCTCTTTCTCTGAGGACTCTGTTGGTTAGATACAGCAGTGGCCGTACGTCTGTGTTAGATACAGAGAGAGAGAAAAGAGAGAGAGAGAAAGAGAGAGAGAGAGAGAGAGAGAGAGAGAGAGAGAGAGAGAGAGAGAGAGAGAGAGAGAGAGAGAGAGAGAGAGAGAATAAGACGTATATTTACTGTATATACAAATGGATAGAAGGACAGAGGGAGAGAGAGAGGGAGAGAAAATGAGGGAAAGAGGAAGAGAGAAAGAGATGAAGAGGGTGAGAAGACGAGAGAGAAAGACAAGAGATTCATGTAAGTGATCCAGTCAATTCTACTTCCATCAAAGCTATTACTGTAATACTGAATACCTCCTTAATCACTCCTACCACAGGCTGACAGGGGGTAATAGAATTAATAGCCATGGTTACATGATAAGTGTATTGTGGTATTACGGTAACAGGCTGTGTGGAGAGGAACCCAATCTAGAAATGTATGTATGAGAATCAGAAATACTTTATTGTGGTTTAGATACAGTGGGATAATGTGTTCAGGTGGGTAACTATGTAATTATATGGAGGTACTGGAAGGCCACAAGAATCGGGTTCTTACTGAGCTCTGATTGATGCGTCTCTGCCTGTAGTGACTGCTTAAGCTCTTCTCTATCTGCCCGCCAGCTACAGAGCGCTTCACACAGCAGCAAATCAATCACTGATCACTGCACATATCTATAAACACACACACACACAAGCACGCACATGCACACACACTTTTAGAAAGGGCTCAGCCTGTTTCCCAGTTGGACGCTGTTGCTAGCCACCAAAGGCAGAGCTTAATTCTCTCCAATCACAGCTACAAAGAGCAATCTCTTCACCAAGGAGAGATCCTGCACGATAAAAGAGATTGCCTGAAACCATTCACACTCTTGCCACTCCACCCCCAAAAAAAGCATTGACAAATACACACACAGATTCCCTTAAACACACAGGCACAATCATACACACACACACTTAAACTGTCTCTTTAATGTCTTTTAAGTCAGTTTAAAGAGAGTTTCTGATTCCCTGCCACATTGACTTTACTTTAGCTCTGCGACAGCTCGGGTGTTGTTTATCTTAAAGCACACCCCAAAAGTTAGTGGACAGAGAGAACAAGTGAGAGGGGGAGAGAGAGAGAAATTTAGATGGATGGATAGATTGATAGGCAGAGAGAGAGAGAGAGAGAGAGAGAGAGAGAGAGAGAGAGAGAGAGAGAGAGAGAGAGAGAGAGAGAGATTGAGTTGAAATGCTGTGGGTGCCACATGGCCAACCTGTGTCAGAAGTGTTCTAGCTCTTGACTATCTTGGAAAGTTCCAGGAGCAGTAACGCTCATCAACAGGAGGTGTGTGTTTACTGTAAGCTACACATCAGGATTTTCTGAGATGTCTTTCTCTGCTAATATACGGCTGTTTCATTCCTCCTACAACCCCACCCCTGGCTGTGTTAAATGGTTTTATTTGGCTTCTAACACATGATAAGTCATTGTCGGGGTGGCAAAATATCGTCTTTTTGTCCCAGAGATTGATGTCAAGACAGGCTATAAAAAGTCATGCCAGGGGAGCCATCAGGCTAATGAGGCCGGATCTTCACATCCTGCGTAGGCCTCCAGCTCCCATGAACCCACGCTGCCGTTTGAACCTCCCGCTGCATTCTGGGTAATGCATATTTGGATCATCTCACCTGAATTCCAAGGAGAGTATGGTGTGTGTGTGTGTGTGTATGTATGTATGCAGGACTGTGTCAAGAACTGGAGTGAAGAGCTAGATCTATGTCCTAGCCTTGCCTCAGAAATGTATGTGTCCTAAGGGTGGTGGACGCAGTGAGCGAGCGAGAGAGAGAGAAAGAAAGAGAGAGTGAGAGAGAGAGAGACAGAGACAGAGAGACAGAGAGAAAGAGACAGAGAGAGAGGGAGGGAGGGAGAGAGTGGGTGTAATAGAGAGAGAAAGGGAGAAGGTGAGAGAGAAAGGCCCGGACCATCCTGTTTAACAGTCGGAGCACACGCTCGGATGATAAATATTCATGCCTCCTGGAGTGGTGCCTCCACCACCCACCACTGGGAAATGCTGGGTAAATCTGCACGTGAGAAATTAGACTGTCAGAAGCTATTTCACACTAAGTCAGCCTACTCCTCATCCCCTTCTTTCTCCCACTCCTCCTCCCCTTCCTCATCCTCCTTATCATCCTCCTCTTCTCATGCCTCTTACTCCTCCTTGCACAGCTCCTTCTCCCCTTATTCCCCCACTTCCTCCGCCTGCTCCTCCTCCCCTTCCTCTTCTTCCCCTCCGCTCTATGAGAGAGAGCAAGAGAGTGTTGGAGGGAAAAAGAGAAAGATGGGGTTGATGGAAAACAGACAGAAAGTGATGGAGAAAGCGACCGAGACAGGCAGACAGAGAGAAAGAGAGAGTGTGGTGGAGAGGGATGGAGAGGGTTGATGGCCGGGAGGTCTTTGGCCTTTTAGACGGAGAAGGTTGGAGGTTATGTTCAGCCGGAGTGTTACTGAAAAGCAGCTGTAACTGCAGGCTCTAATATCATTATTCTGTCATCTCAACTGTCAGACAGAGTACAGTTGAGTGGAATGGAGTAGAGTACAGTATAATTGGGTACAGTAGAGTCGAGTAGAGCAGAACAGAACAGAGGAGAGTTGCGTGGAATGTAAAACAGCAGGGTAGTGCAAACTGGAGTACAGTAGAGTAGAGAGGAGCAGTCTCAGCAGACTATATTGGAGTTCAGTAGAGTAAAATATGGTAGAGTACAATGAACAGTAAATGAATAGTCAAAGGAATAGAGTAGCTGTCTGATGTGGAGCTATTGGCCTTTGAGCGACCTCTCCGTACTGAGAATAAACTACTGAGTCAGAGCTGTCAGTCACACCCACCCACACACACACACACACACACACACCCACCCCCACATAGACTCGCTAGAGTTCTCCGAGCATGCCCTGATGTGTGCTGGAAGAGCATCGCCTCAAAGCAGAAACATAGACACCAGACTAGACCTATATCTGCACATGGCGCATGGCCGTGCACTGTCCAGTATCCTGTCTCAACATCATGTACATGAAGCGTGTGTCTGTCCTGGATCAGTGACACTCCGGGGACGCCCCCTTCAATCTTCTCATCGTGACTTCACAACATGAATATCCTTCATGCATTGTTGAGAAATGTCTGAGTTACGGTGAGAGCCCTTGAGGCTGCAGACTGGAGGAGCTCGAGACCATTTCTTCACGGCATCCTCTCCAACCTAGACCCCTGAGTGACTCAGTCCCAAAAAAAAGCCGGGAGGCAGGAGTCGAACACAACCTCTGCGATCGTGTCATCGGGCCTGACCGTGTGTGCGTTTGAAGGTTGAATCGCGGCGGTGTGCTTTCCCCTCACCGCGGCTCAACGTGGGCTCGCTTTGCGAGGACGGGATTCATCAAGCCTTCTTTTCACCAGCCTCTTCACTCGCCCGCATAAGTGGTGTTTGTAGAAAAGGGATGCTGATTGAAGAAGGGGGTTGATGATGATGATGATGATTATGATAACACACAGAAACACACACTCGCAATAAACTTGAGGACCGCCGTTGTATTAAACATCGTCAATGTATTAAACACATTGAAATAGAGGTTCCTACAAAATATGCATACGGTAAGCACGTGTGTGTGTGTGTATGTGTGTGAATGAGCCACCAAGGCAGCAGCCAGCACTTAATAAATCACAGGCCAGAGCATGTTAATGGCAGAGTCTCCCCACAGTGAGTTCAGGGACACTAGAGCTTTAATGAGAGTGTGTCCAGTTCTAGAACCGCTGAGGCACCGACACGGGCCCCCGGACCACACGGCGAGCAGCAGACTTCTGCTGCCGCGGTTCCCAGGCAGCCTCTATATCTGGACTGCCCGGAGAGATAACACTGAAAAGACAGCACAGCATTTTCCAAATAGCACCTGCCAGACCTATCTCTCCATCTACTCCTCCTGTACAGTATCTGTACCTCTCACACGCATGCATACACACGGACATGCACAAACACACTCATACGATTATACACACCTTAACACACACACACCTACAGTACACCCACATAGCCACATATACACACCCACAGACACAAACAGTATGAGTTGTGTGTGTGCGTGTGTCTGTAAGCCCCTAAATAAGGCTGGTTTGGCTTTGACAGACCTAAAGGGATGAGAATTGGAGGGTGATGAGAGGCAGGAAGAAGAGGATCTCTCCTCCACGGCAACACCTTCCTTTCTCCTTCCATTAGCTTTGATGCCGAGAATCATCCGGCCTCCTTTCAGCCCTCACAATAGGCTGATTGTCAGTGGAGAACCGGGCCTGCTGTCTCTCTCTGTCTCCCTCACATCAACACAATGTCAACACTCATACTTATGGATAGAGTTTGGCGGTTTGTCTTTGCGATGGTCGATGTGTGGGTGTCCTGTCTGTGTGTCTGTGTGCAGCACATGGGTTTTCGGCACGCATGAGTGTGTGTGTGTGTGTGTGGTTCTGCAAGAGTGAATGTGTGTATGTGCCTGTGTGACGCACTCTGGGTTTGTGAACATGTGTGTGTGTGTGTGTGTGTGGTTCAGATTCCGTATCAGACTCTGCGGCATAACAAACCAGCCCGACGGTCCATGTGGGTCCAGCGCAGCGGAAAATTGTGTTTATTGGTGCATGCCGGGATGGGGGGGAATATGACAGCAGGGACATGAAACCCTAAAGAAACTCCCCCAGCCTGCTGGTGACACAGAGCCCTCCAGTTCTTAGACACCCCTACCACACAGAGTGTGTGTGTCTGTGTGTGTGTGAGTGTGCCCGAACTTTGAACGCAGCCAGATGCTGTGGTGGTCTCGATGGGCTGCCCTCTGTCACCTGGAGGGCACACAGACCGAGCCGTAACTGTTACACCGTGCTCCATCTCCTCCTCTCCTGTCCTCTCCTCCGCTGTCCTGTCCTTTCTCCTCCCCTGGCCCTCCCCTTCCTCTCTTCTCTCCCCCTCTCCTCCTCCTTTGTGGCCCGCACTGGGAATCACTAAAGACGCCCTTCGACCACACCCTCCCTGGGCTCCATCTGCCGTCGCTTCCTCTCCTCCCGTCCTCTCCCTCTCTTCCTCTTTGGCAGGCTCTCCTCTGCATCCCTCTCTTTTCCATTACGTCTCGTGTACCTCCTCTCCCGGTCTTCCGAGACGCCCATAATCTAGTACCCGGGAACACTATTGGCGGATAAACCCTTGACAGTGGGACATTAATTGCATCTAAAGGCACCTAATTGAACCTCTGTCCCTTTCTGTCAGAAGCTGTGAGAAGCTCAAGCTCACTTATTCCTCCCTTCTTTGACATCAAAAGCAATAAGAAGCGAGAGTTGTTCTAATTGCCTTAAAGCGACCTGCTTGGCCACCAATACGAGGCTTTGTGTGCTGCCTGTTCGTCCTCCAATCGGTGTCGGTATACGGAAAGCCAAGTTCATGGGTTTAAATCTCCAATCTGCCTTGGCTAGGTACCTCGGAAAACACACAAACAAACCAGCAATAATATAGGTAGATCTAAGAATTGTCATTGCTTTTCCCCAATAGAATGTCTGGCCCCATATCGCCATCTAGGTCCCTGTAGGTGGTACTGCGCCTGCCACATAGGAGAGGGGAGAAGAGATGGGTTGCTGCTGCTACTGTGACACCACATAGTGATCTGGGGAAGATCACAGTCTCAGTGCCAGTGCTGATATTGTATGCACTCTCCATCTGTCTCTCTCTGGCTGTCACTTTCTCTGTTCTCTCTATATATATTTCACTCACTCTCTCCACATAATAACCAAACTACGTGTGCTTGTATATAGTTTCCATGGAGATGAAGATCATTGTTGCCCGAACTAAAAAGAACAGTGAGGAGAGCAATACACAATGTGCAACTGCTTGTCGCAAAACATTACAAAATGATAAATCATCTTTAAAGGGGTCAGAAACTGCGAAGATGTTGCTGGTAAAAGTGCAGCGGTCAGCAGGAGTGTGTGCGTATGTGTGCGTATGCGTGTGTGTCAGTGTAGGGGCCGTGTGTGTCCGATGGCCCTCCTAAAACAGCTTTCATCATCCGTCACAGCGATGCAGATCTCTGCCTCCCACTTGTATCTCACGCTGTCATCTGTCATCCCCCACACCGAGCACAGGGCAGCACACTCCCAAGCACACACACCTCACCTCTCCTTGTTAGCCACGGTGGTCCGCCCCACATGTCTTATCAGTATTCCAGTCGCGGCCAAATGTGTGGGGGGATAGCGCAGTGTAAGCAGCTGATATTCTAATGCATCATGGAGGGTCTGTCATGGGCTCGTCTGGTCTGGTCCTGCTCCCTCAAGCTGGAGAGACGGCCGTGTTCACTTCCTCTACTCGACCATCTGCTCCACAATTACTCTTATTGCACACGGAGAGAGCAGAACTGGTCTCGCGAAACCGACAGTATAAGTTCATGAAACACACGCGCACACACACTCGCGCACACAGACACGAGTGCCCTCGCACGAATGCACATGCACTCACACCAAAATGCACACAAACACACACGGTTGCATATTCTCAGGCAGTAGCCCTGCTGGCCATGCTTGCGTTAAACACAGCATCATTATCAACAGTAGACTCATTCACACCCTGCTATAAGAGCAGAGTCTTGAAAACACTGGATTATAATGAGCACTGGCACTGTCATACACTCACTATACACCCACACAGGGGTGTGTGTGTGTGTGTGTGTTGTTTGTGAGTCTGAATAGGAGACAGGCAAACACACAAGTATGAGGGCTCATAAATAAGTATTTGGGATGTGTGAGACCCGAGTGAGAGAGTCAACAAGTGGAGGACAGAGGCAGAGAGAGGGAGGGAGGGGGGAATGGGAGGCTAGGACAGTGAAAAAGAGAGACAGAGAGAAAGAGAGAAATAGAAAGTGAGAGAGAAAAAGAATATAGACACAAGCGAGAGAGAGAGAGAGAGAGAGAGAGAGAGAGAGAGAGAGAGAGAGAGAGAGAGAGAGAGAGAGAGAGAGAGAGAGAGAGAGAGAGAGAGAGAGAGAGAGAGAGAGAGAGAGAGAGAGAGAGAGAGGGAGAGAGAGATGCTGAGAAAGACTGGCATGAGCAGTGTGTCAATGTGCTGCTACGTCTTCAGGAGTTGTTTGTTTGTACAAAGGAGAGGTAGACTGAGCGTTGACAGCCCTCCAGGCACCCATCCCCACACACACACACATCCACACACACACATACCCACACACACACACACACATCCACACACACACACATCCACACACCCCTCCAGACACCCATCCACACACACACACACAAGTAGAGAACAAGATTTCGGGCTTTGCTTCTTGTCCTCCAGCATTTATCTCCATGATGGAGGGAGGATGGAGGGATGTTGCAGGGAGGATGGAAGGATGAAGGAGAGCAAACAGATGGAACTTCGACATGGTACAGAAGTCAAACGCACAGCAATTGATATCTTATTTTATATGAGTCGCGCGCACACACACACACACACACACTGTTCCACTGTAATGATACTCTTTGACTCAGCAGGCAGCAGAGAGAGAATGGATGGTTCACTCCACACAAGGTCAGTGACCAGCTGCCCAGAGTTAAGACTTCATCTGACCTTCTAGTCCATTACTGGCAATCTCCTGGGGAACGAGACTACATGCAAGATCCTAGCTCCACAGAAACGACCACTGATTGAGAGTAAGGGTGCATGCGTGTGTGAGTCGGCACGTCGGAGTGTGTTGATGTGTGTGGGTGATTACGTGTTTGTCTGCTTCTTTTATAGGATGCTTTTACTGCTACTCCGACTACTGTCAATACCAAGTCTCCAAATGTGTAGCTAGGAGCCCTCTGGAACTATGGACTTCCTGCAGGCCAAGAACAGCCTGAATGAGCAATGCTGCAAATAAACCCTGAACCCACTGACATGAGTGTTCTCTGCTCTGGGCTCACCAGACATCAACCTCTGTAGGGAGTTTCAGAGGATTTGACTGTGTGTGTGTGTATATGTGTGTTTGCATGGTAATTAGCAGGAGCATCATACCCATTCCACACCACACGGCTGACCTCGGGTGGTGTGCAAAGCCCCAAACACAAGTGAAACAGAGACAGATGAGAGAGAGAGGGGGGGGGGGAGAGAAGGAGGAGATAGAAGGATAGCCAACAGCTGTAATGACTGGCGGAACTTGTTAGTATCATCATTAGGAGATGATGGTTGGCCTTATTGTGCTCCTGCTCCAACCATCATTAGCTAACCCTCTATACAAAGCCCTTGCTATAAATACACACACACACATGCACGCTCACAGACACACATATTGACAGATGACTAAAAATTTTAAAACGTCCTATTTCAGGAAGTAGATTATTGAGCACACATTCACTGTCTCTAAAGTATGTATGTGTGTGTGTGTGTATGTGTCAACATGAGAAAGGTCTGCATCTCTATATTTTTAGCAGTAACATCACTGTGTCACTGCGGGCGTGAAAATCAGTCTATTTTTAGCAGTAACATCACTGTGTATATGTGTGTAAAGAGAGAGAGAGAGAGAGAGAGAGAGAGAGAGAGAGAGAGAGAGAGAGAGAGAGAGAGAGAGAGAGAGAGAGAAGAGAGAGAGAGAGAGAGAGAGAGAGAGAGAGACAGAGACAGAGACAGAGAGAAAGCATGCTTAAGTCCAGTCCCTGCACCTGTTGCTGCGGTAATAAACTTAGTTGACAAGCAGACGTGGACTGTGTTCAGCTTTCTGATTCTGATATACTTCTGGATCAGTAGACTGAGACCTAGAATGAAGCCATGGCGGGGGTGTGGGGGGGGGGGGGGGAGCCTGCACTGGTCCTCTCTCCCAGACGGCCGCAGGCTTAAGGGGACTTTAACAGTCTGTTGGCCAGCGCTCACAAAAATTGCCACAGTGCCACAAATGTATCAGCTGGAAGTTGCAGTGACCCTGCAGCAGCCGAACACTGGGTATTCAGGACACCCTCCGCCCGGAAGAAAGACAGGGAGGAGAGAGAGATAGAAGGATGCACATCATTTTCTCCATTCATCTCCCTCAGTCTCATCCTTTAAACCCACCTGCACTGTCCTGAGCCCATTGAGGAAATAGATAAGTGAATAAAATATAAAATAAAACGAAACCACCGACTCCAATTCCCTCACCACTGCTTCAGAGAGGAGGAGGAGGAGGAGGGAGGGAGGGAGCAGAGAACCAGAAAGAGAGAGGGAGAGATGGAGTAGGGAGGGAAGGGAAAGAGGGAATAGAGAGAGATAGACGCAAGAAAGAAACAGAGAAAGAGAAATATGAGCATCTGCACCTTGCGGCTGTACTGTGCTTATTCTGAATCATCGCTGAGACTCTCGACTGCTTACCTTTTCATTTGGAAAACTGGGATTTATGGCCGGGCTGGGGGGCTGGGTGGAGACGGGGAGGGGGGTTCAGCAGCTTATTCTGGAGAACTTGGCTCCCTACCTGTGCTGCTATAAATAAGAGCAGCTCACTTGATCACACGCAGCCTGCACAGCAATACACAGAGAACTGGTTGGGAATTCACTGGATAGGAACTGGATTAGGGGTGTGTGGATTGGGGTGGGGCGGGGGGAACTAAAAAGCGATGTTGTTACAGTTGTTGAACTGCAGCTTTCAGCCTTGAATCCTATTGAATTGACATGTTTACCTCTATCGTGAACTCTGTGTCTGTCTTCTAAAGAACGTACATGGCAAGCCTGCAGGACTTTGTCTTGAAAGTGACGGGGTGAAATAGGATGCCTGTGGCCAAAGGGGCAGCGGTAGGGGGGCGGGATGCCTGGGGGTGAGGACAGGAGGAAGCTAAGGCGGGCAGAGGAGGAGGTGGAGACAGGGGGCTCGAGGGACAGTGTGTTATTCCTCGGGGAGTAGAACACTATAAGTCTGGAAAAGCCCCAACATTGAGAGGATGCAGTCAGCCAGACCCATGGGAAACACACACATACACACTATTTAACAATGATGTGCAACATTGCCCACACACATACTACTCACACAGACTCATTATTTAACTGAAGTGGGTAAATCTGTGACCAAAAAATACACACACTCACTCAGATGTCTACAGTAGTATTTAAAACACACTCAATAGACTGACATTCAAATTAGCTTGTAATTAGTTCTACCTCATTTACAGGTCATGGGCAGTTGGAAATAAGTTGTCCTGTTCCCTATTAACAGGCTTTGTGACTGGTGTTACTTTCTGCTTTTTCAGCTGGGAATTTTGGCAATAATACATAAAAGGAGAAATGGAGTCAACAGGATGTTAAACACAGGAGGTCAACTGAATGGAATTCTCTAAATGAGATCAAGTGAAGAAACATGTTTATTGTTTGTGGTCTCAGCAGTAGCGTGCGTGTATAAGTGTGCGTGCATTAACTGCTGAAATAGGTAGCCTACGGCAGGTGTGTCTGCATGTCTGATTGGTGACAGGTGAAACACATTTTTCAAAAGATCAACATTAAAACATTGATATTTCATCTGAATATTTTCAGTTGGCATACAAACGTCCCAAAAAAAAAGAAATATTGAGCGATAAACGGATTCAAATGAGGAACCACACGGCATTAATTCTGCACCTGCCGCTGCTTCCATCACGCGCCAATAAGAGATAGGGCGCGCACAAAAAACGGGGGAGTTTGTAAGGCGAGCAGCCAAGCTCGATACATGTGTTCCTCCGTTTTATAATGCCCCAGTCTGTTTAGAAATAGGTTGTCCTAGAACATGGCACGGCAATGTCATCTAAGTAACCTACTGAGCCGGTTGGAGGGGGGGGGGGGGGGGATAAAGCAACACCTTTCATGCTCAATACTGTTTATTTCGCAGTAGCATGTCTTATTTTTGGTTTAACTGACTGTAGGTACATGCTACAAACCAGCCTTCAGCATGGTAATAGACGTGTGATTGACGCAGACAGCTGCTCAAAGTTTACCAGTTCAGGGACATTAAATGCAAGTCTGGCGATCTATAAAATACAATCCTCTCAAAAGATTACAATACAGCCTGAAAAAGGCAGTGTCAAAGTAAAAATGGAATTGAAACATAAAAAATCGTCCCTTTTCATTCAAGTTCGTCACCACTGTTTGGGTGAAGCTCCATCCTCTGGTGTGCCCGCTTGTTTTCTTCGTCCCGCTCCTTCCAATAAACGGAGCCAAAGGAACGCTCAACTTGGTCGCTGAGCGGAATACAGATGCGACTGGAGACAAGAGTTCGGTCGTGATTTGCACATTGCTCCACACATTACCCTGTCCCGCTTTCAGTAATCGCAGGAATGTGAACGGCATCCGTAAACTGACTGACCATCGCAGATCGCAAACTCAAATCTATCCCCTCCCTTCTCTCCCTCCAGACAGCGAGCAGGTGCCACGGCAGCGGCATGTAGGACACGGAGCCTATTCCGTCACAACTTGACTAGTATGTGTTCCTCTTAAATGGTTACATTGGTGTAATTGCTCATCTTTTAAAATTCATAATTCGTCGTAGCTATTTGATGTCGGCAAACTTAACTCTGACCCGTCATTCGTAAATCTTCTACTCTGGCACAAACAGTCCCAATAATAATAAGCAGCAGAATGTTGGAAAGATCATTAAAATAAGACATTGTTGGAGGAAAGGAACGATGTGAGATATTTACAGTAGCATCTTATTTCTTACCTGTGAGACGAGGAACGCCACGAGGATGTGGATTCCAATCTCCATGATCTTTCAGTTCTCTTGGAATTCAATTCAAATAGAAGAGGTTTGACCAGCTCTGCTCATAATTCCAGAGTCGAACTGCCAGAGAACGAGTAAAGCCCTTGCCTCGAGCTGCCAACTTCCCAAATAGAACTGCAGTCTCAACAGCAGAGCATTGGATAGGGAGCCGAGACCACGACCAATAGATATGGGGGTAGGCTATTTCTGATACCCATCGGAACCTCGTGCATGTCTTATCAATCAGAATATTATAGACAGCGTCATGTAGACGATTTTATTGGAAATAATTTAATGAAACGTTGATTTATTAGTTAATGTTTTTTCATGTCCAATGTCAGTTTATGTTTGTCCCTGTTGCATAGGCTATACATTTTTGTCGTTGTTTTGGGCGTTAATGATCGTTTGCCGAACGGGATTAGGCACGTTTTGTGAGTGATTTTAGTGATTAATTATAGGAAACGGATGGCACATCGCATTCCCTAAATACAAAATATAACTCTAAATGTGTTGACATGCACGGTCTCAGGCGGCGTCTGAAAGATAGCGCCGTCGGAGGTCTGTACATTATTCTCATATTTTGCCTCTAATATACTCTTAATTTCAACGAAGAAATGTGTGGGAGTTTGACAGCCCGTCAAAAGCGGCATTTTCTCTTAGTCTTGCGCGCCTCAGCCTGGGGGCATTTTTAGAGGGCGCTAGACGTAATCGTTCGGTACTGTTTCTTGAATGAAAGGTGGAAAATGTCAATTCACTGTGAACCCGTCAGAAACCGATGTCTCATTTAACAACAGTTTGGTGGAGAAAAAAATGGCACAGCGTGGTTTACCTGTGAAAAAGAGAACATGCCGTCTGATTTTATGAAAACCTACCGTTCAAAGAAGAATAAAGAGTTCTGGTGCACTTGCTGTCTACTTAGAGTTGAAATTAACTTGAAACAGCTCCATTTGATTTGGGACTGAGAGAGAAGGAGGCAGAACCTCAGCATGCCTCAGTAAAGCAGAATAGAACGGTAATTATAGACTTCTACCCTGCGCCAGGTTTCCATTGACACCTCACCATCACCTGAATCATTCCCCCACAGCAGGCCATGGAAGGACACAGCTCCATCTCTCTGCTTCTTCAGTCACACCAGCATGCTGCAGGGCTCGTTTTCTAGGCAGGTAGGGGTCCCAAACCACCGCCATTCCCAAACACCTGCCATTAGACAAAATAGATTGAATACTAAAGTGATCGTTTCTTCCCCAGTCATGATTTGTGCACCTGCCGAAGTGCTTGAGCAAGCAGTGAATGTCAAGGCAGAGGGTACACACCCACACACACATGTCCATGCGCACGCATATACACACATGTGAAGGTTATTGTGCAAATAGGTGCCATCTCCATTTTAGGCTCAAAGGTCATGTGTCTATTATAGCCTATGGTGGGCCCTTCAGAGGAGGCAGAGCTGTCAACTAACTAGCCTGATCGTCATGCTGAGCAGTCATTGAACCTGTTATGTGCGGCCAAACAACCCACCATATAGAGGACAGAGTGGATGATGTGCAGAGGGAAGATAATAAGAGTGTCTGATAATAAGGCATATAAAACCTCTCATCACCACAGTCTGTCTGTCTGTCTGTCTGTGTTTGTCTTTCAGTTACACACACATGGACTGTCTCTCATCCTTTCCCTGACAAACGCTCACATACAAAGACTCGGGGACACACACACGTTCGCACACATACTTTCACAAGAATGCCTATCACAAGGGGTCAAAGAGTTGTGCATATATCCATTCTGAGTAGAGGAGGGAGGGAGCTCTGCAGCAAGTTCAAGTTAGGTGGGGACTCCTTATGTTCGCCTGAACAGGGAAGCAGTCAGATTACTCCTCTTTGCCCTCCGGATGTGAAAAATGAAGACAGCAATTGTTGTGACGCCCGAGGAATTGCTTTTCTAAGACAACGCCACACAATTTCTATGTCATATCTATTTAACTGCAGACCACAGTGAGAAACTGCACATCCACACTTACACGTCTGACTCCCATATCCATAACTTTTGGAGAATTCAATAAACATGTAAAAAAAAAAAAAAAAAAAAAAACACTGCATTCATTAGCTGTGTGACAAAATATTGGCTTAAGAATTGAAATGTCAAAAACGGTATTACATTTGTGGTGAGAAATTTCTAAACTGTCCCTGATGTTTTAGGCTGGTGAAATTGAAAGAGAAAAAACAAGTTTAGTACTCCATCTGAATTTCATGCTTGAGAGGACTCGACCATTTAAAGCAGGAACTTCTGTTCAGTGAGAATGCATGGAGAGGCTTACTCAATCAAGTTGACAGCCTTTAAGTCGGCTTGATTAAGTTAATATGAGCATCAGTCTCTCATTGATTTATGATATTGGATTTGAGGCTCAGAAATATACAATTTGACATATTTGAAGTCATGACATATTTCTTGTTGTGAATTGGATTATTGATACAGAGAGAGAGAGAGAGAGAGAGAGAGAGAGAGAGAGAGAGAGAGAGAGAGAGAGAGAGAGAGAGAGAGAGAGAGTGTGTGATTGTCTGCTGTGTATGTGTCGCTGTGACAAAGGAATTGCAACTAGAGTATTAAATATCAGACAGAAGAGAAGAGGGAGGAGATAAAAAGGAGAGACAAGAGAAGGGAATGTGGAAGGAGAGAGGGAGGGAGGGAGGGAGGGAGGGAGGGAGGGAGGGAGGGAGGGAGGGAGGGAGGGAGGGAGGGAGGGAGGGAGGGAGGGAGGGAGGGAGGGAGGGAGGGAGGGAGGGAGGGAGGGGGATGAGAGAAACAAAAGGACAGAGATGAAACAAAGAGAGGGAAAAAAGTGTAAAGAGGAGAAAGAAGAAAGCCAATACAGTAGCATTATGAGAACAGAGGTTCTAGCCTGAATTTGACCCATTAACCGAAAGACATGAAAAGGTTGTACAGTATGGTGAGGTGACCCAGCCCGTTTGACTCCCAGAGAAGAGAGGGACAGAGCAACTCCCAGACAGTTTGACACCGTGTCAGACAAAGTGTTAGACACTGTGTTTGTCACTGTGTCAGACACAGTGTTAGACACTGAAGGCTTCAGTGATTATTATTTATGTGTTCTGTGTGTACTTGTTGTCGTATTTTACTCTCAAAACAAATTGCTTCCCAGTTCCCTCCCAGTTGAAGTTAGGACACAGGCTGTGTGTGAAGAGGACAGAGGCAGGTCCAGGGACAGAGGCTGACAGTAGATAATAAGGTAAAGCACTCCACAAGTGTTGTCTTCCACATGTCTCCACACAAGACGTTTGAACACATTTAGACTAATGTTGAATGAATGAATGTGCAAAAGTACCATCCATTACCAATAATGACCAATGTGATGTATATTTCATCCAGCAAAGTATAATTAATGCCCAAGACAACAACATTAATGTTGTTGGGATAAAACTAAGGTCAATTTGCACATAAAAAAAACAACATTTTACTACATCAATGTTACAGCATTAAGAGATGTATCTTCCAGCTGCAGTTGGAGACTATCTCAGTATCTCTCCTGTGGTGAGACGGCTATGGCTTCAGACAGCTGTGGAATCCTGACACGGCTCTGAGCGACAAGAGAGGAAACACACCAAGGGGAGGGGCGGCGGTGGAGGGACAAAAGTTTGGGAGGTGGATTCAGACAGAGGTTGACTCAGTTTGACTCCTGGCCAGAGAGAGAGAGAGAGAGAGAGAGAGAGAGAGAGACAGAGAGAGAGAGAGAGAGACAGAGAGAGAGAGAGAGAGCGAGAGAGAGAGAGACAGAGAGAGAGAGAGAGAGAGAGAGAGAGAGAGAGAGAGAGAGAGAGAGAGAGAGAGAGAGAGAGAGAGAGAGAGAGAGAGAGAGAGAGAGAGGTACAGTACAGCCACACCACAAGGGGTTATGTTCTGTCAGGTAAGAGCTTGACTCGGCGACAAGCAGGATGAGAGGATGAAATACAAGAGGAAGGATGAGACTGAATTGGTTGAAATCCCTCTGGCCTTCTGCTGCGAGGGACTAGACGAAGCTTTCCTGCCATCGCAACTGCTGCATCCAGCAATTTGAAAGAATGAAGGGAGCTTAAAAACTATATAAATAAATAAATATATCTATCTATATAGTTCTCTATGATTTCAACCTTACCTATGCAAATTACAACAGGACACTTTTCATGCTTAGGATCTCTGTGAAATGTCCCTGTATATAAATAAAAGGTTATTAATTTATCTGTGTATGATCCAGAGATTTCCATACATTTAGGTTGTCCAGTTCCCAGGAGGTGCAGTCCTCAACTACTGACAATGCTGATTTCCTAAACTTAAACTTGAGCTAAACACAGATACCTCAGACCCATGAATTATCCTAATGACTCCCTTTCTTTAGTTTAATGAGTCGGAACAGCAACAACAACACGCTGGGGGCAGAAGGGAAGGGGGCAGACCTCTCTGTCTGTCCGTCCCTCTGTTATTGTGCGTGTGTGTGTATAGTGTGTAAAATGAACCTTTTACCATAAAATCTCACCACTAGGTGGTGCTGAAGCCCCCCCAGACCTCCACCACGCTGCCCCCATCCTGCACTGGTGGATCTGTTCAGGGCTTCTCTCCTGGCCTTTAGCTATGGTGAAGATCGAACTCAATCAAAAACATGCACTGCAATATGACAATGGTTACGACCATGCCTGTAACCTGAGACTAGACTGAAGGGTAGGAATATATTCCTCCTATACTGATCAGACCCTTCCACATGGGAATCCACGCGTGCAGTCAGAACCCAGGGAGACTTGGCAACACTTCCAATGCCCCCACACATCCATCATAGGTAAGGGCTGGTGTTAGAATCTGGATGAGCATTGTCCTTGGTAGGAGAGAGGGTGACACAGTGCTAGAACCAGGCCCAGTCAAGCCTTACCGTACTGTCTGGAAACAAATAGATGGCCTGACAGACAATTGTTTATTGCACATCCCACAGGCTGTGTCCTAGCTTAATCTCCCAGTCAAATATCTCCACAAAAGTCCAGGCCATCTATTTGCCTTAGAACTTGGTCTGCTAAAAGTTCATCTGTCCAGAGAACAAGGCTGTTCTGACTGTCACTCATACAAACCGTCACAGGAAGTGATGTAACAACCATTCACTGCAGGAAGAAGAAAAAGGCAGCGTCTTGCACTAAAAAAATCCATGACTATTTTGTCTGGTGCTGCTCTCTGCCCCTGTAATGGTTTTAGTATCGACCCATACTGTGCTATGCATTTGTTGTCAGCAATATTCCAGTTTCCCTCTGCCTACATTCACAGATGAAGCTTGCATGTCCTTGTAACCACACCAGGGCAACAATTACTCATTTTCACCCTCTCAACTAGGCTTATGTGTAGAAATCAGGAGAATTCATTTCCTGCTTCCTCTATCTCAAACTCATTCCTGCTGAAGCTCTTAAGCGGCCATATTTACAGCCATTGATTCAGGGACGAAGGAAGTTGAACAGATGGGCACATAGCTACTGAACATGCCCTGATTGCTATAAACTATTGTTATAGCCTAAAATAGATTAGACTGTTAACTATAAAGCATACTTAATGACAGCTATAAATCACCTTGTTCTGTGTGGATTCAGCGTCTAGCAGTATTTAAACAGACATGATTGTGTGTCTTTATGCAAATGTAACTACACTAGCCTATAATTTACATGCAAGCCCATCGTTCACACACATTGTGTATGATCATCACATAGATGAAGACAGATACATGCCACTGTGCTCACACACACACACACACACGCGCACAATAGAAAAAAACCAAGACAATCTTATACCCCCATTAAATTATTTTTTTCTATTTTCAACTGTCTGGATGAGCTCCCAGTGGGAGCTTTTCCTCTGTTGCAGAGAGAAAAGACCAGGATAAATAATGTCAAAGTTTATTTTCTGAACTTGCTGTTACATGCAGTGTTGTAAATGAATGTTTTCAGCATCTAAAGTGATTTCCATTAAAAAGGCTCTGTGTGATTCTTTCTGTGGTATGCTGCGTAGCCACAATATAGTCTATTTTTCATATTTTAAGTGACAGTTTAACGATGACATTGTAGCCCTGGATATGTATATTCCTTATTAACCTGGCCACAGAAAAATGCATTCTGCCCCAGCCCCACCACAGAACACATGTACAATATACAGACCTACATTTTTGTGTCAGCTTTACCACAGATGAAGACGTTCCATTGCAGCATAAATATGAAGACTTTTAACTGTAACCACCTGCCTAAGATATGGGACTTGGGGGTCACCAGCTATTCTCAAAACATGTCAGCTTCCCCCCTCTCCCAGGATAAGTCCAACCTTAAAGTTTCTATAGCTGTACACTTCTCTCTCTATCTCCCACGCCTCTCTGCGCAACAGTTTGAGAGCTACTGCATTACAATGGATGATAGGGTCATGTGAAGCACGGTATGAACTACCGCTCCATGTTCATGTCTTGATTCCCCATCCCCGAATTCTATTAACAGGCCGGCCATCAGAACCCAAACAAACGTTAGAAAACAATAACATTTAAATTGACTGTGAGAATGCCACCGGCATTGTCCGCTCAGTATGACTAATGAAATAGACACCAGCATGCCAGGGACCAGCAGATATTAATGAGTCCCACACTCCTCAATACGAGAAGGTCTGGGCACATCTGTTGTTTTTCTGATCAATCCACACCAGTGGACGTCATCCTAATCAGTTAGCAGCGTGTTGGAGACGGGAAAAACTGCGCTGGCTATTGATCTGTCTCCTGCTGCTCATTAAGGGCTTCCGAGGACTGGCAGCTCCTCAACCTTGTCTGTGTTCCCCTTCTTTGGTGTTGCAATGTAACCCTGGAGTGTGTGTTCGTGCCTCGAGTGCCAGCCATTCGTCCATTGAGGCGTTTGTCTTCTGTGTCGCATGCACATGCATACCTTCCTGTATACGTCTTCCTGAGGGAGTTCGATGGGGACAAGCACACTTGACCCATTGGCTCTCTGCAACAGCACCTTACACTGCGGTGTGTGCAGCATATGTTAGTCGGAAGCCTCTACCTGTTTTGGTGTTTGACTTGCCAGCCATTCCGGGGTTTTACTATGTTGAGTGGGAGCCCTGTCGTTGCATGGAGGGAGAGAGAGGCTGCACAGTGGAGGACCGGCTGCACATAAAGCCTTACAATGTTGCCTGTGTAGTAACATCAAAGTGTCCACATGGCAGGGCATTTCAGTGACCCATCAAACTGGTACTTAACTATAATGCCTTCTTTTCAATGTTCATTATTACAACATATTCCTCCGTCTCTCTCTCTCTCTCTCTCTCTCTCTCTCTCTCTCTCTCTCTCTCTCTCTCTCTCTCTCTCTCTCTCTCTCTCTCTCTCTCTCCCTCTCCCTCTCCCTCTCCCTCTCCCTCTCCCTCTCCCTCTCCCTCCCCCTCCCCCTCCCCCCTCTCCCTCTACATCTACCTCTCCCTCTCCCTCACGTTCTTCCTTCAAACATCTTCACTCCAGAGTGGTTGTAATAGTCTAGAACACAATTGTGCCAGTATACTGTACCAGAACGGAGCCTGATTGATAGACCGGAGATGCTATGTTGAGTGTCATCCTCAATTGAGCGCCACAGGACAGATCCCGTAGCCTCGCCACACTAATTGTCCTCTCATCACGACGAATACCACAGCGCCTCTGCTTCTTACAGCTCCCCTGTCATAACTCAGCGTGTGCATACCAATTGTGACAGAAGGTTATCTGAGGGGCAGAGTAGCAGTGGAACGCCATGTTCAAATGGTATATCAACACAGCATACAAAGTACAGGACAAGCCATAGGATGAAGAAGACCAAGACAGAGTGTTCACTGGAACAGCTCTATATTTCTCTCCTGAAGATCTGGAACAACAGCTGCTCAGTTTACAAAACACCTAAAGCTAGGTACAGTAACCAGTAGGAGGACAATCAGTGGTAAGGGGCCTTCCTCTGCCTCAGCACCCTGGTCAGCCTTCTGTCTACAGGCTACATAACCCTGGGCCCGCAAGGCTTTGTATAGGTCTGGATCTTAAACCATGTGTCCAAACTAGGTGGGAAATCCAGGTCCATTTGGGTTCTAATGTGAGATGCTGTCACTTCAATCTGGGTTAGGGTTTCATAGTTGCTGCTCCAAAGGCCATTCTGGCACATATACATTGACCCTGGCCTGCTGAAACTCAGAGCCAGTTATACAGACCTAACTCCTACATACTCCAGACCCTGGCAGTACCCAAGGCTACGTTCAGCAACACAAATATTGTTGCTGAACTCCACCGAGTGAGAGGGCTGCAACCAGCAGAGCAAACGTCCACTTGCAATCCCAAAATGCAGATCATTCAATTGAATCCAACCCACCTATATTGATGTACGCTTTGGGCACAATTCAATATGTTCCCATTCCACAGTTACATGTATAAATTGTTGTATAACTTTAAATTTTTCATTTGTAGTGTTATTTAAAAATGATTTAAAAACCACATTTTCTTTTGACAGTTGTTGACATAACACTAAAGCTGTGTCGATGAAGTCTATAGCTGTGATGTGCGAGCTGGTCAAACCCAGCCAGTGTGGCTGTCAGCTTGGTTGTGTGTACAGTCTTGTAAACAACCTAAGATGTCAACAATATGGTTGTGTTTCCGTTCAGTCCCAGCTTGGGAGCTTTCCGTTAGCAGGGCGTTCTCTCCTGAATCTGACTCCATTTCCAGCTAAGAATCAAACTAAAGAGCGATGGAGACAATATTCAACTCTGACACACAGCGTTCAAAACAGAGCAAATCAACTCTCTGATGTCTACTCAGCTCTTATACTTCTCGGCCCACTCTCCCTTTCTCTTTCTCTTTCTTTGTCTCTCTGTCTCACTCTCACACACACACACAACCACAGAGACCGGGGAAACCCTAACTTGAGTGATGACATTATCATCCATCCATAATGTTCCCTCTGTTTTCTTTCAAACATCTGAGGGAAATTCACACACATACGCACTTACAAAACACAAAAACTGTGTGGATGCACGTATGGAAGCACACACACACATACTGTAAACATAGGCCTACATTCACTTAAACAAAAGTGTGTCCGTGGCAGACACTCTCAAAAGTAACAGTGGGTCTTCTGGAGAGAAGCGGCTGTAATGGATGAACAGGATTGTCATTCAGTCCAGTGTGTCAGATCGATGGGTTGCATCAATGATTTAATAAGGCCATCTGTTTCACTCGGCTTCTCGGAGACATCATGGTCAGAAATAAGTAGCAAACACACACACACACACACAGACGTTTAAAAACACACAAACACACACACACAAAGACAGAAGTCCACACAAGCACATATATTAACACTCTGTTCCAGAAGATGCCTGTCACCTTACATCAGATGCTGAGGGGCCATTTAAGCCCACCACCCCCCTCCCCTCAGATATTTATCCTATTTCCATTACCAGAGCCCAAGCTTCTGCTCCGCCAATGACAACAGACGGTGCTCGATCAAAGATGTACAAACACAATGTGAATTATGGGTAGCCATGAAAACATAATTTACTCCTTATCTACTGTGCCTCCCAGGTGGAGTATTAGAGTTTTAGATGTATGTGTGCTTTCATGTTCTACAGGTGTGATGTAGGGATATGGAAACACTCTACACATCTCCTGGGAAAAGCAAGTGATACAATTCACACTATTACACATGGCTGCCTCCTCTAAGGTGAGCATAAACACACATGCTCTCAACTGTCAACAAACATTAGGAGAACTGAAAACACCTAGTAAATAGGATTATTCATTTGAATACAGTTCTTAAGCTTGTCTTGTGGAACGTGTTACGACAGTATACGGTAAAAAACCTACACCGCATATTACCCCAGTAATGTTAGAAAACTATAGAACAAAACGCTCTTTGAGTGTTTCTTCCTTTTCTCCTAACTGAAGGTCTGCAGACTTGTCATCTGTAGGTCGCTTCTTTAAGGGCAATTCAAGGATTTCAAACTTATAGATTTGTCTGACTGAAGGTTTGAGGTGCACTAGCTCAAGCCAATCTCTTGCGCTTGGTTTCGCAAATTGCCGACACCTCGAGATTTAAATCCAGGATACAGGTACACAAACCCAGTTACAGGAGTATGATGAGAGGTAGTCAATTGTACCGGCAGGCATAGGCTCACCATTGTTTCAAGTTCCTCTTTCTTGCCTGCGGAGATTGAATTTACCGACAGCCTAAAGTGCCTATGCTGCTTCATTGCTCAAATCCATTTGGAGAATTAAAAGACGAAACATTCGAGCAATTACACGTTTAAATACGGCCCATGTGGCTGTGTGTGAGTTACATCTGTTTAGAGGCACCAACGCCTGCACCTTCAGTGGACCATCATTTGGAGCGTGATCTGTAATTAAAATAAAATATACGCATGTTGTACCTAATTCTGCTCTTGGGAGGAGGTGGAGTGACTGAGTGAGGGGAGGCCTTAAGTGAGAAAGCAGGGTGCTGCTACAACACACAGACAGAAACAGACATGCACGCACACACACTAACGCATGCAAGGTCTAAGGGGGGTGATAGAGGGGGTGGGCCATGACACTACATGTCAACAAGACACTACATGTCAACAACACTCAACAAGAAAATGCTTTCAGAAAATACTTTGCTTATCTTTATCTTTGCTTATACATGTAGACATACTGTATCACTTTCTTTACAACTCGACATACACTCTCAATACCTGAGTGTAGTCACAAATACATACCACGCAATATGGACCCTTTAGAACCTTTTATGAAATGATTCATATCAATTTGTTACAACCAATCAAAACACGTGGATCTGACCTTGAGTTATGTTGTAATAGCCAATACAAAGAACCGAGTTAGTAGGGAGAGGAGGATGAGAGGAGAGGAGGCAGAGCAGCTGAGAGGAGAGGAGGGCCACCCCCCCTGCTGAGATGAGAGGAAAGGAGAAGGAAGGACAGGACAGGGACATTCCCCTGCTGAGCTCCCATGCTCCCTGGCAGGCAGCCCAGGTGCTTCTGGTGTCCAACACTCCCTAAGCCACTCCTGAGCACCACTAAACTTCCATAAGACGGATCTCTGGATTGCAGAGAGAAGGATCGAGACACAGAGAGAAAGCGAGAGAAAGAGAGAGGGAGGGGGGCAGCAAGGGAGGGAAGGGATGAAACCCTTGAGTTTGTGTGAGAAAAATGAAAACAGACAGACAAAGAGAACAGAGAGGAAGAATCTGTGATCTGTGAATGTGAATGTGAACATCTAAAAACAAACAGTGACATGCTACACACCAGAGACTCAGGGAGCTAGGCCACGATGCAGCAGTAAACCAGGAGACAGCTAACAAAAAGGCAAACAGGAGGATAAGCACACAGTGTCCGCCTGGAGACTGGTGAAGGGCCTGGTGATGGCAACAGCTGGGTCCCCTAAACTTAGGTGAGAGGCCATGAGGCTCCGTAATGATTGACCAAACTCAAACGCCTTTTCAAAATAAAGTAGGGGATGAAAAACGTAGAAAAAAACGTACTACTAATTAAGGACACGACTAGAACAGAATTAACAATCTAGCTAAATGAGCGAAGCCGGTTCAGGCATGGCACTCGGGCAGCGCGCGCATCATATCACCCATCGCCGTGTTCTCAGGCCATAGGCTTAGCTCGATAGGCGGCGTTATAAAGTCGCAGCATGCGCGCACACGCGTCCTCAATTACCTTAGTGTTCTGCGCTGCTGGCACCCACCCAGTGCACAAATTATACGATGACAATCGGGGGGGTCAACTTCTTCTCCAGGGCTTGTATTAACCCCCCCAACCTGTTGTTTTTACCTCTTTTGGGGGGGTCCAAGTCTTAATTGGAGGGGTCAGACCCCCCAAACCCCCCCGTAATTCGCACCAGGCACCCACCACCATCCCCTTCTCCCCCATGTGGCCTGTCTGTTCTCCCCGTGGGGGATTGAACTCGTCGCTCCCTGCCTCATGTCATGCATGCTGCAGTGAAGGCACGGAGTGCTTCCCCATGTACATCCATTCCGCCAATGTAAAACCATTTGTCATGTGAAGGTGCTGACAGTGGACTACAGCTTGGTGACTACTGATGAGACATAGGTGTGAAGGGAGCAAGGAGCCAGGGGAGAGAGGGAGAGTGACAGACACGCCCGCACCATGGTCACACAGACAGTGGGGCACATCCGTGACAATACCCTGCTACTGGTGTACTGGAGTGTCACAGGCAGCGAGGAGGACTCACTGGGCGGGCCCCCCCCCCCCCCCCCCCCACCCCAGCCCCCTCCCTCATCTGAAGGCACAAAGACGAATTCTGTGAAGCAAGAAGGAAACGAGGCGACCCTCAACAGAAGATTGAAGTTTTCGGTGTAATTTCGTTTAAAAGAACGCTCTCAGGGGCTCAGCCTTTCTCTGCCCCCGCCTGGTCTCCTCTGCCTCATCACAACACACACACACACACACACACACTTCTAATTGACCTCAGTGCTGTTCGGAGGGCTGCCAGCAATCGTCACTTTCCAGTTGCAGTCATCCCCACTGGAGTGTGAGGAGAACATGGAGAGTGGTCTGGACTGGGAACATCCGTCCTTCAGACCCACCAACCAAGCACAGCATGTATGCTATACAACACGTCAACACCCATGCCCAGATCAACAATACTTGCCTTCAAACACACCATACACGCCACCCTTTTCTTTGACAGGTTGATAGATTTGACACTTGATACAGTGTTACTGTAAAACACGACGCAGTGTGCAGCAGCCTGTGACAAAACAAGGGAAATCCATTGCGGTGTGCCATACTATAAACATGTGTTGACTTCATCTGAAGCTTCCCAAACACACACTCGTCAGAACGATGGGGAACGCCGTGGTGTTCAACGCATGCAGCCTCAGCTGGGAGGGTTCCCTCACCGCTGTCTCTAATTGATACTGATTGGACATGAGGAATCTGGTGGTGGCTGGCTGGGAGGAACCTCAGGGCTGTAATCAGAGAAGTGATAGGTTACTGGATCTCCTGGGAGACTCATCAGCTGTGGACAGCAGGGCCCTGATTAGCAGCCCCTCAGAGGACAGGAGATGGTGGGGCCAGGCATAGGACCGCAACAACCTTCATTAAGCGTTGTTGTTGTCGAATTGTTCATCAGTGTTATCATGTTAAACAACAGTGACATTAGACACAGCCACTCAACAGCATAGGGTCTCCACAAAGATACAAACACACACAGTGATACACACATTAGGGTTTGGTTCCGTTTTTGTTTCATCAGTTTCGGGTCTTCCAAAAAGTTGAACAAATTATTCCATCACAGAGGACAAAAATGTTTAAGAAACAAAAAAATATCTTTACTCTGAACATTCAGAATACCCAAGCAGCAATGGAAGCAAAATGTCATGATTCATGTTTCTCTTTCTGTATCTGTGATGTCGGGCACACAATCTTTCCCACAATCTGAATCTGCCTAAAACAAAAGGTAGTTAGGAAGTTTTGCATTAAGTAAATGGCTGACTTGTTTGAAATGTGTGAGCAGATGTAAGTAAAGAGGTAACACCATGTGAAATGTGTGTGAAATAGCTTTTAATACCATAATTTGGGCTACAGTGCTAATCTAACATTATGCATCAGAATGCTGGAACATCCTAATGTTAGCTTTGGCAGCTAAACAACCAGACTTCAACTGGCAAAAACAACTACTATAACAAGTAATGTCAGCTGTCCTGTAAGTTTAGAATCGAATTGATTTGTCCATGAAGCAATGGTTGTCATTTTCTGAGTTAAATTGAAACCACACTTTTCACTCACCGCACACAAACACACACACACACACACACACACACACCACACGCAGAGCACTGATGAATACAAGTCTGAGGAACCCTGCTGCTATAAGAGGTGCTCTTCTCTAGAAAAGGAGGCACAGAAGACAAATAAACACTTTCTATATCTCTCTTCTCTCTTCCTATTACTATGGAGCCGAGTCAAGTCTTGAGTTGTACGCTGTCCTACTAGAGAGTATGGACCTGGGTCAGATGTAACTGTACACAAGACTACAAGAGACTGTGGACCCCAGTTAGTGGTACACGGTCCTACTAAAGAACATGGACCCTAGTTAAATGTACTCTGTCATACTAGAGATTATGGATCCGAGGCAAGTCTAAGGAATACTGTGTGCTGTTTTACTGGAGGTTGCAGACCCTAGCCAGGCCTGAGCTTTAGACCCCATGATTCTACCCAGAGTCCTCTCAAGCTGATTAGGGGTCATGGCCTCCATTACTTAAAGAGAAGAAGTACTTTTGATGATCTCTCCCTGGTCAAAGGTTTTACAACCACTTTAACTGGAGATCCCCCTTTGACCAGGAGAGCACTGATGTTGAATGTAGACCACACTTCCTGCTTTTCCATTCCAGCCAAGGGATTATGACCCTGTTGAGATGTACTGTTAAAAAAGTAAAAACATACATACTATTTTAGTTGGGGTTTGTCAAAATGTTAAAAAAAAACAGACAAACAAACAAATGTCATAATCTATGGTATAATGTGGCTGTACAAATGCACAAGAAAACCTCCTTGACAACTGTTAGAGCACCCTTCTGAAGCTGTGTTGGTCTACAGTGCTTCAAATACTGTGTACTTCCCCTTGGAAAGTTTGTGTACGATCCACACAATCTGATTCAGAACTTTAAAACTTTGCTCGTGGGTTTGTGCTAATTATATCAGTAACCAGACCTTGGAAAGAAGAATGTCAGTCAAAAACCTATCATAAACATATTTTGAGATGGACTTTGTTTGCCCCTGGGGATGCAGGCTGGGTCTGAGGAAGGCAGACCCTGCTTCATGAGGACAGTAAAAGTTATAGCGCTGAGGCTGCAGGCGGTACAAAAGTTTTCTCTCTCTCTCTATCTCTCTTTAACTCTTTCACTTTTCTCTCCTTCCTTCCCTTCTTCCCTGCCCAGTTCTCTCTGGCTAAACCCTCTAATATAAAGGCAGCAAAAAGTAATGCGGGAAAAAAAACAACAGAAAATAAATATGCCTGTAGCAGCATAATGGCCCATTCAGGTCTCGCAATGCATTCTATTCCAGTAGCTCGTCAGCCTTGCAGCTGCAGAGTCAATTCATTAGGTACTGGAATGGAAAAACGGCTGCCATTAACAGCAATTTAATGATTCTCAATTAATATAACAATCGGCTTCGTCATTGCTGAGGATGAAAGAAGGAAAACTACTGACAGCTCGACTGATGATATGACTGTGAAGCAGGCAGCGTAGAGCGCATCGTGTTGGTTGATATGGTAATCAGATCTACACTTTTTTTTTACAACTGCACACAGTGGCATGTGGATCAGTCTTACCATTACTGGATACTGGCTGATGGTAATAGAATAGCAGTATGGCTGGGGAAAGGTCCCCTGAGATAAAGACATACACTGACTGGCGGAGCTGAAGCCCAATGTAACTAAAGTAAAAACAGCCAAGAGAAGAGTTGTAAGCCCAATGTCAAATTATTCCTCAGGTCAGTGTGGTCACCTGGCTTTTGACATAACCAATAACCTCTGAAAGCATCCTTCAGCTGCAATTTTAAAGCGTGGCTGAGCTAAAAGCTCAAATGAGGTGCAAATAACATTCACCTGTGTACGTTTGAGGGTTGGACCAAATGTAACCAGGTTAGATTTTGAGTGGAAACAGAGAGATAAATAATGTGCTCAGATAGAGTGGAGAAGCTTGTTAGTTGAGCAGAATGCCAATTATCATTAAGTGCTTCTACTCTATGACATATTCTGCCCATGGGATGCTTGAATAAGGTCATAAAAGATGTGTTTTGACATTAACAAGACAAAAGACCTCTGTGACCCTTGTGGCTCTGATGATGAGTCTTTTTGCACACAAATCTTCAATGGCTTCTTTTGTTTGTCTTCTTGGGAACGAGGCCCTCAATATTCTTTCTTCAAAGGGACAGACCTGTCTTCCTCCACAGCCAGTCAGTTTTTCACAAGCCAGGAATAGTTTTCCTGTGTGTAGTTATGAGTAAGACTTGCCTGGCATCATCAGACAAATTTGCAAATGCATTTTAGTCGGTAACTTCCCAAGCTTCCCAGGGGCGTTATCAACGGGTGCAGAACAAAATGCCTCTGGAAGCAATTGTATGGAATTGGCTAGATACAACCAAATAGAGCAAAGAAACATAATCTTGGAGGATTACAAAAAATGATTCAATGGCATTCCTCTGTAGCCTCTGTAGTAAAGTTGTCATTGGCCCGGCACTTTCCATGCCGGAGCGGAAAACTGTTTGAATGGGAAGGTGGCCACACCCATCTGCCAAAGTGAATAAACCATGAGCTCACAGATTCATCCGGTTCCCAGGATAGAATAAGACCGAATGTTAAGAAGAGAATTAGGATGAAGGGAGCTCTATGGCCTGTCTAATGCCTTCTCTTTGAGACTCTATTGACACAGCAGTTCATGGTGGAATCAAGCCAAGACCGTGTGGGTCATAGCTTGATGTATTAGAGGCAATACGATACGTGCTTATTGACTGATATTACAACCATTCAGCAGAGACAGAGGTCAAACAAAACTGCCAGGAGAAAGAGAGACAGAGAGAGAACACGCACTTAACAAATGTATTATGGTCAGTTGATTGCTTAGACATAGAGAGAAGACCATCAATCAAATTAGTTGGATTTAGTTTGTAATTAATTGAACCAAACTGCCAAGTGTAGAATGTGGCTACCTGTTTGATAAGTCGATGCATCATCTGCCATGAAGCAGAGAGAGGGAGGAAGACGTTTCACCTTTCAAGATACACACACACCTGCAAACACACACACACACACACACACACAAGATGCTTCAGGCACTCAGAGATGATAGGATAATAACAGCTTAGTTAATGTCTATAGCTAACGGTCAGGATTTCAGTATGACACTGAAATAGCAGATACACAACAACACATGTATTATGGTCAGTTGATTGCTTAGCCATAGAGAGAAGACCATCAATCAAATCAGTTGGATTTAGTTTGTAATTAATTGAACCAAACTGCCAAGTGTAGAATGTGGCTACCTGTTTGATAAGTCGATGCATCATCTGCCATGAAGCAGAGAGAGGGAGGAACACCGTAAGGACAGAGCACAAGACACCCCCTCTAATTACATAATTAGTATTGCTTATGCAAATACATTCTGCAAAATATTCATGCATTTTCATGAAATTGTTGCAGGGGTCAACAGATATCTGAACTCACTGTCACATTCTCACTGTGTTTACGTGTGGGTGTGGACGTCTGCATATGGAATGTGAATAATGGCCATGGACTGGTGTGAGTGTGTGGGTATGTGTACTGTGGTGTGTGTGTGTGTGGGTGTGTGTGTGTGTGTGTGTGTGTGTGCACTTCCTTGTGCACTTAATGTGTCCGTCTGCTCAACCAGTGTGTGAACAAGCACCTATGTTCTTTTTTCCTGATTACCACTCTCTCCAGAGGAAGAAGAGTGTGAGTTGGAATCCCAGCCACCCAGAGACATAAAAGCAGTACAATGTGTCCCAGAGTCCCTCAGTCCACACCATAAACAACAGCATCCACCTGAGAACACAAACAGGACTACAACTGAAACCTTCCTATTGTACATGGGCTGTCAGAAGATCCAGATGGAGCTATGAGACCAGGACTATTCACACAGACATGAAAAACATGCCATTGAAGCTACATAATGACATTATATTGCTTGACCATAGGATGTGAATACAGACACTGACAGTAATCTGTATATTCATTACTGGAGCTCAATGATTGGGCTAAATATCTTTGCAGTAAGGAATTGATGAGTCATTTTGTTTTCCTGAATGTTTCCTGCATTGTGTTCAAACAATTGACTAGTCCTGAGAGAGACACAAAACAAGTACACACACACACACACACACACACACACGCGCACACGCACACACAGACACACACACACACACACACACACACACACACACACACACACACACACACACACTGGCTCTACCATCATTCTCATCTTAATTGCACAATTAACCTAATCATGAGATATTGTGGCAACTGGAATTGTTCTGGGCTACAATGCACAAGAGCAAAGATAAAAGGGCAATCTTATCTCTAAACAGTTCGGTGCACTGAATAAATACAGTCGAGTTGGAGAGTGAAATCAATGAAGCTGGTAGATAATCTGATTCAGGGAGAAGCAGCCCAGGATGCCTCCTGTTGGGAAACATCTCAAGCTTCATTTCTTATTGTTCTGAATTAACTTTCTTCTCCACCTGCATAAGCAAACACATTTTGACAACAAGTACATACCGGAAGGGGAACTGATAGAAGGGGGAGGAAGGGGGAGATACAGGACAGAGTGGGACTCCAGAGAATAGAAGAAAAGTAGATAATTGTCTTACAGTGGACTTTGTCTGTGTAGTTATAGCTGCTTTGACAAGCACATCAACTAATGGCCCACATAGAGAATTACCCTCCAACCTTCCTCTACTGGAATGCTCTGATAGTCATCACATCTCTCAGAAAGTCGATTGACTCATTTCTACACTCTGCTGTTTCCCTCCCTCATGGGCTGGAAAACAGATCCCTTTACTGTTACCCTGTAACACCACTTCTCTTCCCCTCCCTTCATTTCCCCTACTCTGCACTTTCAGGATGACGGCTTGTTTGCATGAAATCATCTTGATTATAGAGAGCCTGCGTGCATTGGCCAATCGTGTGTCTCTCTTTACGCAGCTCAGACGTTTCACCTTTCAAGATACACACACACCTGCAAACACACACACACACACACAAGATGCTTCAGGCACTCAGAGATGATAGGATAATAACAGCTTAGTTAATGTCTATGGCTAACGGTCAGGATTTCAGTATGACACTGAAATAGTAGATACACAACACATACAGTCTATCTTACTCACATACTCACACACATACACACACACACACACACACACACCACACACCACACACACATGTATAATGGATCTCCTGGATCTCCTATAATAGATCTCCCAGAATAGTTCTCTCTTGAGAGTCATTTTCGTGTGTTCCCTGCTGCAGGAGTTTTTTTTTTTTTTAACTGTAGTACTCAACATCCTACCTTGCCCCTACATACTATACACTTAAACCACACATCTCCTATCGATATCTATTTTTTGTGGAAGCAAATAAGATATTTAGTTACACAGAAACAGGACAACAAATGGTGTGGCAACTGAAGCTAACCTGACTGACAATAATGTTTTCAGTACATGCAAATCCTTTAGATTGCATGGCCCTCTTTTGGTCTTGCTTCCTTATTTTTCAAGTTGTGAACAAGAGCATAAATGATGATCCCTTTGGTGGTGAACTCTGTCTAGTACAAAATGCATTGCCAGTTCAAACCAGTTTGTGCACATTAACCTTCACATGTGAAACATGAGCCCAAGGTCATAGTATCTTGTCAGCTGATTGAGTTTCTCAGAGTGAGCCTGTGACAGTATGTATGTGAGAGCTGCAACTACACGGGTAACGTATATTGTAGGACTGACCGTTCGTCAAGACACATCGCTGTGGAGGAAGTCTGACACAGGTCAGAGAGGGAGAAGGAGGGAAAGGGAGGGGGAGGAAGAGGAAGAGCAGAAAAATGAGGAGGAAGAGGAGGAGAAGGACGAGGAGGGGGTACAACATATGAGGAAAGGGGGGGATTTAAACCTGCAAGTCAAATGTTCTACCACTGAGCTACGACTATATTAAGGAGACTCTTAAATGCATCAGGCATATTAGTCTGTCTGTACGCATGTGTGTGCGTTTGTGTAGGTGTTGTGTGTGTGTGTTTGTGTGTGTGTGTGAGCAGAGGCTGTACAGTTGATTGCTTTATTTTGGGAAGCGATGCATGTCAGAGGGGCACATTGGTCTCGTCTCTCTCCAGTTTGATTCTGACTCAGCTGTAAATAAAGCGTCTGAGGTGTGTGTGAGAGGGTGTGCGTGCATGTGTGTGCGTGTGTGTGTGTGTGTGTGTGAAGGCTCTTTGTGGAGCACGTCAGGATATGGTGAAAGCATGGTTAATCACAGGGCTATTAGAAACACCATATGAATACACTCAACCTCTCTCATCTATCAGTCTGGCACTCATCCCACTGCTCTCTCCAGCCTTCTCATTCACATCCCCTGCTAGCTTCCTTTGCCGTTACCTCCATCCCTTCGCATCCTCTCTTCTTTTCTCTCTCACTACCTCTCTCCATTCCGCCTTCTCTCCCTTTCTCTTGCACTCCATGTCATTTTTTCTCGCACCACCTCTCTCCCTTCCTCTCTCTCCTCTCACGCGCCATCCATTTCCTACCTCTCTGACACCCGCTCTCCTTTCCACTCTTCTCCACCCGATCTGGGAGGGCTGCCAGGCTGCCTCTCCAGCCTCGTGCCTCTCCTTCACTTCTAGGAGGGCAGTAGAAGTCTGTTTTGAAGCCCAGCCACTTTCTTAGCCAGGATTATAGGGTTCATACCCCTTCCAAATGAGTGCAGAGTCATTGACTATTATGGAGTTATTCTAATGACAGCGACAGAAGGGTACTTCCCTTGGTTTCTGGCAGGCATGATTCGGTAAGCTGGTCTCCTAAATACAGATGAAAAAACTGCAATTAGTGATGGAATAACAATCAGTGCTTCTTTCTTGCTTTGTTGCAGTCCTAACACAGTGCTAACATGGCTGTGCTAGCTGCTGATCTACTGAGCAGCCATCTGTGCTGCTGTTGTTTTGTAATGTTTCTAATTGCAGTATAACTGTCGATAAAAAATAACCACAGAAATGTACTTTGAACAGCCACAAACATGATGACAAGAGCCAAGAACAGTGTCACTTCTAGTGGAGTAAAACACAGACACAAGGTGGGAGGATGGACAAGAGGAGGAGGAAGGAGAAGCTAGGGCGGAGGTGAAGGAGGAGATGAAGAAAAAAGTAAAGTAAGACAAGGAGGGGGAAGCAGAAGAGATGGAGAAGGAGGAAGATAGGGAATGAGAAGTACAACTTTGACGACAGACTGAGATTTGACATATGTAAAATGAAGGTTCTAAAAAGGATGAAAGGGAACGTTGAGAGAGAAGGGGAGACGGTTTAAAAGAGAGAGGGAGAGTTTAAGATAGAGAAAGACTATCCGGAAGAGGCTAGATGTTGAGGAATGGGATGATGTGTGCCTTAAATGGCAATTGTACTGTGCTTATGAGGCAACAAAGAGCCTAAACGTAGTTCAGGATTTCCTTGTCACCAATACAAACCTAATAGAGTGGGACTGGTGTCATCCTGGGTGAAGCCAAAACAAAAGCACAAGGAACTAGCACACACTTTGCCTCAGGCTCAGCCTGGGTGAAACTCTTCTTATAATTTCTTCAGGTCCCCAACAGATAGACACTTCTTGTCACAAGCCTGTCATTTTCTGTAAGGACCCTTGGGCAAACTGCAACTCATCTGGATGCTCATGAATATTTGTCAAAATGTCACTCAATAAATTCAAGTGAGTGAGTGAGTGAGTGAGTGAGTGAATGAGTGAGCGAGCGGGCGGGCGGGCGGGCGAGCCAGCCCGCCAGCCAGCCAGCCAGCCAGCCAGCCAGCCAATCACCAATTAGCCAGCCAACCAATCACCCTGCAAGCCAGCCAGTCAATTGTCTCTAATCTTTTGCTTTCAGAGAAGGTTTGCTGATCATTACTGCTAGCTAGTCCATGTGATCTCCAGTTAGAAAGAAACATGAAGATCTGTGCTCCTTGAGTCTGTGTTAAGTCCACCTTCCTGTACTGCTACACATAGACTCAACCATCTGGTTTTCAGCATCTGGGAACGTCCTCTGAAGAAAAGAAATCCATAACATGTTATATTATTTATATTCTCACATAGCTGTAACTGTCCCTGTGTGGCCTAAGCCTGCCTGCCTGCCTGCTTTCCTGTCTGCCTTTTTGCTTGCTTCCTGCTTACATTTTACATTACATTTAGTCATTTAGTAGACGCTCTTATCCAGAGCGACTTAGAGTAAGTACGGGGACATTCCCCCCGAGGCAAGTAGGGTGAAGTGCCTTGCCAAGGACACAACGTCATGTTGGCACGGCTGGGGAATTGAACTGGCAACCTTCAGATTACTGACCCGATTCCCTAACCACTCAGCCAACTGATTCGCCTGCCTGCCTGCCTGCCTGCCTGCCTGCCTGCCTGCCTGCCTGCCTGCCTGCCTGCCTGCCTGCCTGCCTGCCTGCCTGCCTGCCTGCCTGCCTGCCTGCCTGCCTGCCTGCCTGCCTGCCTGCCTGCCTGCCTGCCTGCCTGCCTGCCTGCCTGCCTGCCTGCCTGCCTGCCTGCCTGCCTGCCTGCCTGCCTGCCTGCCTGCCTGCCTGCCTGCCTGCCTGCCTGCCTGCCTGCCTGCCTGCCTGCCTGCCTGCCTGCCTGCCTGCCTGCCTGCCTGCCTGCCTGCCTGCCTGCCTGCCTGCCTGCCTGCCTGCCTGCCTGCCTGCCTGCCTGCCTGCCTGCCTGCCTGCCTGCCTGCCTGCCTGCCTGCCTGCCTGCCTGCCTGCCTGCCTGCCTGCCTGCCTGCCTGCCTGCCTGCCTGCCTGCCTGCCTGCCTGCCTGCCTGCCTGCCTGCCTGCCTGCCTGCCTGCCTGCCTGCCTGCCTGCCTGCCTGCCTGCCTGCCTGCCTGCCTGCCTGCCTGCCTGCCTGCCTGCCTGCCTGCCTGCCTGCCTGCCTGCCTGCCTGCCTGCCTGCCTGCCTGCCTGCCTGCCTGCCTGCCTGCCTGCCTGCCTGCCTGCCTGCCTGCCTGCCTGCCTGCCTGCCTGCCTGCCTGCCTGCCTGCCTGCCACCCCACTTGTCTTGTGTATGTATTTATGTGTATACAACAGGAGTGTGTCCAGTGTGTGTGGGTGTGTGGGTTTTGGTGTGTGTGTGTGTGTATTTCTGCCAATCTCATGTTTATTATTTTTCTATCAAACATGCTTGTGTGTGTCCCTCTGTGAGGGTGACATCACGGAGCATCCATGGCAGGGTTTCAGGGTTTTACATTTCCTTCTTAAATACAGGAAAACCCAGTACTTGTATGGTCCAATCGGGTGGATGGCATGAGAGAGAAAGTAAGGGTAGATGACAGAGGGTCAAAGTAAGCTTGAAAGAGTGTAATTTCCAGAGAGGAAGAGAGGAAGGGGAAGCAAACTAAAATAACCAACAAAGGACACACACAACAACAGCTAACTATCATGCGTACACAAACACACACACACAAACACACCGACACACACATGCAGCCCCCTCTCCACTCTCCCCTCCACACACACACACCCCAAAACACAATGGAGATGGAAATTAACAATGCCTTACATGCTGTAGGCCAACCATTTTTAATTAGTGCTTCCTCTTGTGTAGTGTGGCTGGAGCAGGGACAATGACCGCAGATCAGCCCTGCACGAGCCCCAAGCTGGCTGCTCAGCACACACCTTCCCAGACACCACAGCTCTGCTCTTATACACACCGTTTTGATTACAGTTGTTAGCTTTAATTTAATTTCCCTGTGTTCAATTGATTAGCTTTTATGTGGAACATAATGGGAGGAAAATTAGTCATTCTTGTTTTGGCAGTTCTGGTTTATTATTGTGTGTTGTAGTCAAATCATTTTCATTAGGTTTGTTTGCGGATCCAGGTGGGGCTAACTGAGATAATATATAGACCTACCTTGCTGGTTACAATTACCATGTACTGTCACACCCATGGCAGTGCCCTGTGTGTTTTGAAGTCCTGGTTTTCCTGGGACCTAATTGTTCTGTGTCTCCCTGGGTTCCAGTCCTGGCCTTGTCTGTCTCACTTGGCTCCCTGCACCTCCTGTGTGTCGTTCCAATCACCCAGCTGTTGTCCATTGTGTAATCACCCAGGCCTGTATATATGTTTGCTCCCCTTCTCAGTCCTCGCTGTTTTATTGTTGGTGTAGATGTGAGTATTCCCTGCTTGTTCCCTTTTTTGAGAGGAGAAGTATTTTGGAGTTCTGGTTATGCCTTGTTTGCTGTCTCTTGCTGCATGTGGGTCCTCGTGCCATGTTCAACCTGTACAAAGCTGTCATGTGGATGGATGCAGTAAACAAACAAGCATGAAAGATGGATTCTAGACCTTCCTTCCATGTTAACTGACACCTATAGTTTGCCATCTTAAATAAATTGTCAGTGTGACAGGAAATGTTTGAAAGCAGTGAGTGGGCTGTAGAATGTAAAACATGGTAAAACTACAGGGGATGACATATTTATTTTAAATGGCATGAATCCTGGATATAAAAACTGGATACGTACTGGAAGCTAGCAGAACAACAACATCCAGCTGTCAGGCAGGTGCTAACACACACAGACACACCAGCGCACACACACCCTGATGCTCCTACAGACACTGGCACACACACACAGGTTGCTAGGTGATGTTATTGATCGGTAAGTGCAGTAATTCAGTTGAGACACCTGATGGCTACAGACGGGTTTTAGGCCACTGCTGGTAATGGGCCTATTTGAGCTGGCTGGATGGGACACACGGGTCCCTGGTAGAGTACTGCCAACTTCCTCTTCATCATCTTAGTATATTTGAAGCACAGCAGATTTGCACAGCCAACAGCTGCAAACATTCACTGATACTGTACATGACACCCCATAATAGATGTAATATGAAAACAAATGTAAAGCAGAAAGGATTGTGCTCGTCCTAAAAGTACCAAAAGCAGCACTTAGCCGTATATTACTGTTTGTTACAGTGTACTTTCAAATATGTCCCTTCCCTGCATGTTGTCATTGAGATCCTGTTGTACCGCTATCTGGAAAGACACTTCACCAACTGTACTGGAAATGAGCCTGATTTTGTTGCACTGGGCTATGCACTACTGCAGATGAGATGTTAATGTTGCACTGTAGTTGAGATCATTTTCCCTGTGCCTAAGAGCCTGAGATGTTACTTTGATTTGTACCATGTAAACACAGACAATTCCTTGACTTGACTTAGCAGTGCTGGTGCGCTGCACATGATGCATGATTACCCCCTGTACTTTCTACATGCACATTTCAACATCATCCTAGAAAAAAGCATCTGCTAAACGAAGCCAAAGGAAACGTATGACGCAGAACACTGATGTCGAGGGCTGATCAGACACGCTGGGGACAGTGCTGCTGGTCTGAGCCCCTCTCTCACCAGAGATAGGAAGGAGCTGCGGTGGAATTGAAAGATGAAGGGTTTGCTTTAGTGGCTGTAATCAGTCATGGAAGCTGCCCTTCTCCCTCTATCCTTCTCTCTTTCCTCCTCTCTCTCGCTCTCCCCCCACACACACACACACACTTTCCTCGAGGCTACTATAGTGACAGTTGTTTTTGAGCACATGATTAGGTAATGACAGTGGTGTGAGGAGAGATCTCTGGTGCTGACTGTACTTTTTGATTCAGAGAAGACAGTAAAGAAAGAAAAAGAGAGGAAGGGAAAAGCAGTTTGGGTTCTGGAGAATGTGGAAAGAGAGGGATAGAGGGAGAGAGCTATTCCTGGAAAAAAAACATATTTCAAATGTAGTGACCAAAATCCAAATGAAGTCCATCTAAATCTGACTAAAAAATGATCTCAGAAAAACTTCTAAGAAAAACATGATCAATGGCCCCTATTCATTATTGACTTCAACCACATGAAATCCTTGCAAATAATTCACACTGCATCTTGTGCAAGGGGAAGAAAACTTTCTCAGTACACAGTACTATAAATTATGCATTAATCCATTCATAATTGATATAACTATGCATATGCCTATGTATCATTAATAGGATGTCCTCATTCTCATAGAACAATCAATCTCAGAGGTGTCATGAAACTGATAGCTGCCTGATCGTGCCAGCACGTAGCCTAGGATGATTGTTCCACGCACATCAATTGTCATCAGAATGGATCCTCATGTTTTAAAGTCACCACAAGAAAGTTAGTTACCATACTGAAGGTTTCTGAAACTTTTTCCATGTAGTAAAGTATTGTTTGCTTTAACCACATACATTAATTGTAAATGTTTTTCAAACTAAGCCGGCAAACTCTTTTACAAATGCATGAGCTATTCTTAACACTGACAAATTTTACATTGTCACCTAAGCCCACATTTTCCCATGGTTAAGGTCATTTTCAAAAGCTTTTCGGTAACAAGCCAACTGATGGAGAGAATGTTGAAATGGTGTTGCATCCCAGCGCTCCTGAACAACAGAATGCTTCACCAGATGCATGTTGATTCTCTGAGTCCTGCTTTAGTCTGTCGACTAACAGGTGTCAGCCTCCCCTGCCAAGATGGTGTTATGATACAGGAAATCATGATATCACTTTCACGGGTGCAAAATCCTGCGAGCACAATGACTGACATTTCACAAGGCAAGAACAATATGTCAAACAGAAGGAAATGGAGGATGTCTGGGAACGTGTCTGCTATGATAACGTCACAGTCTCACCCTAATGTGATTAAGCTGTGAATGAAACAGATGAGAGAGAGAGATGATGGTCTTCTGGTTCTAAAATTCAGTTTATTGATATAATCACTGCTGTATGACAGACAATCAACAGAAAAAGGAGCAGTGTTTCCTATGCACAAGAGGACATGCACTGTACACACGCACTCACACACACACACACAAACACAAACAATAGGGGATCTACAGAAAGACTTGGTAATGGACACAAAGAGCAGAGACAAGGAGAGAAATGGAGTGTGAGATAGAAGTTGAACTGCTGAGATTAGTGTCATGAAAAGCTGAGAAAAAGAAGAGATTGAAGAGAGAATAAGAGACATTGAAAAAGACAATATGTTATGAATTTGTCCCAGGTGTGCTAATCCACCCACACCAGCCCCCACGCAACAGTGGGGGCTGGTAGGAGTTTTCCATTTTACAGTGACTCGCTGTGGACCTGTTCCCTTCCCTCCCCCCCTTCAATGCTCGTTTCCTCATTTTTGCTCTGGAAATTTATGTGCGTCTGTGTCAGACCTTTTCAGTCCTTACTGTGATTCTCTCTCTCTCTCTCTCTCTCTCTCTCTCTCTCTCTCTCTCTCTCTCTCTCTCTGTCTCCCTCTCTTCCTCTCTCCCTTTCTCCCTCTCTCTCTCTCTTTCATCAGCCTGTGTCTGCCTTAAGCTTCTGAAACTCCTGCTTCACCAGCTTGTTAAGGCCTTTTGTTGACTCCATCAGGTGGTCTATAAAGTTTAATCAGGAGGGAACATCTTGGACATAAATTCTCCATTTAGCAAATATACCTAAATGGAAGGTAAATGGAAGTGCTTGTATTTCTCAGAGAATCCCAAAATGTAAGTATGCTTGCAGACACACACACGCACGCGCACACACACACACACACACACACACACACACACACACACACACACACACACACACACACACACACACACAAGCTCCAAACATGAAGGCACCCAAAAGACAGATGAGGCAGACAAGCTTTAAAAGGTTTTTTAATGTAGTCATGTTACCAGGACAACAACACAAGTCTTATCCAATAATGTGCCCTTTCATAACCCTCTAATCAGAACACAACCCTACCCCTTACCTGTGCAATCCAAATAATTCCTTCTGACATGAGCCTGGGATAAACTCCCCTCTCTGTCCTCTCTCTCTCCCTCCAGTCTCCTCTCCGTCCTTTCTCCTCCCCTCTCCTCTCCCTCCTTTTGCCTCCCTTTTCTCTCCCCCTATCTCCTCGCCCTCCTCTCTCCCCCTCTCCTCTCCCTTCTCTCCCCCCCTCTCCCCCCTCTCCTCTCCCTCCTCTCTCCCCCTCTCCCCCCCTCTCCTCTCCCTCCTCTCTCCCCCTCTCCCTCCTGTCTCCTCCTCTCCCTCCTCTCTCCCCCTCTCCTCTCCCTTCTCTCCCCCCCTCTCCTCTCCCACCTCTCTCCTCTCCCTCCTCTCTCCTCCTCTCCCCCCTGTCTCCTCCTCTCCCTCCTCTCTCCCCCTCTCCTCTCCCTTCTCTCCCCCCCTCTCCCCCCCTCTCCTCTCCCACCTTTCTTCTCTCCCCCCTCTCTCCCCCTCTCCTCTCCCACCTCTCTCCTCTCCCTCCTCTCTCCCCTCCCTCCTCTCTCCCCCTATCTCCTCGCCCTCCTCTCCCTCCTATCTCCCCCTCTTCTCTCCCCCTCTCCTCTCACTACTCTCTCCCCCTCTCTCCTCGCCATCCTCTCTCCCCCTCTCTCCTCTCCCTCCACTTCCCCCTTCTCCTCTATCTCCTCTCCCTCCTGTTTCCCTATTCTCCCCAGTCTCCTCTCCCTCATCTCTACCTTCTGTCTATCTCCTCTCCATCCGCCCCATCCTCCTCTCCGCCTGTCTCCTGTCTTACCCTCTTTTTGCTGGTGTAATTACTGTGATAACCACAGTAAAGCAAAATTAAACATGAATGCAAATGTACAAAGATTTTTTTTCCCAGATGCCTTGTTTATTTGAACAGGGAACTTGTTTGGGGGTATTCCGCTGAACATGACAGAACGTGCCTGTACCTGTGGTTCCTGAGCTTTACACCTGGAACAGTAGTTCATAGGTCAGGTGCAGTGGTGGTGCTGACTGGATGAGCAACATCACAGCCAATTACGAGAATGTAGGGCACACTAATGGACAGTTACGTAATGTCTTTCCTCATCCTAGGTAAGTAAGTAAGTAAAACTTTAGTTATAAAGCACATTTCATACAAGATTTGAATCTCAAGGTGCTTTACATAAAATAAATAAAAACAATAATCAAGTAAAGTGATAAAAGTAACAATTCAAATAGCAACAATAATATAACCGATAAAAGTAGTAAAACCCTTCTGAGATAAAATTACTTAAATGCTTCGGTAAAGAGGTAGGTTTTGAGCTGTCTTTAAAAAATGTCGAGCGTGTTTGCTTCCCTAATATTTATGGGTAATTTGTTCCATAGTTTTGGGGCGTAATTAGCAAAGGCCGAATCACCAATCTTCTTATGACTGCTTCTGGTGAACTGTAATAGGCCTGCATTTGATGATCGCAGTGTTCTAGTTGGTGTGTAGTTTATAAGGGATTTAGCAATGTAGCTATCCTTGTCCATGTAGAGCTTTGTACGTGAGGAAAATAACCTTAAAGTCAATTCTGAAGGTAACAGGGAGCCAGTGTAAAGTAGCTAGGACAGGACTAATGTGTTCTCTCCTCTTAGTTTTGGTTGGTAATCTAGCTGCAGAATTTTGAATGAGCAGTAGTCTTTCAGTGGTTTTCTTGGGAAGACCAGCAAAAAGTGCATTACAGTAGTCCAGCCGGCTGGATATAAAAGCAAGAATTAACTTCTCTGCATCATTTTGGTTTATGAAGGGTCGTATCTTTGCTACATTCCTCAGGTGAAAGAAAGCTGTTTTGGTCACTTTATTTATGTGAGAGTTGAAATTCAAATCTGAGTCCAGGATTACACTGACTGCGAGACTTCCAGGATGTTATTTTCTTCAAGAAAATAATTTAATTGGACTAAAACAATCTTTTCCAGTATGTTACTAACAAATGGAAGGTTTGATATTGGTCTGTATTTTTGCAAGTAGACTGTTATCCAATTTGGCTTTCTTTAGGTAATAGGGGCTTTACAACAGCTGTTTTGAAGGCATCATGGGAAGACGCCAGTTCTAAGGGATGTGTTTATAATCTCTAGCACTGGACCTGAGACACAATTTAACACTGTTGTGGGTATAGGATCAATATCTGAGGTTGTGGAGTTAGATTCGCTGAACATTTTGGAAAGTGTGATACAGGTAAATGTGCTCATGGTTATGTTGCAGAATCTACTGATGTCAGTTTTGACCCCACTATTAATAATACTAGCTCTGATCAAAGTTATTTTGTTCTTGAAGAACAAAGCAAGCTCTTCACATTTAACTGCTGATGATGGGGTTGGGACAGGGACAGTGTTTAGCAGCTGGTCAAGGGTGGAGAAAAGAACTCTGGAATTTCTGGCAGTTTCTGTAATAATGTTGGAGAAATATTCTCTCCTTGCTTGACGGATGGTTTTGATATAGGTGGTTAGTGTAGCTTTGTAAATATTGTAGTGGATAGTGATCTTTGTTTTCCTCCATTTTATTTCTGCTGCATGGCATTTTCTTTTCGTTTCACAATTTTTTTTATTTCTCAGCCATGGTGAGGTTCTGCTTATGCACTTTTTTTGGGTTGTCAGTGGTGCAACTGAGTCTAACACAGATAATAGTGCATCATCGAGGTTCTCTACCATTTCACGTGACTGTCAACACTGTTTTAGTGGGAGAGTTGAGGAGAGGTGAGGTGAGGAGAGGAGAGGAGAGGTGAGGAGAGGTGAGGAGAGGTTAGGAGAGGTTAGGAGAGGAGAGGAGAGGTGAGGTGAGGTGAGGTGAGGTGAGGAGAGGTGAGGTGAGGAGAGGTGAGGAGAGGTGAGGAGAGGTGAGGAGAGGAGAGGAGAGGTTAGGAGAGGAGAGGTTAGGAGAGGAGAGGAGAGGAGAGGAGAGGAGAGGAGAGGTGAGGTGAGGTGAGGTGAGGAGAGAAAAGGTGAGGAGATGAAAGGTGAGGAGAGGAGAGGAGAGAAAAGGTGAGTGAGGAGAGGTGAGGAGAGGAAAGAAAATGTCAGGAGAGGTGTGGAGAGGTTTGTAAATTTAGCATTTGCTATGTACTGAGTAACTATGCTGTTATAGCCATAGATTATTTCATGAACCCCATATTGAACGAGGCACAGAGAAGAGGCGCAGGAGAAGAAGGGAGGATGGAAGGGGTGGTGTTTGGCCAAAGCTATGGACAAGCCGCGTTGCTTCTCATCCCTCTCTGTCTGCAGTATTGAGTGGAAGACTCATTCAAGGGATATCCTGGCAAGATGGATGACTGTGTTTTTGTCCACAGCTAAACCTGTCGTCGTAATTCAGGAAGTCCACACACACTCACACTCACACACACAGAAGGATGCAGGGGACAGGGAGGCAGGGGACTGGCTATCTCCAGGCAGGCCTCAAGTTTGACAGCAGCAGTGCAGAAGAAACAAGACTTACACAAATGAAGGCAAAGCAATGACTGCAATACAGCTCAAGAAGGAACTGCATTTCCTAAATAATTTGACATAAAAAAAAATAAAGAGATCATCTTCATCAATGCTACCTTGTAGCCTATGACTCACTTCTTCTCTCTTACAGTCTTACTCACTGTCGCCCCGTGTTATGTTTCAAACCATTTCACTCTCTACAGCAGCTCTCTCTCTCTCTCTCTCTCTCTCTCTCTCTCTCTCTCTCTCTCTCTCTCTCTCTCTGTCTCTCTCTCTCTCTTTCTCTCTCTTTCTCTCTCTCTCTCTCTCTCTCTCTCTCTCTCTCTCTCTCTCTCTCTCTCTCTCTCTCTCTCTCTCTCTCTCTCTCTCTCTCTCTCTCTCTCTCTCTCTCTCTCTTTCTTTCTCTCTCTCTCTCTCTCTCTCTCTCTCTCTCTCTCTCTCTCTCTCTCTCTCTCTCTCTCTCTCTCTCTGTCTCTCTCTCTTTCTCTCTCTCTCTTTCTCTCTCTCTCTCTCTCTCTCTCTCTCTCTCTCTCTCTCTCTCTCTCTCTCTCTCTCTCTCTCTCTCTCTCTCTCTCTCTCTCTCTCTCTCTCTCTCTTTCTCTCTCTTTCTCTCTCTTTCTCTCTCTTTCTCTCTGTCTCTGCATTAGCCTCCAGCCCCTGGAGTGTAGGTTCACAGCCCAGATACACATTGTGGCAGATAAGCCTGCTCTGGGTTAGAATCACAGCCCTTTCAACTCCTGATTGAAACATCCAGGCTCTCGCTCGGAATCGATCTCAAACAGGAATTAAGCAAAAGGCTTTTTTCAAAGCTACGGGTTCCAACATGATCTCCAACAACGTCCGATGATAGTCAGTGAATCACTGATACGAACCATCTCCAGCAGCCCAGCATCACAATGAGTACCATGAATACTTAATATGTTTTGTGTTGGTGTCACCAATGGGGACTAAACCTCAAGTCCTCAAGCCAAGTCCTCGTTCCTGCCATCACACCAAAATAATGTATTTGTTATCCATCATTATCCACAGTTGTCCATGCCACACACTGTATACTGCAATATTATAACATGGCCACATAGACCCTAACCCATATATCAATATGACACGATTATGTATATCTTTATGACATGATCACGTATATCATTATGACAAGGTAATGTATATCATTATATCATTGCTTCATAAATCACGTTGACATGGCAACATTTTGATGACAGTATAGTGCCGTACGTCCTATGCTGCAGGCTCCAACGTCTAATTCAGTAATTCCAGCACACCGGTACACTGCTGGCTCTCCAAAGAGAGTTCGTATTGTTTTGGCACTGGCCCCTCACTGTATACACTAAAGGAGAGAAGGGTTTCTCCGCGTTGCACATTTCAGCACGTTGTATGTATTAGCATATCTTAAGTCCACAGTCAAATGGAAAATGCAAATATTGAACTGCCAGGCTGCCAGTGAGCTCATTAGAAAAGACTCCATCTTTGGGTGACGTTTAGAGTAAGGCTTTCCACAGTTTTTACATGGCGATAATTGTAGGATAGATATCCATGTTTGAACTAATTACAACGTCCATTGGTCGAATGATTGGTTGACGCAGTATAGTAAATTGACACTAATAAAAGTACAGTGCCTAACAAAAGCGGTTTGCAGAGTAAAAGTCAGGTTGTTTCTTCTGGGAATGGGAAAACAGATCGGCTGGCCTGACATTACATTTACATTCAAGTTGCATTAAATACCTGTATCTATTATGAATTTCTATTTAATGAAGTGGCATTACTCGATAGTGACAAAACGGGTGCACTTCAATAAATGTTGCCCCTCTGGGAATGGCTCCTGACATCCCACCAGGCCAACCAGGAACACGGCAGGCTTGGTGGAGGGGTTTGGTGGAGGGATTCACAGGCATATGGCCTGGGGGCTGGACCCAGAGGCGTTGTTAGACATCAAACTCTATTTGGGCACAGGCCCCTATTCATATCCCTTTTTTTTTCTTTCAAGCCTGCTGCGCACAATGCACTACTAAGCTATAGAAACTCCCCTTGCTTAACCCACTATACAACATTTCAGGGAAGCAAGTTTGATATCAGCTTTGGCAGGGACATCAATAGTTTGTAAGTGCCCAAATGTTTTTCGCTATAATTTGAGCGTAAAATGATACAGTTTTTTTCCCATCATGTAGGCTAATATTGTTTTTATGTTTTAATCAAAATATGATGATCGGTAGGCCTATCATTTAGAAAACGTTCTTTCGGTTTGTAATGTTTTCTTAGCCTACCTCAATTCTGACTTGTGTGCCGAGTCCGACACCTGGCCTTCTGTGTGCGGGCTGCAGTGGCTATATGGCAAGCTCAGAAGAGCGCGTTGACATGGAATTCTGAGTCATCTGTTTGTGTTTTCTGTTAAAACTGCTTTTAGAAGCGTTGATTGGGATACTGTGTACATTTTTTTCTGGGATTATCAATCTAAATGAATGCACTGACTAATAAAGTAAATTGTTAAAACTCAAACTTTAGATTTTACTGAGGCACGTTTGTACAAAAGGGTTTAACGACGTACCTGGCTGGACCGATGGACAAAACAGGTCCTGGAGGGTGACCAGGGGGCAGGGCTGAAGGACGGAGTCACCCAGGGTGTCAGAAGCACACGCTAGTGAGAGGGGAGGGCAGGGTTAGTAGAGAAGCCATGACACACACACACACACAAATCAACTCAGTTTGGACAGAGGGAATCAGTTGACAGGAAGTGAGTGTTGTGATACACCATGCACTTTCTCACTCCTCTGTAGGTTGGTGGGTTTATTCCAGCCTCTGAAGCCTTTGTTTAAATTATAATAGAAAAAAAAACACTGGTTGTTTTTCACCTATACACCCACACAAAACATAAATTGACGTGTTCATTTAAATGACCCAGTCGTGAGAGCCTGTGTTGCGTCTTGGTTAACTCTAAATGAATGGAAGTGCTTGGAAAACCAAAGTGTACTGTGCCTCGCTACATTCCAGATAGCAAAATAAATACATTATTTTAAACAATCATTGAAAAAGGGTTTAGGGTGTTTTATAGTCTGCTATCAATTCACCCTGCAGAAAGAGAGAAAGAGAGCGACAGGGAGACATCATGAGCTCATTGGTCATTAGTGTTCAGTGTTGCTTGTCCTGCTCTCTTCACTCTAATCACATCATAGACTGCTAACTGGAGCAATGATAACAATGCTCATTATTCCCTATTATTATAGTATATGTATATGCTGTACACATAGATAGCATATGTATATAAAATGTGTATTTATGTATGTATGTATGTATGTATGTATGTATGTATGTATGTATGTATGTATGTATGTATGTATGTATGTATGTATGTATGTATGTATGTATGTATGTATGTATGTATGTATGTATGTATGTATGTATGTATGTATGTATGTATGTATGTATGTCTGTCTGTCTCTCTTTGTATTTCTCTTTCTCCCCTCTCACCCCTTCTCCCTTTTTCTATCAAAACCATCAGACGTGCAAAGTATGGGTTGAAAGAAACACATACAGTATGTGCTACTGCAATGTGGCAAGTATATACACTCTGGTCCTTGACCTGTTCTTGGTATGCACTAATGACCCTTGATCTACTGCTGCACTTTCTATATGCACTAGTTGACTGATTAACATGTAAAATGTTAATGGAGATACCTTCAGTGCAGTCAGCACTCAGAGAAGCAATGAACGGAGGCAGGTCAACGCCAGGAGTGGGATGAGAACAACAGATAGCTGGATCTATACAGTAGAATAGAGTGCTTTGTACTGAGACACTTCGTAAATCAATAGTTGTCTGATTTGTGCTAAGTTGGGAAGCTAATAGTGATTGGTTCGAAGAACTGTCTGGGAATTGTATGTGCCTTTTATCCTGCAGACCAGACCTTTCAGCCCCTAGCCTCCAGCCCCCAGCCTCCAGCCTCCAGCCCCCAGCCTCCAGTTACCAGCCCAGAACCCTCACCCACGCTGTAGTAAAGCCAGGGTGAAAGAGCTGAAATGACAACCATCCTCGGGTGTGGGTTGATATGTTTCACTGTCCATGGTGCCTAGCAGAGAGCAGAGGAGCACAGCAAGAGCGTGTCAGGTTATGAGCCGTTGCCAGGAGAACCGGCGCCAAGACGATGAGCAGAAATGAAACAAGCACATTTTTCTGTCTATCCCTCTCCTTCGGAGGCATTACTGCACCTCACGCTAATTACCTTGCATCTTTCATCCACCAAATAAAACAGACTGTTTGCATTTCAAACATTACAGATCTCTCTCTCTTTCTCTCTCTAATTGTCTCTCTGTTCAGTCTCTCCATTCTTTCTTCCTCCCTTCATCCTCCTTCTATCTTTCTCCCCGCAGTTTGTGTTTGTAAGTCTCTCTTCCTTGCTCTCTCTCTCTCTCTCTCCATCTCCGGAACATGTTGATAGAACAGAAGAAGCGTGTGGAAGCATCTTGACCACTTTGATCTCTCCCTGCTGCTCCCTGATCTCAACAACATTTAAACCAGAATCACGTTCAAAAAGGGCACATTTTAAACAGCATTTTCCACCCTATGCCTGTGTGCCTCGCTCTCTCATGACACCCTCCCTGTGAAGGATGACTCATCCGCACATGAACCTTACATACATTTGGTGAGTCCTTTATTCATCCCTCATATCAAATGTTTCAAACACGTTAACCTTCAGTGGCTTCACGAAAACAGTTCAAGAAATCAGTGCCGTATGAGTGCCTTTCGAGGTACTCACATCACATGGAAAGATCGTGTTTCGTAAGTTCACTTCAAATGTTTGAGAATTCCCCCAAAATGAATGTCCATGAAAAATCCCCCACCCACAAGGTTTTATACCATTTGCACCATTGCATTATTATTATTTATTTTCTGTATATAACCACTACAACACTAAGGCATTAGTGAATATAGAGCCAGTTTATCAATGGGCTGGGTATAGCCGTACAAACAAAGTGGGGGTAGTTTGATTTTCAGTGTAAAAAATCAGGAAATGAGCTGACCTATACCTTTTTAATGGCTGGGCATTAAGATTTCGAAGGCTTTTAAGCATACAAGTTTGACACCTTGGCATACTGCAGGATGTTCTGCCGCACATCTGACAAGCAGGATGAGCCTTAGTCAAGCCATTAGGCAGCCTGCCTCTATCTAGGACACCTTGCAGAGGAACAAAACACACAAGCAGTTTCTGTACAGAATATCTAAGTCTGAACTTTTCTTCATACTATTTGACACATTCTTTATCACCTGCTTTTAGCACTTGGTATGATAAAACCTAATCAGAGACAAACAGATGTGATTAGTAACCTGCCCCTGGGTGAAGCTGTCAAATTAACGCCCCCACATCACATACTGACTGCTCCATAAATGGCTGCTAAACCTGTCTGTCACTTCCAACCCCCAAGTTTAGATGTATGCTCCAGCATAGCCAACACTGTACCAGACACCACTAGTAGACACTCCCTGCAGACCAGCGATGAAGCATGTGTGCAGAATGAGTCTGGTGTCCAGCACATCCACATATTACATTATCATCTGCATAATGTCTAATGTGTTGTCTACCTCACCAGTACACAAAGTTAAGCAGAGGGGAAGAGCAGCGACATGAATAAGAGGATACTGTTTGTAGTGTTCGAGTGCCAATTTACATCTTCACGTGTCAGTTAAGCTGAGGCCCTCCACTCAGTGGGGAGGTTAAGTTAATGCACTGAATTGGCAGACAGCACGTTGCTGAAGATAGGAGGTGACATGTGGTGAGATGAGGGGTCAAAAATACACAGGTGTTGATGTGCACCTGCCTTGCTGACATACATCCCCCCCCCCCACCTCACACACACACACTTGAATGTGCACCTGCTTTGCTGACAGAAACACACAAACACAATGTGCATCTGCCTCGCCAACATGTCATACGCACAAATGTACACACACAAACAAACACCACCAACGCATAAACCGACTGGCACCTATATCAAACAAGTCAACACCTGCACCTGTGTTCACGTCTCATGAGCTCACACCAATAAACCGTGAGACAATTTATTCTTTAAATAAAAGCACCAACCAACTTAGCTGGAACTTGTGTCAGGCAGTCTGAACCTGAATACATTAGCTGTTTTATAAATACCCTATGGGCCTTCCTGGGCGTGTCAGGGAAGAGGAGGTGGAATTTGGTGATTCGGGGAAGGATGGCGTGGTAGTCATAAACACTACACCTCTGGATGAACACTGCATGAGATGAGATATGTTTGTTTTATCACTCAGGGCACTCGAACTTCTCTCCATTTGTGCGAATCTCACACCAATGATGGAACACAAAGTCAAACACACACATGAGCACGCACACACACACACATACACGTACACACACACACACACACTCTACAATCTGCCAAAACACTGGTGTCCACAGACAGCCTGACAGTGTCTGTGACCCCACTCCAAACTTCTCCATTACATGGGAGACCATGGAGAACTTCTGTGGAGGTGCTGAAAGGTGCTTTTTTTTTTATCTGGGTCTCCCACTCACACTATCTGTCCTCTCTCTTCCACTCATGCACCAACTGTTCCATCCTGCTTGAACTCTCTCTTTCTCCCCCCCCACCCCCTCTCTCTTTCTCTCTCTCTCTCTCTCTCTCTCTCTCTCTCTCTCCCTCTCTCTCCCTCCCCTCTCCTCCCATCCCTCCACTGTTCATCCACTGTTCATGCTCTGACTGTAGGCTTCGATCTCTCAGTCTTATCACAGCTAACCACTCCATGCCTCAGCTGTGTCCTCCAAGTGAGCCATATCAACATGTTTGGGAGGATCGATGACAACACTGACTCAGCTGATCCGTTGCTGTTCGCATGGAGGCTGGGAGTCACATGACCCCTGGACAGAATCTTCTGTCACCTTTAGCCACGTTTGGTGAGGAGCAGCTGCAAAACACATCAGTGGCAGGCTATGGAATGCCAAGTTCTTGAGTGTTACTGTGAAAGTGGCAGTGGCAACAAATTAAAAGCTGTCTGATGTGTGAACAATAGAATATCCAAAGTAGTTTTTCTCACCATACAGTATGAGTTATGTTTGCATCTCATATTATATACACTAGTCCATTGTGAAGTGACAATGATTGTGTCTATTCTACTTATTTCAGGGGAGTGAGGCCCAGAGTGAGGCCCATGATTTTTTCAGAAAAAAAAAAATAGTGTTTGTCCCCTATAAATATATTGTGTAAGCCAATGAGGCCCTCTGAGAGGTGTTTTCAACTCGGACAGCTCAGTGCCAGTGAAAAGTTCATTTATTATTTTGGAGTGGCCTACTACTTCCAACCAATTATGTTCCAGAAAACCTGTTTGACCAATTGCCTTTGGGGAGATGAGTGTTCCTCCTTGACTTATTTTGTGAAACCACTGTCAATCAAAGTGGAGCTGGAGGAAAGCGTGGATTGTGGAAGTTCCAGACAAGAATAGGGTGCACTGTTCTCACAATTGAATTTAATTCATAATTTATAGTTAGCTCTTGCAGAATGAATTACCTTGACTGGAATAAAGGGACAAGGATAGGGAAGAAAGACTAAAAGAAAAGAAGAGCTGACTGACTGTAGAAAGAGAATTACCAGAGAACAAAGCAAAGAATGACCTCTTATCTCTCTCTCTCTCTCTTTCTTTCTCTCTGTCTCTCTCTCTCTCTTTCTCTTTCTCTCTCTCTCTCTCTCTCTCTCTCTCTCTCTCTCTCTCTCTCTCTCTCTCTCTCTCTCTCTCTCTCTCTCTCTCTCTCTCTCTCTCTCTCTCTCTCTCTCTCTCTCTCTCTCTCTCTCTCTCTCTCAGTTCAATTTAATTCAGTATGCTTCATTGGCAATTATTTCAAATATATACAAAAGGAAACATACTGTGTAGTATGCATATGTACAAACATACATGTACATCTAAAAAACACACACTATGCATTCAAATAGTCATTGTATTGTGGGAACAAAATAATTGAAAAAAGTGCTTACTGTAAAACTGAATACACAAATTTAAAACAAGTCACACATTAAACCATGTTCTACTGGCTTCTGCTCTTTCTCACCCTGTCTCCTCCATGCCTTGTATGGGCTGTTGCTGTGGTCCTGATGTACTTCAGGACTGTGTCCCTCAGAGGCCAGCGTTCACACACAGGTGGGTGAGAGTTAAAGCAGCAGAAACGCTGTGGTCTCCCTCCATTATCTTTACTGCTCCCGTAATCTTCACATCATCACAGCCACTTTAACAGTGTCTCATTAGAGGCCCTAATGTCCACCTGAGTTGTGCTGTGGAGCAGAGATACTGGTGTGACCCATCCACCTCATATTATCATCATCACACAGCCATAAAGCTTTACAGCCCATATAACAGAGGTCAGGTCCAACTGCCAAAAATATGAAAATAGAGTTATTTGAATAAATCAATAGAACTCCACTTTGTAAATGTGATTGTGTTTTATGAGTGAGGCGCCGGCCGTTGTGTCGGCTGGTTGGCTGAGCCCACTGTGTTTGATCTACATGCCCAGGATGGTGTTGCGCAGCTGCCAAATTGGTGAGCTGGCATTGTGACCAACAGCAAGAGCCAACGGCTGGGGGCTGGGGGAGGTCTGTGTATGTGTGCGCGCGCTTGTGTGTGTGGCATGGATCGGCGCCACCACGCAGCAATCGGAACACTGTCACTTACAGCTTAGTTCACCTTCACAGACAGACCATGAGAAGGCCTCATTCATTTACTTTCGGATGCACTGCATAAAGCATTGAAATGCCAGGCCTACTTCAGTAACAACAACAACCAAGTTCTGGAAGAGCCCATGCTTGCAGTAGTTTGGATGTGTTTAAAGCTGATGTTGCCAGAGAGGAAAAGAGTAATTACATGTCAGGTGGTAATGCCATAGGTCAGGTGATGATGTGTTCACCTGTACAATGGGGAACACTGCCCTCTCCCCACCAGTCCTCCACCCACTCAGAGAGATAAAGCTGACAGTCTAGAGGTGGCTATGCATGCAAAACCACACACACACACACACGCACACACTGTAACACACACACAGACACGCTTATTAACAGCCCTGTTGTGCACATAAATGAACGTCAGCACACGTAAACACACACACATAAACTGTAGCACACACATACAACAGGATAATTGCAAACCTAATTATGTCCAGGAGTCAGAGGAGGGTGCTGGTCTGTTGTGCTGGAATCACTGCTACAACTACCGCTGTCTTGGTTTCACATGCAAGCTTTCTGTTGCTCTCACTCTTTCCTGTTCAGTTCCATCCTTACATTGGACTGTGGTAACAATGTCATTCAGATTACTGATGATGTCATTCCTTCTTAGGCAGTGTCCAGTCTCTGAGACCCTTCCCATCGTTCCCCTCACATCCACAACCACATCCATCACCATGCCACCAACCAGAGACTGGTACTGCTGTTCAGGTGCTCTCAGTGAAACACACGGACACCAATCGAAACAAACACAAACACACCAGCACACTGTCCCAGACACACACAAACACACTTGCCGTTTCATTAACCTTCATTAAAAGAGACACAGAGAACGACATGGGCGAATGCCTCTGAATGCCCCCTTAAATGAACATGTATTTGACACCTGTGTGACAAGCCCTGCAGCAAGGTATGTATGTGTTTTGTGGAATTTGTTTTTAGTCAGGATGCTTTTCTATTACAGATACGTGTGCTCATAACAAATGCTCAAACCCACAGCCATTCCTGCATGAGCGGGTGACTGTGTTTACAGGTTTTTATACACTGGGAACGTAGCATTCGTTTTTGATTTGATTTCAATGTCAAATGCGCCACACACGTGATTCATTCTTTATGCAGCGCGATGTGTCTGTGTCCTTGGAAGCGACAGGGCTCCCTGGTTCCTCCTGCCTCTGCTCCAGCTGTGCTTACACGCCAGCCTGAATAAGACCCCTATATTGCATTTCTGTGTATTGAATTAACGAGTTTGTTGCACACTATATAAGCAGTTGTGAAAAGAAAGCTTTGGAGGATAGACAGTACTACTTTACTAGAAGCTCTCCAAATTACTTTAAAACGAGTAGCGTTTAAAACCGCAGGAAATAGCTTGAAATATGTGGTGAGTGTTCTGCCAAGGTTGCGGAGGCCTTGTGAACCCAAAGCTGTCTCTCCACCTGAATGCTCCTTTGACGGAGGGTGAAGAAGTGTAATCGCACCTGGCTATTCAGCATACCAGAATAACTGCAATTTAGCAGCAACACCAAAGGTACAGATGCACCTATTATCTAAAATATACAAATAATAATAATAGTAATAGTAAAAATAACAATGAATGACTGTTTCATTGAGTGTATGGCTGTCCAACAGGTACACCTTTTTACCAAAGGCTTTGGACACTTTTCCATCACACCTGTATGGGTGTATCTGATCCTGGAACGCTGTCGTAGGCAGACGAGAAAACTAAGCATTGTACATGAGGTTCTGTTGGCTATACTGTAATATCCTTCTATAATCCAGTTCCAATTTTAAAAAACTCAATTACATAAACCACTTTAGGAATAAATAGCGTTCTGGAGAAACAAGATGTTTGAGTACAATCCATCCTAGTGAATGTCAACACAAACAGCTGTTCTGGATATTGGTACTTAGCTTAGATGTTGTTCGGGTGTAATACATTGACCTAGAAGTAAAAGCATTGAGTTATTGAATAGAATTGCATTTATATGAGAAACAAGTAATTGTAAAAATAATAGTCAACAATTGTCAAATAGAGCCAGAGTATTTCTGTAAATCCATGAGATACTCAAAAGCGTGACAGTCTTCAAGGTTGTTGGGTAAATGTTTTGCAGTGCACAAAAAAAGACATTTCAGTAAGTTTGAAGTTGAAAGACAATTTGAGGTGGGCAAGGCAGCATCATAAACACCGTTATCCAAACAATGGATGCTGATGAGGATGGTGACAGTAATCACACTGACAAAACACAGACCAATCAGAACCAGACTTTGCCTGAGCCACGAGGCGCTGTAAAAGACAGGACTAACTAGTTACCCCATAGACAGCCACCCATCATACACACACACTCGATGCACATGTAGGCAATCAGTCACACACATACACTCTTGCAGCAACACATAGTACAATACTTGTCATACACAGAGAACGAGGGAAAAAGGGAAAGAAAGAACGTTTTGTGTCGAGTTGCTGAGAACGCTTCATGGACCAAGACAGATTTCAGTTTTTCTTCTGTGTCAGGAGAAAGTGTTATTCCTTGACAGTGTGTTTCCAACAGTGTTCCAGTATGACAGGTTTGACTCCCTGCTCTCTTCCTCCCCCTACAGACAGAAGAGTGTCCAACAGGCAATAAGTGGTCATCCGGCCTCTAGTAAAAACCCATGCCTTGTTACGGTGTAGCCACACGACAGCATGCCCTGCCATGCTGAGAACTCAAACTCTCCTGGGCCTGGGATCTGACAGGTATGTGTGAATAGGCTTTTTAGATTATAATAGATGTCAGGTGGCTTTCTTTCCTCAGTGTGTCGAGCACCATCTAGATCGGCCAGAATGCAAAGACTTCAGGATTGAGCGACACAAAAAAAACAGGAAAGGAAAATGAAAGCCAATTGTCCTCAAAATGCTTTTCTCCATCATCACATTTTGGAGGGAATTGTGCAACTCACTCAGACACAGAGAACAACACACTGTTCCCCCTCCCCTCCCGGCCTCTACCTGTTTCCGAGCTACTTTTCCCCATTGCTTTGGCTCATTTCACGGAATAGAAAGGACATTCTCAAAACAACATGTGCAAATCTCCAAACCACTGGGCACTTGTTCACAAACAATTTGAATTTTTCATTACTTTAATCAAATTGTAATTGTATTAGCACATCCTCCAAAATGACAAGTGCAATTGCCTACAGTTTGCACACATTTCTAATGATTTAGCACATCTTTGAAATGATTAAGTACAATTGCCTTAAGTTAGGTTATTCTCGGCAAAACATATTGGCATAATTTCCTCATGTACGTCATCACCTGCACAATAGTTCACTCCACTGTCAAAATCTTTCAGGCATATAATACCATGAAAAACATCATGGTATATACTGTAATATGGATCTCTTGCATCAACTGCTTACAGTGATTGTCAGGTGCAACTAAAACTTTACTAAACAAAGGGACACATCTAATCACCGATCACACAGTAAGTTTAGTTAGCTGACAGGAGCTATCCAGGAGTATACTGTAAATGCTTCCATCAAATATATAGAGCTTGTCCCTGGCCAACTCGGGGGCAACATCACCATGTGTGCTGCCATTTTAGAGAATGGTGTAGTCACCCACATTCCAAGTCTTGGCCCATACAATACCCAGAAGCTCCTGGTGTTCTTGGACCGCCTGCACTCTGATCTTATCCCTCTACATGAGAGGTGTTTGGTAGGACCTCACTTGCTTACATTTGTCATTGTGTGGGACAATGTAAGCTTCAACTGTGGCCCACTCATCAGGGTTTGCTGCCCACCTTACTCCCCATTCCTCAATCCTATCGAGGAATTTGTTTCTGCATGGACAGAGGTGGAGGGTCTATGAGCATTGGGCTCAAAACCAGAGGTCCCTACTCCAGGCAATGGATGCTGCTGATGATGTCACAGCTGATCAGTGTAGGGGGACGGTTGTGGCATGTACAACGATTCTTCCCCTGTTGCATCGTTGTAATCTTTTTTCTGTTTGATGCACATTTACATTTCATTGTATTTATTCATTTAGCTGACGCTTTTATCCAAAGCGACTTCCAAGAGAGAGCTTTACAAAGGTGCATAAGGTCAATGACCATAAACAACGAGGTAGCCCCAAAAACATTGTGGGTAGCCAAAACATGAAGCATACATTGTGAAAAGCAAATAAGTTCCAATGGGAAGGAACATAGTTTCTCTACTGTAAGGTGGAGATGGGGAGGTGATTCCACCATTGAGGGGCCAGACAGGAGAAAAGCTTGGGTTGGGAGCGGGCGCTCTTGAGAGGTGGGACCATGAGATGGTTTTCAGAAGAAGACCGTAGGTGGTGGGTGGGGGTGTAAGGCTGGAGGAGAGACTTTATGTAGTCGGGTGCAGTCCCGTTCACCTCTCGGAAGGTCAGTACCAAGGTCTGAAATCTGATACGGGCCGTGATGGGAAGCCAGTGGAGGGAGATGAGGAGCGGGGTAACATGGGAGCGTCTGGGTAGATTGAAGACACATAGTATTCTGGAAAGAAAACATCTACTACAGTAACTTAAGCAGAGTGCACATGAGGGTCCACTGCCATACTGACAAAACATCTAAACATTTTGACCTTGCAGTGTTTACACAATGCCAAAGGGACTTTTCATTTTGGGGGCACTGTCTATTTATATGCAAAAAGTATTTGGTTTTGAAGCATGAGTTAACTGTTTCGGATGAGATATGACCTTTTGAAGGTGATTTATGTAGTTGTGCTGAACCATACAGGCTATTTTGCCAAATGTACATAGAGCTGTGAGAAGGTAATTTCTGTTTCAAGAATTGCGGAGCAGACATTGAAACTGAATATCTCTGTCTCATCATGGAACAACCACTCCACCTCCACCTCCTCTTCCCACACCACCTCCTCCAACTTGTTCTCCTCCCACTCCTCCATCTCCTAATTCCCTTGCAGAGAGATTGTTTATCAGACCTACCATACAGTCTCACAAAGACACTATAGACAGACAGACAGACAGACAGACAGACAGACAAGCAGACAGATAGACACATAGACAGATAGATAGATAGATAGATAGATAGATAGATAGATAGATAGATAGATAGATAGATAGATAGATAGATAGATAGATAGATAGATAGATAGATAGATAGATAGATAGATAGATAGATAGATAGATAGATAGATAGAGTGTTGAGAAATCCACATTTCCTGTTCAGTCCAAGGACAGATCAGCACGAGTTTGATTAGATATGCTAATGCGGGATGCCATGCGTATGCATCACCATAAGTAATTAAATGCATGACTTCTCCTATTATTGACATAAGTCGTCCATTCAGAGGACAAGGATTTTTCCTGTCTCCTGTTATATTTTCAATATGCATCCATGACTGATGGCTAGGGGAAGTCTCTTCTGACTGGAAGAGCACAGCAGGTGAATACAGAAGAAGTAAAGAGAGAGAGACAGAGAGAGAGAGAGAGAGAGAGAGAGAGAGAGAGAGAGAGAGAGAGAGAGAGAGAGAGAGAGAGAGAGAGACAGAGACAGAGACAGAGACAGAGACAGAGACACAGAGACACAGAGACAGAGACAGAAAGACAGAGAGAGAGAGAGAGAGAGAGAGAGAGAGATGGGGGTATAGTACAGCCACACCACAAGGGGTTATGTTCTGTCAGGTAAGAGCTTGACTCGGCGACAAGCAGGATGAGAGGATGAAATATAAGAGGAAGGATGAGACGGAATTGGTTGAAATCCCTCTGGCCTTCTGCTTCGAGGGACTACACGAAGCTTTCCTGCCATCGCAACTGCTGCATCCAGCACTTTGAAAGAATGAAGGGAGCTTAAAAACTATAGATAGAAATATATACATATATATCTATATATTTCTGTATGATTTCAACCTTACCAATGCTAATTATAACTGGACACTTTTCATGCTTAGGATCTCAGTGAAATGTCCCTGTATAGGATGAGGATAAAGCGAATTGATAGATAGATAGATAGATAGATAGATAGATAGATAGATAGATAGATAGATAGATAGATAGATAGATAGATAGATAGATAGTATTGTATGTATTCAGGAGTCCTTCCCTTTCATTCCTCCTCCTCTCCCCTTCTAACTCATCCTCTCACCCACTTCTCTCATCACATCTCCCATCCCATCACCTGCATTCTCCTTCTCTCCTCTCGTCTGCCTACAACTTCTCTTCTCGTACTTGTTTATCTGTTGGTTGTGTCAGTGTTGGTTTGTGTTATGTATTGGGCCTTCCAAAGCAAAATACTGCCAAGAAAAAAACAAACAGTAGCTGTGTTTATGCGTGTGTTCAAGTGTATGAGTTTCAGAAAGGGTAAATGTACAGTATGCGTACAATACTCATTGTTACACCATTACACCAGACAGCTATCATCTTCACGTCGACTTAAGCGTTTCCTGAAATGTGTTTTGAAGGTTTGCTGCTGGTAACAGGAAAAGGAACAATATAGAGGGGTGCGAGACAGCACCATCTATCTTGACGGGATACAGTTTACAGGTTCTCAACACCTCACATTTCTGCATTAGCTGTCTCTCCAGCACACACACACACACACAAACACACACACACAAACACATTCCCTCCCCAAGAGCAACAGGTGAGCTTAAAGAAAAGTGAGACAGGACACTTCACATGACTACTAAAGTACTGATTCATCATAAGTGCGACACACAGAAACATCTCGGCAGAGTCCATCCATCCAGCCTCACTTTCCTTTCTGTCCAGGCTGATGGAGTTGCTCCAGTGGCCAGTCTGCGTGCTGCCAGCCTCAGGAGTTGTTCCATTAGGTGTAAAAGCCCAGGTCCAGGAGTGATCAATGACCCAGCTCATCGGTCATCCAGGGGGGCTAACGGGTCGACGCCTGTAGCGATGGAGACGGATGGGAGGAAAGGATGGAGGGAGGGAGGACAGGAAGAGAGAAAAGGTGGAAGGGAAAGAGGGGGGATTGCGTGAGAGAGGTTATGCCAGAAGCTGTTAGTTTATAGCAAGGATTATTTTCAATGACGGATGAAACAACCATCCTTACCTGTTTTTCTCAGCTCACCTGTCATTCAACAGGCTCCACAGTTGTAGCAGAGAGTCAACAGACAAAGCATGGTACCATCACACCTTTCTCCTACCCCCGACAAGGGAAGGGTCTTTCCCCCTTTGTCCTTATCTCCCAGAGCAGGAGCTTCAAAGTCCTGACCCGGCATGGGGTCAGGAACAAAGGCCACATGGTCTCACAGTATCAGACAAAGGAGTTATAAGGAAGAACTTTCTTTTGTGGATTTACAAACATATTCTCAAGGACTACATGGCTCAATGACAGTAGTCGATGTGTTATATTGTGTGTTTCTCTCATTTACTTAGAGCGTTGTGTAACAGATTTCGGAACAGATTTCATGTTCCAACCAAGGGGGGCTGTCGCTGTCTTGGTGTGTGGGGCTGCATCAAATACCGTCTTAGCTTTGTTAAATTGCTGCACTAGTCCACACTTGACCGGTGGGGATCTCATTCTATTACGACTGTAAAGGCCGATTTATACTTCTGCGTCTCCGTTAACGGACAGACGCACGCACGGAGTCGGACGGACTGGTTGAATTTATACTACTCCGACGGCTCTGCGTGCTGAAAGCAGTTCACAGCCAGAACAGTAGATAACGCTGCACTGCGATGCTAGCTAGGTTATCGAAAGGTCAGAGCAAATTTACAAATGAACCATTTCATCAATAAAATAAGCACATTTTCAGCAACTACACTGTCCATTTCTCGTCACATTTTAATTCTGATGCTGATTTACATGTACTGTTTAGCTGAAATAAGAGTTGTAAAAACGTACAACAATGGCGGTCAAAGGATTCTGTTCTCTTGTTGGTCACGGCAATCCCGCCCCCCACCCCTGACGCAATACGGACCAATCATAGCCAAGGGGTATCCGTAAAAAGACGCACGGACAGACGGATAGTCAGGAAAATCAGGAGGCGTACGCAGAGCTGTGCGAGGGCTCTGCGAAGACACGCAGAGGGCGTTTCTTGAAGGAGAGGGCGTTCCCCGTGTGCGTGTGCGTAAAAACGCAGAAGTATAAATCGGCCTTAACTGTTAGCTGCTCCTGGCATTCTCTAATCCCTGTTCTCCTCTCTGTCCCCCCCACACATCCCTTGTGGTGTGGGGGGTCTGAGCTGTCAGGACCTGCCTGGTCGTCGGTCTACCAACGCTGGACCAGGTCGTCAACCGGAAACCAGTCTCTATGACGGCCAACAGCGAGTTTCCAGGTCCCATCCAACGTCTAAAAAGCCGAACAACAGATTTTTGGTGTTTCAAAACCCATTGACATTGTATGACTATGTTTAGCTTGTGTTCTGCTCCTCTCTCTTACCAACCTTCTCTGGAGGAGGGGATCCCTCTCTGAATTGCTCCTCCCAAGGTTTCTTTTCTGGGAATTTTTCCTTGTCTTCCTTTAGGGTTTAGGTTGGTTGAGGGGCAGTTCTATGGGCGTATGTGAAGCCCTCTGTGACATGCTTGCGTGTAAAAAGGGCTATACAAATACATTTGATTTGATTTGTAATTGATGTTTGAGTGTAACTTCCCTTCAGGTATAGTTAAGTCAGTCAATCTTGATATCAAAATAATTGTATCATACTGACAAAACCATTTATGAACGTTGTATTGTTATATTCTGAAGTTTAAGCATTCCATGGACATTTTAGATAACCGAACTCAAAGCTTAAAGCCACTTCACACCTCTGGGCAGATCCCAGGACGACGCCCAGGTGGGAAGTAACTGACCAATGACAGAGGTCACCTTCACATGGATACCCCTGTTCTTTGGAGTATAAAACCCCCAAACATACAATCACCCCCGCTTGTTTATAGGATTAACTTAAGGTGCACTCTCTAACCTATTCCTCATTACTTGCACATTCACTGAGCGCCCGGAACTTTGAAGAGATATTCTGTTTTCTATTCGTTGGACATAATGAACCATTGACTCCGTTCTTCAAACCGACAAAAGTAACTGCGATTTGCAATATTTCTTACTTGTGACATATTGACATGTTGTGATTTAATTGTTGATGTTTGATGATGATTTAACCTAACCATCTTTAGGTCAGTTGCCATTGATCATCCATTGTTACTATAGAGGCCTCTTCCTCTTTCCCCTCTTCCTCACTCTCTCTCTCTCTCTCCCTTCCCCCTTCACACGAGCCCTACGCAGCCATTGTGTAGCGCTCCCTCATTAGAATTTAGGCCTACTGTACTGCTTTAGCCCAACTAACTCATAACTTATCTGGTATGTATTCATTATAATTACATTTTTTCAAATAAATCACTGTGTATTGTACTTGCACATCTCTCAACGTTATATGATCTGCTCTACTTTCATAGAATTCACTACTTAAGATTAGACTGATTATTACGAGTGCTATTATTCAATATTATTAAATGAGGTTTCCTCTGTCCCTTTCACAAATCAAAGGTGGTACCCCGAGAACTACTATACTTTATTATAAATTAAGTATTGCTAATCTTAAACGTGCAAACCACGCTGTCTATTTTAATTAAACCGTGCTACAGGTTTAATGCATTTGCCAGTTTCAAAAGCATCTCAAATGGATCCTTTGTTATCAAAATCTTCAAAGATCAGTTCACTTATTGAGTTGTTTGTACCGCATACTGGAATCATGCTGTGCTGGTTCATGTTTTCACCTCAAACCTTTTAGTGACAGACTCAAGTATATCTGTCCATCACCATGTCCTACAAAACCAACTTTTTGTTTTTATTCTCATTTTCTCTTCTCCGCAGCAGCCATTGGAAAGTGCCTGTGTGTGAATGACTGAATGACTTGAATTGGATTAGCATTTATATGAAACTCTCTTTCGCCCGGAATCTGGCAGTAGGACTGGGATGCTCTGTCTGATGCAGTCTCTCTTTCTCCGGTGCAGGGAAGCGGAGGAGAGGAACGAGGGTAGGTGGGGTCGCACCCCAGGGAGAAAATTGGCACCCCCATCACCCCCCTTCACAAAACAAGACAGGCCTAATTAATCTGCTCTTTTACAAGAATCCAGGCAAGAGAAGTCATGGGGAAAATAAGTTAGGAGAGGAGAGGAGGAGACATGAGAGGTAAATAAGCATAAAAACAAATCATACAATCTGCCTTTTCCTTCCGCTGCCAGGAAAACATGGAGTCAGGAGGAGAGGTTTGTGTCACCCCAGCTGCCAAACTATTCAAATGAATTCTTGGCTCCATGTTTCCTTTCAATATGTCAGTCGGCGTGTCGGCAAAGAGGAAGGGAGATAAAGAGAAAAGAGAGCGCCGAACTCGGATGCCTGAATGAGATGTGCAGGAAGTTTAAACATTTGACAGGTCTTTTAAATGCACACTGCAAGCTTAAAAACAAACCAGTTGACAAGAACTACTGAACCAGTAGGGATTAAAAAGGAGCATCATCATCCTTGTCCCTGTTCCCATGTCTGTGCTTGACATTAGATCTCCTATGTTCTCTATATAACACCCTCTGTTCCAGGATGTATATCCACATCATGTAAGTGTCATGGTGCAAACACATCCCAGACTGTTCTGGTCCGGTCCAGACAGGGAGAACCAGTCATCAAACACAGGGACGAAGAAGTCTTAAAGATCCATCTTTTCCCAAGGCTCCAAGTGTTCACCTGATCAATACAGTGAAGGTGCTGATCACTCCATCTAGAACACTTACAACTGCATCCTCTCCCCTCATCCCTCTCTGTCTACTGTACCTTACTACAGCATGAGTCCTCTTCGCATCAACCTATGGTGCCATCTAACCTAGGGCTTGACTCAACTTAGAGATTGTTTAAAGGGCGTTATTGCACTGGGAGAACTTAATGAAGTTAATCATTCAAGTGATAGTTTTTGATAGTGTTAACGTTGTGTTTGACCCTGGTCTCAGACACAGGACACCCCCAGGGTCTGGCTTCTGTCTCTGTTTGTCAACATGTCTGATATTCCCACACAAATCATGTGCTCTGTCTAATTGTAAGGGATGGAGATACATATGGATTGGAGGGGGATTTGAAAATCCATCAGCACCCTAAATTAGTTTTGATTAAAGGCCATAAGCAGAGATAAGCAACCTGTCAATCTCTTTTGACTCAGCCGTCAGTAGAGATGAAGAGAGAAAGGGAGGACGAGGGAAAATAGTCAGAAGGGGAGAAAGAGAGAAGTGAATGTAAATCCATCTATTAATTACAGCTGCCCCACCAGTGTTTCAAACCCTGCTGGGAAGGCTAAACTGGAGAGGCAGAGAAACACTGTCTGTTTCGGCAAGGGGGCTGTTGTGTTCAGCGTGTAGCACTGCTGCCCTCTTTGGGTCAGTGCTGTCCCAGCACCAAAGGTTGATGAAGTTGGACACTGTAATGGGTCTTCCACGGTCGCTCATACTCCATGAACCCTTTTAAAGAGAGAATGGGTTACATGTACAGGTTGGTTGAGAATGTTTGTATGCATCTGTATGTGTATAAGAGAGGGAGCGAAGCGGTTAGGGTTAGGGTTAGGTAAGGGAGAGAACAATCTGGGATGGTTGGTGGTAAGAGGCATGAAAGCAGAGCACCACCACTGAGGAAGAGTGGGTCAGCAGACAGTTATACACTGCTCTCTCCCTCTTCCAAAAATGTTAAATGAAAACCAATTTGGCTTGTTTTGTTACCTGACAATAGCAGCCCGATCTTGAAAAAACTCTAATCTGAAGTATTGTTTGTGTTAAAGGAAATAACAAGATTGCTGAAATACAACAAAAAATACTCAAAATACAACAAGATAAGCTGTAGATGAATGAAAAAGGCATTGCCCATGGCAGGGGCCTGACAGGCATTTGAAGCATGGGTATCCAGGGCAACAGACTCTTGATAGCCGAGACAGAGATTATTGCAACCTTGGTAAATTGTGGGTGAACCCATACAGAGATGGATGATTCTAAGGGACGATAATAGTAGAGTTTAGGACACATTTGTGGCCTTGGGCTTTCTGACAGTATTGTGTTAGTATGCAGCCTTGTGCCAGCTAAGAACAGTATCAACCCTAAAATATGCAAGGCAAGTTCTTCAGGGGGTCAAAGAAATTGAAATTGACCACTTACATATTATAATGCAAATCTTGAACACAGCCTACTCGGTTTTAGAAACCCTCCTCTGATAGTCTGACTCCCAGAAACAGGAACGGTCTGAACTATTCCTCTGTGTCCTCTTATCTGACAGAGAAGACAAAGTAAGCCACACCACCCACTGACTCTCCTGGTCATTCTGATCCAGAAAAAAAAAGATTACCCTCATTTGTCAGACAATTTTCTAAGAGAAAAAGGACAAGAGAGCAAGTTTCATTCCCATCAGAGAACAAAAGGACTGCTACATTATTTTTAGATGAAGGATGAATTCCAGCGGCGTTTTAATCAATTGTAATTAATTCTACAGGAGCTGGCCAGTGGCTAGTAGCTGTCTGACACAACAGAGAACGGACGTAAAATATTGAACTGGGACGAGAATCCATTAATACCTCCTGTGGAGAAGCGAGGGACAAAACTGGCATCAGACAAGGTACACAATGTACACGGTCTCATTGGAATATCACACCAGCTGAACACACTGTTCTAATCTGAGAGCAGGTGAACAAATAGAAAATTTCTCTTATTTTTAAATAACCCTATTTCAAACAAATACTAATCGATTGTGATTGATTGATACATCTTTGCCAACTCACTTGTGCCAGGTTCATCCTTCCCTGTTTTATCTGAATTACCAGCACCACCTGCAGGTGGGTCTGAGCTTTGGTGTTTGATGGTATTCTTTTTACCCACCTGATTCACATTGAGCAGCCTGTTGAGTCTGTTGATGCTATTTTGGTTTATCTTGCTGGCGTTGCCAATGTCAACATTCTTGTGTATGGGCACCATGGTGGGCTGGTTGTTCTTAAGAAGAAAGAGAGAAAACAAACCTGAAACTGAAAGCACATTGAAAGCATAAAATGAATAGGGATTGTTTTGAGATTTGCTGTTACTGATCATGTAGAAAATGGTCATGGCTGGAGCACACAACATCCCGCTGGTAAATGTACATGTTTTTATTTTTTATTTTTTATTTTATTTTATTTTTTATTGAGAATCCTTGTTTTTCCAAGCAGTGCTTGGTAAATGTGCAATGTGCAATTGCACATTTTCTCTAGTGCCCTTGAATGTTTTACAAATGTAATGCAGGAAGAGACAGAGAAGGAATCCAGACCATGATGGACAGCTTATGGGAGGTTGTCATGACAAAGAAAGATTATTAACTTGACAAACTATAAAATATAAAAATTCCCAATAACTTTCCAATGAAACTGCACCTCTTATTAATTGTATAAACAAGCATTTAAAGTATGTCCCTTAAGTTTTATTCATGAAATAGTTTTCTGAGTTAAAGTTCCATTCTGTTCCATTACTCCATTGAAGTGATTGAACAGAAAGTTAATTAGCCCTAACCCTGGTATCACCTAAGACAGTAAGATCATACTTCTCTGTACCTTGCAGAAAAAGTTTATTTTCTGTAAATTATACAAGCCATTCTTTTAGGCACTGTACTGATTTGAAATAGTGTAAGGCACCCGGTCTTTCATAGCTATTTTCAAAATAGGGTGGATTCAGCCACAGTGGGACATCAGAACAAGTGATTTGGCTGTTCAGTGTCAAACCTCTGTGTGTTGTATTACGGTGGCATTAGTATTCCCTAGTCATGGTCTGACTTTGAAGAACCAGTGTGGCTGCTAGGCCACGTTCCACATCATGCCAGCTTAATGTAGCCTACTGGACTTCAGAATTCACAATTAATTTTCCAGCAGATGGAGCACTTTCACTGTGAACCAGACCAGCTCTAGAAGGGATATATGCAATGTCGGTTTACATTCTGCACTGATAGAAATGTAATGAATACATCACAGTCATTTGTTATGATAGCATAAACCACTTCTTCCAGTAGTATCAGGTTTTAAATGTATTTGCAATTTGGAACAACTGCATTGGTTCTGCTCCTCTCTATGTTCTATTGTTTAAATCCTAAATCAAATGTGATGTTTCCAAATCTTGAATAAATCCTAATGTTATGTAAAACAAGTATTTTAAATGCTAAGTAAATACAATTTGAAACATCAAAACCTTCATGAAGCCACATAACATTTCCAAAAGTCCATAAGTAAGTCAACAGGGAACAATGTAATTTTAAAAAGTATTAAACCCAATGTGCAAATCCAGTATAATAAGTAGTATATAAGTAAAGTGACGGGTGCTGGCAGCTGTGGAATGGAGTTGAAGGCTTTGTTCCTGCTGGATCTTGGGCAACAGAGAACAGTCTACAGAAGTAAGGGGTGGCGGGGGTGGGTCAGACAGCCCAGACAGGGGTCTACTGCTGATGGATGTTGAGCATGCGCACAACATGGTGGAATGGGGAAGACGTTTCTCATGGTAGGTGGCATGACAGATGACAGGCAGGGTGGGTGGTGTCTTCTGTGATGCCGAGGGCTCTGCTGCAGCAGTGTGTGGTGGAGATTTGCTGATGTCTACCCTGATAATCCTCTGCCATGTCACGCTGCGATGCCAGCGACGGTCATGATCAGATTTTGATTGGAGAACAAGCTGATTGTCCTGGTGGGAATGCAGCAGATGATGTCGTTTCTGGTGTGCAATTGCGGATTTGGCAAAAGTAGCTCCAGTTAGTCCCTGCTCTATCTGCTTTTTCCTCTGCCTCATCAGAACAGATCTCCTGAGATTTAAGGGAGGGCACAGCAGTCTAAATACCCTGCCTGTAGACTGTAAGCAGAAGCACGGAGGTGTGGTCTGGCCCGTGGAAGAGAAATCAGAGATTTATAATGTGCTTCTGTTAATCACAATCAGTTATTGTCTTATTATCTGTTCATGTATTCTGTCTTGTTATTCATTCATGTATTATATGAGAGTTCCTACCATAACCTGTTGGTCTAAGAAATAGGATCTTCCTGATTGACAAACATCTGCTGGCTGTTTGTAATCTTGTTTCCCCCTATTCCCCTTAAACACCTTCATGCCTCGGTCAGAGGTTGCTACTCTCACTGTAAGTTCTAATTGGTCATTTTTTGTTGTTGATGTGTACAGTAACTCTCTCTCCAATCAGCTGGTTGCTTACTGTATTACTGCAATGCCCAGAAGTGCAAGGCATGCCCCCCTAATGGTAGCACTGTCTGAGATTGCAGTAGCTCAACAGACTCCAGACTTTACAAAGTCAAGGTGGGTTGGGCTCAGGCTAATCTCATAAAGGGAAGTGCAACTCCTCGTGGTCTCTCCCTGTGTGGTTCCTTATTGCTGCAGATCCAATGAGAGTAGACAGGTGAGAGGCAAGAGCCCATTCTCTCCCTGACCTAGTTATCAGCTAGTGCTATAAGGGTCTTGACGAGGACCTGGGCTGACACAGGTTCACTGAACCCTGTGTCTCCCACTGGTAAAAGTAATGAGTCATGTTCAAAAGTACACTAGATAAATACATTTGTTTTTATGTGTATAGACCTATGCATAGAAATAGAATAGAATACTGTCAGCTTAGAATTAACTGTGGGAAACTGTATATGGTATTTCAGTGTGTAGGGGAATGACATAGTGAACAAGTATCTTTCTAGTGCATTCAACAGATATACATGTTTCTCCTCAATGCCCTTGGGCTGGGGCTGTGGCTGGAGCCTGCATTCCAAACACAATAAGAGGATTAGATGTCTAGCAATTGCATAACCCTTCTGAATATACATTAATAAAAATGAAGTATTCATTCAAGCAGAGCTTATACAAAAAAATGATGTAATGGGGAAAATCTACCACTGAGCTATACATCTCCTGTTTGAATGCTCATGCACACTCACCTTCCAACAACAGTTCTTTTATTTTCCATATTCATAACCTCTTGTTGCTTGATATTTTCTCTGTTTTGAGATCATCTTGGAATAACACTGTCATCGCTGACATCATAGCAAGATAATTCTAGAAGCAGGGCATGCACATCTTCAAAAAATAGTGTGATGAACTAAAATAGTAAGTTACTAAGACACATTGCCCGACTCGGCCATGTGCGAGGGTAACAAACAATTAAATGTTAGTTACAAAGTTACAACTAGTCATTAAATCATAGCAGGCTTGCATCTCAGGCCATTTCCCAATATATTGAGGTGCGCTCAGGAGGAAACATGTTCCTTCCTCTGACATTCATGCTTCAGAGACACTTTGTTAGTACCACTTTGTTAGTACCACTTTGTTTGTACCACTGTGTGTTTGATCTTGTTGTTCAATAATTATAAACCCAGAACCTGAACAAGATACCAGGTATGTTATTGTTCTTTAGGCAGAATAGAAAAAAGAAGACCAGTTTATCCCTGGCAGCTGTAAAAGGTTTTAGTTTTTGATATTCTGGGACACAAAAGTCTTCTAGCAGATTTCAGGCAGTTGCATCATTTGTGCACATCTCATCTGTTGTCACTGGATGATATAGATTTAAATAATTGTACTCAGAAGAAATGCAGGGGGAGGGTATCTAGGTTTCTTTCAAACAAGCATGTTCTCGTATTAGTCCCATTGGAATAAGAGCTTTGGGCCAAACTGGTACATTTAATAATCAGCTTTTACCAGACTTTCCCACACCTCACCTGATCCACGTATTGGGACTATTCAGAATAGTCATAAAACAAACATGTTGGTGTTCATGTAGAAGGCTTTCCTTCTCACTGTGGTTATTTTAATTTGTTGTTGTTCTAAATGCCATTCTATTGTATTTGATATTTCCTAATGCCACAGCTTACATTTTATTCCTAGGCCTCAATTCTCCCAAAAATGAGGGAATAGCCTATCCAGCACGATATTCCTCCTTCAAAACAGTTTAGACAAATCACAATGTACCTGACTTAATCTGACATCTTTTGAAAGGTTGTCTGAAAATGTAGCATGCCTTCCTTATTCTGTCTCTAAGGGTCACTGTAAAATTTCAGAAAAATAAAGACAAAACAACATGTACAATTAGATTGTGAAAAAATAAGTAAAAAATCTAATCCACCAGATGGTACTTTATCAGATTTTATTTTCATTTGAATTTGTCTAAACATTAACCTAACAAACATTGTTTTTTGTTATTATCAAGTTGCAGGTATGAACCAAAAATCACAGCTGTTGTTGAACTTTAATAAACATCACCAGACAAAATGACAGTAATAATGTTGTTGCATTGTGATTATGCAGCTCATTGCTACGGTTATATAAATAGGGTCGTTTGACCGGGGTGTTTAGGTGTCTGGTTTGTTTTGCCTGTCCAGCTGACACTGAAGAAGCTTCATTCTCTTACATAGATCCGTGTACATTTCACATCATCTGCTGCGAAGATCTGAGGGGAAAACACAGATTTTCATGTTTAAACAAAAATATAACTTTAAACTCTTCTCAACAAATGTCATCTAGCAGAAAGCTATGACACTTGTCAGAGATTTGTGACTATGAGGGTCTACTGTACTGCCAACATCATGGACGCACTCCTTGTAAACCCTTTATACATTATCTTGGGGAAGTGGTAGTTGTCAATCGACTTTAGATCTTGGAGCTCTTTTCCAACAATATTATATTCAATACGTACATTAAGTCAGCTAGCAGAAGCAGAAATATATTGTTCCTAGTCCTTTTTCTAACAAGTTTAACAGTGCCTACCATAATGTAAGGTTGTCTGTTACAATTTCAACATGGTACAACTCAAGGTATCACTGGTGTTTCTGACTGGCTTGTAGGTGGCATTTAACTGTATAACTCGAGAGAGTTCTCAACTCAGCATAAAACTTCCCTCCGTATGCCTGCGCCTCATCCATTAATTCTATAAAGCGGGAAAGTTATCCCTTTCTTCTCAGCGTGAGGAATACAAGGTGTTGCGTGAGAGAGTGTGAAATGGTTAAAATGTGTGAGTCTCAAAGCGAATGTGTTAGACTTGAGAGCCCTCATCACCATAATAGATGGGACGGATCTTATATCAATTCCAAATAGGCCTTCAAAATTGTACAATGTTGCCCTCTCCTAAGTGTTCACTACTGTTCTCACCAATATGAGCTCATCGCCGTTCAATTCTCTTGTCCAGTATGTCTTGGGTCCATCTCCTTCCACAATGGTTTGCTTGCAGCATATCTTATTCTCTGTTTCCCAGGTAGCAACACTCTGTTGAAAGAGGGGTGAGAAGGATTTCTGTGAAGTAAATACAGATTAACATTTAATCTGCGGCAATGTACTACGGTACCGTACGTACCACAAGCTAATGTACCGTAATGTGCTCTGAAGTACTGATGTGCCTTCATATGTCTGCCTCAAGGGGGACTTATGCTGCGTTCATGTTTTCATTGGAATATTGATAAGATATCTGGGTGTAAAACTTGATTGCAATCGTTGACACAGTTGATTTTCTGAAATTAGCCAATAATTGTTTTCATAACTTTGTTTGCTGACGCAGAAGTGATTTATGTTGCCCCTACTGTTAACCTTGCTCTATTAAAACTTTAGATGGGTGACAGACTAAAGGACAACAACTTTTGAGTCTTAGGAAACTGTTAAGCCTTGGAACACCATTCTTCCAAAACGTGTTCCCTCCTTTGGATTTGGACAATAGTGGTGGTCCAGGTTGTGTCTAGGTTGGTCCAATTACAAATACAATTTAAAAAAAATCACCTTTCTAAGCATGTTGACGTATGATATAAATAAAAAAACGTAAGTAAAATATTCAGAAGAATATATTTGGTTACCTTTATAAAAAGCATCACATCTTGTGTAGAGACCTGCATTCCTAACAATTCTTGACCATGGTGATGTAATCTATACAAATACTGCTGCTACTACTGTTAAGCTTTTGGATGTGATGTGCTCTCTGCTTTAGCAGAATTGCCTTTCAACATCCTGTTTGATGTTCCTCCAAGAAGACTGACATAGGTTCATAGTCTCTGAGACCTCAATGCTAATCACCATATCAAAAGTGGGTGAAGCAATCAAACCCTGCTGAGTTGTTGGCCCCACAGAGACTATCCAGAACCATAGAGTACAGATCTGAGCTAGGCTTTTTTCAAACTCTCACTGCCCCTTTCTAACACACCAAAAGGCACAGAAAGTTGATTAGCCACGGCCCCGTTCTCCACCATCATTAGTCTCTGGCACTGACTACAAGGATTTGCTTTCATTCTCTCCCTCCACTCTTCTCCTTTTTATCTACTTTCTCGCTTCCTCTCCAAATCGACTTTCCAACAATTCTCAATTGTCTCTCCACCCCCAACCTCTCTCAATACATTTGTTCTACTTGTATTGTATATAAAGGCTTGCATCATGTCAAACATACCCTGGGCTCTGTCATTTCCTTGAAATGCAGGGATGCACCACAAAAAAACTATTTTGAGGTCAAACATATTGACAATGGAAATAAGCTTTCTAACAACCACTGTTAAATCTCCTTTTTTCACTTTGATATCCCAAGAGAGATGACACCCTTCCTGGATTCTCCTTATCAATCCCTGGCTAAACAGGACAGGCTCTGGAAGTGAGAAGGGCTCTCTGATCTATTCAAATCCCCTGATTAAAGAGAGCTTTTAACCTTGTGCCAGTGTTAACCATAATCATCTCTGCCAGTGACAGATCAGTATGTAATCCCTTTAACCATAGGGCAGGCCATTTAGGCCATCCCCTCCTCCATTCAAACACACAAACCTACCCCTCTCTGGTCGGCCCTCTAGAACCAGCCAGTTAATCAGGGCTGAATATGAGACTATTTGAGATAACTTTTCAATTATTTTTTGGTGCAGCTGTGATCAAATGTCAGGGGTCCAATACTGGGGAGGAGTCTTGTTTTTTTATTTTTTGAATCTTACAAAACTCTCAAATCAGCAATTATTATAAAAACATATTCATAAATATTGAAAATACTAATCAGGTTACAATTTTGTGACTGCACGTCACATACTTGTTTCTGCATGCCTTACTTTAAGACAATTGAATTTTTTAAACCAATGAATGGATCAATTTACTCAGTTTAGATCAAATCAAACTGAGTGGAATGCCCTGGTAATTCACCACCGGCTCCTCTCACTCTCCATCATGTTACCTACAAACAATACCTTGCATTTCCTGCCATCAACAGTCTCCTCATCAAATTCCTTGCCGATGTGGAAATTGATCTCCGTTGTGCGCACGCTGGTAGAGGTCTTGATGTAGAACTGCTCTCCAGTCTGGCGTATCTCTACATGGGGCTTGGACGCTGCAGCGCCAGCCACCTTACGCAGCATGGCATTCACACCTACACAGGAGTAAGAAGACAGGGCAAGTCAGAAAGATACGTGGTGAATCAAATCATTAAAATGACTTACTACACATTGAGAAAAGTATTTTATTACACTCTGAATTGTTCAGTGAAAATGTCAGTAGCAATATGTCATCTTATTCCCCGTGCATGAATTGGACAGCACTCTATTTGGCAGTTCAAATCGAATATATCTTGGTCAGTCACCTGTAATTGTGTGTTGTGCAAACTTTGATAACACTGACCTCACAGTTTACAAGGGGAATGTATTGAACTTTCGATGTGGTTAACAAGGGCATGATTGGAGGAGTTTAATTTCAACATTTCGTCTTGAACATGAAAATGAGACAGCTCACATGAACATTTGGCAGGGGCTATTCATGAATGTATACAAATATGTATATATATATTGAAACAAACATTATATATGTAGTATCTATGGTATATAATGTATTTGTGTATATGCATAAATGTTTTATATCAAGACAATGTTAAATTATGAAAATATATTTACTAGCATTTAATGCAGATTGATTAATTAATAGTGCTAATTTTTATAGATTCTTCAATTAAACTTACATTCATAAATTTGGTAATTTCAAATTTCTATTAAAAAAATTACATCACATTCCTATCATCTGAATCAGAATGTCTTAAGAAAGGTCCAATGTTTACCATTAGGTTCTATTGAAACTACTCACTTTTATCCTTACAGAATCTCATATGAAAATCCAAGAAGAACTAATTGATAATAATGAATAACTACAACAAAAAAATAATTAGGTCACTTTATGAATCTACTCAAAGTCATTCAATGGCAACACATAGATTCAGCACCCATGATTATTCTTGTGGTGAAAAACAATAAGTGAAATGAAAAGCCTGCGTCCTCAAATTCCTTAATGTGTCTATTGTAGTCCAGACATGGACAGAACCCGCACACAACAGAATCAAGTGACCCACTTCTCCCTCTCCATCATTTAATCTCAGTAATGAGTAAAGACTAAAAGAGAAAAAGAACAAAAGATGGGACATGAGAATTCTATTGGGGTCTACAGACCCTGTCTGGCGTTGCCAATGTCTGCCCCAGTTAAAAGCTTTACATGAACAATATTAACAGCCACATGCAGGTCAGTGTACCGTTCTTCTCACAAAACCATGTCCGTTACATTTTACATTTTCAAAAATGTTCCCTGCATCTTTTCAAGACCAGATTTCTTTTTTTTTAAAGCTATTTCAGTGTACATGAAACTGATGCAGGGATATCTCATTGTGCATGGTACTGGAGAAAAAAAATGAAGGAAGGGAAAAGATAGTCAGAAAGAGAGGACAAAATTAAGGGCTTACCGAGAGCTTTGAGAAGTTCATCAAAATGCTCACTGCTCTTCATTTTCCAAGTGCCAGTAAAGTTGGACATGTCTGCATAAGCTGAGAGGGTCTGTGCCTGTAAAATAACCTTTTTTGTGCCGTGTTCTCTTCTTTCTCAACCGCCTAAATGTCCTCCTCACAGTGTCTCTCTTTCGGACTCCCTGTAGCTAGAGGCCGCCTCTCTACAACAACTGAAAGCAAGTGTATCTCCCTTTCTTTCACCCCTGTGTTCTTAGACTTTTATTTTTTAGTAACACCCTTCGTCTAGGACGTGTCTTCCTCAGCGTGTCTCTCTGTCTGGGTTGACCTGATCTCTGCCACTAATTGGAGTTGCTGTGTCTGAGCTGACTCTAACTCTCCCCCTAGCTGCTCTGTCATACTATTGCAACAATATATCACTAACATTATTCCCAGAAATATGAATGCACGCCAACCACAATAACCAGTATATTATTAACAATACTTCCTTCGTAATAATAAAGTATAGCACTTGAAAGTTTAAACATTCTACTTTGAATTACATGCCTATATCTCTGATCTATGAAAATCATGAATCTCGTTAGATAATAATTCATTGATATGCCTAAACTATACTCCAACAGACAAACTTTGACAGTGTTGTCTTTGCACTATGGTATATGGGACATCATCATTTATTAATGTGCCTGCTCTAAATTAATTTTGACCGGAAGGTGCCAGTGCCACTGCAACATACTTAAAACTGTTAATTGTAGCATATTGACACACACACACACACACACGTTATGTGAAAACAAATACCAGAAAATCGAAATGACAGTCAGCAAACCACTAGATGTCACTGTGCGCTCCATCTTTTATGCCTGAAGCTTTGGATCTTCTCCCGGCACATTGGGAACAAACAGGAAGAAAGCCCCAAAGCTTCAAAAGGTTTCAGGACAGCCAGGAAAGCTTTCTGGCAAGTGTGGGCATCTACAAAATGTGACTGGATCCAGTAGGACATCTGGGTAGTTTTGGTATAACCAACTCCCAAACTAACAATTATGTATATATGACAGAATGGTTCTTTTCTAAGGATTAGCAAGCCATACTAGAACACAATGATTGCATTGATTTACTTAACAATTTTTTACTCCACCTAACTCGTCCCTTACCTGCTCCAGTTTGTACAATACATACACTCGTTTGAAAAAATAGGTTATATATTTACGAATGATTGCTGATGATGATTGCGGATATGGCCAAAGCCATATCCCAAACCAAAAATTAAAATGAAAAATTAAGTGTGGCCAATTTGTTATTCCTTTTGGTTTAGGATCAGACCCTCAAACTTCTGAACCTTGACTCAGAATTTTAAAAGAGCTATAAAAGTGCATATAACTGTAGGCTGGGGGATTCCCCAGAGAGAGAAAAAGTAGAAATAAGAGGGCAGTTGAAAGAGGGACAGAGGGGGAGAAAAGAGAAAGAGGGTGAGACAGGGATAAAGAGAGAGAGAGGAAAGAGCTTGCGAACTAGCAAGCGAGTCAGAGGCTGACTTTAGAAAGAGAAGCAGCAATTCTTCACAGAACAAAAGTATGTCATCAATGTGAGCGTCAGCCACCAGACACAACACAGATAGACCTGAAAGAGACCAGAGGAGATATTATGAATGACATCAAATTGGCCCTGCTGGGCAGCAAAGGAGCTGGCAAATCAGGTGAGAGATTCACCGGACTTTACGTGTTATGTCATCTTTGATGGAGAAATCCACTGGGTGAGAGTGGGGGAGGGGGGTCTTCATGGATCCTTTTGTGAGTAAAAAGTACAAGTAGAAGCCGCAACCAATACTTTAACTTGTTTGACATATGGCTTGAAATACATGAGTCTTCCAAGATGAATGTGTGGTGTTTGCGAACACATACTACAGACTAGTACACTAGTGTGTATTAAGTACACACTTCTGGTGATACTAACATACAACAACAATACATTTTGAAACAGAGAGTTTAGGTTAACTACATACAAAAACATTCCTATGAGCGACTAATTTTTTCCTCTCTGTATCTGGACAAGTCAGTTTGAGAGGGAGATCACAAAAAGTGACTGCATGGTGTCCTGTTGAATAGGTATTCAGAGACCAAGATTGTTGAGACAGAGCCCTGATGCATGTGTTCAATAAAACAGTGGGACATTCCTATTTTGTGCCAGACAGAACAGAGTGCAGGGTGGTTTCTGTGGAGATGTGTAGACATGCAGACACACACACACACACGCACACAAACGTACACACCTACACAAAAGCAGTGGCACATGAAACAAGAAATCAATCTATTTCAGATCTTCAGATTTTCAAATGTAATCTAGTTTTCTGCCTGTCTCTTATGTTTGTATCCAAAGACACAGTATATGATTGTGTGAGTCTTTTAGGAATATGTTTGTTTGTGTGGTAGAGTTTGGTTGTAAAGTATGTTTTTTTGCATGTGCCCTATTCATGTGCCTTCAATTCCTTGACTTTCGACATATTTGCTTACGTTACAAAAAGCCAATGCAGTTGTCACACTGTGTGATGACATCCCAGTGTTCTACTGAGATTGAAAGCTGTGACCCCAGAGGCCCATAACTCCAGCCTTAAACTACACACACACAGAGGATAGTGTGCTCACGGCCTAGAAGTTAAAGAGAGCAGAAATTACCGCTTTGGTTGCCAAATATGCAAACATCCCTCATTTGTTAAACCATTCAGCCCTTTCATGCATGGGTACAGTTTCACTCCTCCATCCTGTAAAATGTGGCACCCCTAACCCTTAGGTCTGCCTGATCATGTGATTCCTATTTTAGCATGGTAACTTCTGAATGATGTGTATACTAAATTGACATTTTTTTTGCCCCATTTACCTCTAGCTGTCTTAGTAAGGTTCCTGACAAAGCGCTTTATTGGAGAGTATGCCTCAAATGCCAGTAGGTGCTTTTTTTTGCCAACCTTAGAGGCAGGCTAGGTAGTGGCCTGACAGTGGGGACTGACTTCTACTCATTGAGTAAAACTGTCATGGGATCTATTTGCTCACGATACCCCGTCATCTAGAGTCTTTTGTTGGTTAACAAATATGCTAACTATAAGACAAAAATGACTCGTGTTATGAATCTCACAGTTACGCAACTGATTGTTTTCTTTTTATGTTATAGACTCCTTGTACCACAAAAGACTTTCTGTCGATGGCAGACAGTTGAACCTGGAGATGTATGACCCATGCTCCCAGGTACAATTCCAATGTGCAAAAGAGTGACAAATTAACAAAACAACAATAGACTTACTTTGGAATTCTGACTTAAATACATGGTAAGGCAGTGTTGACCAGGTAAAGTTGTTACATGGCTTACTTCCAAGACTTGCAATTCCTCCAATCATGGAGGGCATAATCACGTGATTTACTGCGTACAAAAGCTAAAAAGTGTTATCATTATACCAAGTCTTTTCTAATGTTAGTGTTTACGCAAAACTTTTATATGGTTTTAAACTTTAGTTTAAAAGTCTATGTGCACTTAAGTTCACTAGATGATACAATGAAGGACTATGCCTGGACATGAATTTCTCCACCTGGCTCATCTCATGTCCTAGACAGGCAGAAAGAGGGCTGGGTGGAATAAACGGCTGTGATGCCCACTACCCCATTCATAACTCACTTAAAGTTGGGGATTTTAATAGATTCATAAGTGTATCCTGTGTGATTTGTGCCAATAATTCTACATTTGAAGGTGAGAGTTATATAACCTGGTTGATGCATAGCTGAGAAGGGCAGAGACCTGAGAAGGCTTTATTGCAAAGTTCGGCTTTATTAGAAACCCTACGGCCAAGAAGAAAAGGCTTTGGAATAGTTTTCTCCACAGTGCTTAATATAAATCAGGACCTTAAAGGAAGGCTACGGTGAATGCTTTCACTTCTGTCCTTCACAGTGGCCTGTTCGTAAAATAAATGAATAAGTCTTTAAACAGAAGAACAGAGACTAAAGAATGTTTTTATTTTACTTTTTAAGGCACTTGTTCCCAAGAGTTCCAAAATGTGCAAGGGCCCATGGTTTTTTTCCTGACACAAGTCAACATTTTTGTCATAGTGAGAATAATATTGTGGCAGGAGAGTCTCATGGTGGCTTTGTCATGTCTTTCTGAAACAGAGTTAAACCAAAAGCTAATTGTAAGATTGGCAGGGGGCAAGGTATAGTCAACCAATGATCTTGAGCCACTACCTATGACTGCTAACGTGTGCTACCTGTGATGTGACTCATAGAGCACAGAGGCCAAGTGTGTCCTGGAAAGGCCTGTGGACTGGGCTGACGGCTTTCTGGTGGTCTACAATATCAATGACCGAACTTCTTTTATCAACGCCAAGAGCATCCTTGGGCAGATAAGAGATGCACACGTGGAGAACTGTTGGGGGTGAGTGCTGGTCTCATCAAAAGTGGAGTTTTATGTCAGTAATAAATATACCCAGGATTCAAAGTCAAGGTTTGTGGTGAACATGCAGGCTGGAAAAATATTGACTGGGGTTCAAGGCCCAAGGCTTGCTTGGATTAATTAGGTAGCTTGATGAACTCAACCCAAAACAATCATTTTCTGTATGCCAGGTCTTGGAAATCCAAACATAAAAAGATTCCAAAACAAGTTCTCATGCCGTGGAATATTTTATAGGGATTTGATGTGCTCCTACTAAACAGCGCTCCACCAGTTAATGAAAGCCCATGTTCTCCTTGATACCTATAGACAAACTATTAACTGCAGCTGGTAAATTTGAATTAGCCTTATAGTCAATTTGGTATATCTGGAGATTACTGTGTTAAACTGGTAAACTGCCCCTTCTCAATCAGAGAGGTGGATGTGCCAGTGTGCCTTGTGGGAAACAAGCAGGACTTGTGCCACGCCAGACAAGTGTACGAGGAGGAGGGCCGATGCCTGGCGCAAGAGAACCACTGCTACTTCCAAGAGGTGTCTGCAGCTGAGAGCTACCAAGACATCGTCAACCTTTTTACTGGCCTTATTCGCAGGGTAATGGTGCACCACAAATACCGTGCTGCTGACCGGCGCCACTACAGTGGCTCCAAGTCTATGGCCAAGCTCATCAACAATGTCTTTGGAAAAAGAAGGAAGTCTGTATAGCATCAGAGACTGTGATTGACTGACAGTTAGACTGTCAAGCTATCGGCTTGGTAAGTGAGGGTAAGGAAGTCAAAACGTGTAGCGGGCCCTACGTAGATTTGTTTTCTTTCTAGCTGTATATGGTAAAGCTCACATAGACCTTAATATTTTTAAGGTGATAATAAGTTGAAATATGAGCATCCCGTACAAATAATTACACAAAAAATGGGTTAGTCAAAGCTAAATATAAGCTTGTGGAATACACATATGTTTTTCTATCTCCTTGGTATCATTGTAGTATTGATTAGATAGGAGTATTCAGGAGAGTCATGTTTGCATGAAATCAAAATTACTATTGAAATGTGTTATTGAAATGTGTAAACACAATTTACGTTTGTAAATGCGGTACAAAAGTGATCTGTTCCAGAGGAAATAAAGTCAAATCTGATCACCTTAAAATGTTCTGTTTTAGAACATGACCTAGAGACTAAAATCTGACATTGGATAGCTATTATAATTAGATTTTTTTTTTAAGTCACCCTATTGCCCCACTAGATGTCCCCAGATGTCTAAATCTTCAACACATTGGGATAAGCTGATAAATTCCTTGTTGTTTGTCACTGACCGCATGTCTCAGCATCTCATTCCAACTCAAGACCTTAAAAACCCACATCTTTAATCAAAAGACAAAGTATCTTCTGTTTCAGAACCATTGAGCACAACAAAACAATGGATTGCAATGGTAATGTTATTGTCAACTATGGTTAAGGAGGTGTGGGTGTGGAATTGCCTACCAACATACAATCTGTCCTAAATGACAAAACTGAAAAGCACTCCAAGTGAAAAGAAACGTCTTGCTACACAACACATGCAAGACACAGACACCTTCATGTCAAGCCTTGAAATAAGAACACGACTCAGCAAATGAGAAAAGAAGCTACCAATTTCATCAGACACAAACCACAGGTATCTTCCAACACATTTCATGTTAAAAAGCAAGTCTCTTAGCACAATTATGCAAATAGGTTTCAGACCAGGGAAGCCAGGGTAGTCTGTCAAATGATAATGCATAGTGAAGTATTTGGGTAAGTAGATAGGTATCATTTAAAGAAATGGTCTGAGCTTTGTATATGAGCCTGGTGATTTGGGGAAAATAGTCTATAGTTTGATGAAAAAAGCAGATTGCAGTGGTTGGGTTGAACGCAAAACTATATACACACGCACACACACGCACACACACGCACGCACTCACCCACACATACATCTCACACACGTGACAAGAGTACCTGAGGATAAATGCTGCGTTTGGAGTTCAATAAGTTCATTCTAAAAGACCCCAGGAACAGACCGAGTGGAGTGTGACTATTGAATAATTGATTCAAAGAAGGGAGGTGCCACTCATCAGACCGGAGCATGATGACTTTGTAGAATGAACATAGTGTTAGGCACCGTTGACAGTTTTACGGTACATTTTTGCCAGACTTTCAACACTACAGTACACACAAGAGGCGGGACCACGCTTCACTGGCACAAGGCAAGCAAAAGGACATCCAACTGATCATTTTAAAGCACGCGAGGTTTGATCAATTTAGTTTGAAAACGCTGGGAGAGAGAAAGTAATTATGGATATAGGGTGGTTTACACGAGCTCCAACTAAGGCAACATTAAAAACAAAATGAAGTTAATAACAACCTTAAAAATTCGGCTTTGCGTTCCAGCGTCAAGAAGAGAAGTGTTCGAACTGTGCTACGGTCTCGTCGAATAGGATTGTTTATATCCGCAACGATGGTATTGGACAAGGAGGACAGTGAGTGCTCGAATAGCTTTTTCTTCAATTCTGTCCACTGAATGGCATGAGGTATGAGTCTAACGTTGTAACGTTATGTTGTTGGACTTGATGAAAAGGATACTAAACTTAATCAGCTCTTCTATTTATCGAATACAAAAACAGTACAGAATAGGTCTACTTTGATTTCAGGGTAATAGTACCATATCGCTTGGGTACAGCTGATAAGTACTTGCCATTGGCAATCATCTTCTGCATTAAGCCTCAGAAAATGTTTGGGCCAAAAATTAGACATCTGTGTGCCTGCCCCACTATGTATGGTCCTCTGTTTTCCATTAATACAAGTAATGTATTTTAATGCAGATGGAAAGCCTAAGGGCTGTGCTGGCTGCAAGAGGGGGATCAAGGACCGCTTCATGCTCCAGGCTATAGGCAGATACTGGCATGAAGACTGTCTCAAGTGTGCCTGCTGTGACTGTCGCCTGGGTGAGGAAGGCTCCACTCTCTACACGAGAGCCAACCTGATCCTCTGCCGGCGAGATTACCTCAGGTACAATTAAGAGGAACCTCCAGTCATGTCCCAATCCCCAATATGCTCTCTAGACTCTGGCATTCAGCAAGAGATTTTTGTAATTGGGGGGTATTCACTCATAACTTTTCACACAAGAACCTAGTAGTTGGATTGAGATGTTGTATCATATCAGTTGGCTACCATGGAGATATGGTGTCGCTGCCAATTCAATCTGCTTAATGTCTTCTCCACACTACTACACCCATGTGCAAGTCTTGTGTTAAAATCCAGCTGGATTTGGTTGAGAGTAAGTCTCTCATTAGCTGCACTGGTTTAGAGGGGGAAAACCCTTTTGACAGTTTAATTGGTTAAATTGCCTCCTGTTTTCCTCATCATCATAACCTTCAGGCTGAAAGCCTTTGAAGAGAGGGATTAAAACCATGTGATTTATTTTAATTGGACCATTAGTAAAGAATTAGCATCAGGCTTGTAGCCTCCTTAAGCAGAAACACCAGACACATACCAAGGCTGGTCAGAACATTCTGTGCGTTAGGGCTTGCTTGCTTTTATGTTCTTGTTTGTTACGTGTTTATGACAATGTCATTTGTCATCAGAAATCCGGATTTACTCTTGGTCAATGTCTGATCTCCCTTGCACAAATCTCATCCATGTCAAGACTTAAGTAGGCTAGATAGTGCTCACCATACATTTGCATGGTTTATATAGAAACTTTACTAAAACATCAAATGTATCTTAAGTTCACCAAGGTTTTCTTGTATTTTATGTTTTACTTAATGCAACCAAGGGGGTTTTGTATAGCACCTAATCCACTGCGCTCTCTCTCTCTCTCGCTCTTTCTTTATCTCTCTCTCTCTCTCTCTCTCTCACACAAGGCTCTTTGGCTTGACAGGGAACTGTGCAGCATGCAGTAAGCTGATCCCTGCCTTTGAGATGGTGATGAGAGCCAAGGAGAATGTCTACCATTTAGACTGCTTTGCCTGCCAGCTCTGCTGCCAGAGGTAAGATTAGGCAGCGCAATTAGCTGATTGAAATCGATTATTTTCACTTCTTACGTAGCAAGGAGCTACAGTATCTCTCTTTTTGCCCTGAACAAGTAACTAGGCTACATGTACTTTACTTTCAACCCCTGGATCGACAACGATGGCCTATGTTTTGTCTTCAGTGTTTTCAAAGAATCACAATACTCAACCTAACCAAGACTGGACATATTTGTAACTGATTCATTACATTAGAAGCCCTTGTGTTTTCCCTTTTACAGATTTTGTGTGGGGGACAAGTTTTTCTTCAAGGACAACATGATACTTTGCCAGCTGGACTATGAAGGAGGGAATTGGAAAGGAAACGATGAGAAACAAGTTCAGTGAATGCTTCTGCTCTCTGCTGGTCAGATTCCAGGCTCATCTCAGTGAACCTATGTTCAGCATTAGTGCTAAAATGCACAGAAAAGCCACAGATATACAGCAATTTATATTGCTGTTTTCAGACTCTGGACTCTGGACATGCTCCGTGAAGTGAATTGCTAAGTGTATCATTGTGTTCAATATATGTACAAATGTCTGTTATTTTTTTACTTTAGAAGTTGATGGATTGAGTATAGTTGACTCTTAACTGGATGATACAGACTCTGAATTGATCCAACAATTTATTTGGATGATAATGAAAAGTATGAGTGAAATCTGGTGGGTGCAAAAACCCTGGAATTTGCCTACTGGCAACTAAAAGAGAGACCACTGCCTGCTGAATTACATTTACTTACTGAGTGAGAATAAAGAATATTGCACAGGAAACACTTTTTTTCACATACTTTTACAACTTTGGTAGTTTATTGTAACTCTGACAATATTGCATAGCAGCTGTTTTACTGAGCTTGTGTGAAGGAATGGAAAAACAAAACACCCTGTACTCCACTCCTGATGTCCTAACCCTCAGCTAGCAAACCTTAATTGAAGTGGCCAAAAACAAAGCTGCAAATTCACAGCTCATCTGGGTTTAATCTAATGGCAACCGTCACATTGATCAGGATTTGATACATCACTTGATACCTGAGACTAGCATAAGCGTCCCAAAAACCTTAGTAATGGGCAGAACACAGTAATGTATATCCAATTGAGTACAAATGCATGTGAAATTGTGGTTTTCTATGAAATCCGACATAAACATTGAAAAGGAGATTTCATTAAAACCAAAGAACATAATTATTGTTCAGCGTTGTGCATTAGTGCAATGCCATCTACTGGTACTGTACTGAAATAGAAACTGCACTTCCGTTTTCAGTTTCAGTGAACAAGGAAGTGCCTACAAGGGTGACGCGCACATCATCCACCTGACATCGTTTCATTTGGAATAACATTTTAGTTGTTAGTGTTTTACGGTTGTCTGCCAAGGATATTTTATGCATAGAAAATGTCGATGTCAACATTTCAGAAAGTGACGCTGGTGACTTGTCTCGTGCTATGTGTTGCTTTACTTCTTCCTAAAATGCTGTTATCCCGTGGGAAGAAGGATGCTGCACACACTGAAGGTATTGTTTTTCCTGTCTTTATATCTATTGCAGGTTGTTAAATAACTACCCATGGACGCTTTCATTTGTTAATGTTGTATAGGATGTTGTTATTGCACTGTCCTATCGTCAGAATTTGGGGTGATGTTACTGCTGCTTGGTGTATGTTTTTGATGTCTAGTCCCGGATTATCAGATGACTGACTGTACCCTATGCAGTATTTGTATTTTGCTTTGGATAAAACAATAAACCAAATGAATAAAACGGAAAACGAAAATGTTCCTTCCCCATCTTAACCATAGATTATTGCGTCGTCGTCGAGTTTAATTGTCTGGTCCTTGCAGTAAACGTACATTCCTGTTGAAGGCGCTCGCATCAAAGCCTCACCATATCACATAACAGAATTTTAAATGCAACACATGGCTTTCTGTAGTAGCCTATTATATCATATTGAATTTGTATGAATATCATGAAGCCAATCAGTCATTTTTCAGTAACTGATTTATCCATTGTTTTGTTTATAGATTTTAGACAATGGGAATCAATGGAAGTAATTCATGAGTATGGCAACTACTCAGTCAATCATGTCAATCTCCTGTTAGGTAGTCCAGGACGCTTTCCACCGATGGTGCATCGGCAAATGGCTCCGGACAGCCAGGGACAGAGCACTTTGGGGTCCCAGTTCTCCAGGAGCCACAACACTGAGGCCATAGCTAGGGCTAAGGGAGGAGGCACAGGTGCAGGAACTGGAGGGAAATCCAACCTGGCTGGACAGATTATACCAATCTACGGGTTTGGTATTTTGATGTACATTCTCTACATATTATTCAAGGTGAGAATATGGATAAGGGGGATGCATGCTTGTGCAGACAGATTTAAATGTGGTTGTTGTACATGGATAAACAGTATGCATGCACTATTGAGTCATGAAATGTGCATACTTTGACTCAGAGACAAAGACTAATATTTTCACAATTATTGAAGCAAAATTCTCTCTCCCTCTCTCTCTCAGATTACCTCAAAGGGGAACAACAAACCGACAGAGACCAAATTTCCATCTGTTAGATCTGAAAACCTGAAGAGAAAGATCAGTGAGTATTAGTTTGTGGACTTTATATGAATTCTTTTTATTTTATGATCAAAAGTTCTAATGTATATTTTGCATTGATTATCGTTCTTCCCCCTACCTTCCCTCCTTTATTTTTTTTTTAGCTGATTTTGAGTTGACTCAACTGCAAGAGAAACTGAAAGAGACCGAAATGGTAATGGAGAAGATAGTCTCCAAGGCTAGCCACAGTCCAGAGAGGTTTGTGTCCCCCTCCAATCTCTTTGTTTACATATCCCACTGAACATATACTGCTGAACTAGAAATGTTCCATAATTTCTGTTCTTACTATGATTACATTTCAAAACGTATTTGTCAAACAAATAATGTAATCGCAGTTTCTAATTCAGAAACTGAATTGGTCGATGAGAGGTCTGTACTGTCTGGTTGAGTGCAGGGTACGGGGTGTTAGTGCAGACCAGGAGGAGACTCTGCTTCTCCAGCTGAGAGAGATCACTCGGGTCATGCAAGAGAGGCATCTGGTGGAGGGGGTTGCTCCAGAGAAGAAGGCTGAAGACTGGGAAGGTACATTGGGATGGAAGTGTATTGAATGGTCTTTCATTGATGGAAATGTTTCTGATTCTGATGGGATTAAGTGAATTTGAATTTGGGGTCCAATCAAGGTTTCCCCGAGGATCCCCATCAATGTTGGGAGATGCCTTTTTGTGGATACAACACCCAACAGTACAGCCCAGAGGAGGAGGCCGAGAGGACAGAACCAGGTGGGGTTGACCAGGAAGATGGTGTGACCAACCAGGAAGAAGATGGGACCTACCAAGATGAGGTTGCACCTGACCAGGAAGAGTGTGGTGCCTGCCAGGAAGAGGTTGTGGAAGGGGGTGTGTCACACCGACAGGAGGGTGGAGCCGACCTGGAGCAGGGTTATGTTGTAGACAAAATGGGAGGGGTTTGTAAAACGGGTGTTTTAAATGATAGAGGACAGGAAGAAGATATCGCTGGAGGTGAGGAATGTTGGGCTCAGGAGGGTGTGAGTGTGATGGATGAAGACAATGTAAATGAAGAGAAAATGGGAGGGGGCAAGGATCAAATTGGTGTGGCCACAGATGGAATTAGTTTGGATCGAGAGGAGCTGGAGTTGACGTTGGAGATGTCCAGTATGCAGGAGCCGGAGGAAAAAAACACTGTCCAACTTCCAAATGATACTTCTACTAGCATCACTCGTATTAGAAGGCGGCACAAGAAGAAGAACACAAAGCTCAGCTTTTGAAGACTAATTGAACTCCCAGTGTGAGTGGGCCCAATAATTCTGAGCCGTGACACCTTTCTATCTTACCCATATCCTCACAACTATGTAGCATCAAGTTAGGTCCTTCCAATTTGTTACCAAACATAAGAGATGGAAGCTATTTACCACTGCTCTTCCTATGGTGGGACTTTAATGATTATTAGATGCTGTGGTTGCGGTTCTATCTCTGCATGGCAAAACAGTTCAAGCCCTTCATGTTCTAAGTTAATTTCACTATCTAGGATCTTCTCGTCATTCCTGTCTCAAATCACCTCTAGGTATGACTCAGGACGTTTGTAGCCTACATTGGAGCTTAGTATTTTTACTCACAATTGGGACTTTTTTTTCCTGAAGGACAGCTACAGAAAATATCTTCTAACCCTTTTATGATTACTTGATAGCTACTCTGCACTATAATGCAATGTATTTTAAGATTCTCACTTTTATACACTTTATTTTGTATGGATAAATGTAGCTGCCCTTCATATCAATGTTAGAGAAAGTCACTAATGCGGAGTATAATAAAGAAATGTTATGCCCTTTTTCAAGTTGCCTAATACTTACAAATACAAACACTTGTCAGAAATGTTTTTATTACTTATAGAACTGAACATTCTATCAATAGAAAACCGACATACAACATTGTTTGCCAAAAGCATACATGTAACTTTCCTGAAGTGGCACACCTTGTTTCAATGAACTGCAGTATATGCGGTACAGCTCTGTGTTTAAGATTTGGTTTCAGACCACTACAATGTGAAAGGAAGCTTGCCACTGGTGTAGAACTCCAAGTCCTCTGGCACTGCATGGTCTCACATGTCCATTGGTTCATCAGGCTTGTCTGCAGCTGGCTCATCGGCAGGCTGGGCCACCTAGAGTAAACAAGATACAAGTTAACATTGTGTCTGTTTAACATTTAGACTTCACTAAAATACTCAATTAGATATACTCTGATTGGCCATTATACATCAATCGACTTGCACGTCCTGTAAACAACATCACCAGTCATTTCATGGCTCATGTCTAACCAGAACTGTACCTTTCTCTGTGGCCTCTCCTCCAGCCCCTCCAGGAAGGGGGCGACCGCGTCGTCATCATAGATGGTGAACTCTGTGTCTTTCCCCACGATGCCAATCGAGACATTCTGAAAGATGGAACAGTTGACTTAGCAAATGGATTCCATATAAATGAAAAACGTATAGGTTTAGACCAGGGTTCTCCAATCCTGGTCCTAGAAGGCCGCTGTCCTGCATGTTTTACATGTTTCCCTGCTCCAGCACTCCTGTTTCAAATGAACGGGTTGTTATCAGGCTCTGTGGAAACCGGGTAATGACCGTTCATTTGAATCAGGTGTGCTGGAGCAGGGAAACATCGAAAACATGCAGGACAGCGGCCCTCGAGGACCAGGATTGGAGAACCCTGGTTTAGACTATTGGTGGCCTACCTTGATGGTGAGATCCTGCTCCGCTGGTAGGGTCTCCCTCAGTGCACGAAGACCATGCTGGACAAGGTCATTAAGATTACCTAAAGGAGGACAATGTCAGTGTTTAAGTACATGTGCGTCAAGGCATCTTCAAAAGGTGTGTTTTGACAGTAAATGAGTGTGCACACAAATGTGTATGTATCAATGCAGGCTTGTGTGCGTGTCCTCACAGTCAAGGAAGGCGTCCATGTTTCTTTCCAGGTATGTGCGGGCAGACTGGGACCGGGCTCCGATGGACATGGCTTTGCAGTCAAAGTAGTTGGCTGAGGGGCAAGTCTGATAGATATGAGGGCCCATATCCTAAAAGAGAGCAAATATTGAATGAAATGTTCACAATCATATTTAAGGCTCTGCATTTCCCCTGGCTAAAATCAACTTTTCCCATTTTAACTTATTTGAAGGTATTCCACTCAATCCATTTCACCTAAACGAAAACTTACGTCGTAACCAGCAATGAGCAGTCCCACACCATAAGGCCTTCTGCCATATCTCTGTGTTGGGATTTGAGTTTCTAAGTGACAGGTTAAGGTAGAGTTTCGGTTGAAAAGAGAACTTTCACATGCAATTCAAAAAAGTACACCAAACATTTGAAACCCCCCAAAAAGGATACTGCTGCCAATGAGCGTGACGAGCCTTGACGCAGGAAGGGGTCTGTCGAACACAAACCTGGAGTCTAGGCACTCCTGACGCATGAAGTTACTAAAGAGGACAGGAAAAGAGAGGTCCTTAATACCAGAATTTTGAAGATATTCTGGAGCCTCCATTAGCCACCATGGGCGTGTTTGTGTTCTTACCACAAGAGCCTGGCATCAGCTGTCAGTCCAGCGATCGAGATGCCAATATGGCTATCCACATGAAGAATCTTCTTCTGATGGGCAGCCAGCTCTGACTGTGCTCTCTAAAGAAGCACGCAAGACAGAAGCATGTCAAGAGAAAGCATTTTTTATTTTGGAGGGAATAATCCAGCCTACCTATGCCATTTACAGCACAAAGTATACATTCAAGATTATCATCTCTCCGACAATATACCAACACTTCTGTTCATGGAACCGGTTATTGAAGTTTAGTTCTAGAACCTGTACTAATTTAGTTCTCTGTTCCCAACCCTATTTTTAGCATGTGTTCAAACTGAAGTATTGTGATATTATTGTAAATCTATAAAGCAAACTCAAAATGTGTTATTTAAACTGTTCAAAAGGTCTTACCTTTAGAGCAACTAGTACTGCAATGGTTCTTGACTTGAGTCCAACTGTGGCAGAACCTTGTTTCACCGCTTCCATTGCATATTCAATCTGGTGAATGCGGCCCTGAATCACATGCAGAAGTGTTAGATTATACTGTAAGGAAAATGTCACTTCATGGTTAAAGCCAAAACCAAGCGGCATTTCCAAGTTTACCTGTGGGCTCCATACTGTGACATCGTTGTCATACTGATTACGGAACTGCGGGAATTTAGAGAAGAAAATATGATATCAATAAAAAAGCAATTTCAACTATTTCAGCTATAACAAAACCCACATAATTATCTTGCATTCTTCACAGTATTCCACCAACGAACACTTCAGTTCAACTGCTAGTAACTTACTAACACCCATAGACTTTTCTGTAACCTGGGTTTCACATGACTGCTGAATAAATAATAAAGTACTGGTAACTGGGATAAAACCGTGTGGGGTTTCAGTTTGCAGCCACCTGTCAAAGTGCACGCCAGGCAAACCCATTCCAAATTTGACAGAAGCATTCGACTTGATCAACAATGTTATAATAGAAAAAACTGAAGGGATAAAACTGAAAATGAAAGTTAGTCATCATATCATTAGCAAGCTAGCAGGCTAACCTCTGGCAAACTAGGTAGCTAATTTGCTAACTCTACGAAAAAGCTAACTACAATAGCTTTCTAGCTATGGTTCGCAAATCACCCTAGCTAACACTAGTAAACAAAACCTATGCACTTCTCGATGGTAGCGTTTATAGAGTCCCGTTGGTAGGAGTTCAGAATAGAGAAAGGAGCAAGAATGGGTAAAAACCCAGGCCATCAAACAATTAGCTAGTGGACAGATATTTTAGCTAGATAGCTAGCTAGCTCTATCCCTAACATAGGGTTTTTTGCTTACTCACATCCACTCACGTTGGCTAACAAGCTAGCTACTCAGCTAACAGTACTGCTCGCTAACTAACAATTTTTCCTGGAGAGTGATCATAGTTACATACTTTTTACTTGGCTGTCTAATAAAGTAATCGCTGTTACATACAACCCATTAATCTAATGTACGCCGAGTTATTGTAGTTAATAAACATGCTTCATTCTCTCTTACCATCTTGACAACAGTCGCCTTAACCAAACAGTGATTCCGATTTGATTTAGTTTCCTGGTTTGTTGGTAGTTCTAGGCGAAACTGTGGAACTCAGAATCAGTTTACAGTACTTGATTTTGAGACCTAAAACGAAACTGATTAAAACTGAAAAAAAGACATGTTGTTGTAACGTTTGTATTAATTGTTTGTATTTTGCAGACCTTTTAAAAGTGTGAAAATCTTACTGTCGGCCGTCAAAATATGTTAAATGTTAAAGTTTATAGTGTCTCTAAATGAGCACCAGATGGCAGCAGTTCAGTGTTTGATAAAAACAAATGCATGTGGGTCTAAACGCATAGCCTGCAAACGTATTTAGGTTTATGAAAGGTTCATTTATATAAGTGAAAGTTGTCTGAAGGGAAGAACACCCACTCACTACTGATTTAGTTCGGCAGTAGGCTACATAAACAACCATCTTGTCATTTTACTTTTGATTTCAGTACTTGTGTTTCTTTGTGGGGGTGGCAGGGTGGTTTGCACGTGCCTGGGCCCTCGTTAATGATATCTGATGTACCCTTGATCCGGGGGGAGATGAATTCAAGGCACTGTGCTGACGAGCTCTCCTCCTCTGCCAAGGCAGCGGCAGCGGCGACCATTACATCAGCGCACCGCCTTTGTGATTGAGATTGTAACGGGGCTATGCTGAGCTCAGCACGATCGCTCTCCGGGCTTCATTTGACTGCCAAAGTCTCTCCCCCCCCACACTCCCTACTCCCCCACTCCTCCCAACCCCTTTAATTTTTCAAATGGAGAGCAACCTGAGTCACTCTGTGACGGGTCCAAGCCACAGCATAGGCCCTGCACACATGGGGTGCAAAGAGGGTTGGGGAATGGGGGTTTAAATATGTGGTGGGTGCTTTTTCTGCCTGCCACAATGCTTTGTCTTATGATCAAATGCTTTTTATTATTCTCTTGCCACACTTGTTTCAAGATGTGTTATTTTACATGTTATGGTGTTCAAGGTTGGTAAAGCCTATCGATCAATAGAGTTCAGTTATCTGGTCATTTGTGGTCTCAAAGTTTTTGTAACTGAACTACGCTTCTGTGTTGCTAAACTCCAAAAAGTAAGTGATTACACAGCTGTATTACCCGAACATGCCTCCAGTTATGGGATTACTTCAACATATGGAGAGGGACTAAATATGCCCATCTTGCCACCTCTGCAGCTTTAAATAGTTCAGCAACGTGGTTAGCCTTGAAATCGACTGGTCTAATGGGGGAGACAGGCAACCTGTCTGCCAAGTGTGCATTAAGATGGCAGATCACAGACTGGGGTTAGAGTTCGGCAGCCACACATGAAAGCCCCCCCCCCCCACACACACACACACACACACACACACACACATTGCAATGGGTTTTGCGGGTTGGAATACATCTCATTTGACTGTTACATTTCACACTGATTGCCAGGAAAAACAAAGAAATAGGGATGGTGTTAGCGAGATGTGTGTGTGTGTGTGTTGGCATAGTCATACAGGATAGTCACACTGAATTCTGACATCCCCCCTTTCCTTGCTCGCGTTTGCCCTGAAAGAGCTGACTTGGCACTTCAGAGAGGTTAAAAAGCTGAAGAGGCTTCTTCTGTCTCAAATCGGAAAAAAAACACAGCACATTGTGGAGCACTTAATAATATCAAGAGCCAGATTGATTGCCTCCTCTCTCAGCCTCTAAATCTAATAATAGCCAGCCAATAAGTGGCAAACCTCGCCCATCGTGTTGCTCATTCATGCTTATTGATTATTTCTTAAGAAGCTGGTGGAGTTATGCTGAAAGTTCAAGCAGGTATATTACAATACAACCTGTCAGGTTTCTTTTTCCAACTTTTCTAATTTGTAGAGAGAGATGCTTGTAGGAAAATAATATGCATGTTAGACACTGTTCAATGCTTTTGTAAAGCATGAAAATGACTTAATTTGACACACAATCTGACCCTCTATTGATATTCCAATGTGTATACATAATTTTACCTCATCGTTCAGCATTTCACAGTACATACCACAGCATTTATTTGTCCCAAAATTGTTATAATTCATCACAATAGATGTGTAGTTTTAGGGCAAAAAATCGAGAAGAAAAGGTTGTATTATCTTTGACCATAGCAACAACAAAAAAGAAAACGAAAAGGTGTCTGAATAATTTCTTGAGGCACTGTAAACAAAATGAATAATGTGTCATTGCACTGCTGTGGACCTATATTTACCCACTGCTGTCAAGTCTTCTTGATAAGAATATGGATGCCATTCCTGACTCTTTTACTCCACTACATGTGTACCACTATGGATCAGGTGCATTCTGGGACTTCCCTGCTGTTCCCGTCTGATCTGACAGGTGTAGTTTCTTTGATGGGGAAGCTGGTCTGGCAGGTTGTAATCCCCTGGGGATGTATGTGTGCAGCCTGCTCAGACAAAGAACAAGAAGAAGTAACCACATAATTCTGCACTCTTTGTATGTGTAGCTTTCTCTGCCTGTCAATCATGTGTTTGCTTGTGTGCTGTCTTGTAGAAAATCATCAGGTGGTCTCAAGGTGGATACTGTGAAGCAGACATGCCAGGACTGGATTATATCAAGGACAAGAGTACATCTCGGGTGACAGGAGAGGGCACATGCTTTTAATGAAAATACTGGTTTGTAATATTTTGTTTTACGATAATATAATTGAATTTTGTCATGCAATATAATTTACATTTATTTATTTAGCAGACGCTTTTGCGATGACACATCAAATGAGACATCAAAATAATTGCATAACAAAAGAGTTTAAGTTTAAGGTGTCCTCTTCATCACAATGCATGTTCATGTACTGAATGACAATGCAAACAATTATTTCAAAAAGGGCACCAACACCATTAACTTTCTCAACGGTATTAGTTGACTGTCAATGGAAAGAAACAGCCAATGCCAAGTCTAGGAAATGAGACATCAAATCATTAATGCAGCTCAAAGTATTTTCCTGGCTCCCCAAACAAATGCTGAAACATTAATTGCATTTGCCCATCCAATACTGTATTTTTGGATTAACTAATATGAGAGGTCACTTTTGGAGATGAAAGTGATTCTTGGCTACCACTGACCCCCCTTTATGAGCAACCGTTTAGTCACCAATTTTTCCTCGGTGGCTAGACAACAAATCTATGAACCACTTTTTCAGACCCAGATAAGTTTGGTCGAGATCAGGTAAGAGCTATTAAGGGAAGTGCACCATTTCCCCCTTCTGAGATTTACCTTTAAAAAGTTTCATTGTCCCGGGTATACATAACACACATTCCACAAAAAAATTGTGTGCATGACCTGTATGTCCATTGAGGAGTGACTTTATTTAACAATTTTACTGTTGTACCACATTTGAATGCAGTCCACTCATCCACTGAGAGACGAGAAAGGAAGTAATTCCAAGTATGTGTTGGAACATGATTATTGAATTGTTCATCAAATTGGATTCAGAAACAATTGTAGTCTTCCACTCATGGCCATACTCATATCCTATTTTTGGGCAGGCAAGATCAATGTTGGGACAGTCAGTAATACTATTGTAACATCTCAGAATATAAGTGGTCAAGTGTAGCTTGTGAGACACCTACGGTATCTGGCTCACCATTGCTAATATATACATCAAACTCCTTAATGGTCACTTGTGCTCCAGGATCCATCATGTCACAGTAATGGCTTTGACGATTGAGGGTGCTTTTACTGCATTTAACTGATTAGAAAATCTGTCCCATTTCTAACATGAAGGAAATGCCATGCCAGCATCCGAACACGGAGTGTTAATTTCATCTCCACGGTGCCAGAGTCATTAGCTGTAAGACTCAATTACTTCAATAAGAGAGTGATATAATCAGAGAAGGGGGAGAATTAAGGGTCACAGACTTTAATGGTTTATTGCGTCAGTTGGGTGTCTTCTCTGAGGAGTGGCTGATGGGACATACATGGTTAAGAAAGTGTGTTGGTGTATTCTGTCACCCAGGAATTTCAATATCAGATAACCTCAACTGTTTTCTATTTTAATGGAAAAATCACTTCTACTGTGCTTTCTAGATCACAATTTGCATGATATGTATGTTGGATGAAAGCATCTGCTAAATGAATAAACATATGCATTGTAATACTTGATATGGTATTTTATGTTTACCTATAATGCATTTTCCTTTTGTAGGCCTTTTTGTCTCTGCACTGTATCTCTGAATCACCAGTGCAGTGATAAACTGAAAATTATTTAAAAAATATATATAATTTGTTTTTTCTTAATGCTAAACTATTTGTGAAACTGATATATAGAAAATAATGACATTGTATTGGTTAAGGAAAATGTGTGCAAAGTCAGTTATCCTTTCTTGGTAAATGTTTCAGCTATTAATTAGTAAGTTAATAAAATCAAAATGTGAAATAGACGATACTGATCCTAAATTTCATTTAATTCTGCCAAAAAACAATGATCAGTTAAAATCATGTGTAACGCAGTCAGTCTAAAGACGTTTGGTGTATATGACATAATGCTTTAAAAAAAGAAACTTGGACACAGAAAAGCAAAGAGCAAATGGAAATGTAAGGAAACAAGAGAGGGGAGAAAACATGGGTCCCTGTAGCAAGGCCTGAGTCTGTATGATACCTTGAACCAGGGAACCACCCCAGGAAATAGAAGCACCAAGCCCAGTTAGGCTGCAATCTAACTACTTTTCAACAAAAAATACTTTTCAAAGAAACGCGAGAAAGTTTGCGAACTTTTTTTTGAACACTGAAAACTTTAATGTTCACGATCATACAGCCTGACTTCAGAATGGATTAAATAAAAATCGTAACCGCCATCTAACAACTATATGGTTCCAATCGATTAGAGAACTTCTTACCATGTCACTTTTCATGTCAATTATAAAATATCACCAGGTTCTAGAGACAACCATACACAACCCATCATTGAACACACATTTCTTTAACACAAAAGAAACCTATTGTTTATGTGAACAGTGAAAATCATTCACAGGGTATAATCCAATGTCTTACAGTATAACATCATGTACATGAAACTGGACTCATCAGTCTAATACATTAAAGCTGACACTGTAAGACTCTTTAATTTCCAACTTGTCTTTGCTGTGGAGAAAGAAATGACAGCAGAGCCTGGCCATGGGCCACATTTCATAACCGCATACCGTTTAACTTTCTATAAATACCATGGGATGGGATCCAAGTTGATCAAGTGGGATTGAACCTGAAATGGCTCCAATGTGTTTGAGCCAAGTTTTCTTAAGATACTTGGAAGGAATTGCTTGCTACTCTCAAGCTTTCAAAAGGGTACTCATCTGAGTCACTGTAAGAGTAGTTTTGCTGATTTAAGTAAAAGTCACAAGATCATAATGGTCGTACATCTATTCTTGTACATGTGTTAGTTACATTTGAGTGTTCATGCTTCTGGGAAACACAACAATGTGTTGCCAGTTGTTTGATGTGTCAGTATATTTGAATGTGTCAGTTTATTTAATGCCACACTGAACTTTATATTTACCAGGTTGGAAAAAGGCAGAACCAGCAAGGACCAAGCAAGGACCAAGCAAGTCCAGTTAAAGTTCATATTCCATTTGAATCTACATTTCCTCAAGCTGAGTCACTTTACACAGAACCATGATAGATACTTTGAATGCACTTTCATAAACACACCAAACCCCTCTCCACAAACGCCGCATTTATAAGACTCTAGACATTGTTGAGTGGTCAACATTTTCCCTCTCCCCTCCTTTTCGTGAATGAAAGTAGAGTACTACTGAAACCGGCGGAGGATGATGTCAGAGCTAGCCAAACCTTCCTCCCACGCAGCATTCAATGGCCACCTGATTGATGCCTCGCTGTTTAAACTATTAAATGTAATTTCCCTAATGTCCTAAGATGAACAACAGTGAAGCCAACAAGTGAAGTGGCACTCCACATGGGTCTTAAAGTAATGACCTATTCCAAAATGTAAGCCTATCATTTGTTCGGTATTCCCACATACTACTTATCAGGGGGACTATGCATGTACTTCAAGGGGGGGGGGGGGGGCATGCATGTACGTGAAGCATGTGTTCGTGTGTATGTTGGAGCAAAAAAAGAGTAAAACAGAAAAAATCAATTGTACATGCCAAAGTTCTCCCATCTCTGTAAGTTTGTGCATTTACCTATGCATTTTCACGTGTGTGTTTCTGATCGTACCAAATAGTATGGTCAAGTGTGTGTGCAGGTGCACTCTCCAGGTGAACAAACCCCTTAGAGCCTCCAGTGGAAACCACACAATGATAAAAGCTTGGTCACAAACATTCAATCAAGCAGAGCCTCTTTGGTGATGGTGAGCACAAATTAGATTTCGAGATTTAGAGCTATCACAGTGTAGCTAATGACTTAAGTGCAGTTGCTCTTTCCTTTGTCTTTATGAAGCATTTGATCTGAATCTGGTCCTGCCCACTTGTAGCGCAGCACCCTGCGCTTAAGACTGGAACAAAGATCATATCTCAGCCCTTTGACCTTATCACCAATATGCATCTCCCAGAGTATGACTTACATTCTCTAGTCTAGTGCATTAAGCTTTATGGTTTAGTATGTTTATAAAAATAAGAAACCCCATCAACCTTGCAAATGAGCGTGGTTGGCTTTTTTATTTCTCTAATAGCAAAGTTGTCTGTGCTTGTGCAGTGGATTTGACAAAACCGACCAAAACTGTCATAAATAGCCCATCTGATTTGGTATTCCATCCTGTTAGGGCAAATTGTTAAATGTCCACTGAAATCACACCAGGGTAGGTGAGCAGGTGAGTAGGTGAGATCTGTTGCGAAAGACTACTGTATTGACTCTACTCTAATCCCTCCCTAAAGGTGAATTTTGAGTAATACCATTGCAAGATCGCATCCACTGTCACATATTCACACAGTTACCTGCATGCTCATTCACAAACACACACTGACACACAAACGCACTCAAGAGCAGGTGAAACCACAGACATGCACGCAAGCAGACCTATATACTGGACACACTATGTTTCTCTCTCCCTGTTCTCCAAGGTATGGTTTGGACCCTGGGCGGCCCATTTTGCAGTGATTTAGAGTCTGTGACATCGCTGTGGCTCGCTGCTCAATAGCACTAAAAGGCTCATCCTGTCTAATGGGGTTCCTCTATGACGCAGACAAGAAAATACCTCCCCCTCCTCTCCCCCAGGACTCAGACCAACACTCCCACTCACACACACAGCCACAGCAACACACACTCACACACACAGCCACAGCAACACACACTCACACACACACACATTTGTACACACACAGACACATAGACTGTATGTGTCCACTGTTGTGAAGAAGAAGGGAAGTCATTTGATTCCACGTGAAAAATTGTTATATAATTGCGAGAGAGGGGTAGGCAGTAGTGTTTGTCATTACAAATGGAATGTTAGCCAATGATCTTGATCAGTTTGCGGAACAACTTAAGTTTTGCTTGATGGACCATTGTCAAATTATAATCAAGATATTTGTTTTACATTAATAATCTGATCATTATACAGAACATTGTTTCACATTGTGTCAACATTTTAAAATATATCCTATTTAAGTAGACCTTTTGTAAACCAATATTGTCAACGTATAATCAATGTTACAAATGTAATCAATGTGTGTTTTTACTGTGTAAAAACAAAGACAGATTCTTGAGGTCATGGATTTTCTATATCTTGAATACCGTAATTCCAATGCTGGACTGAATGTTTGTCATGTACATGGGCAGTTTACATGCCTCCCCAGCAGATGGCCCCGTCTGCAAATCAATGATGGGATTTACTGATTTGTCACTTGACAAATGTCATGCATGTAATGTTTCCTTCACAATGTGTATCGTTGGGGATAGTTTTCATGTCCTGTGAATTTGGTTTTCTTGTTTAATTAATGGCTACAACACCAACTTGGAAGTCAAATGGTCTAAATGACTGGAATATTTTGTGAATGAAGCACATCATGACTGGAGAATGACGTCATTGCAAAGCCATTTCCCTTATTGGAGTGCCAGAAGTAAGGGATGACATCTGATTGGCTTACCGGAGCATCTCAGCCAGCGGATTGGCCGGGGAAAGATAATTAAACACCTACACAGTCAATGCACAAATCCAAGTGGTGGATATATAGGCTTGTGCATTGGCTCCGCATGCAACAGAATCAAGAGTTGGTCTTCAAGTTGAGAGAAGTCAACTTAGTGTTTGATATATATATATATAGCTCTATTTTTTTGCAAGGTGATTATCACTGAAGGTAAGTGATCAACTTTTATTATGATTCACATAATGGACACCAAAAAAATTGAATGGAAAGTCCATGGGATGTTGACAGTGTAAACCTGCGTTTTGGTGCAGTGTGATGAGGTAGTGGTGATCATGGAATTGATGTGTGGCTGTAGGGTTCCAGAGCCCAGTTCTACCGGCACCAAGGGGGAGAGGAAAGGGTACGGAAACGGTGAGAGAGAGTGCAGGTGGAGAAAAGTGAAAGTAAGTGTTGGAACTGGAAAGGGAGCGAGAGAGAAGGATGGGGGTCTTGGGGGTTCGGACTGTCTGAAAGAGAGGTAGAGCGTGTGTGTGAGTGTGCGTGAGAGGTAGAGAGGCGGCAGCTTATTACACTAATGCACCTGCTCCCCTGGGAGTTGGCACGCTGGTGTCCCACTCCCTTCCTCAGAGCTCCAGCTAATGCTGCTGTCCCACTTGTTAGTGTTGCGCTACACGCTAAGACCCTTGTCCTGGACATGCTAAAGGCTTGGCAGAGGACTACCAGTCCTTTTCAGAGATGGAGCCAGAGAGATAAGAAGTTGGATACGAGTTGGAATGGGTGAATGGATAGATGGATTGATGGATAAATGGATAGATTGATGGAGAAATGGATGGATGCGTCAGGCTTTTTTGAACTGTCCAATTAGAAGGTGAGAGAAGCAAGTGAGAGAATCTGCAGCTAGATTGAGCAGTGACTGGGGAAAGTTATTTTCAAGAAGTGCCTGAAAAAGCATACAGTAGTTCATTGGTGTGCTTCACCAATGTATACGTATATGTATGATCAAACGGTGATGATGTTCTTGAAGTTATTGATGTTCTATGACTGAATTCATGAATGTATGTAGCATTTTGCGGAGCTGACAGGATTGTGTCTTTGCTGTAGGGGACCATGGTTATGTTGAAGATCTCTGCTTTCCTTATTACCTATGCCCTGGTCATATGCCAGATGTACAGCTCACAAGCGGCCCCTGCCAGGTGAGACAGAAAGACAGACAGACAGACAGACAGACAGACTGACTGACAGACAGACAGACAGACAGACAGACAGACAGACAGACAGACAGACAGACTGACAGACAGTTCATTTACACCTGCTGATCCATGTGTAATACACACACACACGCACATTTGTAGTTATGCAAACACACCAATGCACACATACTGTGCACATGAATGGACTGACTTAAATTGTGGATTCACCATAAATACATCATCCATTCATATACACTACTTTAGTCACTTTATATTGTATTGGAGTGGAGTTTTGTAACTTGTTGTTTGTTTTTGGAAGGTTTCATCTTTTCCATCATTCTATTGAGTCTGTAAATTACTTTCTATTCCCACAATAAATGTACATTTTATTTTTAACAACATGCATACAAGCATATTTTTTGCCCAATATCATCGAAGTGCACTCTAGTTAAGTGTCAAGGGACACTCTAATGAAATTTCCAGTTGAAAAAAAATTAAATATAACGAGTAATTTAATTTAGGAGAGATAGATGAGATAAATAAAAACATCCAAGTCACGACCCCCACTTCTTGTTCCATGAAGATATTGATTTAGTCATAAATCTCGACTTGGTCACACAACGGCCCTTTTAGATGGGCCACTCTCAGCAGATTGTTTTCCTGTGTTGGCTGGGGTCCCTCCGAGTTCAACATAATGCCTTTCGGACTGTGAAGCTCCATCCCGTTTTATCTTTCTTTTTTTCTTTTTTTCTTTCTTTCTTCTTCACTGTAGAGTTTAAGTCTAGCCACAGTTCATGTAAATGTCCTATACAACCTACTCCTCCTTCCACTCTCCCCCACCACTCTCTAGACCGGGCATAGACTCCATGACAGATCATGTCACGCTCACGGACTATGAGGCACGGAGGTTACTCAACGCCATAGTCAAGGAGTTTGTGCAGATGACAGCCGAGGAGCTGGAGCAGCAAGTCAACGAAGGCAATAGGTACAGACAACCCTTCATTACCTCCTGGTATCCCTGGAAAGATTGTCTTCCGGTGGCTGGTGAATATGAAAGACAGATATCAGTCGTAAGAAATGATTAGGGTGAGTGATCACCCGTGGATGAGCACCGGTGTCACACCCAAATCGTTCTTTAAAGTTCACTTTAATCTCCTCAAACTCTTTCTGAGGACCTTTTTACCCCTCCATATCAGTGTGCTCATCTGGATATTAATTTACCTATAGAGGTGAGAAAAAAACGTACTCAAACCTAAAGGAAATATTTGAGTGCTCACAAACAGATTCTCTGTCGCAACCTTTTCTACAGCATGGATTTGTTTGACTCTTATTATTTGAATGGGCAAACCTGTTTGCTTGCTGGATATGTTGACAGATCAGTATGCCTAACCAGATGGATGCGTGCATGATGTGGATTAGTTGGGAGTGGAATTTATTGCATGACAGAAAAATGTTACATTACAGCAGGAGGATCGTAGGTATGATATGAGCATGTGGTTGATAAAATAAAATCCTATAACTGTTGGAAGGGGGAGCATGATGTTATTTTGAAAGCATGTCCAAAGATGCATTTTTCTCTCATAGCAAATGCATGAGTGGATATTGTTGTTAATTAACCATACTAACATAATTAACAGTGAGACGTTGGGAGATTGAGAAATCATGTGTGGGTGTAAGTGAGACAAAGAAAAAGTGTGTCTAACCGTGGATGAGAGAGACATAGAGGACGATGAAGCATGAGTGTGAGAGATAAAGTCCATTTGAGAGAGAGAGAGAGTGACCAGACCTGCATGTTATCCCATGTTTATGAGCCTGTTTCTGCATGTTTGTGTGTCCCCCTCCCTTCCTCCCTCCCTATCCCTCTGACAGCATGGAACGACCCCTTACCAAGCGCTGCTCCAACCTCAGCACCTGTGTGCTGGGAAAACTGTCTCAGGAGCTGCACAAATTGCAAACGTTCCCTCGCACGGATGTGGGGGCAGGAACGCCTGGCAAGAAGCGCAGCTTACGTGACAGGGAGCACTATACAAGCTACGGGGAGATGCTTGAAAGTATCTAACCCAGATGCTTCCTTCCTCCTCTCCTCATCCCGCTGCGTCCCTATGGTTTTGGTTTGACAAGTCTCGGTGCATGTGGAGTTTGCCTGCTTGATTGACCCTTTAAGGAGAATCTCTGATTGCTATCCCCCAACACGATTGTTTTCCTTTACTTTGAGCTCCATCCATTTCATTTTGACAGAGAATTACATACTTGTAACCCATTTTAGACAATCAATCAACTCACTTGGGTTTAAAACAATCAGTTCTACAGGAGTCTTTTGATTCATCCTCAATGTGCAATCCTCACAGTACAAATCATTGATTGTATTAAAAGCTGCTGAAGGATCTAATCAGGAATGGGCACATTTTAGTAATATCAACAGATAATAAATGGTTCCTCCATGCATCACCATGTTTCTCATTCAATAAACGTATTTTTCTACCAGGAAGCCTTTTCTTATTTTCAATTTCAAAGTAATGCTATGTAGTTTTATGATCCTGGCGTAGCTCTATAAAGCCATTGCCAGGAAATTAAGTTTACTAAGAAATTATTTTAGCTCTTTAGTAATGCCCTTGAAATACCTCTGAATCCCTAATGGAGTCTCAAGGTAAGAAATATGACTGATCTAATTCAAAACACATTTTCTAAAGTGATTAAAGTGACTAAATATATGCTATATGTTACTCTTGTCTAAGATTTTCTTTATTAAATTAGTCAACTGCTGTTACATGTGTAATCATGTGTTGGACTGTGTAGGCACGTATGTGTGTACATGACTGTATCTCTTGGAAGGGGCCATGTCTTGTACGTGTGTTCCGGAGCTCATCGTTAACCACGTCCCCCCTCTCCTGAAGCAGTGTTACAGCACAGAAACGAGCCTGCAACACAGCAACTTGCGTGACTCACCGCCTGGCTGACTTCCTGAGCCGGTCAGGAGGCATGGGCAACAGCAACTTTGTCCCCACCAACGTAGGCTCCAAGGCCTTCGGCCGGCGGAGGAGAAACACTGAGGTGTGAGCATTCCAACCACCGTCAGGGATATGGTGAATACTTGTCTTTCTGTCTTCAGTATTCCGTTTTCTTGCCCTCTCTTCCTCTTCGTCCTTCTACTTTCATTTCTTCGTTATTTTCTCAGTTTTCTGTTCTTTTTGGTGGTTTAGGAAACATTGAAATTATGAAATGTAACTATTTGCTTAACACATCTGTATTTCCCTTTGTCTTTGTTATAAAGACGATTTTACTTTACTTTCTTCTCTTGCAGAGGTTGAACCTTCTCAGTGTGAGGACATCAGAGTAACTGGGGAAAAAACATAAACTACAAATTCAAAATAAACTGAGAAGACTGGCCCTTCAGTCTCCAACAGTCTTCAAAAATTGAGACAACATACTCCACTAATGTTATGAACCTTTCATTTTTACTTTTGGCAAACAAGAAAAAAAAAAAAAAAAAAACACCATCCAAAGTTATGTACATAAAAAAATGAATCCTTATAATAATTTTACTTTTTTACGCATTTTCCTCAGAAATAAAGAAAGAACAGAAGTGGTTCTTTATTATTATTTTTCTCAATCTCTCTCTTTACTTTCAGCACATTTGTACCATGTGACCCCTTATAAGACCCATCATTCCTTTCTCTTATCCCTGTCCCTGGCAGCACCTGTTTGCTGTTCTCCTGAGGGACGCCATTAAAGATCAGCCTTCCCTAGGCTTCCCCTCAATGGCTGTGTCTTGTGCCTTGATGTAGAACACTTTACATGACATGATTGTACAGTATGTTTCCAGATATAAAGAAGACAAGAATGAAGAGGAGAGAAAGAGAAAAAAAAAACTTATTCCAGAGATTAATATTGTAACGATTGTGAAATTTCAGCATCATTAAAATGTATTTTAGATACATTTGGGTTCGGGGTACTTGTGTTGTTCTTCAAAGGGTTTGGATTTTAGGTAAAGAAAGATGTTTGTTGATTATATATGATGCATACCATGGTTGATACCTACCCTGGTTTTCTACAATCAATACACTGGAACATTGCAAGCTCAGAAACATTTGACAGAATACATTGATAAAGAATTTGACTTCTATCTCATGATAAACATTTACAAATGCAACTAAAATACAAATTGTAATGATGTAACTTAAAGCCTAATTAGTATGCAACAGTGAAAAATACATCGGTAGATGATACCTGTTAGAGCACTGCAAGTCGTTTTTCATACTGCAAAAATTATACTGTTGTATCAATGTGCTGAACCATAAACTAATACACCAGATCAGAGACAGCTAAACATATGAGAATTGGGAATCTCAAGAAAACTGACCTGACTTGCAGCCAGATTCTTGCAATTAGAATCGACGATCCTTCCTGCGCCATTTGACTACAATCATATGTTCACATAGGATTCAATTCAAGCAGGAGTTACATACAATTGACACAGTCATTTACATTTATGCATTTAGCAGTCATCTGAACCTGAAACTGAATTTCTACTGGTTCTTTTAAATTGTGTACTGTTTTCAAGTCAAAGGTCCAACTGTTAATTTTTGTCACTGTGAATTGCTCACTCTGTAATTGTATGGTCACTATTATACTTCATTTGAAGTGTATAAACTGGTAACGTATCTACAAGGTTTCTTGTTAATTCAGTTTGGGCTTCATGTGTTTTTACAGCAATCTTCCAACAGGTGGCAATATAAGTATCCTTACAAAAGTTGAAGACAAAGTTAAACCTGAATGAGAATGAAATTAAAATGAATGATCATGATACATTCCCAGTGGAATAATCCCAGAAAACTCTATCAGGGCCAGTAGGGTCCATGGAGAAGCTTTAACACATACATGGAGGCTGTGCACACCACTGACCCCAACATCTTTGAATGAAAATATCATACTACACACCAAACATGACCCCAACCAATGAAAATACAATTAATATAAAGAGTATTGCATCGGTTAAGATGGACCAAGATAAGATTGGTGAAAGATTTTAGATGAAGATGAACTACAAACTAAAAGCAATGAACAAAGTTCTACAGGGTGATTCTTACGGCTTGAGATATGGGACTTCATTACTGTTACAGGAAATAGGAAAAACATAATCACCACGAAATGAGTCTCTGGGTAATTCATATATGATCAATACAGAGTGCAAAACTGGATTTGAGCTACATTTCTTTTTTGGCTGTAGAAGCCTCATCTGTTATTCGTTTTTTAAAGTCTTTCCATCGTCTAGCATTTCTCTAACTCAGTCTGTATGACTGTCTGGGCTGGAATCAGTTCAGGTTTCTGAACAGGGCTGGATTCCACATGGAAAAATGTCTTCAATGATGGAGAAACATTTTTCCTACACATTCTCATAATTGAGGGGGACGAAAGTTTAAGGGCTGGTTTCAAATATTTGTGTTTTATTCTCAGCAACCTAACTCAGACTTATTTGCCAATGACAAAGCAGTCCTAATAGTGTACAGCTGCTTCTCATTGGATGATTTCAGTTGGTAATTAGATGGTTCATATGAAAAGGGGGTTTGCAGCAAAACCCTTTATCCAAAGAAAAGGCCTTGCTTTTTCAGTTCCCAGAAATGTCAACCATGACCCCAAATCTGGTGAAAGGTTTTGGAGTGTTGATGCATTTCTGACACAATTTGAACTTGACCTAACATTTTATTACTACACTAGTGTGTGAAGGAGTATACAAAGGATTTACTTATAAACATTGCATTTACATTTACATTTAGTCAACGCTCTCATCCAGAGCGACTTACAGTAAGTACAGGGACATTCCCCCCTGAGGCAAGTAGAGTGAAGTGCCTTGCCCAAGGACACAACGTCATTTGGCACAACGGGAATCAATCTGGCAACCTTCTGATTAGTAGCATGACTCCCTCATTGCAATTTGATTATATGTCCCAGCCATTGTTTATGTAAGGAAATAGTCAAATGGTAAGGGAATTTGCTGGTTTACAGTTTGAAAAGTAATACTTAATAATTTAGTGCTCAGGATTGGTATGTGAAAGCTGCTCTTATTTGTGTGTTGGTAAGAAAAAAATGTGTATGTGAAGAGGGAAGGGTAATGTGAACCACCTAACTCCCGTTTCATTTTAGAATTTTTCCTTTTCTTTAAAGCTCCCAATTTTTCCAGACGGTTGTAATTTCCAAGGTGAAACCAGACACCTAAAAATGCTCCTGGTTATGGGCCAGAAACAACACACAATCAGCTGACATCCTCTCACCTTCCCGAAAGCCCTTTTTTCTTGAGACTTCCAGGGAAAGTAAACACCCTTTCACTGTCAGAAATGTGATTTCATTCTGCTGTGATGGCAGTTCCTCTGTCTGGTTTTCCCTCTCCCCTGTTTTTTCTTTCTCCTCCCCTCCCTTTCTCCCACATCTGGATCCCAGCTCCTCGTTTATTTATGTGGTCTGCGTTGTTTTTGTGGGACTTTTAAAAGTTCTCTACCTTGTTCAGCTGGCAGTTTCGCCCGATATCATGAGGTCTACAATTACATTTCACCATAACTGGTCTCTCTGCAATTACATGCCCCACCACAGAACCTCTCCAAAATGCGACGACGCCACTCACATGGCAGACAGAAATAGAATAGTTGTCTGTTTGGATGGCCGCCCAGCTGAAACTATGCTCAGCCCCCTTGACTGGCAATGGAGCTGTGCACTTTTTCTTCCCCAAGAAAAACCTTAAGGTCATGGTAAAATTTGAGCAGTTACGCCAGTGAGCTCCAGTGTGCTGGTTGGGCTTAGAAGAGAAAGGAGGAGAGGAGCCGGCAGAAGGAAAGAGACAGACTCTTGTGGCACGACCATGAAAACCCCTTGGAAGGCTTTAAGGTTCTGACCTTGGGCGCGGGTAAGTCAGAGAACTGCTCACTGAGGTTTGCTCACTAATGGGCATCACAAAGGGATATGTGAGGACTTGATACCCTTTCAAAGAAACGCACACATTTTGATTGAAATTGAGGAGTAGTAGAAACCAAAGGACGATTGGAAAGTGCAGGTGTCTGCTGAAGGGCGTGGCATCAGAAGCCATCCGAAAGACACTAAGCAGGCAAGAGGAGGTATCTTTGTTAGATTCCCACTGAGATTCAGCTGAAGAAATTTAATTCAAAGACAGAGACTGCATTTCTCTACTTAGTGCTTCAGAAATAGCATTAAACATTAGTGTTGCTATTCCACATGGTTATGCTACAGTCAGGTAAAGTGGATTCAAAAGGGAACCTAATGACTTTAACATTTAAAAAGCATGGTGAAGGCAAAGCTGATGCTGAATTGTTTTACAAAAAGAGACAAACTTTTTAAAACTTTTTCTATTCTATTAGTTAACTTGTGTAAACCACCCCATTGTATGATGGAATCATAAATCATTTGTTTCACGTTTGACAATTCTTTTGACACAACTTAAATATCAACTAGCATTTTGTAAATGTCAACTCTTTCTGTGCCCAACTTCTGCATGCCCTTTAGTGTGCCACCCACATCATGGCCAGAGTAGGCCAGTGTAGCCCTCAGTAGATCAGGTTACCTTTTATGTCCCCACACAGAAGAGATGCTTTGTGTGTGTTTTCACTGAGTGATGCTGAATTACCATCCACTTTGGATATGACTGGGAGCTCTGGAGGGTGTGTGTGTAGGCGTTGCCAGCTGTGTTTGCAGTTAGAGATGACAATATATAGGCTATAGGATTGTGAGTTTGGTCATATGGTTAATGATAAGAAGGACTCTAATGCCCATGTTGCATGTAGAGAGAAGTGTGTACAGACATGTACTGTATGAGTTTGTTTGAGTGAGCTTGTCATACGCACTTGTTTGAGCATGAGAGTAAGTACTTGTGTGTTTGTATGCTTGATATGCGTGACCAAGTGTAAGTATAACCATCTGTGTACTGTCTCTGTGTGCGTCTGTTGGCTGCATTTGTCTTCCTTGCCACATTGGCAGTCATCTCTCATCATTCATCCCATGCTCCACTCCTCTGGTAAGCAGCTGTGGAGGGGAGTAGCCTGACTAATGTGAACCACAACTGGTAGCCCTGGCCCTTCTACCACACCATTTAGTCAGCTTCCCTCCTTAGGTGGGGCGACAAGGGTGTTCTGCTATGCATATTCAATAGACCCAGCATCCTGCATCAAACACATCCCCCATTCCCTCTAACCATTAGGAGAGAGAAAGAAGGGACAACCAATGATTTGGGACAGTGAGTGATGGTTGTGTCAGTATGTCTGACTACAAATTGATCTTTACCTTCAATCTCTGCTTTGCTGTGAGTTGGAGGACACAACATCTTTGAGAAACGTACTGTGGTGCTCCCAAAGCTCACTTGCTGTTTTTTTCTCAGTGGGAGTTCTAGTTAAAACTGATTCCTTATTTCTTTCATAGACATTAAATATAGAAAAGTATCCCATTACCCCTCCAAGACTGAATTCCCTTGATGGCTTCAAGGCCAGCTCTGTCCTCTCTCACAGTTATTTTCCTATAAAGTACCACTGTCAAAAGAGTAAATAAGTACAATCCCAGCTGAAGAATTTGGCAAGTGTCAAGAAAGCGACTGTGGTCTAAAAAAGATTCTTAGTAATTGCTTCTTTCACCTTGCCAGTTGATTAGAATTCGATCTAGACACATACAAGACCAAACTATTTGAGTTAACTTTCAGAGCATGTCAATAATGAAAAGCTGAGATGAAAACCAGGCCGACGCATGATACTACAGAAACTTAGAAACATTCCAGGCTGTGTAGGACCAGAGGCAGCATTATTTGGTTTGCTCCCAGCTGTTGAATTCTGAACCCACAGAGAAGTCCTCAGCATGAAGCCACCTGTGTTTCTTATTACATGTCAGCTTTGAGTCACACTCTTTCAGTGACATGCTTGTGCAAACAAGCTAACATATATTTCAAAGAGTATTTTTTTTTTTTACAAGGGAACAACATCCGTGATTTCAGATTGTGAATTATTGTTTTACATTTCGAAAAACAATTTTCAGAGACAGAAGATTGGGGTATTAGACTACTTGGGGTAATTTATCAAAATCTGAACAAAGGCTATTCTGGCCCACCCAAAATAACCGTAGTGCAACACCAACTTTAACGTTAACTGAAAGTGCAAACATTGGTGATGTACAACGCATCTTTGTATTTATTTTGGAGAGTTCGTCTGTTGACAGGTCTGATGAACCGCCAGCACTTGTGACTCAGCTGATACTCTCCCCAATACGGGGCTCAATTAAGAGAGTGCATGTATACTGTCATATTTTGCGTAGGCGGACCCAATATGGCAGCCACTGAGGCAGAAGACTGGAAAACAAATCAATATGAGTGAAAGAGAGCCTGTACTTCCTGGGCTTCTTACCCTTCTCTCACTCTTTCTGCCCCTTTTCTTATTTTAATTGGAGGGTTAGAGAATGGGGTCTAGGACCTCCTATGTTTTTACCTCCTCCTCCTCTCTGTAATTGGAACACTAACCGTCCCTTCATGTGCTCGGAGGCTCTTTGCGTTGGTAGGATTGTGGAAAAAAAAGAGAGTTAAGGTACCTCTCAGAGCGGACGAGTACCAACATCCTTTACTGGAGTGCTGTGGCCAAGGCACGAGGGTCATGTTTCTCCTTGACTCAGCCTGAGTGTTGATGCAGTGGAGGGTTCCTTGGGGGAATCTTGAGAAGATCATTGTTCAGTCAGTCTGGTCCTTCCTCTCATTATTGGAGCATTGAATAGCTCTGACATAAATGCTTTTTTCCCCCATGACTTCCGTAACAGATGGCTTGCGCTTGCCGTTTGAATCAGATGGTCCTTCACTGGTGACGTTCAATTCAAGAGGTGTGTGAATACTATCTTCTCCACTCACTGCTAGGGAATGTTTCTGTGTATATCAAATGGGATTGTTCGAAGTGTGCGCGGCAGATGTCTGTACACTCACACTCACACTCAGACTCGTATGTTTACTTTAAATGACAGGAAAAAATAGGAAGAATTTGTTTCAAGGGCTATGTGAATTTTTTTGGGAAGGTCTGTGTGTGCACAGTGGTCATACATGTGGGCTTTCTTGCATACCTTGAAATCTTTCCCCAAAACATTTGCTTACACTATTGACCTCATATGTGCCACATTTACCCTGGGCTTTTGATTGTGTAGTGCAACAACACAGGAATGAAAACACCTCCGGAATTCCACCGAGACACTCAAGGGGAGCCTGTGTTTCTTGGCGTGTGTATGGAGCCAAGTCTGGAAATAAGACATGCCACTACCTTTCACACACATCCACTCACACACACCCAGATACACACACAGACACACACACAGACAAACACAAGAAACTTTACCACATTTGCTCCCCTCCCTAATGTTAACCATCTGTATATTTCAGTACAGCAGTGGGTTTGGTGTCATCCTGCCCTCTCCCCTTCCTCCCTTTCGTGTCTTGTGTGTGGCTTAATGCCACACTAGGTCCACACCCACTAAAGAGCACAACACCCATATCCACTTAGGGTATATTTATGGTTTAGGCATGGGGGTATGAAGATTGTAATTTACATGGCAGGTGAACGTGGGTGGAGATAGATGGACAACAAGCTGTAAATTCTGCCTGTATGGATTCCACTTGACTCCAGTGTTTGGTATGCCTCTCTCTCTGACATGAAAGGCTATATCTGGGGCATTGCTATTTCCAAGGCACTCCATCTAACTTAAAGGAGGTGTCATGGAAACTTCAGTGAGGTCATTCTGAGAGGGATTGATGGGAAAAGAAAAGCAACACAAATGGCAGAGAACACTGGGTGGGATATCACATTTGCTCAAAGTGGATGGCACAATCACACAAATCACAAAACACTGCATCCTGAACTAGAAATGTGTTACGGTCTGTTATGGTATTTACCCTGGTCATAAATCAAAAACAAGTCTTGAGTTCCTACCTGAAATAATTTGTATTTTAATCTGAAGGACTAATAGCTGTGTAATGTGACTAGTCAGACTGATGATGGATGACAGCTTTTAGTGTTCTCCTAAGCAGCCATGTGTGGTGCTCTGCTGACAGAGGCCCCTGCTAGCAACTTGTCGGTACTGATCATAGTGATAAATCCTGCTATTAACTGACCCAACGCTAACCTGTCTCAAGTTGGGTCAGCCTAGCTCTGTATTAGCCATGTGGCATGTGTTAGCTCTCCCCAGGCTCCATTCATTATTAAGCAGCTCCTGATGTTTTGCTAGCTACGCTAGCGTTGCTCTGGTGTCAGGTAAAGCAGCCGTGGCCTCCATTGGACCTTAAAGTCTCAGGATCCAATTGCAGCAGTAGCTGTTCACTGCTTCAGTATTAATGCTTCTCAAAATGACTCTGGTCTTCTGTTAGCAGAGTGCCTTGGCTCATCAGAGAGCCCTGTCTTGTTATTTATGTGTTTAGCTTGCTCCTGTTGATGGACAGTGGACCTTAAAATGCATTTGGATATTTTTCTTGGAGTAGGTGACCATCTTTTGGAAGGTATGTTATTTCTATCATCCTCTATTTACAAAGTCATGGAAAAGAAGAGCTATGGTTTTTCCTTATTACTGACTGTAAAGCACTAAAATGGCAGTGGGTGTGCTTTGCAGACTTGTGGTCAAGTGAATGGGATATTTATCATCCAGAGTTTCATACGGAGGGGAAAAAGAGACTTGGCCGCATTTGGTATTGAAGCAGTAAGTTTAGGTGTAAAAAGTCTTACAATGCTGAAACTGTTGCTTTGAATGCCTGTATCATTGTTGGATATATGAGGGGTTATTTGTGGGACATTGTGCCTGTACTTTTTCTATGTATGTGTGCAGGTTCTGCCAGCTTTGCATCTGAACCTCTGTGTGTGTGTGTGTGTGTGTGTGTGTGAGAGAGAGAGAGAGAGAGAGAGAGAGAGAGAGAGAGAGAGCGAGAGAGAGAGAGAGAGAGAGAGAGGGGGGGGGGGACTTAACCCATCCTGATCAAATTGGTTCTACTGCATCATAAAAACAGGTTGTAATGGTTCACATGTTCCGCACATGATGTGATGAGTAATGTACTGGACTGCACTGGAGGGCACCTCTCATACTACAAGGCCATAAAGTGGGCCTTCAGGAAGGAGACACGCCCTCCAGTGTCTCCCAGACTGTTTGTCTGTGTCCATTTAGAATGGCTCAACATTTGATTGCAGGAGACAGGATGTAATCTTTATTTGTTGTTTATTTTGAACTGGTTTACACAACTATCTATCACGGAGGCCAATACTCAAGCGACTATTTCCATTGCTCACAGAAAGCTTATTAAGCTAGGACCGGTGATAGCTCTGCCTATTGGTTAGATGAGCCGGCATCTTTTGTCAACCTACAGTCCACAAAAGAACTTCACTGAATGGTCAACCTAATTTCTTCTGACTTCCTTTCCTGATCCCTTGACCAACATATCACCTGAGATGTTTAAATTGGTGGCGAGGATGGAAGGATATATTATATATATATATATATATATATATATATATATATATTATATATGAAGCAAGCCGAGGCTGCCAAAGTTCAGTTGCAGGAAAATTCTATAGGAATCCGTTTGATGGCCAGACTTAGTGAAACAAACTGCATTTGTTTTGGACAGGGATGATAAAGTAGTTGAGAGAGAGGGTGGCATAAAATAAGGATATTCGTCACAAATGTTGTTACAAGACTTGTTTCATAAACAATATATTTAAATAAATTAGTCATATTATTATCGTTACCGTTACATTTTATAGGTAATGTGAAACATACTGCTGAACAGCTACAAGGATAGAGTTAAAAACAATGAGAGACAAGAAATGAAAAAATATAAAACCATGAGACCAAGTAAATTATTCAAGGGAGGTGCAAGGATGGAGAGATGAAAAGGAAAAGAGTAAAATAGAGTAACAGTGTGAAATATCGTACTTTCAGCTGACCGCAAGATAGGTATTGAAATACAGAACATACTTATGGTGTCATCCATTTATCTTCTCAGAAGTGTCAGGTGACATGTTCTGACACCAGTTCTCTCCCTCTCTCCTCCAGTTCTCTCACTTGCTTTATAATGGACCACTTTCGTAGGGTAGAGATGGGCTCATGTCATGCCTTACCTAAAGACCTAGCTTTCTGTCATTCCATCACATAAATGGAGTCATCTTTCTCAACTTCATTGTTTTCTTATAGACAAGACCATGAAATGTTGTATTCATGCTCCGTTCCATGTCTCCGTAGTTCTCTGCCCTTTGTATCACCTTCCTGACCCTTCTAAACATCTCGCCTTCCTTTCTGACAGATTTTTGCTCTCTTACTTCCTTAATATTCAAAGTACAAAAAAGTGTATTTTCTCACTCACTTTTGTGTGTGTGTTGTCGTCATACTTCTCTGACATTCCACTTTCTAAACAGCTTTTTACACAACTGCTCTCTGTCTTAAAGTTTCTCCCATGTTTTTTCCTTGTTTTTTAACAGTTTCTCTTCCACACTTCTTAGTCTGTGTCCACTCTGAGCTGGCATGTTGAGTGTGTTCCTCCCCCCTGGCCTGGGGGGTCACTGACTGGGGTCGTCAGTGTGATGAAGTTCTTAGTTTGGAAGCGATAATTAACCATGGCACTCTTGGCATAGTGACTCACTTCACACGCCCCCCCCCCCCCTCCCCCTCAACAGTACTCGTCTCAGCTCTTTCACTCGCCAGTTGCTCACCATCCTACCCACCCACTTGTTTCTGCCCTCCTTCGCTGCGGGTGTCTTGCTCTCACAGCTGTGACACCCTTGAACCCTATCTATCAGCACCCATGCCTCAGCCAAACATCAGCTCCTCAAATACTTCAACTGTCATTAGTACCTGGATTGTGAGAGTAAAACTGCAAGAAAGACTGGGTCTAAAACTTTAATAATTGTTATATTTTTCATTCTTGCAATATTATCAAGACAAGAAATTTACAAGGAAAAGGTAAAAGAACTGCAACCGAAGTCCAACAAAACAGACACTGATTGTGTGTATTTTTGTATGCTCCAGAAAGCCATGATTATGTAAACTGTGGGAGCTGTCACTGTTATCCACAGCGGGTCCCCATATCTGTTTGACTGCAATGTCTTAAATGATTGAGTTGCACTCTGAGGGCTGTATTATTTTGACAGTCCCATCCTAATGCCTGCATGTGGGCGGTGAGAGAGTTAATAGAACATGGCATTGTTGCTATTTTCACACACTATCCGGTTTAGATACGATGTTGGTCTTAATGTCGCATGCAATGAATTCTGCTCCACCTTTTGATGCTGGAAGCCAAACTCTATGACTGTCTTCACATTGAAAATGTAAGTCTCTGACTATTTATTTCACATGCTTTAGTTTTAGCTTGACTATTGTGCAAACAAAAAACGTCAGCGCTTTAAATTTGACCAGTCTGTGAAAAGTTAAAAGATATTAACTTAAGATATTGTTATCTGAGGAATGCGTTGCATTCTCTCACTTGAGAAAATCAACAGGGTTATTTTGGTTTCAAAGAAAACCTGTAAAGCTCTGCAGACATATTATTAACAAAATGTCCACAATTTTCCATGGAAGGTCTTTGATTGTTTTGTATTATCTAACAGTATACAATAGACAGTCTAAGGGAGACACTAAAAAGAAAAATCAATTAGCAAGACTCTTAGCCAAGAAAGCCTGTTACTCTAGCTTCTCTTCGTAACAGCTAGGCTACCACATTTGACTGTGTGCTGCGTCACTTTTTGTAGTGACTGTGGGCACTATACTGTACTTCTCTCTGAGCACAGGGCCTACATTGAGTCAGCCCACGGAGCGTGGGACTGGAATGCCGGGGCAGAGCTCAGCTGAGCTGGGTTCCGGCATGTTCCCACAGTCAGCTGACACCCATACAGTAACGCTACAGTGGTCATCATACCAAGGCTTCAAATCCAAGATGATAGTTCTCTGATAAATGTTGTAACTATTGTCTCCACCTGTGAATATCCTCTATTGGTTCAATGAAAGGACTTGGAGCAAGCCTCCACGCCTGCTGGTCGTCCATAGGAAGCATTTCTGTCTATTTAAAGGCCAAAGGGCAGATAAAGTAGGATCTCCTGGGAGGATACTCTGATACTGGATAGAGAACTTCCAGTATTGTAATTCAACTAGCTCCAGTCTGATGTTTTATGTTGTAGACAAGCTATGGCTTTGTAAAAAGGTGAGTGATGTCTGCCTATATCTTATTCCTTCTCTGTCCTGTAAATCTGTTTTATGTCAAAAGCTGAGTAAGAGCGTTTGGCAAACGAATGAGGAGAACCAGCATGATGGGATGTATTTGACTTTCTGTGTTTGGCGTGTGGATCCTAATTCCTGTGGAGTATCCATGCAGTGGGTTTAAGCAGAGACAGCTATGGGCTTAATTTCCACCACAGAACATTAAAAGGTTTGCAGTTTTTTTTTTACTGTGGCTCTGCAATTACCAAGACCACAGGCGCTGAGGTCAGCAGACAGTGAAACTATTGTCTAGAGCCTGCACCATGTCACACAAAAAGGGAATTGAGAGTGAGTCTTCTTATCTTAGTCATATTTTAGATGAGCAAAACATCTAAATGACTTTCATTTGTTATTCAATTACTTAATAATTACCTTTCGCAAACAAATGACAGGCCTGCTCTACGTAAGGAGTTGTCTTGCTATAGTGGTTTCTTGCGGTGTACACTATCCCATGTTGTCGAAATTACAGTTTTGTGTAGCTGTATAAGTATAAGCTAGGTAAACCTCATGTGCAGTGTGGAGACAAACAGAACTTGAGACTATGCTGGACATTAAACACACACACACACACACACACACACAACCACTCACACACAAACGCACTGGTGAAGCATGCATACAAGTGCCGCAATACATTTCAAGGGCACATTGAATTATTTCCTTCTGCAGTCCTTACACACATAACCCACCAGGCGGTTGTTATTTTAGCCCACATGTGACATGGCTGGAACACAAGTGTCCTTTGTCTCCTTACCCAAACCAACCACATTTTCTCTAGCACAGGCAGGAAGCCATCAAGCCACTCAGGTTTCTCTTCTAGACATGAAAATAACTGACAAACCCAACAAGGAGAACTTAGACAGGACAAGTTGAAACAATTTCTGAAACGCTTAAGAAAAACTGAAAATAGTGGAGTCACATTTGTACTACTCTGTGCTCTGTGTCAAGAAAATAAGCAAAGATTTTGATCCAAGCAGAACTTTTTTCCCAGTCTTTTTCAAGTGAGGTGACCCATGTCTTCTATCTGTGGCGCCGAAAGATTGTCAACGTGAATGGTCAAGAGCCACAGGAATCATAGGAAGTAGAGGCAAGATGGTGCATGATGAAGCCCCTTGGACAGTAAATCTTTCCCACTTACAATCAGTAACTGTTCATTTCTACACCATTATGGTGAAAACAGGAACTATAATTCAGTCAAGACAATCACGTATTATATTTGAGCTTTTATAGTTATATGACATGGACATGTAGATTTGACTTTGGCGGAGTGGATGATCTAAGGGAAGCACTCCCTGCCTCCTCGATGCAACACATAGGCTACATACATGACATATGAAGCAGGGAGCAATAGAGATGTAATCTCTCATTAGTATAGAACATACAGACTGCATGGGGGAGAAGGGGATGGTGGAGGGCGGCAGCAACATGATCACACAATAAATGAGCTGAGTGTGTGCGCGTGTGTGTGCGTATCCGCCCGGCCTTTTAATGCCGTCTTATCGGACGTGGCCCAATGGGCTTGTGCTGCTACACAGGTGTGGTAATGAGCGGATGACGCACGCTGCCCGATTACCCTGCCTGAACTAGCTGCGCTTATGAAACCAAAAACAAATACGTAATGAACAAAAAAATCGGAGAAACTCTCAAAGTGATTCACTTTCAGTGCGCTGGCTTTGGCAATGAATCTAAATTCTTGCCAACACCACACACTTTACCTCCTCATCATATTAGCAGATTATGACCACTTGTGGTAGAACAAGAGACCCCTCTCAGAATGATAGCACTTGACCTGCCTGTCATTCATGCAACAGCAGTGGCATGCCTGATTGCTTGATTTTGCACATTAGACTTCTCACCTCACTGTGCATGATAATACAGTGTGTTTAAATAAGGTACTGTAACTATCCAGAGAAGCAGTCTTTTATTTATTTGAGAATTATTTTCACTAAGCTGATCTAAGTATCTACCTATATATACTGTATCCATATACAGTATATATAACATACTGCATATCAATGCTATTACTGTAAAGTATATCGATACAATGACAACATTGCACTGAAATGTTATCAATAAAAACCAATGCCTGAGCATTTAATACAAGCCCTGCCCCTGCATCTGAGAAACCTTATTGACACTGAGCAGCACTGGCTGTTTGGTAGAGGCTTGGCTATTGTACTGTGTGTAACTACTAATCATAGTCAATGGTAAACATTAAATTTGTTATCATTTCACAGTATGATGTCATTAACTAAATGGATTAGGCTATGCCAGGGCCACCCGTGCCTTTGCAGATTTAAAAACGGTCTAATCTAAATGGGATGCATCAATGAAAATGTGAAATAAAGTTGCAGGCACTTAGAGCGCCAGGCACTTGCTTGAGGCTCAAAGTGGAGAGTCACTGGCTGGCAGCCAGCCAGTGAATTAGAAGATAAGAAATATTCTTGGTCTGGCACACTGGGTCTGCGGCTATTTAAAACATTGGGTTATTGATCATTGAATTACTTGGAGGAAGAAAAAAAAACAAGACAAGAATAGAGGGCTTGGATGCAGATCAATAAGTAGATATTGCAGTGAATATGCTGCTTTGGAAAGCAACATGACTAAAATTCTGTGATGTGAGTTGGTGTGTGTGCGCGCACATGTAAATGTGCACACCTGGGGTACTATTTTTGTGTCGGTACAGTATGTGTAAGAGTAAAGGGTTGTATCATATAGTATTTGACCGTGTTTGATTTATGACTCTAATACAGACACTTTCAAATGCCACTGGAACACAACTTTGAATGTGTTATTTGGCATTAATTATGTCAAATTTGGTTCATTCTAGGTGCTGAGAAAAAGTAGTATGAACACAGACAGAATGGCTACTTCACAAAGTTCCAGACACAGTAGCTCTCTTTCATCATCTCCTATGAGGTAAGTAACCACAGCACTTATCCACAGACATCATCTAGGTTGTCTGTGTCACATACAGGTACACACACATGCACACAATGGTTGTTGTTTTTCTGACACTACTCATAAGATATTACCTTGCCTCTTTTATCTCTAAACACGATCCCAAAAACGCATAATATTTTATCGCAGTCCCTTGTTTTGTTAATGTACTATAATGGTGACTGTGTCTAACAGATGTTAATATCATGGTCCTGACAATGTGAGGAATTCAGGTGTTGGTGTTGTGGTGTCATTATGCAGTCTCTCCCTCTCTCTCACTCACTGTATTCATCACAACCGTTGGTGGTAATGTGCTTCTGACTCCAATTACTGTAGTTTGAGAGGTATGTGGTCTGTCCTCAAGGACATCATGTATCATCAATAAAACCACACATATGTGCATGCAAACAGAAACATGGTTACACTATCACTGGAACACATTGGTGATACAGAAATGGTAAAAAGTCTTCATATAGGTTTAGTCAGTTTATGTGAAGTTCAACATGAGCTATTTTGATGTAACCAGTGTTATGGAAGAAGAATATGTTAGCATTCTATTGACTCGTTCTACATATTTCACATCTTAATTCGACATGAGTCTCCTTGTTTCTACCTCAGTTGGCTGAAACTCTGAAATGTAATTTAATACGCCCCCACATTTCCAGTGTGAACACTTTGCTCCTATTGTAGTCTCCGGAAAACATTTCAATTGATTCCAATGTGATTCTGTGATTTTCTGTATGGTGAGAAAATATGTAATGGTGATGCTAAAGCAACACGACACCTAGGCATATTGAGTATTTGCAATCTTTGATGACAATATCTAAACACCAGATTAAGTCTTGGTATTTCTTGAACCAAATTGTCATGCACATTGAAATATCTAGTAAAATATTAACTTAAGCATAACTTTTATAGGATTCCAAATCAGTCTCTTAAAATGAACTTTTAATTTTCCACAACTCAGTCAGTGAGAAGTTATTTTATGGCACACCAGGTGGACGTTTCAGAACCGGTAACCATGGTCTCTCTTGTGTTGAACCAATCACCTGGAACCTTCAGCGATCTGTGTCGTTTCCTGCTTAATCTTGCAAAGCTTGAGCGACGACAGGTGTTAAAACCAGCACCATTGGGCTTTACAAGTCTGTTTACCACACAGTGCTAACTAGCGTAGCACTGCCTAAGTACCCAAAATAGACAGAGTTTCGTCATTGTAGCTTGAACTTATGTATTAGCATCATTGATAGGGAAGGCAGAATTGTAGAGTGTGTGTCTTGTCAATGCAGTGGAGAAGCACAAAAGTAGTGCAAGAAGGAGAATGTCAGGGACTTGAGCTATACTTACAATGGATAGATTTAGTTCCAAACACAGTGACTCACTTTCAGTGGCAAACAATTTCTTAAAATGTGCTGTACAGAAAAAGTATTTTTCTTGATTTGTACCCCACTTTCTTATCCTTGGTCTTCTTTATATCAGGTTGTTCTTTTGCAGTCACAAGAGAAATGGGGATATCTTGCTGTCAACCAGCAAACTTGACACGTTCCCCAAATCAGAGAGCTTCGTGACACTTACTATTAGAGCAGCTAACGTTGGCAATTTAAAAGCCACAATTCTTCAAAATAACTGACACTTAATATAGCGTGGTGAGGGACTTTTGGTTTCCTTTTTGGCCTAACATATCTAGGAGAGAAGAACACTTATGATAGAGATCTGTGTGAGAGGTCTGCAGCTTCCAATATTTTCCAAAAAGCACTAGGAGACAACCACATACAAAATCGAAGTTATTTTTAGTGCTTCAGTTACTAGTCGAGGAAAGGGTTGGATTTTCTACATTTTATTTATTTTTTTGTTTACTCATTGCGCTTCTCTCTCCTTTTGATCAGGAGAGAGGCAGACGGTATTTTAGGTAGACAAACAGCATCTTTGTCATCCTGCTGATGGAAGTCATGCAGGCTTTTATAGTCCACTTACTGACACATGTTGGAAGTGTCTACTTTGTCTGTGTTTGACTAAACCCTAATGTATTCCATGACAGTATTTTCAAGAGCAATGGTGGGACTTTACAAATGGAAACAGGGAGAAACTATTGAGCTTAGCTTGATTAATTTGGAGCCCATTAGTCCCCAGTGGGTCAAGGTGCATATGTTACACTTTTTGATATGTCAGGGTAGGCCTTTTCATGAACACAAACACACACACAATAAATATTGATATGATAGGTAAGATCTCCCTTCTTTTCATCTGTGATATTTGATATAATTTGTTTTCTCTAGTATGTGTGTTTGCTGGCCACAATGTGTAAACATCTTTCTCTCCACCCTCCCCAACCATTGGTTAGTGGGACTTCTCGTCTCTGCAGTCCTAGTCTGTGACAACAGAGCTGACACTGTTGCCCTAGCCCTCGCTGGCCTCATATGTAAATATTTGCAATCTCTCGAAACTGTAGTGGGCTATTTCCTCCTCTTTGAAAACACACCTATAATTCCAAATATATGACACAGTGAGAAGAGTTGCCATGTGTATGTAGATGTGTGTGGCTAGGATTTATTTTGTATATGTGGTACATTTTTTGTTTAAATTTTTGTTTGAAGAGGGTCATTTATTTTGAGCTTGTTTTTAAAATATATAAATCAATTTATAATATTGTATAAATTCACATCTGTATTATTTGGCAGTAATACAAGACACCTGTCAACATAAATCATTTCAGTAAACACAAATATTCTATTAATAAACTCCAATCTAACAGTATTACAGCTAACAAAGAACACACATAGGGTTCACTTGCAAGCCATCCAAAATCCAAACATAGGATTTTTCTTTTTTGTTCAATTGTAGATTTTTAAAATGGTCCTCGGTACAAATGTTTATGGGTTCACCAGGTAAAACGTTGCAGGGTTACCTCTTTTAGGCTTGATGGGCAATTAGGGCCCCCATCACTGCCCATTCGCTGCAGCCATGACACACAAAGTAATTAACAAATATGTGACCACCATGTGCCGTTGGTGCTATGGGTGCTGCCCCCCTGATTGCGTGTGGTCAGTGGGTTGGGAAGGGTTTTAGGGAAGCAAAGCCAGTGTTAGCTAAGCAGCCATCAAGCTTTATCAAGCTAATTGGCTAAAAACACTCTGGTAACCAAGGCTGCGCTGTTACTGTTACTGTTGGTCACTGAAAACATTTACCGTCGCATGCTTGGGTATACTAGTATTGTCTTTAAATGTGCTGTTTCTTTTTTCACCAAATGAAATACAACATCTTACAGCTCTAAGATCAGAATTCGGTTTATCGCCAAGTTTACACATACGAGGAAGATAGTTATGCTGTTCTGCAGTTATAACATTTCAATAAGACTCACAATCTCATTTACAATCTCACAAGTGTAACTAAAGAGCTTGTGGGAGATCAATAGTTGAACCGATGAACCCATTGTCGTAAATGACGTGAGCTGAGCAGAAATCACCTCGCCTACGCCATGAGGAGGATGACACATTGAGAGGTCTACAGAGGATTTTAGGTTGGCATCACTTTCTACAAACTTGTGAGCATGTGTGTGTCTGTGTGTGTGCATGACTGTGTCCAACATGAAGAATGTGAATATGAAAAATGGGATGCAATGAATTGTCCTTACATTTACATTTAGTAGATGCTCGATTTACAGTAAGTACAGGGACATTCCCCCCGAGGCAAGTAGGGTGAAGTGCCTTGCCCAAGGACACAACGTCATATGGCACGCCGGGGAATCGGTCCGACAACCTTCTGATTACTAGCCCGACTACCTCACCGCTCATCCATCTGACTCCCTTTTCATTAAAGTTCTAGGCCCTACAATTTGTGGTGCTTTATTAAATATAGCATTTCATTGTGGCTTATTTCAATAGACCTTCAGTTAATAGTATTTGGGAAAAACAAACAAAGCCTCCATGGAAACACAGGGAACTGATTTACTTTTGTAAACAGACAAAAGCATCCTACTTTATCTTGTGGAAAAATATGTCATTGTGCCTTCTCAATGGCACAGTGATATTTAAGAAGTTCTGTTGAAACCTTGACAACGGATGCATGCACAGCAACAACACAAAAGGCAAGGTTCTTTACCCCTTTGCATCTATAAAAATCGTGAATAAACACAAAATGTCTGTGGATTCCCCAAGCTCCAGATAGATTTCCATCAGTACAAAAGAACAGGGTTTTTGTTAACGTGAGGTTAAAATAAACAACAACTTGTGTCTTTGTTCCTACAATTATACATCACCACATTGATCTTCCCCACAAACAATGTAATTTTGAATATGAATGAAACTCCCCCATGTTTTACATTAAGAAGAGGCGGTTTCTCTATGTTATCAATTGACTGCTCACCCTATTTAATGTTGATTTCACTCATTCAAGTGAAATACCCTGGAAACGACCCCTAACCCAAATAAATATTAAATTATTGGTAAGATCAGAGACCATGGGAAGTGTTTGTTCAAGTGGACCCATAGATAAATCCTCTCTCTAGTGAGCTGAAAGGATAGTTGACAGATGACAGGCAAGACCAGCAGTTACTGCTCTGTAATAGACCCCACTCCCACACTATTGATTTTGGGGTTGCTTGGTGTTTTCTAGATAAGCTTGGCTGTTACCAATGGTTGGTTCAGATTAGTGCAGAGTTTTGGAAAGATGCATAGATTTTTGCGTTTAAAATATGTGTTTAATGTGTGAAAATGCGATTGACAGAAGCCTAAAAATTATTATTGATGACCTGAATTATTGAATTGCGAGTCATCAAGAGTGATGAGACCAAGTTTGGTGACAACATCACTAATTCCACACCAAATATTGATGTGTTGAGGGGATATTTTATACAGAATTGTGTTGAAAACTGAATTATGCTTGAATTAGTAAAAGTAATACAAAAATACGAGTGGAATTTTTTCTTTGTATGCCTGTGTGATTTTTCATAGCAGCAGTAGGATGCGTGGGGGGGCATCACTGCAGGTGGACTCGGTGCAGCGCTGGATGGAGGACCTACGTCACATGACCGAGGTGGAGTGCATGTGTGTGCTGCAGGCCAAGCCCATCGGTGTGGAGGAGGATCCCCAAGGCGAGCTCATTGTGGCGTCCGGGCTGGGCGACCACGTGGCGCGGGACAACTTGCAGACGCTGCTGCGGCGAGCCCTGGTGGTCAGCACAGAACTGGGCAAGATGTTCCAGAGGCTGGAGAAGAGCCGCTGGCAGAGGGTACACAGCACAGCCGTGCGCACTAACTGCCACGTGCGCTCGCTGGTGCACGAGTACAGCGCTGCACGCAACACGCCACCAGAGCTGCAGAAGGTGAGGGTGAGAAGGCAGGGGGTGGAGGGGAATGGTTCGTGGGTCATCACGGGTCAGTTGGTAGAAAGTGAATTTGCGCATGTATACTTTGATTAAGGTGTGAAAAATAACTTAATACATTTAATCATTTGAAGGCTGTACTGTGTTTCAGCCATACATTACAAAAGTCTCAATGGCTAGTTAGTGGCTAAGTCTACTGTGAACCACCGGAAATGTTCATGAATATAGTTTTATTCTGTATTTTGTACAGTGAAGAAGTCACATCCAACCAAATGGAATGTATAATGTGTAAAGTGATGTGATGAGGCTGCGCGTACATTTTTGGGCTAAACTACTCAACTGCTAGTGTTAGAACTACTCACTGTTTTCTCTCTCCACCCCACAGTATGAGAAATCTCTCTTGGAGAAGTGCATAGAGCTGACTACCATAACAGAGAGGTAAAAAATAAAATGGAATCAAATATACTTTTAGATGATGATGCAGTACCATAATATCCCTGTATATGAAGACTTGAATGTCTGCTTTTGCTGTAACTGCAGTAAATACAACTCAATCTTGATATATTGATTATTGGAAAACAGTTGACCTTCAATTTGATGTTTTAATTGACCTAATGTCCTCCACAGATGTTTGCATACCGAAGACAAATTCTTCCTGAAGTCCATGAGGGAGGCCATTCACGAGATCCTTACCGATGTCAGTGATTCGTTCAGTCATATGATTGACCTGGCTCTAGCCAATGAGATCCAGGTGTGTAACCTAGAGACTAATCATTTTGTTATCTAATAGCCTTGAGAATTTGCATATTTGTAAGTTCATTACCATGAGAGGCTGTAAAGTCCACAAGTGGGTGTTTTGTAGACATCAAAAGGTTTAATTTGATACTTTTGATAGCAGAGGTAGCATGCAGTAACAAGCAATTTTGCTAATGATACGATGAAACATACTGTAAAAGCCTAGACCATTTCATAATGGAAAAACACTTATTCACCAGATCCCATCAGGGTGAGTAAGTGCTGAGGCCAGTGAACACTGTTTCAAATGCAAAATGTATTGTAAGTTGATTTGGATAGTTCAATTGTTTGTCATTTGTTTTTGTGTACCAATATGCCTCAATTTAATGTGGTACAGTACATATCAAACATAACATATTTATGTTTGATATTTGTATTTTACGTGAAAACTGTACCATGCGGACATACAGAGACTTCCCTCCCCGTCCCCGACTTAACCACACACGCACACACACTATTAACTCTCTACTCAGAACCCGCCCAATGTATTGTAATGGCACCTGAAAACAAGCCATGCTCCAATAGAAAGGGTGAATACTAAAGCAAACATTTGCACAGTCTGATAGGCCTCTAAAATAGACTATGACATCACTCCTGGACTACTAAGAGGTTATAATGAAAACAAAGAGTTTCCTCTATTCATATCATTTCATGGTTCCAACCCTGTAATTGTAAATGTCCACAAGCATTTAGTCTTATAATGGACAGCAGTTTATTCCAGGAAGTGTTTCTCTCATTCATTCCCTTTCATCTCATATAGGACTGTGTTAGCAGCATGGTTGGAACTAGCTGGAGAGATTCCAATTCGAGCCACAAAACAGAGTGACTGGATTGAAATGCCACCCCACTAGATGTGAATTTAAGCCCTTCTGTTAAACGCAAAGCCTTGGTTTCTGTGTTAGTTACAGAAAATTGAGAACAGAAACTAGTCAGATGGCTGAGCGGTGAGGGAGTCGAGCTAATAATCTGAAGGTTGCCGGATCGATTCCCCGCTGTGCAAAATGATGTTGTGTCCTTGGGCAAGGCACTTGTCCCTGTACTTACTGTAAGTCGCTCAGGATAAGAGCGTCTGCTAAATGTAAAATGTCCACTATTGTTGAATATTGTTGCTTCCATCCTTCACAAGATCCTAATCAGGCAGATTGAGTCGTCAGACAGTGTGTACACCATTGGCAGTGCCATCAGCAACCTGCTTTCTCTCACCCAGGATGGGCCACAGCTTTGCAGCATCATTGCCAAGGTGGGTCTGTGCCTCAGCTACACCTCTCCAGTAGCACAGCCAACAGAAACCACATTCACCCTACTTGTCTATTAGCCACATCCTCTGACAATCACACCCATCTTTGCGTTTTTTATTTGAATTTTTAAGTCTTAGTCATAATACTTAATACATAATACTTAATAAGGACGACCTGACGATCTGCCTACTCAACTTCCCATCTATGTTTAGAACTAAAAAGCTATTGCACAAAAAGATTAGACAGTACAGACTGGGTAGCATGTCCCTATGGTCATTAGCCCACTAGTCGCTTCCAGAATGCTATTGATAAGATTCTTCCTGGCAGGATACTGAGGTTACACACAATGGCACACACACACACACACACCTCGACTGTTGCTGGATCAGATCAATACTGTCAGTTCTTATTAGCAGTGAGCAGTGATCACAGAGAGCATGCATGTCTGTGTTCTTGTCTTTCACCACATCAGTCTGCTCTACCTTCCCTTCTGTCTCACCATGCTCCTGCTCAAAGAGCCCTGAGAGGACTGTTTAAGAAATCGTGTCGGCCAAAGGGGCTAATGAACATAAAACCAAACCGGCTTGTAAATTCATTATTCACGCTATGGAGATTTTGACGTTTTAAAGCCTTTCTCTCTGTGGCAAAAGGGTTGGTTGTGTAATTGTTGGTGCATTTCCAAGTTCTTCCGTCATCTGCCATTTTCAGAGCGCTGACGTCTTCGTTCGCCCTTTTCTCATTTCTACGATTAGCTGTCCAGCGCGACAGCAACTCTCCAACCATTTCCCGGTTTCTGTTGACAGATGTGCTTATAGTCTGAGTCTTATGTGGAGCTTGAATAACTGAGATAAAGTTGGTGGTAACGGTGGTCTGACTAGAAGCAGATTAGATATCTGTGGCTGCGTCTGGCTTTTAGCCAACTGTGGACAATATATCTCTGTGTGTGTAAGATACTTCAATACTTCAGCATGGGGGAAAAACATGAGTCATCTTCTGCATTGAATTCCTCAGGAAAAGTCAGAGACATAATTTAGTTTACCTTCTGGAGTGATTAATAGACAAAAGTAGTGGGACACCTACTTATTACACCTACAGGTGCTTTTATGACATTCCATTCTAAATCCATAGGGATTAATAGGGAGTTGGTCCTCTCTTTGCAGCTATAACAGCTTCCACTCTTCAGGGAAGCCTTTCTACAAAGTTTTGGAGTGTGTCTGTGGGAATATTTGCCCATTAATCCATACAGAAATGTTTGTTGAGTTGGCTGTGATAAAATGTTACTGTTCTGCACAGAGCCTTGACCTAAACACCATGAAACACCTTTGGGATGAACTAGAACGGAGATTACGAGCCAAGCCCTCATGTCCAGCATCATTGTCTGACCTCACAAAGGCTCTTCTGGATTTACTAACTCAATTAACACAAAGTTGTATAATTGTATTATTTGCCAAACATCTCATGTGTTTAGTGTTAGTTTTAATATTTATTTAAATATTATACTTCTAATATTTTGAGGGATGTTTCTCACACGATCAAGGGAGGTTGTCCCTAAAGTCTTAGTTACTGGACGATGGTGGCGCCTCTCTTGTTTTCCAGGCATGGTTGGCTACAGTGCGTGGGCAGGGCAGAGGGCAGGGGAAAGCGGTCAGGTGTGGGCCTTGGAGAATAGCCACTCCAGTCCCTGGCAGCATGGCCCCTATCTATGAGTTAGACGCCACCTCAGAATAATGGGCCCTATTAGGATAATGGTGGTCGTTACTGGAGTTGGACTTCCAGGTAATTCAATCTACGGCAGATAGGATTTTCTCTGCAAGTGTTTTTGTCAAAGAAAATCTCCATACACAGTGACTGGAGATAGGGTATAACTACAGTCATGCTTACGTTTGTTTACCTCAATCTGCATCTCAAGGGAGATGGACAATCATAATGGTGAGACCAAATCAGTCCTTGTTTCCATGTTTACTGACAAAACATGAGTAGGCTAATAAAAAGTGTTATTGAGTAGTTTTACTAAGTGCTATGAATTATTTGAGTCACTGCAAGGTCTGCTTGGCAAGTCCACCAAGCACAGTCGGCAATTTTGACTGGTCAGTTTGATGAGTTTGGCTGGCCCAATGGTGATTTTGAAAATGTTCAGAAAGTTTAAGCCAGCACTAAACAGTTTTGAAAAATCGGTCTGCATACTGAAAGTCAACTAAGCTTTTATGTAAAGTTTTTAGTCAACAGCTAGATGATCAAGATGGACACTTGTGAATATCCTAAATGTCATGCTAGTTTCAAACTGTTTGCATGTCGGGGGGTTAGCACTGTTTGACTTTCAGTTGGGCATATTGTTCATTTTGTACAACTAGTTTCAAGTGGCTGATGATGAGTCAGATGAGTTAGCATCTTAAACCCCGATTGTGTTTATTCTGTCCACAGGAGGGCGCTGTGGTGGCCTTGTTTAAGATCTGCAGGCAGGACTGCTTCAGTGACCTCTACGCACATGCATTAAGGACTGTGGCCTCTGTATGCTGCGTGGAAGAGGGGATCAACCAGCTGGAGAAGGTATACACGCATCTACCACCCTTCTCATTATACACACACAATCAAACAAACACACACACAATCAAATTTCACTTACTCATGCACCTATAAAACCTTCATCCGATGTTAATTAAACAAACTGTTGATTCACAGCTGCATAAAGTCCAGACAGGATAGAGTGCGTCAGTGGTAGATGTTTGGGCTCACCTTGTGATGGTTGTGATTTACTAATATTATACACACTATCCATAGCCTGCACATGTTTTGACTAAGGCACTGGTTTATTTGAACTGGTGACAGTATGGTCACAATGGTACCAGTGGGACACTTTGCCACACAAGCAATGTTCACTGTACAAAAGAACTCTTGTTTCTCTCTGGTTACTGTTTAATAACAGTCTTATTACAGATTTATTTTTTAGTTTCTCGCAAAGACTAAACATGGGTTGTCAGAGATGTTTGCACGTGTATGAGAGAAAGAGAAAGAGAGAGAGAGAGAGAGAGAGAGAGAGAGAGAGAGAGAGAGAGAGAGAGAGAGAGAGAGAGAGAGAGAGAGATACTGTAGAGCTGGGTTATGGAGAGCATGTAAGAGAGGGAGTTTGTGTGAATTTATGTGAGACAATGAGAGAAAGAATCAGTTTGTGTGCAGTTGATAGACCTTGTAATTTTATGATTAGTTTTGAATCCAATAAAGACTTACAGCTGACATTTGTTTATTAAGTTTATTATAAATATAACCTAATTCACTGGGTAATGATGTCGTGACTGTTTGCATCAACTAAAAAGCAGCCAGGTGTAAAGAAGCTAGATGCAGTAGACAAATTCACCCAAGATAAGAAGCTGGTGTCTCAAGAGGGGCCTGTCATGGAAGCCTGCTGCTACAAAGTGAGCACGAACAGTCACTCAACCTTGAGAGACACACCTGTCGCTGTTGCTGGGTGATGGAATGAAGGGACTAATGGGTGTTTTTTCTTATCACTGGGAAAAGTTTAGTTACCTCCGATGGGGCACCAGAATACTATTACACAATGAAAGCATACCGTTGATCATTAGCCAAGTAGTGTTGCACCTGTCAGACAAGTTTCACATCTGTTCCTCTGGAAACAAAAACACAAAAGGCAGTATTTTGAATTCCCACATTATATTCTTAATTTTATTTTTTAACAACTCTAGTATCATACACTATACTCATAATCACTTCTTATTCTATTCTTATTTGCATTAAAGGTAAATGACACAAGTTTACACACACTGTCCAACAATCCCTCCAAAAACAAAACGAAACTTGTTGGTGTCACTGTCAATGAGATGGAACTCTTTTGCAAGTCAAGTGAGTGACGAAGACAACAGGCAGCAGAGTTTCTGAGCCGACAATGAATGAGAACATTTTGGATACACAAAGGAGGAGTTCATCTCAGTACAGTAGGGACTGTGCGTGAAGAGCGATTTTTCTGCATCGTTTGGCTGAGCTGACACATTACTGACGGATAAGAAATAGTTGTAAATAGGGATTTGCCCTGTCATGAATAACCACACTGTGATGCTTGTCAAGATGACAGATTGACAGGTGTGTCTGTGAAATGACAATTTACATTTAATTTTGTATGTCTTAAGTTGGTTAAACTAATGCACACAAAGCATTCATATAAAATTGCATTATTTTAAGGTTAGGAATTGGTAGTGTGTTTCTTTATCAACTCAGTATGAAACCATTATACAGTTGACAGAGCTTTTTATAGATATATGCATTTACATAATTTGGTGGACACCTATTTTAATGTGTCACCGTAGCTTATAGTATACAGTCCAGATCTGAACCGCCTCAGTAGAGGCTGACAGTTTCATCTGGGCAACATTGCCACCAAGTGGATAAAGATTTTCTCTTGTTTAAGAATTTCAGAATTGACAGAGAATTATGTAGTTGAGACACCATCAGTTTTGTATTGAACTTTTTTTTTCCTTTCACATTTGTTCTTACAAAAAGTTATGCTCTCTCATGTGGTTTTATCATTTTCTCGTTATGGACAGAGCCTCTAAAGTCTCTCCCAGGTTCACCTTGGAAACTTGCCTGTTGGTCAGTCCACCTAAGAAATAGCCACAGTGTTTGTGATATGAATGAAACTGCACTGTGGAGTGAATTAAATACTAAGAGCTTGTTACAGTAAATCACAATGACTTCTACACTTTGATGGATATGTGTTTGTGTGTGTGTGCACCATGACTCTATTTGGGTGTGTGTTTTAATGTTTGCAGTATGTATGTCAGTACTAAATCAAATGTGTGTGTGACACTGTTTCTCCAGGTTGATGGGATTTTATGCTTGGCGGATATCCTGACAGATGAGAACAGCACAGAGGCGGCGAGGGCAGAGGCAGCAGCGGTGGTAGCCCAGATAACCTCCCCTCATCACACCTCCACCCAACACCTTGCCAGTTTCCTGGAGAGCATGCAGGATATTGTCACTGCCCTCATCAGTGAGTGGAAAGCGTTTCATTCCTCCCCCTCCAAAAAAATCATCCTTCATAATTTACTGAATCAATGTTAAATGAGGAAATCTCACAAATTATTTTCGCAAAAATGTATGTTGCATTACATGTCTTTGGTTTTGTCCCCTCCAGAGTTGTGTGAGAGCGCCTCGTGTGGCGAAGTCTTCCTACTAGCATCAGCTGCTCTTGCCAACATTACGTTCTTCGACAGCATGGCCTGTGAGACTCTCCTCCAGCTCAATGCAATCCACATCCTCCTCCAGGCTTGCAAAGACCGCCAGAGAGTAGATACACCTTACTCCAAGGACCAGGTGAAGCAGCACCTCAAACATTAATTTTAAGGGTCCCTTATTGATGATACTCATTATAAACTGCTACAACACCTCACAGTCAACACCTCACAGCTTGTTACATTTATTTAAAACGGTTTTGCCGAACAAATCTCACCAAAAGACACTACTGGCTCTTTGAAATGTGTAGATTTGTTGCTAGGGAATGCAAAAAGTTGCTAAATCTAGTGACAGTTATCAATTTGTCAACAACAGTTATTGTAAACAAAAAGTTAGTGTTGGTTGTTTTGTGATTCATGTTTAATTACAAGTTTAGATGCACCTTGCCAACTGTTGACATTAAATCCAGCTTCATCACTCTAAATGACACTGTCTGGTTGCCTTGGTCCTTTTAGGTGGTGACCATCCTGGCAAACCTCTCAGTCATAGAGCAATCTGCATCTGAAGTCCTTCAAGAGAAAGGTACACAGACATCTGCATGCACTATTTGTAGGTCACTTTTGATGAAAGTGTCCCCAAATACACTTTAATACATAAATAAATACAATTTAAAATCGAATGTACAAAACAGAGTAGTGAAATGTATGACTATAAACAGTAGCAAATTTCACATCCCTAAATATGTAGGCTACAAGATCATGAAGAATAAATATGATCCACAAGATGGCAACATCAGGCCACATGCAATGAAGAAATGCTCAGAAAAAGGAACTGTGCACTGCCTATTTAATGTGCTTACCTCACTTACAAATTATACCTTTTTGGGTCAACCTTCTTTATTTGTGTTTTCTCTCTAATATGTCATTTTTAACCCCAACCCATTTTAGTTAATTGTTTGTACTTTTAAATCAACACTATACTGATTATGAATGCAATATGTAATATTGCATTAATAGTCTTTTTGTATTTTTTTATCACATTTTTTAGTTTGTTTTTTGTTGGTCATCTGATTCCTGTGACTATGATGTGACTGTTGTTGTGACTTGCAGGAATTGATAGACTTCTTCTGCTCTTGAGTGAGAAGCCGTCCTCCACCAGTCCATCGGAGGGTGCTGCATGCGAGCGGGTGCAGCAGAAAGCTGCTGTCACTCTAGCACGTCTGAGCAGAGATCCAAGGGTGGCTCAAATGGCCATCCAGCTGCAAGGTAGAAGCTCCGTTTTAACTTTAAACATTTACACCTCAATCTTTCCAGGCATAGATACTCATTATTTATAGTATTTACACAGCAGTCTTTCAAACAAATTGGATGATTTCATACAAGATTATATCTCAACAGTTGTTTCATCACAGAACACAGTTCTTTGCTAGAATGTATGTGTATATCCCTGGAGAACCTGATCTGTTTTAATCATTAATTAATCAATTCAGTGAGGCTCTTTCTGATGTTCAGACAGAATAATAAAATCACTCTAGATGTTTTACCAAACATACTGTATATCTAATTGAAACATTTTCTGCTCCAGCCGTTCCTTGTCTTATTGAGCTTTGCAGATCGCCATCAGAAAGGAACAACAGTGACTCAGTACTGGTCGCCTGTTTGGTAGGTATCAAACACTGTAGCTGTGTCTGTGAGTAGGGTTATGCATACCAATGTGTTTCCATAATAGATAAGATGTATTTGTTTATTTAAACCAGTATAATACACCTGATATATGTAATGATCCACGTAAAACACATTAATTCTACTCACACTTCAATGGAATATTCTCAAGGAATGCCCAGACCACAAGTGTACAGAATCTCATTACTGTTCAATCTAATTTGTAGTTAGATGTCCACTGGGCTGTATTGAAACACAAGACAGCCCTGAGTAGCTCAACTAACCTTGTCATCATAGGTTGATAAGATCACACAGTGCAAATCCCTGTTTAAATATGTACATGTCATATATAAGCCCTGTATTACTTACTCTGCCTGACCATAATTGATAAAATCAGATCATGTGCAAGCTCTTCAGATCTATATATAATTGTCAGAAATGTACTGTAATGATTCAACTGTGAGGCAGAGCTCCTTTTCACTATAATGCATGTGTGTGTTATATAATGTTCAATTGAATTGAACGTTATTATGCTGGTGTGCATATGTGAGTTTTTATTGGTGTAGACTGAATCTCTATCTACCAGTATTTTATGTCATTGTATTATAAAATACATTGACTGGTCATTCCTGTTTTAACTTGAATCCTAGGCTGCCCTGAGGAGGCTGGCGGCAGGCTGTCCAGAGAGCATTGAGGCTATAGACCATCAGCAGCTCATCAAACCTCGTCTGGTGGATTCCTTCCTGCTGTGTTCCAACATGGAGGAGAGCTTTGTATGAGAGGGAGGTCCAGACAAGAACTCTCAACATAAAGAAATGCTTTATGCCCCTGAAGGATAACCAATGGGTCACAGGAGCCAATATTTTTGCCACTCTGAGAACTCAGCTAGAGACTCACATTTTTTTTTAGAGGAAATTGAAGATTTTGGGAGCTACAGTGAACACTTTGAGTTTGTAGATGAGAAATGACTGTGAAATTCTGTCCCTATCCTATCCATGACAAAATATTAGATTCTATAAAACAAATCTCCTCTCCTCTAGAAAGGTTCTACCTACAACTATAAAGGGTGCTTTTGTCGACCCTGCGGTAGAAGCTGCAGACCTTCAGAACCCAACGGGTTTATGCACAACAAACATGCATATGAAACAATGTTTTTTTTGTTTTTTTTTACCATTTACTATTTTATAATTGTATCGGTCAAAATCTGTCAATTTTCATTGTTCAGTGTCAGCTGCCAACTTCATGGGTTGCTGAAAACGCAGACACACGTTCAAAAACGGGCAGTTCAGAATAAGGCATTTTAGAGGTCAAAGTAAAAGCAGTCCTCCTATGAAAAGGTTATATGGGACGTTAATGATCTGGTTTGTGTGTTGAATTGTAAAACTGTGCATTTCGAATTGAATATCTATTAAGAAAAGTCATGTCTCAAAACCTGTTATTATCCTTTTATTTAAATATCTTGAATCTAAATAATGTTATGCTATCGTATGGCATGCAGATAATAAAAAAAAAGCTTATCTTTTGATTTACACTTGTTTTAATCAATGCCATCATTTAGAGATCAATTCCATGTTAACTTGAACATTTCAAGAAAACATTGCAGAACACTTTTCAGAACAAGGCTTCTGATTGATTTTTCTTGATTTTCTCTATTGAAAAAATGTTTTTAGCTTTCGGTTTCCTGACTGAGCCTTAAATTGGTGAAAGCCGTTTTGCCAGGCAGAGTGAAAAGGCTTATATGGTTAATTAATCCTGGATCTAAAAAACATTCTAAACCTTTTTTGTACCTTGTTTATTAGAGTGATCTTATGGAGAGATAGGTGAAAAGCCATTATGGTTTTATTCAGAACCTTTTGTTTCTGTTTGTGTGGATGAAGCAAATATGTTGGTAGTAGAGACCTGTTCAATAATCAATGATGCCATACAGTCGAGCATGTCCCTTCTTAAAATCGAATGAATTCCTAGTCAGTCATCTCTCTCTCCCTTCTTTCCATCTCTCTCTATCAATGTACATCTCCAAGGAATAATGTAGTTTTGTATTGAAGAACAAGGCTCCCACACAGAATGATTGAGAGAGATGGAAAAAATACAGAAGAGGGTCCAAAGGTCTTCTAGTGACTTTGAACTACCAGGTCAAAGAATTCTGAGGACCAAAGGGACCGTGGCTGGTTGTCCTCCAGCTTTCGACAGAAGCACCCAGTACTGTATTGGTCGTGGGGGAGGCAACACACAGCACTATCCCTTTGTATTGTCATCTGCCTGATGAAAGTGTCTTCACACTCTTGTTTTCTGTAACCCTTCCTCTCCTTGGAGAGACAATTGAGCATCGTATGTCTCCATTTCTGTTGCTTCTTTTCCCTTAAGGGCACAGAACAGGCTTGTTACTGTGGGCCAGTGCTAAGACAATCGTGACTCTATGTGTGTGTGCGTGTGAATGCGCTTGTGGTGTCCATGGCTCTGGGTTCAGACAGCTTTGTGATTGTATATGCTCCTGGCCACTTTGTTAAAGCCCAATGAAATATGTAGAGCGTTAGACACAGTGCAAAACAAGACACAGAGGATTGGGCAACACAGGTTCTTTCGATGTTATTTTTTTTCGGCCATGTCTGGGGCTAAGCATTACAGATCTGGGTTGCTCTAACATCCAACTCTGTGACTGCTTCACTCACATTATTTGTTGCCTATTCTTGTCCTTAAGTTTAGCTTACTTTCTCCTCCTTGTCAAAACATGAACAAATGCCGACTTCAAGTATGTGTGAAGACTTGGTGGAACCAAACGTTCAAAGATTCATATTCTTTCCGTTGTTCACTTTCAACATAAAACAAATGTCCTCATGTCTGTCACAAAATAACAATTCCAGGGCCTAACCTCTAAGAAAACACCTCTAAAATGTATTTCAATTGACTTACTAAACAATTTAAAGATGTTCCATTCAAAGAAAAACTATGAAAACATGCATCACTTTAGTCAGCACGTCGATGTCATACAATGTGCTCTTGACAAAAGCAATTAGAAAATTGAACCTCAAAACAGACTGCCTTTGGAAATGAATTAGTACTTTTACAATTAGCCACATTCTTCTGTTACAATTTCAAATGGATTACAAAAACGGTTTTCAACATTTGTATTAACTCACAATGCCTCATGATGACAAAGCAACTGTATGAATATTTATTGAACTGTATAAACGTGTCTTATTGTTATTGAATATACAGTAGATAATTTTCAATGGTAATCAAGCTTGCTGCATATTTTGATCATCAATGAGATGTCTATGGAACTTCAGTGGAGTCTACGTTACATGCAATTAAAAAGGGAATGCACACAGCTACTCAAATGAGCTTCCAAAACTCACATTGTATGTGAGGGCAAAATACAAAACATTAGAGGTTCAAGCAACTCTCCATGATCCCCTAAAAAGGTTACAAATTGTGGACCACCAAGACTCTTTCTTGAGCTGGCCACCTGAATAAACTACAGTATGTATAAATAACTAGGCAAGTAGGGCCTTGGCCAATGGATATGACTAAGAGCCCAACTGCATCAAAGTTTTGTGTGCCCAGATTAAGGACACTCCCCAGTGTCTGCATGACAGACCTGCTGCAGCTTTACAAATGGTACTTACTGTAAAGGACTCTGATAGAATTAGGAATACCGTTTTTGTGGTTAAACAGGCAAACTCATTTGTAAGAATGCCAATTGTTGAGTTGGATAACGACAATTTACTGCTCATCACATGGCTAATGCAATCCATTTGAATGTCCTTGATGAACCCAACCTGAACCTGAATTTGAACCGCACGTGTAATATAGGTGGACAGGCTTGATGTAGCAGTTCACCCACACTGATCATACATTCAGATGGAGTTTAAGAGCATCCTCAAGGTGTTAGGGTTAATCTTGATGTTGTGCAAAGTACTGAATAACATTTCATGATTATTGTATAATTTAATATTTCATTCAAAAAAAATATAATTAATGTGTCTTTATGGCATATTGTGACATGAGCGCCAGAAAATAATATTTTGTGAGCAATTTTCAATAAAGTTTATGACACAATACAGAAAACATGAAATGTCTGATTATTTTCTAAAGGAACTGCTACTTTGCTAATCTTACACACATGCAAACAAACATGTACACATATACAGTATTTAAACACACATACACATGTCCACACTTATATATTGTACTGAACCCTAAATAATTACATAATTAACAGCATTTATTTCCAGTTTGACCTTTAGAAACCAACGAATGCACAATATTCCATTATACTGGACGGCCAATTAAAGGATTTACATTTTGTATCTAATAGCTCAAGGGTTCTTCTGGTCCTCTCCCAGACCCAGAGGATTTTTAATTGCAACTGTACACCAAATCATCAACACCATATTAATATGAACATTTCTGTGGTCACGGTGTCTGGTCTTGGTGTAAACAGGGAAAAAAGACTTGTGAAACCAGGATCAAAAACGAAACTACACTGCATCCTGAATTGTACAGTAATTGTTGCTTCTTACTGTAGCTCTGTCATGCCTTCAAATATTCACCCTTTATATGTAAACTACATAATATGTAAAATATATGTCTCTTCTTCCTGTATGCCATTTTTCTTCGCACAATATTTATTCTTGAAGGTGAAACCAAATGTGTTCAAGTGTATTCACTTTAGGATTCGCTGAGATCCTTTAAAGGCCACATGCGTTTGTGTGATTGTTTCCTGAGTATACTGTAATTGTAGAGTGAAAGGCAGCATGACATCTGTTTGTGTGATTTGATGACTCTCAGATCTGAACTGTATTGACTGTAAAAGTGATACATCCCCGGCTAAATCTTGAAATACAGTATGTGAACATTTTTATTGGCCATCCTAATAGTTTAGAATACATTTTAAATTGCAGTACATAACAAAATGCAATCCAGACCACTGTTCAACACAATATAAAGTTGATCCTGAAACTATTCCATCTTAAACACAGAGGTGTGAAATAAAATACAAAACCTTTAGTACAGAGTATTTAGCAAAAATAAACAGTATGCAACAGATAAATAAGTAAGTTTAACTATTTAGGTTGGAGTTATATACATTATAATATAAATATATTGGCAGTTGGGTAAAACTAGAGAGCTTGAGAAAGCATGTGAACCCAACTCAATCAGAAATACAGTAGGAACACAACCAATCCTTCAAAATACAAGCATACAAAAGCACACAAGGTTGCAAATAAAAGCTGCTAAGCTTTTTCAGTTCAAAAAACAAAATGGTAGATAACCCATTCCTTGATGGAGAATGGACCTCCCCCCATCCATTTTGCCCTGCAGCCATAAATACATTTGTCTGTTTGTCCCCCGAACCACCAACCCTCCAAGTCCCAACCTTGTCGAATGGGCTGCATACCCCCCCATTTAAAACCACAACAGCATGCCTCCACCACTTAGCAATGTCTCTTTGAACAAGCATAGACCCCCTGAACACCAGAATCCCCACCACCCCTCTTTCTCCCTCCCTCCCTCTGTCTCTCTCTCCCTCTTTCTCTCTTTCTCTCTCTGTCTCTCTCTCTTTCCCTCTCTTGCCCTCTCTCTCTTTCCCTCTCTCTCTCTCCCTCTCTCTCTCTCTCTCTCTCTCTCTCTCTCTCTCTCTCTCTCTGTCAATCTAATGTCCCTGATGGCTTGTGGGGTACATTGTTTCACCAGCTCTCCTCTCCGTTAACCAGTGTTAAAGGAGACTGGAGATTTGTGTAGGTTCCGCTGTATCTGAACCCTAACTGCTGACACTCACAAATTGCATTGTACAACAAGTCTAGACAGCTGCTTCTAAACCCCACTACAGCTGTATATTATAGCTCTGTTCACTTGTCACAAATTGTTCTGCTATTGAGAAATCCCTCTAAGCAGGCTTTTTAAAAATGAATTTCTCAGACATTAAGCAAAGTAAAAGTCTTTTAAACAATAACATTTTGCCAGTGTTTAAGAACAACTGGACTAAGCATTGAGTTGGTTTGAATAAGTTTGAATGTTGTAAATTTCAAAAAGGCCTGTTTGTGCACATTTCCCACAAAGAAGTAAATATGTGTCTACCTACACAGCATATTGTATTTATATAATAATATATGTGTGTTAATGACTAACCATGTGTTCTGAAGGGACATCTAGCATAAAATATTAACCTGTGTAGTGTGCTTATGCATGCTCACACTGTCAGCCTGTGTGCAAAATTAAATGGTTGTGTTTCAGAGGTGTTGACCTGGATTTGTCCTAACTACTGTCATAATCAGTGACTCACAAACAAGTAATATATACTCCAAAATATGTCATAGTGAATTAAAGACAAGGGGATGAAACTTCCATTGGGTAAATGTTCAATTGCATCTTTGTTGCAGTTTGTTTGTCCATAAAGGTTGTCAAGTTTATTTAAATATTCACCGTTTGTGCTGACCAATGTTCAATGTCCAACTGATGTTTAACGTGAAGCCTATATAAATAACTCTGGTACTAGACTATGGTACTACCTACGCATCTTTTAACTCAAAATTAACTCAAACCCAAACCCAAAAGATCAGAAAAATAAGTGTTAATCATTAGTCATACAATGTGACATATGCATGCAGGGAGTTGCAAAACCAGAAAACACACACACATATTCAGGAGTGTCCACTGTTACTCAATTATTTCTGTGCTTTCTCATAGCCTGCTGTTATTACTCCAAGGGCAGCCAGGAGCAGTGGTAAGCAATATTAATGGCAACCAGGAGCCAAGTCCAAGTGCTCACCCATTTCCTGGCCAGGGACATGGCCAGGAGATTATATTTTGAACGTTTGCGTACTGGTGTTATTTTGCAGCGGAAACCCATGTGACACAGGGAGAACATGCAAACTTCACACAGAAAGACCTTGGAGATAGCCCACCTCAGCGCTGAACAATGCATGCAGGAATCAAACTTAGGACCTCAATGCTGCCAGGCAGCATTGCAGGGACTTCAGGCCCATTCGCACCTGCTCTGATATATCTCTTAAATATACTTTTTGCTCCTGTTCTTATCTAAACCTTGCTGTTTTCTCCCTCTCAAGTAGACACTTGTGTACTTAATTCCATGTAGTGCTGCGCTGCGGCTGCTTTCATCGAAACAAAGCATCAATACCGGTGAGACTGCCACCTCTTGTCCCAGAGCTGCTCCGCCCTGCTGCTCTCCCATGGAACATGGCAACTACATTATTGCTCCCTCGTAAGTCGCTCTTCTACACGGAGACGACGAGCGGTAAAGGAGGCAGGGAATAGACTGACTATTAATTTCTATCTTTGACAGCAGAAATTACAAAACAAAACTGTTCTGAGTCTATTATGGGTGTGGACTGAGAAAGAAGCATGTTGATTGGTTGCTTCCTTTCCTGAAAGTGGGTTTTGTGTGTGTGTGTGTGTGCCCGCGAGTGTGTGTGTTGGTCAGACCATAGCCAATTACAGATTAACTAATGAAAGTTATTTTTTGATTTGTTACATGAACACCATACACTAGTTTCATTGTAATGGTAGACAACTTAAGTGCACTTTTTGTGGCATCTTACCTAAAACACACAGTAGTCTCTTATTACATCCTACGAGGCACTACTTAAGTATTAAGCACTCAGGCTTGGACCAGTATAGTAACCTTAACCAATATACATACATTTACAGCACAGGTGCACTTGCTTAATCTTTAATAAATATACGGCTTTGAGAAATTTGAGGGACAGACAGCAATGAAACCAGACTGGAGAATAATTTTCTCTAGATGAAAGTGAATATGTAATTATGACTCCATAATCACTTGCAGACTTTCTTTTCATTTGAAGATGAAAATATTTGGGAGCTCTTCCAAACCAAGGTCAGATGCCCTGCATATTTAATTCATTAGCATTACATGGCACACAGACTGTCAGCTATGCTCAGTGTAGTATGAATCTACAGTGTTGATTGAAATCAGCTCACAAAAGAGAGTATACTGACTTCAAAAACATGTCTATCAATGTTCCATGCACAAATCGACGTATACTCAGACATCCACTTCCAGACCCAATGCTATTTTGCATTTCTTCATCTGCAACTCTGCAATGTCAACCATTGCATTTTAGAACACTGTGAATTTCTGGTGTCCTCCCACTTCAAGCTACATAGCAGTAGCCAAACCTCAACTCTTCAATACTTTCCATGAAGATTAATAGATGGATAGTGGTTTTTCTGCCCACACAATGACGTTGGTTCGGTTGGCTGCCGGTTCTCTGTCAGATGATGGTTTATAAACACAGTCCCTGACCACCACTTTGCTTCCATTTCATACCCACTGCAAGCATTAGAGTGACATTTAGAGAAAATGCTGTGCCTATGAAAACCCTTTCTGTACCCGACATTTAAAAGCTGAACCTGACACAGTTTTTACAGGCACACGGAAGCAAAGCAATAAGACACATGCAAGAAGATGCTGTACTGTACAAGGACAAACAGAGATAGCAAGATTCTGTCTGCCAGTGAGTTATATCAGATTTTGGAGAAGTTTATTTGGCCAATAGGCTGCTTCAGTTTTATTTTCTGTGGGTGACCTTAATGGTTAAGATTGAGTCTGTTTGGCAATGAAAAACAAAGCATCACACTCTGACAAAAGATGACAGAATATTCAAAAATAAAGAAGCCACTATGTGACCATATCTTCTCAAGGCCAATGGCATTTTTGAACTCATTTTTTGAATTCATGAACAATGCAATGTAAATTGGAATGTGACATCCAGTGTGACATCAGAAACAACAAGCAACAAAGTAAAGCCCAGTAATAGAGAGATTGACAATAATGTAATTTAATGTCATTCTCATTGCTGAAACATCGTTCCTCTTTTCTCACCCATGTATTGTTGCAGTAGTAACTGCTATGAATGCAGTTTGTCACGTGTCACCCTTTTCACATAATGAACTGACAGCCAGTGTCATGTCAGGATCTGGGAGTTAGCGTATTATATGGACTAACAAGCTGCATTACAAGAGACAGGAACACCAGGGTCCACCCCCGGTCATTACCATACCCCCTTGAAACAAAAAATAACATTTGTCTGACAATAAAATTGGATATCAACCTGTCTGAAAGCCATCTCCCGTTTGTCTAGAACAAATGTTGGTGGCGACGGCAAACAGTTTGACACACTTCTCTGAATGCTAGTAAAGGCGAGCCATCCTTTGGCTGTGCGGTAATGGCCTCTCATTGTTGGGTGCAGAGGAAGTGATGCTATTCATACCGGTGTGTGATTGAAAAGAAAATTGAATCCCTATTGATGTGATAAATGTGTCTATTACTGCATTTGCACACAAAATGTCCATGGAAATTATAGAGGGAAGGCAGGACTCTTGTAGGGAAAATGCATAGGGATGACATATTGGATTCAATTGGCGCAGAAATATAAATGTACTGTACTGGTGGCTGAAATGAGACCCAAGCCGTATGATTTCTCACTGGAACATCACAAATCAAAGGCCTTGACAACCTCAATTGAAAGACTATATAAAAAGGTTAACTGGCTCTGTAGTTTTCTCTAGCCTATTGAACAGTTTGATGATGGGCACTGTCTAAGATTTGCCATCAGTAATAAAAGGGAACTTTTCTCCTGAATAAGTTCTAAGACAGTAAGAGAAAGATGACTTATGCCATGCTTAGGTTCTGAATATGCTGGTAAAGTAACAACAATATCTGAATATGTCCATCACAGCTTTCTATATAATTTGTTAGACATTTATAAAGATCATCTTTGTTCAATAGCCTCTTCACAGCTGTACTGTATTCCCTCACCTGGCGTCTTCTGATGTCACCTTTAATCTTTAGGACACCTTTTATTAATAAAAACACCCTTGATCAAATTAAATAATTTCATTGATCAGATGCAAAGACATTAAAACAACAGTATATGACCAATACAACAATCATGTCTACATGTGTCTTCTACAAAAAAGAATAACACAATTGTGGTCATCATGGTTTTTTAAACTCTTGGGTGCTTTGTTTATCCTTTAATCAACTTTAATCAATGATGAATTTGTCCCCTGTCATCTTCAAGGTCTGCGAAGATTCATAAGGACTATGCAGCTAAATAGAAGAGAGGGAAAAAGGAGGAAAGTTACTGTGACAAGGAAAACTCATTTTGTTTGTGAGAGATTCTGCCTTCTCGACAAAACATTTTAGTCGCACTTACAGTATGTCAGTCCTATATAAATATATAAATACATCAAGTCTTTCACTCTGCAAAGAAATGACAGGTGTATTTCATTTGTTTCTAAAAGCTTGTTTAATATTGTGCCCAAATGTTCCGTGAACTTTGATCTTGTCTAAATGGCAATCATTCATCATGAATTTCAAACAACCAATCATTTAAAAAATGTAAATAGGTTGAATGTTCATGGTTCCATAAGCCATGCACTTTTGTAGCTATTTGGATAGCTACAGATATGACTCGGATGACATCGTGGACTGAAACAGTGGACTCTTACTGCAACTGTTAATGCAAGGTATATTCAAATGCTCTTCACTTCCCATATACTTTGTTAAGCTATTCAGAAAACACCTTGAGTTATTAAAGGCATTCAATTTCATGAATACCTTACAGGTGAAGGTCTCAGATATCAATTAAAGTCTTTGGAACTGTTATCTGCAGGTCGCTTTTCTGTTTGAACACATGTACAGGTAATTCATATGCTCCAATAGAACACCCAACACAGGTAGTTAATGTGTAAAGACTGGCTCAAACCAGAGGGGTCGAGATGCCCAAAGGAACATTGCTCTTTGATAAGTCAGCTGGTATGCTGAGTCACTGGACATATGGCTTGACGAGTAGGGGATATGGTGACAACATTTAGATGCAGGCTGGTCTGAATAACACTAAACATAGCTTTTGGGATTTTAGATTTGCTTGAGGGACAATGAACAGCTACTTTAAGAGCACAGGTCAACTACTCCACCTGGATGTGTGTGTGAATGAACAGACACCACACAATGGAGTCCTGGAGTTGCTCCGGAGAATTCGGCCTCAATGGAAGCAAGAGGAGATCAAATTGAAGGCAAGCGAATGAGAGAATGTATGATACTGTATTGAGTTTACAAACTCAGTTAAGCTACAGCTATGAGTGTTAGCCATAGGCTGGTACATTCTTCACCATGCAGGTATGTGACTTTGGCTTTTGGAAGTTCTCTCATGCTTAATGGTCAAGCATTTGAAGATAATAATGTTGGTCAAACCTTTGACTCGACTGTTCCCTAAAATCAGCTACAGACATAATCTAGGTTGAATCTGGTTCTATAAATTGTAGAACATACGTTCTGAGCTAAGAGGGTTTGTTTGCAGGAAACAAACCGCAAAACAGTCTTGTGTGTTCAAACAACTGGATAATCTCAGAAAGAAAGAATTGATGTTTGTCTGGGTTGTGGTGGAGCCCTGCTGTGACCTGATAGATCCATGGTATTTCTAGTTTAAGTACATAGACTTTGAAATGGGAAACCTCAGAGACTCCTTCCTCCATTCTACCAAGAGTTTCCTCACCAAGCCATGGTTTCTGCTATATGCTTTGTGGTGACAGATGTGTAGACTGAGATGTAAAGTCAAAAGACACTTTCTCAGTCCCAGATACTTTGTTTCCATTGTCTCTCTCAGCAAAGATCTAGCACGAGGCCTGAGATATTGAATCTGTGTACTACATTTTATTATCTTAAGATAGCCTTGAGTTCTGGGCTTTCAATAAACGATGTGCAAAGTGTCTGTCTAAAACATACGAAAGGAAAATACATTTTCACAATGTTTTCAATGGTAAGGTTATCACATTGTAAGAACACAGATAAAATGAAAATTGAATGCCATGCTATGGCAGACACATTAGTGTTAGGATTGCACAAACATCTATTAACCTCTATAGCCTTGTGTGGTTTGTCCAACCAATCAATTAATTGCTTCAATATTAAGTTGAAGGAACAAATTAAATATTGGACTGCTTTGTATGTTCCCAGAACATTGATACAGCTTCTTGTTTCAACAAGTTAAACACCTCCTTCAGCAATTCTCTGGTGACAATGGAAAAAACACCAAAACGGTACATTTAATAGATTTTTGAAGAGAGTGAATGAAGAGAGCAAAAGAAAAACAGACTTTGTAATTAAATCAATCATGATATCTTGTACGTTCATACAACACAATTCTGATGAAAAAGTCATTTGATCACATTGACTGACCATGGTCTATTTGTTCAAGAGGCTTTCAATCTAGTGGTATGAATACTTTATCAAATGTCAAGGCTACCATGTTTGTTCTCTCTAGCTCTTGATGAAACATTGTGTTCTGTGTAGTCCTGCTGGTCAGAGCGGGGGCCTTGGGGACAGGTGGTCTGAATGAGGAAGCGCTGAGCAGACAATGAATGGAGACCAATGCACAAAAAGACAAAATGACCTTGTAAGCAAACAGAAGCTACTGGAGTCTACGAATATACTAGAATAGGGGAAGGGTTTATCCAGCTGACCCTGAACCACAAAGAGATCCATACTCTCATACTGTATATCTTCACATATACAGTATATAAAAGTGATGGCAATGCAATGGAACACTATTACAGAAATTATTCATAATTTTTGCAAGTTACTTATTTACTAGTTCATGCTTGGTTAATACCTCTGTTGTGTTCCCATTTCAGGTGTTCACAGAAGGTATCACCAACCAACTAATGGGCTGCTTTGTGGACTCGCTCCAGGATCCTGGGGCAGTGCTGGTGCGCGTGTACGGCAGAAGGACTGAGCTCTATGTGGACCGGGACAGAGAGGTGGACATGTTTAAGTTACTCCACGCCCACAACTGTGGTCCTCAAATCTACTGCAGTTTCCAGAATGGCATCTGCTATGAGTTTGTGATAGGGACTGTGCTGGACGACACTCTGCTTAGGACGCCTGCCATCTACAGGTCCAAAAACTGTTTTTTTTTGTGCACAGTCTGTACACATAGAGGCACAAGCCTATACACACATAAAAACACATATACAAGCAAGTGTTGTATACTTTACAAGTAAAGTAAGAATTTAAACAGTGACAAAATGCGTACATTCGGTAAGCTTTACAATGAGGTTGCATTAAGTAATATGTAACTGCATAGTAAACTTATGGGAACAACATTGTAGTTACATAGGAACTGCCATGTAGTTACACTTCATTAAGGTTTAGGGGCCCCAAGTTATTACACAAGGAAAACGTGTTACTGGGAGATTTGACTTTCCAGGAGTAAGTGGATGTTAACATTGATCTTGTTTGGGCAACAACTTTCAACTGCACATTTACAACACCCACTTACCCCTTAAACCGCTTCTTACACAAAACTATTTAATTACATACGGTAGTTATTCTTATGTAACTACAATTTGTGTGTGGCTAGTACACATAACATGGCATTAGAGTACACAGAATTCTGGTACAGAATGTTATCTTATTGCTGTATCTAGGCCAAGGGATAATTGTGTGTCTAGTTGGCTGATCAAGAGACACATAGAACTATCAAGATCATGACTAATTAAGGTCATGTTATGTGTGTGTGATTTTTATTTTAAGGTGGACTTTATTACTTAGTGGTCAAAGAAGAAGGGGTCATGTTGAATTGCAAAGTTTGTATGAAACTGCATAGTACGCTTCCTGTCATTCTCATGATAATGCTCTAAAATGTAAAAGTTCAGGTCAAATTGTTTGATAGAACACAGACAGCACATGGCAAACCGTGGGATCATTCTCCTCATCAATCACATCAAAGACCAAAAAAAAAACTGCAGTGTCTAAGGAAGTTCCAAGTCGCTGAGAAAACCACTTCTATGGATTTGAAATTCTAAATCAAATAGCATCCAATTTGGAAGCAATGGGAAAAAAGTGATAAGCTGTGTAGTTGTTTATTACCCAATGTGCTTTCCTCTGGCAATATTTTGGATTTTCTCTCCCTCAGATTAATTGCATCAGAAATGGGGAAAATTCATGCTATCAAACCAGATTGGGAGTCTCCAGTTGAACCTGTCTTGTGGAAGAGGATGTCCCAGTTTCTGCAACTGGTTCAGAACACCAAAAGCGAAGGAAGAGAGGGGTAAGCAAAAAAGTGATGACCTCCATTATGTCATGAACACAGGTTTTGTATTGCAGATATCACAGAACAGAATGAACTCTGTTTTATTCTAAAGCATTCTCCATTTTCATTGAAAATTACAGTTACAGTAATACTGCATGTGTTTAGTTCTATGGACTATCTTTGACAGTTTGCAGGCCTCACTATCTCTTGTCATGCAAAGATGTTGAAATAGAGAGCTGTCATTGGACCGTCAGAGAGGTGGGGATTTTGGTAATGACATTGTGTTATCTGAAGCAGGGTCATAGAGTGAAAGGTGATAGGGGAAGTCCAGCCATTTCTAAGAAGCAGACCCTAGCTAATCTTCATGCAACCTTCTCTCTTATCACTCCACTGTTCAGGCTTGTTTACATTGTCTGTGAGGGGTCAGAAGTCCATGCAACCTATGTTGAAAAGTACTGGGTCTGCTTTAACTCCCCAGATTCAAAGCAATTCAAACAAACACAAAGTTTGTTCTTCATTTCTCAGAAAGAGGGCCAAGCAATTAGCTGTGGTCTAGGTCATCCATTTCATGCTAGAGAACTCAGGGGAGAGAGAGGACTTCCTGATAAGAGAGAGTTTACTTCCTCCTTTCTTATACCAGAGACAAAAGCAATAGCTGAGACAGAGTCAGGATGTCTGTGTCACTTTTGTAACATCACAATGACAGACCACAGACAACCTTGTAAGCCCATAGCTCTCTGTAATGGAAGCACATTTAATTTTTCTAAAGCGTGGATCTTTATTTCATACATACTACAACAGCATTACCATATTCATACCTTTCATACAATCTAAGAATTTACTAAGGCTCAATATTTTCTGTGAATTAAAATGAAAAAATGTACATAACATTTCCAAAACCATGGAAAACCTGTTTGGCACTCCTATCTGAAATTTTACCTTCAACTTGCACCACATTTTGAAGCCCAATAGATGGGGCTAAATTGTGATACATTTCAGAGGCTGAATAACTTAATGCTTACTGTTCACTGTGTGGTAGTGAAATGTACTTGATAAAAAATTATCAAATTGGCACTGTACCACAAAGAGAAAAAAGAGAGACAGAGAGAACCTTAGCACATTTAAAAACATCAGATAGACTTTTATACTTGAGCTGTGCTGTACTTGAGCTGTATACTCAAAGTTCGAGTCGAGTCTTCAGAGGAAATGGAGGGCAGGAAGAGACTGCACCTGCAGAAGAGGTCTTCAGTGCTACAGTCCCATGCTGGGCTGAGAGAGAGGGAGAACATCAGGCAGCTGTGGCACTGCACTAGTCACCTCCGCGGCTCCAAAGACCCCCTGCTATGCCTTCCATTGACACCAGACACAAATCACACAATATAACTCAGAAATCAGTGGTGCTCTGCTGGCGCTGAAAACCTTATGTAAATAAGGCACATTGATAACGAGCCACCAGAGGAGGAAATTCCACTAATTACTTATCTGGAACGGAGACTTGACTGGGAGACATGAGAGGCACAGGAGGCAAACGTACTTGACTGTCGTCTCGAAATAGAGAGATTAGGAGAAAAGGGAGAGCAAAAGGTTCTGATGGCAGTGCTGAATTATAGGGATGTCAATGGCAATTTCAGAGTCTTGCAGAGTTCTCTATTTTTTGCTCTGTATTTATTTCTTTGGTGGTGTATTAATGCAAGATAAAGATCCAATAATTTAATTGTGCCTTTAACATGTTGGTTGACAAAAGGAGGATTAGTTGTCTTGTCCATATAAAACAGTCAATGCATATTTAAAATCATAGATATATTCGCAAATAATATATTCATGAATACTGACATTAAAACATAAATATATTACAGATTGCATGGGAAGCAAACACTTGTTCCTGACATACTATAATGATTAATTCCTGTGAAGAAACCAGATTTTTATATAAAATACACAATAGTTTTGATTGAATATGGAATTAAATAAAGGGTTACCTAGGTGAGTGAAAACAACCCAAAAAATCAGTCTGAAACCTAAAGGAATAAATGAAAAAGAGTATATAAAATGGTTGACAGGAAATGTACTAGAGAATGAGCTGTTTAAGGGAGACGATAGTCCGCTATAAACAAGAGGCACTACCCCACTCGCTTTATTGTACATTCCTAACAGGCCCTACTAAATTATGTCGACAACTGTGTATAATACAGTCACAACAGTTTGTTCCCTTTAAGTAAATAGGTATTACTGTTTAAATTACTTTCTTGTTTTCTCACTGTTGAAATGAAGTCTAGATATGAATTGAGAAGGCATGATCTTAACAACATCACAGGATGAATTGTCTTTAATAGGGTTGTCGGACTGAGGAAAGGCACGCATTTAACATCCCCATGAGCACATGTGTTGTAAATGAAGGGCTGATTTGAGATAACAAACTAAAATGACATGTTACAGTTTTATAGCATACACTTTTATCCAAAGTGACATACAAGGACGGATTTGAACTTGTGACCTCTTGATCCATTGTCCAATGCCCTACGACAAAGTTTTACCCGGGACATTTCCAACATGGTGTTAACAAAATATGTGTTTGACGTGAATTTCTATCTCTGTGTCATTTTGTCGGTAAGAGGTTTTACCTACAGTAGGGCAAATGTCCGTCAAGCTATTTGGAATGTAATTTTAGATATATTGTTCTGAATTGTGAACACGTGAAACATCTGGTAGCTACCATGTGCAACACTTACAGTTTTTCTTTTTTCAGTTTCACAATCCTGCAAGATGTCCCCAGCATTGAACAGCTTTCAAGTGAAATTGAGTCACTGAAAAGACACCTGTCTCAAATAGACTCTCCGATTGTACTGTGTCACAATGATCTGTTGACTAAAAACATTATCTATGATCACAAAATGGGTGGGTGAAAATATTTTCAAGCCAAATGCCAACAGAATGTAAGATTTCCCATCTAAGTTAACAACGTTTGTCAAATTATTGTGGGGCAAAGCCAGAAATGGGATTAATCAGAATAGTTAATGAGTTCGAAAAATTCATAAATCAATCTTTGTATTTTTCATTCAGAATAAACCAATCAACTTTAGTTTGGTTCAAATCATTACGGTATGTTTTAGACTTTGTTAAGAGCCTCCATTTCCACAATATGTGAACTAAATAGGTGAAATGTCTAGTAAAAGTATTATTGGTAAAGTTATTTGCTTTTCACAGTTTTTTTTGCTGTCAGACTTTGTCAAATTATTTTGCTCTCATAATGTGTTCTAGTTTGGACGCTGAGGATAAATTAAGAACATATTTTTTAGTTATTTAAGTATTTAGTCATGTTGGGAGTTAAAATGGCATTTATAATAACATATGCTCCACTTTTTCTCTCGCTCTATTTTCTTTCTCCTCTTTCAGACGTTGTGAGATTCATTGACTATGAGTATGCAGATTATAACTATCAGGCCTTTGACATAGGAAATCACTTCAATGAATTTGCTGGTAAATTTGCTTTCTCCATCATCATCATCATCCATGTGCTGATTACTGCTCAAAGTTCCTCACACTGTCAAAATGAAATATTTTTCTAAATGATGGGTTTCAAAGAGTCTGTTGTATTGTTGAACAGAACTCCCATGAGCATTAAACATTAGTACAAAGTGATTGAACATTGATGCATGAACATGGATGTTTGTTTTTTCCGGTAATTCAAGGTGTCAAAAATGTTGACTGCAGCCTATATCCCAGCTGGGATCTACAGAGAAACTGGTTGACTTCTTACCTGGAGAGTTACAAACACAACACACGACAGAATGTTCCAGTTACAGAGGCAGAAGTTACTGAGCTCTATATCCAAGTCTGCAAGTTCTCATTGGTAAGTGTTAGCAATACAAAATACCACAGAAATACCACTCAGAGGAATAATGACACCATATCCATTTTCTTTGTATTGTGTTACATGAAACAATGTGTGGATTTGTTTAAAGTAGGGAAAATAAGCATAGACGTTTAAAGTAGTCTGTGCTGAGTATGTTTAATTTTTTTCCAGAAGCCAAGTTGTAATACTTAACACATCACACTGGCTATGTGCCTCTCGTTATCCCAAGAAATCGACACCAATCCCAATCATTTTATGACTGACCTACATGTCTTTGCTTTATGTAAGACTCCATCAGGGTTCATAAGAAACCACTGAATAATAAAAATAAAAAAAATGTCTCAACGATATTTCTAACCACAACAATTTTTAAGTGGTGCTGGACGAGACAAATGGTGCTTTTCATAACTCGCTATAACATAGCAAGTTTGGCTGGTGTATGTCTCTCCAAAAAGCCATAAGATTATGAGAAAGAACAGTACTTATCAAAGTAGTCCCACTCAGCTAAAATAAAAATGGAGAAAAGAACAAGTATGGGCTGGAATGGAATAAAGGTAACAATAATATCCAGTTGATTGGAATCAGACCTCCATGACAAACTGAGGACTCTAAATTTAGTGGGAAATCTTAATTGTAGATACTAAACAGTTAAGGTGAGCTTTCAGTCCAAGTCTGGCTTTGAATTGGAAGATATCTCATAATCACTAGAGAAATGATTGGTGGAGCTGTTTTTCTCAATATTTACCACATTATTTGACCACATTTTTTCATAATTTACATAACCCAGCACAAGAAAAATATGGATGCACTGTTGAACTTCAAAGTTCATTGTGACACTCTTCAGGAAACTTTAAATAATGTGTCTCCACTACCGCATCACTGAGCAGTGGCTAACTGCCAATATTTGCTAAAGTGAAACTGATTTTAAACCCAGGCTGTGTGAGCCAAGGCACACTGGAGTCCTCTAAAGCTCCCCAGGGGACTGTTGCTAGAACTGAAGGCCAATGACTACATGATCGGTGATGTCATCCATATCTCCCAGCATGCTCGGTGGCTGGTTTTCTGAATGACTCCCTGTCATTTGAGTCTCTGTTTAGAGTTAGGCTAATGGCATTCTAATGGAAGGGGAGTTATTAATCATAGTAGAACTGCGCTCAATCTCCTTCTACAAGCAGAAAAAGAGGGGAATAAATTACAGCCCAAAACGTGCCAGGAATTCTTTTTTGGGGAAACCACACACTGTTCCAGTGTTTCATTCCACCATTTATTTGATTATCAAATAAAAATTTGATTTTATCACTGGGCCATAGAACAGAGGTCTGTCTGGAACTCATTAGGTCGGTATTAGGGTTACTACTAGAAAGATTTACAATTAGGGCAGATAACAACAAAAAGTTTATGACAGCATTGAAGGACCTAAGGGAACAATACTGTTAGAAGGGAACAATTCAATGAGTCCTGTCTTTTCTAAACCATACTGTTTGTGATCAACATGCAATATTACAAACTTTGAACAAAAGGAACATAGGGAAAATAGACTACAGGAATTATTGTTAAAATATACTGCTGGTAGATTAATTGATTTCTTGTTCTGAACATTGTCAGATTTCCATTGGAATTTTGTGGTTTAAGTAATTCAGAGACATTTTGCTAAGAGTATCATCTGTGTGAATAATATCTTATATTATTTGAAGTAAAATTGTCTGAGTAACATAAGGACTGTCTAGAGACTGTGATTGATTTCATGAACATCCTCTGCTTTTGAAAAACTGTTTTTTTTTTTCCACATTCTTCTCTTTCTCTTTTATTAAAGGCTTCCAACTTCATTTGGGGTCTCTGGGCAATCTTGCAGGCCAGGTACTCTTCAATTGACTTTGATTTCCAAGGGTAAGTGACTTATGTATTAAGGTAGTCTCAGAATCTTAAGGCTTAGTTTAACATTCTTCAAAAGAGTAAAAATGTTAACCATAGTGGTTAAAACATGATTAAATATGTTATCATGCCATGCCATTGCACATCCAATTTTCAATTTACACAATTAAGACATTCTGAATATAACACCACCTTAGAACTAGGGTTAAGAATCCCAATGCCTCCTGAAAGTTTTACTTTATCCTTTTCTCCCCTCCCCCAATGAGCCCCCTTCCAGCCCTTTCAGCCCCAGTTGTGATAGTGATACTAATCACTATTGACACACGGTACCCTCCCCTCTGTGTGGCTTTTCTACCCACTCTGTGAATCAGCAACAGGGCCTCACCATATGTCTATCTGAACCTTCAGGAAATAGGATCCAGCGGGCGAGGTAGAAACAGAGGTTGTATTGTTCCAGTCTCATTGGTCCTCCCTCCATACCTCTCATCCCCTGACTTCGCCACATGTGCCTGTTAGCTGTCTGCCCCACTAAGCCCCAGGCTGAAGTTGTCCCAAAGTGCACAACCAGGGTCAAGTTACCTTCCTTTAAAAAACAGGGGTTGACCAGAAATAAGTAGGTGGAGAGCAACAATAACTTAAGCGTGCCACAGCATAGTGTTTCATAGTGTTGTCCCCATACAGTTCTTTTTTTAAACATGAGGTGTGACATGGGCCAGCATTCTTGTGAAATATCTTTGTCCCACAACTTATTGTAACATGCTGTGTACATATCTTGGCTTTGACCCACCTATAGTAATCAGTCCTATATTTACAGAGATGCATCAGAGAAAGGAAGAGTAGTCAACATGAAGGCATGTGAGGGTGTACTGCATCTCCCCAGGCCTGTTTCCTCCAACTTCATCACTTAGAGCCAAATCTTTTCTGACTTCTATAAACAAGTGGCAGACGACGCCCAGGCTTCATCCATAACCAAAGCCATATGCACTTGTGACAAAAGAGACCCAAGAAGGGACAACCGCACCCTTACCCTTCATTCCTTCTTCCTCCCTCCTCGCCGTAGTAATATTTGTTTCATTTATTCAGTTTAACTCGTTTAACGTCTGCAAATCAGTGGTTACATTTGCGGACGCGTGAGCAAATCAGTGGTTAAAATGTAGTTCCAAAGCCAATGTGACTAAGACATTGTTATAAGAACATTTATAGTGGGGCCCTGTTTGGAATTGGGGGGGGGGGGAGGCTGCCATACAAAAGCCCATTGTCAAATTGCTTACAGTAGCTGCTTTTTTTACTTTTCATGCTTCCCACTTTTTTTTTACAACAATTTAACATCTGAATTTCATTGCAAATAATGATCGTTGAAGGTTTAGCACCCCAGTTCCTTGTGTCTGTTATAAAAAGACAGAGGTTGTGAAAAAGTCATTGCACTGTTTTCCGTTAATGTGTATTTTTTTATGTTAAACTGATAAACCGTTATATCTTAGTGCCAGAAGTATAATGTGGAACATCTTAACAACTTTAATTTGGAAGAGCTAATGTTGGATGGCAGAAATGCACATCTTATTCTTTAGTAGCTTCCATAAAGGTTGGGTACAACAATATCACCTTTCACAATAAACACAGTCAGTGGGGAAAAACATTGTAAATATCATTTGTTGCTAAACACTTTTTATGTATGCACTTTCTTTACTTTATAAAGCCTTTATAAACCTGCATTATTAACCTGAAAAGGCATTATTTATCATACTGTGCATTTAAGCTCAAAATCCAATATTTTGACCCAAAATACAAGATTTGTTTGCATGACATAACTGCAGGAAATATGTCTGCTACATCTGACTGATAAGCTAATAGTCTTCCAATAAGCGCTGCATGTGGTATATTTATGATCTTCTTTTAACATAGGTATGCCAAGGCCCGATTCAACTTCTACTTTGAGAAGAAGGAAGAGTACTTTCGATTGACATTCAAGAACTAAGTGCTGCTATCATAAAATGAAAAAAACATTCAACACAATGGATCAAAGTGATTTCTGAATTTTTTAAAATTATCTGATTGCAATAATACAAATCTTAAAATATTTGTTAATGGTAAGTCTTCGAATATTTGTTTTGTGATGAACTCATAGTTTGTTTAGGATGTGTTAGCAGATTAACAAAAAGATATGTTATCATCTTACCCTGCAGAGACAAGTTAGTTTGTGTAATGTTATGTATAGTGGTGCAGAAAAAAACCCTGTCATATCCCCTTAAATTATCTTTAAGTATTGAATTCATTTGTGCATAATGAATGCACACATGAATTGTGCATAATGATAGAGGTTTGTCTCCTTTTATTTAAAAAGATGACTTTTGTTGCAAAAATAAATAAATACATAAAATGACTTTATATAATATATGCAATTAATGTATGTAAAAAAAAAATATATATATATGAACAACTATACCAAATAGGCATGTTAGGTCCCATAAAATACAACATCTGAAATTGGATAACCCGCTTTATGCTCTCTATGGTTAAAATAGAATCTGAACTGAATGTAATCTGAAAAAAAAGAATTGAGAATAAAATCTTGTCATTCAATTTGAGTGGCTGTAATAAAAGGTTTAACAAGGTCAGAATCTCATTGATGTGTTGATAAGTGATGTGTGCTTTCTTCAAATTCACTCAATAAGGTACCATTTTTGAGGGCTGGAAAATAGCTAAATTAGATGTGAGCATGAGGCTAACAAAAGTGGTCCTCAATGGAACCACACTCTTATTTAAACTATCCTGTGACCAACCCTTCATATTGGGAGTGGCCTAAAAAATATGTTCAGTGTACTACTTAAAAGCTTTCTAAACCAAAGCATGTAAGAGAACACAGTGGCGGTCCTAGTACATTTTGTCGAGTTTTTCACTTACACCCCACTTATTTTTTTTAATGCTTGTGCGACCCCCCACGTGACATGGAAGAATCACGTGCCTAAAACCGCCCCTGAGAGAACAAATAGGGGTTTTGATGTACAATTTTTACTTTAAACCAAGAAAACAGACTTAAAAGAAAAGTTATTGTATAAGTTAAAAAGGTAATGATAATAGTCATTCACATATTTACGACAAAGACATATCACTTTTAAAGTATGACAAAGTTTGTTTGTCAGTTGTCATTTTAACTTATGATAGCACCTTTAACTATGGTGGCCCTGAAGTGCAAAACACAACAGCAAATAGCAAAACACAACAGCGAATAGGAAAACACAACAGCAAATAGGAAAACACAACGGCGAATAGGAAAACAAAAAGGCAAATAGGAAAATCCAATGGCAAATAGGAAAACGCAACGGCAAATAGGAAAATGCACGGGCAAATAGGAAAACGCAAAGGCAAATAGGAAAACGCAACGGCAAATAGGAAAACACAACGGCAAATAGGAAAAGACAAGGACATTAACTTCTGACGGAAAAGGTAGGGCCTATCTAGTAGAAGACGGACCATCCTGATTGGACAGACGAACTGTCTGTCTTTTAATAGGAATGCCTATTTTGAAAACATGAATCCCTGGAAGATACTTTTGCTATTTTTAAGAATGATTTTGATGCAAGGCATAGGCTACATAGCCTGGCTCTGCCCTCCTGCTTCTTTTGCTTCAGTACTAGGTCTGGGAGCTAGGCTCTGAAGTCGGTTTTCAGAAACACATTTTTTGTAGGTCCAATCAGTGAACAGAGGGAGTGGCTGCGAACGATGACGTTAATGTCGTGCACTAGTTTGAGTAGTTCAGTAATGGCGGCGGAGAAAGATGCGAGCGAAGTTATTCTGCGGTTGTGGTAATGCTGCCGAATATCCATAAGTTAAAGCTGGAGCAAGAACATTACTTGCTGAGTTTTGTAGTTGGCCATGATGTTGTAGCCCTCCTCCCCACGGGGTTCAGGAAAAGTTTGATTTTCCAGCTATGGCAGCTAGCTCCGTTACAGTAGTGGTGAAGGAGTTGGCTAAGACGAACGTTTGCGATTGGTTATGGCAGATCAGAGTGGCTCTGGGCAGATCCAATAGTTTTAAACTTCAACAGAGGACCCGCCTTCAAGGAAGTTAACGCTTGTCAATGGGGCGATCCCAGACCCTCTGTACAAATGAAATGTATGAGGGTCTGGTTAGGACCTAGCCTGGCTGCCAGCCCAACTTCTCCCCGCCCACAAAAAAATGTGGTCGGGAAGTTGGGTCTGGAGGGTCTCGTATTGGGAACAACTACATAAAACCAGGATCTGGGCGGACCAATGAAATTGCCAGGGCGGGCTTTATACGATGATGGACAGATGATCAACAGTAACATAATCAACAACGTCAAGAGCCCTTGGGTTGAATTCGTTTTCAACAAACAACATATTATGTTGCTCTGATTGGTTGCAGGTCTATCCAATTGAGCGTAGAGTCATTTGTTTTAGGAGTTCGGTTGAAACACGCCCCATAGTCACAGCCCAACGGAGAATTTTCAGACTCATATTCTGACTAGAATTATGAGTGTGACAAGGTCGGCTAGATAGGACCAGGCTATAGGCTACATACCACGTGATAGTTGATATGTTGTCAACTAATCTCAACATCAAGATGAGTATAAGCACTTGAAGTCGCGTTTGTCAAATTAGTTCTAGTTATCGGTGTTCGTTACAAAGTTATAACTTTGTATGCCAGACTATAGAGAAGACTAGTCTTATTAGCGTCGTTAGTGATTAGAGCTAGCAACAATGAATTGCAGATAAAGGATTCCCATCATCCAGCTAGTACTCAACGCTTGGCAGAAATTTCAAGTCCACGCACTAAAAACAATGACCCTCTGGACATATTGCATAATAAAATGTTTTAATGAATGCAATTGGTTGCCTTGCATATTCTGTTCTATTTACCAAACTCCTTTCTTGTCTTAAATTGAGCAGTTACTGGTGTGATTGCTATCTAGATTAGATTCAACTTGCATCAAGTAGGCTTCTACAAATATAAATGCTCAAGTTCAAGTCTTTTATTGTCAGGTGCACAGAACAACACAGGGTCCGAGTGGACCGAATGACCTGTTGTCATTCAAACAGGTGCTGTTCGTGTTTTTCACCGCTCCTTCCTGTTAAAAGACAGACAGTCCGTCAGTCCAATCAGGAGGGTCGGTCTTCTGCTAGATAGGCCCTACCTTTTCCGTCAGAAGTTAATGTTGTTGCGTTTTCCTATTTGCCGTTGTGTTTTCCTATTAGCCGGTGTGTTTTCCTATTCTACATTGTGTTTTCCTATTCGCCGTTGTGTTTTCCTATTCGCCGTTGTGTTTTCCTATTTGCCGTTGTGTTTTACTATTCGCCGTTGTGTTTTACTATTTGCGTTGTGTTTTACTATTTGCCTTTGTGTTTTTATTTGCCGTTATGTTTTGCACTTCAGGGCCATCGTATTTAACAGCTGATGTTAATTATAAAAATGTTGTGAGTCTCTTGAATGAAACTACATCCGTTCAAATTATGATTTCAAAGACTTTTTCACTTCAGAGAATGTGCATGAAGAACACAGCATTGAATGACTGCAATTACACCCAGCGATTTTATACTTTGCTGAATAAATCATTAGAATGCAAAAATGGTTTCCAGTGTTTAAATCCTTATTGATGGAGGGACGATTGTCTTTATGCAAAGGTCAGGTCGGAATGTGAGTGACTAAAACAGTTCTGTTCTTTACAAACGTCCCCCACTGTTTCTCGATGCAGCTCTATCGATCAAGGCAGTGAAACAATCCAACAAGCTTTCAAAAAATCATTATTTGTTAAACCTAATATATTTAATTAGAAGGGCTGAACACTTAAAGAGACCAAGGACTTAGATTTAAATAGGAAACATAGGCCTTTTGTCCGACAACCATTTTTCTCTGAATGTGCTGTCAATTTCCTTCTATTCTATTTTGATGACATCAAAAGGAAAAACTGTTTTGGAAAGGTTGAAATGAAGGTATCTCTAAAGTCTCTCTCTCAAAGGCAATGTTTTTGTTCATTTCTGATTGGGTAGCATACATTTAGCTTTCAGTTACTGTTGAAGGCCATTAAATGGGTGACCATAGGAATTGTATAAAAATATTTCTAAATTCATTTAAATTCTAATTTATTTGACAAGTGAGTCATATATATCAAGACAGCTGTAAAGTGTTAATAGGTTGTAGCTACAGAACTTTATTATAATTTGTGGCATGTCAGCACCAGTTTCTCCCTGCACCTCCAGTGTTTCCTGGGTCCCTGGGTCTGTGTATCTGTTGGGCGTGGCTCCAATGTTCCAGTCCTTCTAACCTTGTTTCTCTCTCCTGGTACTTGTTCTGGTTCTCCACACACCTGTGTCCCGTTGTCAATCACCATCTCCTGGCCCTCTGTGCATATATGTGCTACCTTTGTCAGTCTTTGTCAGTTAATTTGTCCGTTTTGTTATGTTCTACATGAGTAGCTTTTTCTAGTCTGCATTACCTTGATTTGAATAAATCCAACTTCTATGATCCTGTTTGCTAAATTGTCCTGCATTTGGTTCCATCTACTCAGCTACTCCTGACACAAATCTCTAGTGTGCAATAGATATAACTGTAATCAAAATGTGAGCTTTAAGTTATGGATCTTTTCTCTAAATAAACTTTCCTCTCATGGTTGCATTCCAGAGAATGACTGTCAGACTGACTGCATGGAATTTTACGACTGTATGACTTATGTGATGGATTCTTACAGTACATGCATATATTCAAAAAGACGATCTAATGTTTAGTGCATAAAGAAGGTTTTACCCTTCGCACAAAGTCAAATTGCATATTGAATACATTTGATATGTAACAAATTGTTTCCTTCTGTGATATTTGCATGTTGGGAAGATGGATCACAATATCTCAATTAAGATTTGACAGCCATTTTGAGTGCCACTAGAAACCTGTTTGACCTATGTTATTACCTCTTTTGAAACTTAATGAATGATTCTTGGTGGTTCCCCACCCTTAGATGAAAACAAAGAAATTCTAATGAGACACCATTGGCTCATAGCTAAAAGAGCGTGATTACCTGACCAACCCCACTAGTTTAATGACTGCTGGAGTCTCCCTCATCAGACACCAGCCTACCTTTGATGCCTATTGCGAAAAAAAGAGCCTCTCCAACATGTCTGAAGACTCTGCCTTTGTAATAAGGATTTACAATTCCCTTGATCTAAAGCTAAATTGGTGTGGATTTTTTGGTGTATAACATGGGTTTGAAATAAAAACTTGAACTGTGCCTCGAGGGCCCCATCATAAGAGGTTTTCACAGGAAGATCACCCAGGACCAGTCTGTGTTCTCATGCACTGCTCCATAACTTGAGGAGAAGAAATGTCAATTCAAAGAACCATGCTGCAATTAATGTCAGCTTTAAAAGACTGAATATCTTCCTTAATGGAACACGAGTGATGGAACTTACACAGAATCAAACACATTTAATCTAGCCAGTGTGTTCTACCAGTGGCTATCCATGACCTCCCCAGTTTGCATATCTACAACAAAATATATTATTATATTATGAGACAGGTGTAATAGCTAAAGTAGAACAAAACCTTTATACACCAATGTGACAGTGTCAGCTCTGTACCAGACTGGGGTCTGAAACATTAGAACAGTGGCATGTATTGAGACTAATTATGCTTAAACCCAAACTCATGCAACTTTATGATAGCACTGAGACAGGCAAATCCAAACACTGCACTAAAGAGCTAAGCAATCATTTATTGTAGGATAGAGAACAAAAACTCTTGACCTTATTCTTCACACACACACACACACATATACACACACAAATGCACAGGCATACTACACACTACACACACAGAGATATACAATGAAATGCACATCTACATTCCTGGATAATCCCGTTTTATTTGCAGACAGTAAATGGTAAAATATAAATCATGTGGAAAGGGAAACGTAAATGAATGTTACATTTATTTAACAAGATTAAGATGGCACTGGCACAGGTTTGGTTTCATCCATGGCTCCCAGGAGCCACACCCACCAGCATGTAGACACACTCACAGTGTGACAAACTTCCCAACGCCCCTTGAAGAGTGACACTGCAAATGATTTGGGAATGATAATGAGATTTATGATGTGGCTGCATATGGTAGAGTTTCCATCTCCTACTCAAGCAAAGACTGCATAGAGCAAGCACCGGCGCCGACGACACTCCACAGTACAGTGAGAATGTGTGGTGTTACCTCACACAAACACACACACACATGTATCCAACTATACACACACAGACAGTCACTTGCTGTAAGATGGAGAAATTAAGTAATAAAACACAGTTTCTGTAATTAGCCACCCAAAATATTAAATTATACATGGCTTCCTACGTGTAGAAAATGGAGGACACAGTCACATACAGTGTGAGCAAGGTTCAAAGGTTCAAGCGGTTCACTTTTGCAGATGGACAGAATTGAAGACATAATCGCTTTCTCTTCTGTTTCTGTGAAGCAACGTTCATAATTGTTAACATGGTCACAGCTTAACAGCAATTCCATTTAAGTCATTTGTTTTCCAGGAGTCTAGAAAAACATGAAGCTGAAGTACTCTGCCCCAGGTTGATATCAGACAGGTACATTTTGGCATTCGCTTGATTTCATAATCAAAAGGTGAATATGGGACATTAAGAAAATAACTATATTAATGAGACAAGTTTTGAGCCGAGTCAATCACCAAAACAGTACATTTTTAAGGAAATCTCAGTCTTTATTTTTCTGATTGTCTTATCTCACCAAGTTGTACTGACACTTTTAGAGCCAATACTGGCTAATAAATACAATAAAATGTTAAAACGCACAATTAAATTTCAAATACAATATTTAACACAAATGTGTGCGAACGGGAAACCAGTGTTTCCATCTGTAGGGCACAACTTATCTTCTCATGACCCTTCAGGCAGCGCTGGTGCTACAACAAAGGATTTTCTTTAAAAAGTAAAAGATATATGACAGTTTACTCAAACCTGGCAAACGTGAGATCTTCTCACGATTCCAAATCGATGACGTGTGTGTCTTTTAATTTGTATTGTTGTTCATCTAACAGCAATTTCACATTAGTCAGTACTGATAAATACCACTTATATCCAGTGCTTATGATGTGTGTGACACTTTAAACAATGTCTATGCATGAGGCGAACACTAACTCTTCTTCTGTGATGCAAGCAAAAAAAAACTCAATACAAGTCTTCCTCTAACAAATGCTTTGCTTAATATGGTCATTAGGACATACAAAATCAAAGACAAACCAACCAGCACACATACTGCAGTTGCTCCAAACCACTTAAAACAGGTGTCAAATTTGAAATATTTTCTAAATGGAGGAGAATTTAAAACAGGATCTTGTGAGTGACAACTAAGAAATGTATAATTCTAAAAGTTGTTTTTAAAGTTACTTGACATATCAGTTAAAAAAATATATACATGCATTACAGAAACATTATTAAATATGCAAGAGGTAATGTTGAACAATTTTTCAAACAAAAATTTCCTGAAAAAACAAAGATTTGGTTTGTCATTTAATGAGGGAAGTTGAATTGTAAACCCATTTTGTATTGGTTTGTCTTAAGTAACCATGTATGATACAGTAAATGACACATAGTCGGCCTCATCATTTCTTGGGAACTGAGTTACTTAAGAGCCTACTCAAAAAGCCAACTCCAAATGTTCAACTTTAAGACTTATTGTCAATTAAGATGGGCAGAGTCACTTGCAGAACACTATATTCACAATCTCTACACAAACCAGAGACGATGAGAAAGCTGCTTATTTAAAATGTGACACTCAATCTAAACATCAGCATACTCAGGAGACAGGAGTACAGTACCAAAAAAAGCTGATTTGTTTGTTTTGGCCCCAAATGCGTTACAGCCGAATTTGCATATTAAAACATTAACAGGCGGTAAAGACCAGGCTCTCCCTGAATCCTATGTTTCCACACTTTTTCACAAAAGTATACATTTTTATACTGTTCTTATCTTAGGCGTTTTAAACATGAATCCACCTGCCAGTTTCATTCAACCCAAGGAAGGGAAGTGCTGAAGTTAACACTACGTAATACAGCAGACTTGAAAATTCGGACACAATCAAAAAGGAGTAGATGAGGCTTTCTAAGGGTATGACATCACCAGAAGGGGCGTCAGAGATTACTGGATCAGACTACAAAACACTGACTGAGCAAGCAGCAAAGACTTGCTCATGTCCTCCCTGAGCTCTACCTACTATATGGTTGGGGCAGCCAGCAATTTCTAAATAAGTATTCATCAGACAGAACAAACTGATTGTGTAAGACTTTTTTGCAGCATTTAAAAAAAATTAAGACTACAATATGTTAAATGGATGCAAATGTAGTTTTGGCACATTTGAATAAAAACTGTACAATAACAACAATATTAACAATAATATACAAGGATTTGCTTGCCCCTTGTTTTGATGTCAGTCTGAAAAAAAAAAATTCTACCACTCGCTCATATGAAATCAAAAAACACATTCACAAGCTGGCACAACATACCTGAGCCGGGACTTTACACCCCATCATGAACAGTAATGTAACATATTGTAAGCATTTTGTCAAGAAACGTGTAGGCGTACTGTACTTAGGAAAACATAGGTAAGACTACAAATACTAACTTTTATATTAACTTTAACATTTCAAGTTCTGACATTCCAAGGTTTTACAAGTAGTGAAACCTGTCAGAAAAATGTCTCCTCAAATTAAAATAAAAAATCCCAAAAAGGAAATACTTGATAATAAAAACTTCATCACACTTAAAAGAAACATTTAAGACCAATAGCTGTCAAAGACCAATTTCCGATGCCTCAAATCCATGCATACTCCTTAAAAACAACCCACTAAAATGTTTTCTTACACATTGCTAATCTCTTCTTCCTCTTCTCTATCATCACTTGCTTTAGTTTTAGTTCGATTGTCAAGTTGAGGAGCATGCTTCCTGTCAGTCAGATATCAGGAGGATGCCTGAGCGTGCTCTGTGTAAGTTTGTTTGGAGGCATCTGAGCATGCTTAGAATGCTTAGCGTTCTCCTCTGAAACGGTGTCTTAGTGTGATCAGTCTGATCAGATACTGTCACAGGAGCAGTCTAAGCATGCTCAGTTTCATTTCATCCCACTGAGAAATCTGAGCATGTTCGCTTCACACATCCATGCTTCCACGCCTGGGAGCACGCTCAGACCCTGAAAAGGATGTTGTCTCGGTCTTTGTCGTGTTGTTTCCAAAAAGAAAAAAGAGCAAGTGTTTTCTACTGAGCACCTCAGTTGGCACTGACAGTTTCCCTCGTCTCATGATCACTGCTGTAGTCTGATTTGGGCTCCTCGTCAAAGTCCTCATACATGTCCATCTCGTCCTCTCCGTTGATTGGCTCACTGGGCATTAAAGTGCCCGCTTCTGGCTTGATACCAAAGGTGCTCTGGATGACAGGGATGGTGGGCTCGGGGCTGGCCGACGCACTGGAGCACTCTGATGTCAGGTGTGGAGAGGGCGCGGCCGATGGCATCGCGATGGCACCTGGGTAGACACCAGCTGTGCTGTTGCTGATGGTAAGCTGTGGCTGAGGCCTGTGAGAGAGACAGAGTGAAGGAGGAAGGAAGAGAGAGAGAGAAAGAAGGACATAGAGAGAGTTGGAGACCGAAATGGAACATTTACGTTGGAGAAAAGAAAAGGACGAGAAGGAAAGAGACAGAAAGACAGAATTCGAGAAAGAGAAGAGGTGTATAAGCGATGACCAAATTCATTATAGAACGCATGATGGAGTATGACATTTTAACCTACTTAATAATAAGTTATTTGTGTCAGTTCTCATCTTCAGGCAAGGCTTAATACAGAGCCTGTGTCAGTACACGGTAGCTATGTCAATGACAGCTAAAAAACCTAATAGGATTTGGATGGAATGGAGGTAAACACACATTACTCAAGAAAGCCATCTGGCTCTTCAAATGAAAAACATGAACCAAGAAAATTTAACAGTTTTTCCTCCCTGCTCCCCTTGACATCAACAAATTCTGACAGAACCCTTTTGTTATCATTAAGGAGCTTAGAAATCACATGCTATTTTATTAGATGGTGCTGGGTATAAGAATTGGGTATACTTTGAATGGCATTGAAGCTTATGCAATTTATGCTGTAACTGAAAGTCCAGACTGGTCGAATCTCTTGATTTTTGTGCACTTGGCCACACATAGGCAACAGTTATGACTTTGATGTCTGCCTACCAACAAGCCTCCTCTTTCTTTCCTCCCACTCTCTCTGTCTGTCTCTCTCTCTCTCTCTCTCTCTCTCTCTCTCTCTCTCTCTCTCTCTCTCTCTCTCTCTCTCTCTCTCTCTCTCTCTCTCTCTCTCTCTCTCTCTCTCTCTCTCTCTCTCTCTCTCTCTCTCTCTCTCTCTCTCTCTCTCTCTCTCTCTCTCTCTCTCTCTCTCTCTCTCTCTCTCTCTCTCTCTCTCTCTCTCTCTCTCTCTCTCTCTCTGCTTCTCAAACATCTGCTTACGTTTCACATCCCGCAAGAAAATGGCTGTGTCCAATTTCTCCTGGCCGCAAGCACCCAGCCATTGCCCTAATTTAATAAATGATTAAAAATTGCTCGTATTCAAAGCTCTGCTTCTGGTAAATATATTCAAACAGTCCATTAAGATTTACTTTACACACATCTACAGCTGTTATCTATTACATAAAACATTACTAGTTTCCATGTAGATTTGAAAAAGGCTGTTTCCTTTGGATGAGACTTTTTCAGTTCAATCTAATCAGTCTTTAAATTAGGGAGTTTTTTTTTTTAGCTCAGTACAACAGGCATTTCAATAGGGGATAAAAAAAACAATTAGACAAGTAACTAATTTCAAACCATGTGTGGTCAGCTGCACTAAAGACACTTAAGACCCACATACATCCAGATATACCGTATAACTTAGAAGCCCTTTCCAAAGTGTCCCTATAAAATCGAACCTATTCTTACCCCACACTGAAGAACTGCCTCATCTCCTGTCGTCGCGAGCGCATCATCTGCTTGTACTCGCCAATGCGCAGCTTCTTCCCATCAATGATGCAGGTTCTTTTGGGCCGGGGCTTGTACTTGTAGTTTGGATATTTCTCCAGGTGGATCTTGCTCAGACGAGCCTGCTCCTCATAATATGGCTGCTTCTCCTGGTTGGTCATGGACTTCCAGCGAGAGCCTGGATTGGATGATTAAAACACGTTTAAGGTTTAACACGATTAAGAAGGGTTGTAGGGCATGTTTTTAAGGGGAGCATGAGTTTGACATTTTGACATGTCAATATCTAAATCTAAAATGTTAAACCTTTACGGTAAAATATGTCTGTAAATATATTTTTTTGCAAGCAAGCTTGTTTGAAAAAGAAGTTCAGTCTTGTCTTTAGAAGAATGTCACATTGTGCACTTATGATTTTTTCTCATAAAACAACTTACTGGACAAGTGGCCAGAGCCATTACTACCGGAACACAGCACATCTGTGTATCATTCTGTCTATTATACAAACACTCTACAGGACCCACACACAGACAAGTCCATGACTAGCTCTCTGTGTTTACCAGGGTTTATCAAAAGCTCTTCTTTGAGCTCAGGAAACAGTATGGATGCATTTTTACTCCATAACGCAGAGGCCTCCTCTGCAGCTGTGTTATTGTATCTGTGTGAACACACACACACACACACACATGCATTTCATCCTCTCCTGTTCTCTCTACAGGTCGTTTCTCAGGCGTTTCCTGTTATTGCCCCAAACATCTATTCAGTAAATATCCGTAGTCTTCTATGGATATAACCAAGTGCTTTGACCTTTCATTGTCACCCCTATGAAGATTATTTTGTAACAGTAATGAGCCTTTCATGTAGGACACACTGGTACCAATGTGCTACTTGTAAAGTTTGAAAACATTATCAGACTGGTTGTGTTCAGTTTGTCTGTTAAAATAATTTGCAGTACTTGGGCACTGTTTGCTGGAAACCAAAACCGGAGAAGCAATTCCACAGAGTCAAAATGGCTTTTCTGTCTAAGCTTGGACAAAGCTGTATCTGTAAGACTGACTCGTCGGACCCCCACCTGGAAAAAAAAACGTTCCTACGCAATGCAACCAGGCATTTCATCTACATACAGTAGTCTCTGTGCATATTGGACTCTTGTGTCGGACAGTGGAGCCCTTGAACGTAGCTCTGCCATGCATTGCCCTTAAGCTTAGCGTTTGAATGAGTATCTGTGTCAGGTAGGTTAGTATCAACAGAAGCACTTTTTTAACTGAACACATCCATCACCCTAGTCAAGGTCTTACAGCAGTGCTCTGTGTGTTGTGAAACCAGCACTGAAACACCCTCACACACACCCTCCTTGATAAACGTACTGTAGTGTTGAGGGAGCAAGCATACTGGTCCTTTCATGTTCCCACAGAAATATACACAGCCTATAGTAGAATAAACTATGGGTTCCAAAAATTGGCGCTGCGTCACAGAACTCAGTGCCCCACGGTGGAGCTGCACCACAGGGCTCTGTGAAACCTTATGGAGCTGCCCTACTAAACTCATAGTTACAAGCACATCCTTAACTGAAGCATCAATTTTAACTACTTAGCTGATTAGAGTTCAATTGATTGATAAGAAAGCTGACAAAAGGTGGAGCCTACCAACGATTGGTGGAGCGAAGCCTATGAGGGGCAGAACTGACCAATAACAAAGCCTTTTAGGGGGCTTTCACCACCACCTTACCAAGGATCTTGCTGATGTTGGAGTTGTGCATGTCGGGGAAGGTCTGCAAGATCTTCCTCCTTTCATCTTTTGCCCACACCATGAAGGCGTTCATTGGCCTCTTGATGTGGGGCTCATTGCTGTTCCGGCCCCTGGCCTCCCTGAAGACACGTGCCTCTGTGGTAGCACCACTCCCTGTGGATGGAAACAGAATTACATCAAAGTTGAAATCTCATCTTTATCTTTGTTAATTTGAAAAAGTCTGCTATGGAGCCATACTAAAATTGGGGCCGATGTACAAAAAGGCTACAGCGTTAGAGGTGGGCCAGCTTGAGGAAAACTGGGACAGAAGGGCATGCAGTCAGATGGATTCCCAGCTGTGAAGCCCCAACTTGGGCCATAGGGATGAGGATGAACCTCCTCTCCAATCCTCCAAATAACCATATTCATTTAGACACACGCTTGTTTACACCGGCTATTCTAAACTGAACCGCAATGACCGCTCCTCAATCCTCTGCATCTGTAAACACTTAGGTTTATCGACAACAGGTGGGACCTGAGTCCAGGAAAAAAATAAGAAACGATGTCCCTCTCTACAGCCTCTGCTTCTGTTTGCATACTTATCCTGGATGAGATTGTCTGGGGCACAAACACTTCTAAAGGATGGATTAAAGAAAACAGAGCGTAAACCTTGTTGGCAGGTGAAAGTGTCCTTCCTGAGGCAACAACATAGGACACAATAAATATTTTGGTCTGGAGAATACATGTGTGTAGACTGACTGGTTAATTCTGTCTCCACCACAGATGTGTTACAATGAAAGAGTCACATTAATGGCGCCACCGCTCCAAAGGGCCCCAAAGTTCAGGGTCGCTGGTGTCATTTAGTCTGGGCCGGATGGTACCACTTTTACCTCAAACCTAACCCTCTGCAACCACTCCTCCTCTCTGATTTCCATCTACCTAGATATTGTTTTTCTCTTCTTTTTCAAATTTGACCCTGGTCACCAGGAAAACCAGGAAAACCAGGAAGGAAACCAGGAAAACCAGGGTAACTACACACACACACAATTGAGTGTTTCGTTTTGGTAAAAGACAGGAAAAGGGAGGCATGAGACAGAAAAAGAAGGCGTATGATCAAAAGGATGTCAAATGAAAGTAATGGAAGTACCAAAGGAAAGAGAAAGAAAGGTGAACTCACCATCAAGATCTTCTGGTCTGGTCAGGTCTATGACCCGATGACCCATCTTGGCCTCTTCCCCCAGCTTCCCCAAGTGCTGACCCAAACTTTCAAAGTGCAAGCGCTCCTGGAACACACAAAGCCCATTCCATGTTACAAGTTTACTGCAAAGGAATGATAATCAAACACAATGAATGTGAAACAAAAGTATGATACATGTTAATACAAATGACTGAATATACATCAACAATCGTATAAATGTATACACATTACTGTGACATACATAAAGTAACAACCGTCATAAAAATACAGGGAATCATCATCATCGCAACACCATCACAGTTATGCGTGTTTTATAAGAAAACCATTAAGTAAATCTGTAGATAGCATTCTTTCAGCTGTGAAAAAGGGAAGTATCAAAAGTATAAATTATAAGTATCACATACACATATTTGCTTTGATAAGGTAAGCATGCTTAGCTGTTTTGATTGTGCAGTTGTATTAGTAATTGGTGTGTCTTTGGATCAAAGGTCTGGACTATTCCTGTGATCTCCTAGTAGGATGGTTGAGCTCTGCTAATGATGACGAAACACACTGATGTGTGTGTGTGTATGTGTGAACGAGAGAGAGAGCATTTCAGACTCACTTGCATTCGCTTTACTGAAAGTTTGTCGGATTTGTCGACTCATTAGAAATGTAGCTCTTGTAATATCAATGATTAGCCTAATCAATAAGTTAAGTGAGGAATGATTACCAACAACAATACTATAATACAATTTTCCCCTATACAATACTAACATTACTAAACTGTCTTTCTGTCTGTCTTTGAAAGAGAGTAAACAGGAGCACGGGGGAAGATGTGTGAACGAGGACAGAAAATACAGAAAAATTATCAACAAAATGACAAGAAAAATACATTATTTTCTGAAATTCTGAAAATGAAAGAAAAATGACTCAGTCGCAGCGCTGCCATGTAAACTGACTCCTTTCCTCCACCCCGCTGCCTCACTGCCCGCTCCATCCAAATGAGTCCAGCGTGCCGTCTACCGCCCACCATCTATAATTACCCTTGCCACGCTCCCAAACTGTGGTGAAGGCACTGACCCATCCGCAATCACCACACATCCTCGTCCCTCCCTCATTCTTCCTTTCTCAACTCCTCCTTATTCTGGTTACAGAAGCATTTTGTTGGGGAGGCATGGTTGCTGGGTGAAGTAATGCCGGCCTGGCTGTTGGCAGGACCAAGTGGAACTTGAGGCAGTGTGGGGTGTGTATTTTTTCTTATTCAACTTCTGTTGTGTTTTATATAAATGGGGGGAGATAGGGGGAGCCAATGTCAGCACTACAATGAAGGCTGTAATCAGGCCCACCGCAGAACATGTGCCTGGGCTACGCCACGCGCACCACAGAATCTGAACAGAGTCTACACAGGGCTATAAACGGAGAGGGAGAGAGAGAGAGAGAGAGAGAGAGAGAGAGAGAGAGAGAGAGAGAGAGAGAGAGAGAGAGAGAGAGAGAGAGAGAGAGAGGACTTAGGTTCTAGGACCTTGTTTCCCCGATACAGTAAAAAAATATATAATGAAAACCTCTAGTATGGTGTATTGAACCTTGAATGAAACAGACAACACTTTTTTTTCTTAAAACGTCTGTATGGTTTTCAGTCTCTCTGTGGCAACAGGTCCACAGTCAAACATTGCAAATGCAATGCCTTATGAAAGACAGTCCCTACACTGTGAAAACACTGAAACCGCTTAAAAGAAAGGCTTCCAAATGGTGTTTTCATTTTATTGGAATAGAAGCTTATCCAACAAGTTTCTCCAGCTATACCGAAAATTTCTATGCCTAAGCTTTCTGTTGTCTGGCAGTTTTTTTTTTCTTTTCTTTTTCCTTTATTGTACCCTCCACAACTTGCAGCATCACCATGGCAGCGCTGTAAACACCACACCAGGCCAGGGAGTTTTATCAGCAGCGTGTTGAGCTCATTACCACGGTTACAGGTCCTGGCAACCCTGCTCCAACTGACCTGCAACCGTTTACTGCCTTCTGCAGTAGTAGACAGGTCTGCCTTCCTTTGCTCCCTCTCCCTTTTTCTCTTCTCTCTGCCCTTTCCTTCCATCCTTCTCGCCCTCCTCCCAATACATCCTGACAAGGCTAAGTTGCGCTCATTGAAATGGAGGACCTCCCTCAAGCTCTCTCCTGCTCTCCCATTCCACCCCTCTCGTCTTCTTCCTTTAATTTCCCAGAATGCAGATTTCACGGAAGTATCTATTGAAACCTCATTTAATCTGCTAGTGGCAGAAGGTATACACTTTACACAGAGAAAGAAATTCGCCGCACTTCCAACGTACAGTACAGTGACTATGAGTGCTACCGACAACCAGTGAATAGCTCTACAGATCCTTCCAGGTCTCACTGCATAGACGACAGAAACCGGCAGTGTGTTGACTGGCATGGCTTCAACTCTAGCCATTCCTCTCTCCCCCGCTTCTTTATGGTTGCCCATAATGTCCATTCTCCTGCTGTGTGGCATACAAAGAAGCTGCCGCTGAGTGCAAGAGCAGCCACGACAGCTGATGTCAACTACTGTCAGCATTAAGTGGGCTTAGTGACAGAGCGTTTGACTAAAGTACTCTGGGCCTCTGTGGTGGGAAGAAGACAGAACTATAGGCCGGGACAGCTTGCTTGGAATTGGCCAAAATGTACTCTCTTTCTCTCTCTCTTACTCTCTTTCACTCTCTCTCTCACACACACACACACACACACATGCATGCGAAAACACACACACTCACACAACTCTCTCACACAAACACACACACACACACACACACACACACACACTGTAACCTGCATACACCGTACCACACACAGAAACACAGAAAACACAAGAGTACATATCCAGACACACGTTAGTGGCTATTTCAGCCAGCTTGGCAGTTGTGGACGTGTTGGAAGCAGAGTAAGCGTAAGGTGATACTCAACAATGCCACTTGCTAGCTGGACATAGCTGGGCATAGCTATAATGACGTTACTGTAACATGGCCAAGGCCTGAATTGTGCCAAGACACCACAGCCAATACTCAGAGTCTGTAGCAGACACCCTACACACCGGAGCAGAGATTACATTCTGTGCTTAACATAGTGGGGGGAACTATCTGTAAGCATGATGAAGAATGATGCCCACACACACACCAAGAAACAGACAAAAATACAAAGAATACAAATGCTTGCTCATAACTGTTACCACATCCACAATGAACAGCATCACAGAATTGACTCTTAATCAGGTTTGACAGCATATCAACAGTTGTCAAAGCTATGTTTTGGATCTCACATCCAACACCTCCACCAACAAAATGTTTCCCACAGTCTTTCTGAGTCGGAAGATGGGAGATGTTTTTTTGTCAATTGTTTCACACTGACAAAACTGAACAGTGAATGGCATATAGAGCTGAATCTGATATGACATCATGCAAAAGAAAAGTGTGTTTGAGTTGTTGTTAGGTAACGGAGAAAAACATACATCAAACACCAGCCTACTGTCTTTTTCTAACCGGAAATAATTACTTCAGAGTTTCCAAACGAGAACTTTATTATGAGGCATGAAGCTATAAACCAAATTACTGCATCACAAGGTTTGTTCTTATAAAGTCGGAAAATATAGGTCCGGCACCACACTCAGAAGAAAACTGAGGATTGTAGGATGCATACAGTGACTTAGTTGGAAACAATTGCTACTTTATTTGACGATTTATCTAGTTCTCAATGTGTAGTATAAGTATATAAAATGTATGATATTGTGGATGGAATTAAATGATCAATGTAAAATAAAATCTGTGCAAGAAAAATAAAATGCAAAACATGACAGGATATGGGTAATTAAGCTTCAAAATAAGTTTCATCTTATTAGAGTCCACAAGGTGACAACATATTTTTGAGTAATATCCCAAATTGTAACCCTAATGATAAACAAACTACCAGTCTAAATATTCCAGTGGTATATACCAAGAGAGACATTCAAAATGCCCATAGATACAGTAAAATATGAATGAACCACATCTACGCTAACAACATGGGATTATCTCCTCTGAGGATGATGGTATCATTTCTTGTTTTCAACTGTTTCACCCCTGATGCTGTGACTGACATCACTGACTGACTGAAGATGTGGGTGAGAGATTCCTGTGAGGATAGGCATCATTCTGGCACGAGGCAATCATTTACCCCAAAGAATGCAGGGTTGGGATTTAGCAGAGGAAAGAGGTGTTGAGTAATCATGTGCCCCAGACTGAGGATTTGATTGGGCTAATAGCCCAGCGCGTATAAGGGGAGTAGAACTAGACCCCCCTCAAACGCACACGCTCTCACATGCACACACACAAGCTAACAAGCACCCACACATAAACGCACGCAAATATGCACACTCGGTCAAATACACGCATGCAGGGACCAAAACCATTACTGTCACTGGTCCAGCTGCTGCCTCTTCAAAGCTATTGACTTCTGGGTGGCCGGGGATGTTAGGGGAGAGTATCTCAAGGAATCTGGCCACGGTACCAGTCGAAGAAGACAAAACATCGTAGTGTTTTCTTTTTTGCATGTAAGAATTGGCAAATAAGTACTGCGAGACCAGAGTGAGCGTGATCACGTGTGCCTGTGTGTATGTAAGCCCTTGCATATCGTTTTGATTGCGCACGAGTGCATGTGCTTTCTAACCTTGCTGCCGTTATTAAGAGTCATGCCGCTCAGTGCAGACAGCTTGGCTTCCAAGCCTTGCTGGTGATGGTGAAGCTGCTCCCTCTGGATCTGCTCCCTCATCTTCCTGGCCTCCTGAATGGCCTTCATCACAGCGTCCTGGTCCCCAAACAATGCTGTGGAGTTCAGACTGGACAGAATGTCTGGGGAGGAGGGAAGGAAGGCTTGTTACTAAGACTGACACAGCAGCCGACCAATCAGAGTCGTGTGTGAAATGTATTTAGACGCCAGGCAGAAAACATTATATTCTAAGTATGAATCAAATGTTGCAACTCCTTTTGGCATGTTGAAGAATGTCTATATGTAATTACTGTTAAAAAAAAATCAGTCAAAGTCTGAAAGTATTAAACAGTATAATTAAACATGATGCGTAAATTTTTTCCATCCTTTTTGGTTGTTTTTCAACTACCCCAAATGCCCCCTCCACCCCTAATTTATGTACAGTAAATACGCTTTTGAAGCTTGTGTGTACTTGGAAGTACAAAACAACCAATGATCCAAACTTTCCGTCGCCTTGCTAGTTTAATTAGCAGATGAGGAGGAAGTAACTGTATGCTTGGGTGGCCATAAAAAAGGGGAAAAAATAGCATAGGAATGAAGGCAAACGCTGTGTCCTCAAAGCTGCACAGAGGAGCGAGTGAAATTGTTTTGGTGTAATGAGAGGCTTTGGATTGGGTTTAATAACAGATAGCAGTGGTAGGGTATAAAGGTTTATCCCAGGCCAGACAATGATGTGAGGAAGCTCTTAAAAACCAAATAACGTGTGCTGTGTTTCACTGTTTCCGCCGCCTAGGTTTTCATTGGGGCTAAATACAGGGCTTTAGAGGCCTGTAAAAAACGGTGCCTCCTATGGGTTGAAGCTTCCCTGTGTCTGACAGGAGGAGTATGCTAGGATTGTTTGTGTGTGTGTGTGTGTGGTGGACGAGATGGAGGTGGGTTTGTGCGGCTGCTGACTGCTTGTATGTCAGTGGGTTTTTAAGCTTGCATTGTGTCCGCACGACACGTGTTTTAATGTGTGAGTATATGCTTGTGTACTTGTGTGTGTGTGTGTGTGTGTGTGTGTGTGTGTGTGGTACCTACCTAGTGAGGAGTTCCTGCCCATGCTGGAGATGGGGCTGGGGACACGTCCCTTCCCCAGGCCTAAAGGGCTGGTCTTGGAGAACAGGCCGTGTGGGGGCGAGGTAGAGGAACGGAGAACTTCGGAAGTCTTAGGCCGAGCTGACAGGTTCAGGGGCTGCGTTGATCCTTCCTCCTGAAAACATGTAGACATAGTTGAGGCAAACAGTGATAATCACTACGTTTTCATTGTAGAAATGGCATGAGGTCTACTCCTAATTTAACTCTCATTATATTTCCTGCATGTAATTAAAGAGAACCAGGTCTTTTATTTACTGAAACTCATCAGTTCTTGACTCAAATGTTTTGAGTAAAGAAAATGATCAGGTTTTCAAAACTGTAAATCGATTTGGATCGAAACACAGGGTGTTCTTCTTTGCCATTTACAACTGAACATGGGATCTCTTCTATGTTCACTTATCTAGCCAGAGGCACTTTTGTTTAGTGGTCTCCTCTGTTTCTAATCAAAGGTTCATGACCACACGTTCTCACATGAAGAAGCCCGATAAAACGAAAAGGAGCGACTGGAAAGAAAAAACAATGACGGCAGCTCGACAACAGCCTGACTGGGGCTTCATGTGTGAGGAGGGAGCGCTAAACAAATGCACAGATCTCATTTGAGAGCTGGCCCTGGTTAATGGAGTTGGAAGTGGAGGGAGGGTGTGTGGAGGGCTTGACGAAAGGAGTTTGTGGGTGGTATGGAATTATGGCAGGGCGGGGGTGCAGCGGGAGTGGAGGGGGGACAGAGGGAAGAGCACTACTGTTGTGGTTGTGGTTGTGCTAAGACTCCGGTCTATTGTGATGTTGGCTGCAGCTGTACCCCACATGGCCTCCATTACTGGCTGGTTCCAGTGAAGATGATGTGCACACTTTCCAAGGTTCTCGGCAGTAAAGAGGTTGGGGCTTTGCCAAACGGCAGCCAGTGCCAATGTCAATGTGAGTGTGTGTGTGTGTTACAGAAAGATAGAGCAAGAGAGAGAGAGAGAGAGAGCAACAGAGAGATGGAGGGAAAGAGAGATGGAGAGTGTTTCTGTGTCGATACAGAGTGAGTTTCTGATGGGTGTCACAGTCAACTTCTCTATCTGAAGACAGATTTAAAAAACGATTCAATAACGCCATTTCACTCAAAAACTATAACTTTAGACCATTAAAACCAACACGTCTGTCTTCACTGTGTTTCTCTCCATTCACAAGGTGAAGCTTGACTCGACAGATAATTCAGGACATTTTAAAGAGTGATTGTGCAGAATGTGGACCTTAATGTGGATCATTATTAACATAGATTGTAGACCTTAATGTGGATCATTATTAATATAGATTGTAGACCTTAATGTGGATGAGGGGACTTGACGCTCTCTTCTCCACTTTCAGAGTAGAGGGTGAGAGTGGCCCGGAAGAGTTCGGTGGCTGAGGGACGGTGGCCATCTTGGCTCCGGGAGAGAGCTGCATGCCGGCCAGCTGGGCAGCGTACAACTGCTTCAGAAAGGAAGAAGAAACCAGAAAAGAACTATTAAAAAACTGACAGCGTTATTAACATCATAAGCCAGCTGCTAATCAGTGGCCTTCCTCTCTTCTATTCTCTCATTCCATCTCTTTCCCGTCTTCTCTACATAGTCCATAATGTACCGCGTTCCTATCCCTGTTTAGGCACGGCTTGCAGGATCCTTTCTAAGGTCTGACATTGTGTCAAAGCCACAAGCCGCACACATATCGTACAGAAGGGCACATGCACACATGGACAAGCACATACACGCCATGACACATTCTCACTCTTACTTTCACTCTCTGGAACACACATATAGACACATTAGCTTAACAAAACACACCAAAACCTTTCTAGAAAAACCTAGAACTTCTGTTTTGTCTAAATTGTCGTAGGGGTGAGGCTTAATTAGCAACAGGTACCAACTGTAAGTATTTAATAAGTATTTCGTAAGTACACAGCAAGAAGGAGTAGAGTACAAGTATCAACCTAACTACAGCTGTGGTGCTATGGACATGTTTGTTCACAAACAATTCTGCACATTGATTCATATATACACTTGAATCTTTTAAACAGTTAACATTTTGGTTTCATTCATTTGTAGTATTTCCTAAAAGCATAATATCAATAAGAAAAACCTCAAGACCCCGTGAACAAGTGACAAGCGACACACAATCTTTGTGTAGCAGAGGGATTCTTAGAGCGAGGAAACCCCACTTTCCCAAAAATCAAACATACTCTTGGTTGGATGTCAACTTGCTGAAGTCCCATTCTAATTCAAAGCTCCAGACAGATGGACTACTGTAAACACTGTCAATCTCGTTAAGCATTTGAGCATAAATCAAAAATCAAGTCCTGAGCAGAACCATCCAGACGTGGCCAGCAGGCTCTATTCTTGGAATACTACACTTGCCTGACTTTCCTCTCCTATCCCTTTCTTTCTATCTATTCCTGTCCCTCCATCTTCTAGTCAATGTTCCTTAGGTCACAGTCTCTCCATTCTCCGCAGTTCCTCTCCCTCTCTCTTGTTGTCTTTCTTTTCTCTTCCCAACCTTGCTGCGTGCTCTGTCTCTCTCTTCCTCCCTGCTTCTCCCTCTCCCTCTGGTTTTCTCTTTTTTTTTTTCCTCTGATATTATCTTGCTCTATGCTCAGTCAGTCTTTCTCTCTTTCTCTCCTCTGACGGTGCCTCTGTGTTGTGAGATCCAATTTCCCCACAGTCAAAACTGCAAAGCCTCCTGGGAGTTCTCAGAAGTCCGTGGACCAGGAGGGAGCCGACACACGAGACCGCTGCCATTGCTTACAGACACAACGCCAGACTCCGCGGTCGGGGCCCAGCGCAGTCGGACAGCCCTCCCATGCAATATTAAATACAAACAGAAGGGGCCTCACTGTGAAAGAAAGCCCTGATGTCACCGCTCATTTTCCTTCTGGGGTGTCTACCCCAATCGCTGGCGATATGAGATCCGCACAGGCATGTATTTTCAACAACAGTCAGTGAGGTCCTTAAGTGTCAATCACTCAACCTCACGATTTACAGTGGTAAGGACAGCAGATTCAATGGGGGGGGGGGGGGATTACAGTCGGAGTACGGTGTCTCTGAGTTAGGCACACTGCATATACGTAACACACACACACATTCAATATACTGTTGTATGTTTCCATTAAATAATACCATGCAGGTGACAGAGATTGAGACTAAATCTGTAGCAAGAAAATGCTACACTTTTATTTAAAGAATTAATATAGAATATAGAAGAAAAAATGACACACACTTAAGAGCTATTCCTTACAATTATATTTTCCATATCAAATCTTACAAATAATTGTATTTCAGTAACCCATATCATACAGTGTTGAACAAGCAGAGTACAGTCAGACTGGCAAAGTATCCATCAATAAATGTTCATTTTAAGCTCGTATTGACAAGTTATGCATTCACTTGATTACTCACTGCACATTGATCCTGTTTGCCACACTAGTTAAAGCTGGACAACCTTGGAATTGTCGAACAAACAAAAGAAACAGAAAAGGGCCTTTTTCCCCCTTCTCTCAGTGACAGTTATAGATCGATAGCCACTAGGGGCTAATGTGCAACGTAAACAAACCCTTTCAGATCTGTTGCCACTCAGCAACCCCGGAGGGAAGACAATGCCGCAATTTCCTAAATTGCAAATTGACAAACAGACATAAGAAACAACCCTTGCCACACATCTATTTGACAGGGGCTTTGCTTGTTAGTGCTAATTTGACTAAATACAAGTTATTATTCTGCCATGTAATACCAATTCTGGTTTTGATAGCCAGCTTAGCACAATAATATGCTAAAGAAAGGTCTGTAGTGACCTGGGTACAGTTTGCTTGAGAACTGATCCATTGTACTACATTTCCCAGTGGTCTGTTCTGCCCTGAGAGGGCTGGATAAAGAATCCCCTTAGCTAGTCTCTTTTAGCTTGTGGATGCTATTGATCATGGTGGTAGGGAAAAAACAAATGAGGTTTTCCCTTTTTCAGCAGGATGGAAAAGACGGAAGAAATAGACAGGCTGCCAGCTGACTGGACCTCCCACTGATAAAGGGCTAAAGGCAGCACTTAAAGGTTTGTGTGTGTGTATGTGTTCCTCCTTCCTTACTTTAACATTTGTAATGGATTAAATCTATGGGCCATCACAATCTAGAACTTTGGATTTGATTCTCTGTATGATTATCTTGTAATTCATCAACATTGGGACAGTTCTAATGCTGTTACAATTGCTTAGTCTAAGGGAAAGTCCTCGTTTTGGCAAATCTGTGAAGCGAATCCTCAACTTTATGGTTATGTTACATCCAGAAAGTAATGGCAAATGGGATACAGATACAGACAGGGAGAGACGTCTTGTGATGTCAACAAGAATGTCCGCAAAGTAACTGTATTTCCCTCGCATTAGTGCCATACAAAGACTTCATTCTTCATTTGGACTGTACTGTTGATGGAGCCACCAGTTAGAAGAGCTGGAAACAATTGTCTGACAAAGTTCCCACACTGATAAAGATAACTTGAAATGTTATACTGCCATTATCTGTCATGAATGAGCAAAAACGATGAACCATTATTTGATCCTGTCGGCCTTGTCTTAGTGAAACACGACTTTAACGATTCATCCTCTTCTCTTTGTAATGAAGTGGAATCTAAGCAAAAATGATCTTGCTTTTTCTTTTTCTCGTGTTTTCATTCAGTCTTCATTCCTTACAGACCGTAGACCATCTTTGTCAGACTCTAAACTCTCCCTGCCTCTGACTTCCATTCCACTATCCACCTCTCTCACTCTCTCCGCTATCTCTTTCCCTATTTCTCTGATTTCTTGCGCTGAAGCCCAGCTGTTCCAGGGCCAGTGATGGTGACCTTGCTCCCTCCACAGACCTTAACAGTCTGGCCCATGTACATGCCTCTGATCGTGGCAGTGACTGCCCACTGTCCATCAGGAAAGTATACAGGGCAGGCTGGTTGATGCCCGTCCAGCTGTTTAGAGGTTGTGGGGTTATGCCACAGGACACTACTGCCAATCTGGGCAAACATCTGCCTCTCTAGCAAGCTCCACCTTCAATGCCAGCTGTTAAATGACTCCTTGCTATTCAGACATATTCAGAGCCAGAAAACACACACGCTCCCAAAGGCTCACACACACTTACAGCCATTCATGCACACACACACACACACACACACACACACACACACACACATTGCCAGACCAAATTGGCCCTAACACAAGAATATGAGTCTAACCGAAGCTTGCTTTGAAACCTTTCTCTGTAACTAAGACCGGGAGTTTCTCTTTACTTCCTGTGTCTCGTCTCTCAAGAGGCAGAGCTATGTGTAGAGCAGGGCCTGGCATGAGAGAGAGAGAGAGACTCTGTAGCACTACTGCGTAACCCCTATGGCCACAAACAGACCATGGGACTTAATAATAGTGCAACCTTTGTCAGTGTATGTACCATAACCTGTGTTTTTTTTCTCGCCATTGGACCTCTGAAAACTGCCTTATATGGAACGATTTAGACTTGATGTGACATCCAGGACTTAGAAATGAATCAAGAGGTAACATTGTAACATTGCTGACATGAACAAACTGTAGATTAAAATAAGACGTTATCCTCACTTGTCCTATTCTTTTCATCATCCCTTTTCTCTCATAGATACGAACGCCTTTTTTTCTATCTTGAATAAGCAATGTAATGATGAACTTCCTTTCCCCTTTCATTCAGGTTTCTTACTCCTCCCATCGCTCTCTCAGATTTGTTTAAATATGAATGACAACATGTCTCTGACACCATTCATCCTCCTAAATTCCCACTATCATTCACACAGACACACACACACAGAAATGCACTCACACACACATACATTTACACACACAAACAGCCACCCCCCAACACCCCCCCTTGCACACACACAACCTGCTTTGATCATTTCTATAGCTAGAAGTGGAGGTATTCTGCATATTTGAAAACACAGTTCCGCTTCCACACACTGTGCACCGCTTTGTTAACTCAATAACATTTAATGAGGGCTTGGGAAAAAAAAAAACTTACATTACATAAACTGAGATAAAACTGTTTAAAAACCGACAGCAGGGCAAAGATAACAGGATGATGATTGACATTTTGAGGCTAAATTCTTTGTCTGTGAAAGGCCTTTTGAAATGCTGTTTTCTCGTATTGTTAAGGTGCAGAGGGAGGGGTGTGAAAGAGATTTCTTGTGAAATTCCCAACGCCCTTTGAGGGACTTTTTTTGTTCTTCATTTCTTTTTTGCGAATATGTTCTATGATAACCATTATTGGTAAGTGCTGTTCTCTAAACCACAGGTGTCAAGCACTAATAAAAAGATGATGAATTATCAGTGCCAGGTGTTGTGCTGGTGGGGGCGGAATTCCACAGCTATTAATCATATTGGCCTTTGTTTGACTCAACTGACAAGTTTCTGATAAGGAAGCTAGCTAACTGACAGTGTTGTGGTGCTAGGTTTGTTAGCATGTTGTGAATTTCAATCTAGTAAAACATTAAATGTACCTAATAAAGTGCAGAGCAATAAAGATTTCAGCTGGTATGTGGCCTACATTATATGTAATTACTTTTTAGAATAGTTGCAATACCTCAGAATTACTTTTTTAGAACTTGGCAGAGAAAACGTTTTTTTAGCCATTAGTGTTTGACATCAGGAGTGGCTAATGGGCCTACCTGTAGTTGCAATGGGCTGAGTCCTGATGCAGCAGCCGCTGCCATTGTGGATGGAATGAACTGCATGGGGTAGTTGTCACCTGTCAGAAAGACAACAAAAAAGTCTTACATACTTGTGCTCTCTCGAAAAAGTGAGGTCAAAGGGAGTTCACAGGCACCAACCTGTTTCACTGCTGGCAGATGTTCTGTCTTGTGTTACAGAACACAATCTTTATCAAAAAATGATTCAATCGCTCAAGTAAACTTCTTTTCTGCACAGCTATTCAGTGTTTTTCCAAAAGGGCCTTAGGGAGAGACTTGCTCAAAAGCCAGAGCAAACTGAGTCTGAAGAGTTCAAGCATTATCAAAGGTGAATGCCTCTTGATACCGTCGCTGTACTCTGAGGTGCGTGGACAAGCTGTAACAGCCCATCTTGGCGGTCAAGGACTCCGACTGAGAGCAGTACGGCCCTGGATTTAGATGCGTTCGTGAATGCAGCAGGCTTTTTAAAAACCTGGCACCCAGAATGTTCAGCACAACCCCTACTGTTTGTCTTAAAAGGCTTTTCGTGTCCAATGTGAACAGCCACAGCCACGGATCTGTGCACAAAAGACATCAAGGCATTTGGTTCCGGTTGTCCGTCTTGTAACTGTGTGCATATCACACCCCTACACCTCTGCCTGCCTACCACCTCCCAAAAATTGATGACAGATATTTTTGACTGTGTTGTTGATTGTGGTTAGTTAACATGTTGAGTAAGTGTGTGCTGCATAAGTGTGTGTGTGTGTCTGTGTTTGTTAGCATGTGTGTGTGTCTGTGTGTGTGTGTGTGTGTGTGTGCCTGGTATGCATGCAGGAATGGAATGTGAAGAGGACGAGGAGAAGAAAAGGAGCAGGTGGTGACTAGATAGCAAGTTCTCTCGGGAGAGAGAAAGAGAGAGAAAGAAAGACAGAATGAAAGAGAGAGAGAGACAGAGAGAGAAAGAGAGAGGAGAGAAGAAGAGATCATGTTTGTGTGTCTGTATGTATGTGGTTGCATGTCTGCACTTGGTGGGTGCTTATCTGCCCAGCGTATGTCTGTGTGTGTATGTGTGTGTTTGTATACATGCTTTGCATATGACCATTCATGACTTCTATGTGCACATCCAACCATGCTAATGTGTATGTCAGACAGTGTGAGAGTGTATAAATGTGTGAAATTCCATGTTGGAGATGTGTTGTGTAACTGACACGCTCTCTTTCAGCACATCATAAAAGAGACATTCCTCTACCCCGTCATATCCAATCTATTGTTCCTGATGTGAACCACTGGGAAGTCGAAATCTCCTGGTTATTCCCCAAAACATTCCTGACCTGACACAGTTCATTAGGAACGACAGGGTTCTCTGTCCGACAGGGGTGCTAAAAAGGAGAAATGTGTGTGAGGCCCGTCGTAACTTATTGGATGCCAGAATGGGTAAAAGTAGCATCTGCTGACCTTATGGGTTTGTATGATGTTTTGAAAACGTGTGCGTGAGTGTGTGTGTGTGTGTGTGTGTGTGTGTGTGTGTGTGTGAGGTTGTGGGCATGTGTGTCTGTGTGCTTACACCAGTGGTTTACTCAATCCTGGTCCTTGTGCCCCCGTGCCCTGCATGTTCTAGATGTGTCCCTGCTCTGACACACCTGATTCAAATGAATGGGTCAATGGGTCATTATCAAGCTCAGCAGAAGCCTGATAATGACACAATCACTTGAATCAAGTATGTTGGAGCAGGGAAACATCTAGAACATGGCAGGGCAGGGGGGCACAAGGACCAGGATTGAGTTCTTCTGACTCACACTGTCATGGGATTGCATCTATTACTGTAACATGTGTGCGCACATGCATATGTTTCTGTACGCATGTATGTTTCTATGTGTGTGTGTGTGTGTGTGTGTGTGTGTGTGTGTGTGTGTGTGTGTGTGTGTTTGTTTACCTGGCTTGTAGGACATTCCTTGCGGAAAGAGGAAGCCCTGTTGTGCTGCTGCGGCAGCTGCTAGAGAGCGCTGGTCGTGAGGAAAGACTGGGATCATGAGTGGAGGCATGTGACCCTGTACCTGGAGAGAGACAGAGAACGAAGGCAGGGAGAGAAAGAAAAGAGAGAGAGAGACCGAAAGAGCAAGGGTGAAAGAGGGAGCAATGAGAAAGAGGTTCGAAACATACAGTACAGTACTCACACAGTACATCAACTTGCTTGAAAATGAACGCATAAGCACATGTCATGCTCTTTAGATCTATCTTGTCATATGAAGTCCATGTGAACACGACACTAATACACACACACGCTTGCCAGAAAATATATCAATATCAGACAAGGAATATAGATCACACAAACACAAGGGAAGACAGAAATTAAGTGATCAAACAGTCAGAAAGGCAAGACTAAACTCAGAAACAACTACAGTACACAGATCCCCTTGAGAGCATCCACAAAATGATTTTAGTCCAGACATGACTGCGCTTTCATGTTAGGCTAAGAAGCCCTGAAAGTGGGGGGTTCACTTTGTCTGTGCTGTGGTTAAGACAGGGAGGTTGATATTGAAAGGAGCATATCAAAGATAGCCCTGGGGGGGCTCTCCTTATGACTAGTCCTACAGTGTGTATACCTTGTTAATGAGTAGGCACATCTCTCTTTCTAACACTCTTTTTTGGTCTGTCTCATATTAGGGTTCTCCCTTTCCTTCCCTCTTGCTCTGCACATGCCTCCCTCTCACTCTCCCTTTCTTGCTCGCTGTTTTTCCTTCTATTTGTTTCTCAAACTCCTTTCTTTCTTACTTGGACCAGTGCTCTCACTGTGTTTCTTGACCTTCTACATTTGCTACAGTTTTTGTCTGTAATTTTGACCAACAAAAATAAAGATTTGTCTCTCTCTATTTCCCTCCTTCACACTCTTTCTTTCTTTTTCTTTCTCTTTCTCTTCCTCTGTCTCTTACTCGGGAGCTCATTCACAGAACGCTTTTGATGGAAACATTTGCTGTAAACAAGCAAGAGCAATGCGTGGCAAATGCAGCAGTTAACGTTGAATGTGGTGACTCCTGAGGGTTGTTCAAAGAGCATTGGTAAAGAGGAGACCAGAGAGTAGACACAAACAAGCCCACCCTTGATTGGATGTGTGTGCTTCCATGTGTGTGCGTGAATGTGGTCACTTGAATGCGATTGACAGAGTCTCTAGACAGATCCCCCATGGACACAGTAAAAAAGTCAACACACACACAGGTTGAATGTTGTGTCAGATTGCACAAGCATCACTACATCCCATATGCATGTAATATCAACATTGTGCGGGTTTTTACAGGATTCGACCGAGCACACACAGGCAAGGTCCCATAAGGTCTCCCTCTTCTAACCCAGACACTTAGGAGGCCCAGACACAACGATGTGTACGCACGCACACACACACACACACACACCGAGAGATGTGTCTTGTGACACAGAGAAAGACGAAGCAAGAATGAAGGAGATGAAAAACGACCCTGTGTCTCGGGAGTGGGGTGGGGGAGGGAGCAGGACAAAATCCTCCATTCATTGTGTTCCTCTGGGAATGCTGGGACGGGTTCTCCACCAGCCCAAACACAAAGACCCCTTTACTGGGGGGGGATGAATGGGCTGGCCCTGTGTGTGCCCCCTCCCCCCCCCCCACACCCCTACCACACTAAGAAAACATGGGCCCCTTCCTCAACTGCCCACCAGACAGACGTACATACATACACACCAGCGCACAAACATACACACTCACACACATGCGGATGCACGTACCCACACACAGGCACACTCACACACAGTATTAATGGTCCTACTGTGTGTGTGTGTGTGTGTGTGTGTGTGCGTGTGTGTGTGTGTGTGTGTGTGTGTGTGTGAGGGGGGGTAAGGGGTACGTGTGTGTGCGAGGAGACAGAGAACGCAAGTGTGAAAGTGGAGTGTGAAAGGCAGAGAGAGGATCCATGTGTGTTTGTGTCTACAAGGTCGATTCCTGACAGACTGCCCTTAAGATCGGGGTTCGGGGGATAAGACAGTTCTTGTGAGCAACTGTTATCAGTGATTTGAACCTAACCACTATTGGGGATGAGACAAGCTGACATTTAGTAGCCAACAGTTGCAAAACAGCAATATTTGCGACACGGTAGAACAAGGACAGAGAAGGGAAAAAATTGTGGGAAGGGGGCAAAGGAGAAGTCATAGCAGGAAAAAAAATATTGTAAAATACAGTTGGCTGTATGTTATAAAGAACACATATTTTCCAAAAAAAGGCTAAACGGACATAAATACACGTGCACACGTAAATAATTGAAAACAGGAGGAGGAGGAACAAGGGAAAGGGAAGGACTAAAGGGAGGAGGAGAAGGAGGGGTAGTGCGGGTTGCAGTCATTAATTAGCCCGTTAGCTTGGCCCTGGCTCTGTGGTCTGGGCGAGCCTTTGTGGGCCCGAGGAAATGGAGCACATATGAGACACATTAAGAGGCTGCTTTAACAAAGACACATGCCTGTCAACCACGGGGAAACAAAGGGCCACCCTCAGTGTGTGTGTGTCTGAGAGTGTGCAGAGAAACATAAGGGGGTCTGTGTGTGTGTGTGTGTGTGTGAGTGTGTGTAGGTGTGTGTGTGTGTGTGTGTGTGGAGAGGAAGAGGGTTCTATGTGTTTTGTGTGTGTGTTTAAGTACATGCATGTGTGTGTGTGTGTGTGTGTGTGTGTGTGTGTGTGTGTGTGTGTGTGTGTAAGTGGATGAAGGGGGTTAATATGTGTCTGTGTGGATATGACTGTTTTGGACTCCATCAGTGCACTCACGTGTGTATGTGCATCTCCCTTGTTAGTGTGTGTCTGCGTGCATACCCGTCACTTTCATAAGGGAGGCCATCGGAAGCTTTCCTTTAACCCTTTGAAGTCTCCTGCTGTTCCTCCACACCATTTAAAACCACATGACAGGAAACCTGCCATCACTTTGAACTGCTCCCTTCATCCCATAACAGCGAAAGGCTGACACAAACACAGATACCAATCACTCCAGAGAAGAAAAGGAACAACAATTGAAACCAGCTTTCCACCTAATCCCCGACTCTCAGAACAGATGATCTGAAAGTGACAATGCTTTTTCCAGAATAGATGGAAAGCGTTGTCTTGGTGATAAAAAGCTAATGATAAGATTATGATATAATACGCCAACATAATAGCCAGAAAACTTCACTTAGCCTAGGTTAACAGTTACCACCCGACAGTCTCTGGTATTTATTGTGTTTTATAGTTAAACTACTGTTACTGTACTGTATAGCTTAAAGAACCATTTCATAATACTTAGCTTGATGGTATATAGTTATACGTAGCAAGATAAACCCACATGAAAGAGCCGTATTTCTACAGAAAAGTTGTGCAATTTATTTTTCACAATTTCTACTCCAAACAGAAGCCCTTGGTCAGTGCCTCAGAGTATTGGCCCTGAATTCCTCTGAATCTGGAGTTGATCAGTCCAGACGGGTAGAGTTTTGTGTCTTTGTTTGAAGCCAAACTCTTTAAACACTGCATAAACAGTCAATTCTCTGGTGGCTGTGTGCTAAACCGAAGTCCGATGTCAAATCAATGTACTGTGCTGTGGTCTAGATATCGGGGGGGGGGCTCCAAATAATATATTTAAATTCTATGAAGTCGAACAAACAGTTATAAGAGAAACTATGGCATCTTAAGAATGTGTTTGTTCCTTAAACAGATCTCGTTGGCACGTGCAGAAACACACACACACAGTAGTGTAGAGAGAAAGATTTTATGATGCTCCCCTGGAATCAGTCCCTGAGGGGCCGAGCCTAATGAACTCAGATCTGGGCTTTATTAAAAGTCAGAGGGGGGTGCCGTTAAAGACTGATCCCTCGTTAACTACACAACACCTTCACAGTTCCAGGGCTTCAGGGGCTCTGGCTCACTACCTTGCCCAGTCAGGGTGAGCTCTTCTAGGCCTCGGTAGAGAAGCAGATCCCCCTGTTATGTCAATCTCCAGGTCACTGTTTTATAAGCAAACATTTTGTGGAAGAGGCAGGACTAAGAAACAGAGAAAGAGGGAGAAAGGCATAGAAAAGGCAGACGGACATGGTGAAAGGTGTGTATGAAAAAAAGGGTGAGAAAAATATTTAAAAAAAAGGTAAAATGAGAGAGCTGATGGAGTAAATGTGAAAAGGAAAGAATGGAAGAAAGGAAATGGATGTTGATAGACGGAGAAGGTGATGGAGCAGAACTGCTCGGAGGGACCCTTGGGATTAAATAGTATTGATCAGCACATGATCAATGACAGCAAATGATCTAAGTATAACCATGTCTATTAAGGGGTCAATATGTGTGTGTATGCGTGCCTGCCTGAGTGAGTGAGTGCATATGGCTGTGTGTGCATGTAGTATGTAGACACATGAACCCTATGTATGTGAGTGCCTGTGTGTGTGTGTGTGTGTGTGTGTGTGTGTCCATGGATGAGTGCGTCACATTACTCAATAATAATAAGAGACCACAAAAAAGAAAGGGGTCACAACCTCTAGGTTTCCCCCAGTGTCTCTGTTTCGAATTGCCAGAAGCAAATGAACACACAGAACAAACGAGGGGGGGAGCGACCCCATGAAGGCATCATAGAATGAGAGCGATAACAGTGGTGCATCTGGCATAAGGCCAGGAATGGGATGAGAGGGAGATAAGATGAACTCAAGAATAGTGAGGTGAGTGAGTAAGACGCAGGAGACACGCGAAAAGGGACGCAAAACACCAAAGCGTGCAAACATCAGCACAGTGAGCCAGTGTGAATACATGGCAGTGTGGTGGCATGCCATCACGGTGATATGATAGATACACAATGAGAAGCAATTGGTAAACAGTGAGCAGCCTCAGATTTCTAAAGATTTCTCTGCGTTCTAAAGCGAGAGGCTCCACCTGTATCTGCTGTTGAAGAATGTTGATCTTATGCTGCTGCTGCAGAAGCTGTTGCTGCTGCCTGGCGATCTGAATGGAGACAGAGAGAGAAAATACAGAGTCCATTTATTGGTAAGAAAGCAAAATATGAAGGTCAAAACTATCTGCGGAAAAGGAAGAAATATTTTTATCAGTATCATAGTCCAATAAAGGTTTCAGTGAGGAATGGACAACTATTTGAAAAAGTTCAGTGTGGTCTAAGAATTAAACATTATTTAACCAGAGAAATTATATACCTTAGATTGACATGTTTACATCTATAACCCGCACCAGCCTGCCTCCCCCTTGGCTACCTGTCACTTAGGGGCGGAGCCCCAGAGCCTAACCATGTCAGTCAGACGCTCCCAAAAAGGTATCCCCCCATTTCTGACAAACAAGCAACAGCTGCCCAGAATTCAGAGAAGTTGTTCTGATATTTATTTGGAAATGTAATTGCAGGTTGCTGAATGTGAGGTGTGTCCCTATCTGAACAAATGTCAGAATTCATTAAAGCACGCGTTCCCAGTGGAGTCAGAATGATCATTAGTCTATCATGTCTCAACAGCTAAATAACTGGCTAATATTGAGTGCCTCAATCTCTCTTCCACTCGTTTTGTCCTTTGTGATGGGCTGGAATGTGTTATGTGCTAGGCAGTGATGAGAATTGTGGACTTGTCCAAACACACATCCTGTCAACAGATAGAAACCTACAATGAAATGTACCCCTTGCAAGCGTTACGATGTAAACACAGGTTAAGAAAGACATCCAAACCTCAAAACTCTCTCAAACTCTATTTGTCTCTCTCTCTCTTTCTCTCTTTCTCTCTTTCTCTCTTTCTCTCTTTCTATATTTATATATTTCTCTCTCTTCACCCCCCCTGTCATATCCACACACTCTCCATTCACACACACACCCCTCTGGCTCACCTGCTCCTGCTGCTGGCGGGCCAGCTCCATCTGCTGCCTCTGCTTCTCCATCTGAGAGGCGGCCATCTTCTTCTGCTCATCGTGGGCAGCCAGGAGCTGCTCCCTCAGACTGATCAGCTGACCTATCATTGTGGACAGCTGTCTCTCTTTCTCCTCCAGGCTCTCTGGGGTACCTGAGGATGGAGGTGGAAAACGTTGAGGAGAGGAGACGATATATACATATACTGTACTAGCATGACGTCATATCAGTGTGCAGTATATAGAACACCATTCCATTCCACCACTACATGACTATTTTCCCATTTATCCACAAGGGTTTTCATACTATTTTCCAATTATTCTTTTTTTTTTTTTTACAGTGGGAAGACATAAAAAGCTTATCCTTTCTATATATTCCCATCCACTCTTCCCATCAGTTAGTGGTTAGTCTAATAGGGCTTGGACTCCATTAGGACTTGAACAAAAACTTCCCCTTCCTCACTCACGTCCAGCAGCTTTCCTAGACTCCACAGACATTATAAAGGGTGAGTCAGTGAAACTTTGTGGCGTCATGACAATGGCTCAAGTTTACAGAATATGGCGAGTGTGTGAGTTTACGCCTCCACTCCTAATTCCTTCAATATTCCTGACACAGTAATAATAATGTCAGGCCTTTCCATTAACCATCCATCAGGATTACTCTTAAGTCTCGCACCTGTTCACTGAATGAGCCAAACAGGAAGTGATTAGCTCTCCTTGCATTAGTCAGAATAGTTTCAGTGAATTCATACCATGACAGTTGGAAACAGAGAAAACAGGAAAAACACATCTGCATGCCATATGAAAAGTATTTATGCAATACACACATATCTACACAAAACGTTTTTATACAATACACACATATTTACACACAGAGAAATAAATACAACTGTGCATACCAGGCACACATACAGTGTACACACACAAACCACACAACCACACACACACTTGCCTGTTGTACTACTGACAAAATCTGTGAAACTCAATAATGTGGTTGCATTTGTGGCTACCTTGTACTGTGTAAATGCCTCCATTTAAATAAATACAAATTGTATTGAGCCACAAACTGTACACTGAAAGTCACCCAAAATGGTCATCTTCAACATCAAAACAGATGTTTATGGATAATTATATCGGATAGAACTTATTAAACCAGGATGGTGTGATTGTAATAACACACAAATGTGTCTCTGCAGCTGTAAATAATCGCAAATAGATAAATATGTCCAGGATGTTGTCAGCATGAACAGGGTAATGGTTGTACATCCCTAAGGAGTTTGAGGGCAGAAGCTCCATCTTGGACATTAAGTGAGTGAGTTTGGCAAGTGAATTGAATCACCAGTGTTTTCTGGTGAGGACGCAGCTGGGGTTGGTGTGTGTGTGATGGGGTCAAAGACCATTGTACCAAGACCCACAGTATAAAAAGGATTGACGTCGCAGTCTCTTATCTCTGTATCTTCTCCCAGCCAATCATGACCTGTGCCATGCTGCCGGAGAGACCAAGCATGACACAAAGCAAGAGAGAGAGAAAGAGAAAGGGCGAGAGAGAGAGAAAAGAGAGAGCAAGAGAGACAGAGGGAGAGAGGAGGCTCTTGCCACGTATAAATGTCCAGTTTCTGCTCATGTCCTTTGAGGCGAACATGGGTGTTTTTTTGACACATTGTGTTGAACAAATGCTTTACTGTATTATTCGGGCCATTTCCATAAAGCAGGCAAGTGAGGTACGGCAGCATGAATGTGTTCAGAAAGATATTTTCAAGCTTTTCACCAGTTAATGGAACCAAGGCCGTAGCCATGGAGTCAACATTGGGGGGGACGAATTACATTTTTTATGATAATTTCGGAGAGCGTGCGTGGTTGCCTGTCGTAGAGTAGCACATTTATATTTTCATATCAATATATTGGGGGGGACATTTTGACCAGATTTGAATATTGGGGGGGGATGTGTCCCCCCAAATATGCATTATGATTGCAGCCTTGGAATGGAACTCATGTTCAGATAAATGGCAGATGACATAAGTAAGAATAGTTTCTTACAAGCCTAGAAGGCCTCATTTTTCATCACCATGACAAGACAGATGACCTTGTGCTACTCCGTGTCACTTATCCTACAGAGTGCATTGCACTTCCATCTTTCATTATCTCTGACAGACTATTGAAATCCAAACTGATAATACAAATCAACCCATGTAAAACTACATTGAATAGAAACCATTTCCTCTAAGGTCCTTTAAAATGTCCTTTGTAAAAAAAAAAATGAATTTGGTACAGTATGGAAGCATGTGAAATGCCTCATCTGCAGGTCAGATGTACAGCACACTTCAGGGACAAACCATGAACTGTGAGCTGCCTTTTTTATAGGTTTGAACCCAACATTTGAGAGCTTGTTGAGGTCGTCATATAAATGAAGGTCTTCTCATACAATAATCCTATCAAGACATTCAATGCATGCTCATTAGAAACGTGTGTCAGGAAATAATTCAGCATAAAGGAGCTGGATGACTGTGTGCATGTCTGTATGTATGTCTGCATGGGCAGGAACCTCCAAACAAAAAGGCATACTCTTACTCCAAAAGCATTCACGCGTCGTATCTTACATCAATCAAACAAAATTCATTGTAACCTTGCATGAATCTCTTAAACAAACTGAAGTATGATGCAGTACCGATATCCTTCCTCAACTATGCAACATTCTAGACCATGAATAAAGCAGCAGAATTGGATTTAACAAGCTTCAAATCAGCCTCTTCTCAATCTTCTGGGTTTTTATTGTTAATTTGTTATTTGCATACTCAAGTCGCCCGACTCACTTGCCACGATTTATAGGCTCGTAAACACTACCGCTGACTCTTACAAATATTACAATACCGCCCGCCTTTCTGTTTGTATGTCAGTTAATCAAAGGTACTATTAGAAGCTGTGGTGCAAAAGGTTCACAAAAGCTCTATCAGTTGAGAAGGATCCCAAAGACACTGTTTTCTTATTGACTTTCAATGTGCACTGCATGCAAATGATAAGTAAAAATAGTTATGTTTCTTAGGCTGTCATATTTGCACAGTACAGGGAAGTGTGGAAGTTCAAGTGTGTCGAAGACAGAGATTGAGAAAGGGAGAGAAAGAAAATATAGAGATTGGAAATATAGAATTGGAAAGAGGTGTAATGAAAGTACTGCACCACAAAAGGAGGAGGAAGACAAGGATGGGAAGAATAACCTTGTCACCTACATAAAGTGACCTACAGACCTTTAGTCAACAAACAAAATAAGACATGTGAAACAGGTTACGCTGCTGAATTTCACAAAACAAACTGTAGTCTATAGACTACACGAATAATGTGTGCCATTGAGCAGGCCTTTATCTACACTGAAGACACATTCTCCATTCATAGCCCTTCCTTCTGTCTCACCTTTGACCTCTCCCAGGAGCTCGTTGGTATTGAGTTTGTCCATCCTCTCCTTCCAGTCCTTTGACAGGAGTCTTTCCACACAGGGGGGCTCTAAAGAACCAGATAGGAGAGACCAGCACCAGTCAGAATCTTTCCAGTGGTCACTTCTCCAAAACATGAGGAAAACAGGTTTAAGGAACTCTGAAGGACTCTTTCTGATGAAGATCCGCCCAAACCGCAGAAACGCACGCGCACACACACAAACACACACACACAAACTGTACCCATGGACTCTTAGCCTGATGACACGCACTCGCATGAACCCACACACAGAATGCTTGTCCGTAAAGAGAGCCTGTGTCTCTGTGTCGGCACTGGCACGGTGTGCATGTGTATAAACTGTGCTGTGTGTCTATGCGCCTCCACAGTCTAAATTATCCGCCACAATCATATTAGAGAGCAATTAGAATGACACCGCTGCTTCTAAAGAGTAACCACGTCAAAGGCAGACATTCTTGCGTCCGTATACGGAAAACCCCACAGAAGGCCGGCTTGGATTCAAGAGGTCACGTGGTCAAGGCCTCATTTATGGTCCTGATCCAACCAAAGGACAAACACATGGGCATTGTGAACAGCTTAATGTTTGCTTATGTGCATATGCTATGTAATCTATCGTGGTCAGAAAAGTTTTGCAAAGGGGTGTATGTGTGTGAGTGTGTGTGTGTGGGGGGGGGGGGGTGTGCAACACAACACAACTTAGCTTGTTACGATATATTAAAGCCTTCAGTGTTTACATTGGATTAAGATTGTTCTAAATCAGCCACACCCTATCCCCATCATACACACACCCAAACTGCCTGACAACAATTGTGTACTTAGACCAGAATCACGTGATTAATTTAAACACTGCTTGGATAAAGTAGGTTGAAGGGCTTGAGTTCTTACAAAGAAATCACCTTTCGACTTGCTGATTCAAGAAATGCTCCACTGTTTGTTCTTGAAGAAAACAGAACATTGTGCTTTCCAAGTCTTGTTATTAAACAAGAAAATTATTTCCATTTCCTTCTCGAGAATCTCTGTGGTTTCATATTAGAGAGGAGAGCTTGAATATGACTGGCGAATGTGGAATGTGTGTGTTTGATTAAAGAGTGATATTTACAGCCAAGAGTGGCTTTTGCTTGCCACGAGTTACATGCGTACGTACGTACATACACACACACACTCACACACACAGGTGGATCTTGCATAGTCTAATAAAAGTAGGGCCACAATTGATAGGCACACTTAATCAAGAAAATACAACTTGTAGCTCAAGCCTCAGTCAAACATCTGAGTTATACAGCGTACAGTGTGTGTGCAAATGTGTGTATATGTGTGTCTGCGCATATGTGAAGAGGATCATACATACATCCTTACCCCACCTGCACCAGTAAACAGTTCTGAAGAGAGAGGGATGAGATATAGAGGTGTCAGTGCAGAGGGCTAAAGAGGAGAGGGGAGAGGAGGATGAGAGGCATTTTACCCTAGATGGCTCTCTGTCTGTCCCTTCTCGACGAAGAGGGATCAAGTACTGTTTAGATTGAGGCTGGGATAAAAATTCCACACTGTCCACACACTCACTCTTTATCAAGTGGAAGAGATATTCCAATGATGAACGGCCTCTTCACAAAGCCCAGAGGGGGGAGGAGAGGACATCAGGAAGAGCGGAAAGGACAGGGGAAGACAACGAGCCAGGGACAAGGGGGTGAGAAAAAGAGGAAGATGGAAAGAGAGGAGAGAGAGGAGCAGGCAGAAGGAGGAAAGGAGCCAATGAGGAAGTAAAGTGTGCAGAAGATACGAGGAGGACGAGGGAGGACAAAAAGTAGGACAGATAGAAAGGGAAAGGCCCTGGATAAGGAGAGATGGAGAAAGAAAGTAGGAGGGTAAGGGATAGATGGAGTAGGTGGAGAAAGGACAGGAAGGAAGGAACACTAACCAGAGTAGTGGAGGGTGAAGAAGTGAGGAAAAGGAAGAAGTAGAGGGCGAAGAGTTAGATGGAGCATGTGAGTGCACCGGCGAAAGTGTGCGCGCATGAGAGACTGTAACTGTCATTATAAATCTGTGGCCCAGGTAGCCAAGAATCCGAGATAGTGTTTGGTGTAAACAGATTTTTATTATGTGTCTTGGCGATGTTCCACGAGCCAGTGTTGTGCCTGTTTAACAGAAGCCACAGGCATCTAGTGTAGCGGTGAGCGGGCAGACATGCCCTGACAACCGCCAAGAACAACAATGTACTGCTAAGTCCCCACTTTGAAGGAGATCTCCCTCTTATGCTTAGTCTTGTGTTCACAAACACAAACATGCACACACACATACACACACACTCTTGCACAGCCACATACAGATATATCCAGAATGGGAAACTACTCAAGCATAGCAGATTTTGCCCGACCCCCCCCCCCCCCCACATACATACACAGCACCATTAACAGCACAGAAAACAATAACTTTACATATTTTGTCTGCCATCACACATCTGCCACACTGACATACTGTACAGGTATCACATACAAGACATAAAGCGGGAAAATTAGACTTGTACTCTATGTGCAATTAGCCCAATCTGTGTGGTTATTTAATGTTGGGTCGGATGGAATCTGGCAGATCAAGTGCACCAATGCACTGCCCTGTCCAATGCGCTCTATACATTCGCATCTTATAAGAAATAATTCCACACAGGTGGAAGAAGTTCTCAAAACGAGGCATGTACAGACAGCAGGGGTGGGAGAGCGATCCCAGGAGAGTGATCGGAGGAAAGAGAGAGAATGGAGGGAAGAGGTGGGAGAAAGAGAGAAAAGGGGATACAGAGAGAGATTGAGGGAGACACAAGGGAGGGCAGGATAGAACAATAAAGAGAGTGAGAGAGAAAGAGAGAGAGGGATACACAGAGAGACAGAGAGAACGAGAGAGACAGAGAGAGACAGAGAGAGAGCAGCTGGCTGAACAGCTGGCCAGCAGGATTGATGTCAGAGTGAAATAAAACTCAACATATGTCCAAACATGAGGAGTCAGGCCAGGAGAGTTCCTCCACTCAGCACCAGCACACTTGATATCACGCGCACACACAAACCCACACACACAGACGTTTCTGAGTGCACACTCACATGCACGTCCACAGACACCCACACGCGTGCACACACATTTGTGGGTGCACACACACAATAAACGCATAAGGAATAATAAAGTCAAACGGTGAATAAGCTGTATAGCTGTATCTCTTTCCCAATGGCTGAGCGTTTAAAAACCATTACTGAGTCCTGAGCGAGGAGTCTGATTTGTGTTAGCATGGTGTCTGTTACAGAGACACTATTTTCATCAGTCACATGACACCTGCTTCCTTGTTTGAGCTGGACAGTCTCTGGGAACTGGCTCCTTCTAGCCTGAAGGGGAGGGAGGGACCCTAGTCCCATAGTATCCCTGCATAACCCTGCAGAAGCCCCGTCAACTACACACGGCAAGCTACTATACAAGCTAGATTTCTTGCTGTGGGGGTAACCGATCCGCAATCAAGGGTTAAGGTGCAAACATTTGGCTTACTGTAGGGCAGCTGCGGTTAAATGTCTGTGCATCTTTGTTCCGTTGTCAATTGTAAGTTTAAGAATATGTAACCACAACTAGACGAGGAGAGAAGTAGGGGATAGTGGTTACAGCACTTGACTGCAGATCAAGAGGGCACAGGTTTAAATACCCCCTTGTACTGTATATTGTTTGGGATAATAGCGTCTACTAAATAAATACATTATAATATATCATTCATAGAGTGCCTTGCACTTCTGCCATTATGCTAGCCCAAATGAGTTAAGGTGACAAACCTGGACAACACACCCGAGAACATTCAACATCACTCCCTGGAAATGTAGCTACCATCATTCTCTTGACTGAAGACGACAGAGGGTCTAAACAGCTCCAGAACTCTTTGTTTAGTGTGTATGTCCAATACACAGGGCCCAAGACACAGCCTTCTGTTTCTACTTCTGCCCTGATTTGAGGAAACCCTACACCCCACCTCTCCAGTCATGCCACCACCCCCCAAACATGATGTGTGGTACATTTTTGTGACACAGTAGAATGGCCTTGTCTAACAAATACAATGAATGGCTCGGGAGAAGGAAAATCGATGCAGATAAGGGTCACCAGGGGCTCAGCAGGGACTTGACGAGGGCCGTGAGGGAACAGAGAAAACAGGGTCAGGAGGCTCCTGGTAGAAGGGTACGGGGCCTTGGAGGATTAGACAGTTGAGCGAGAGGGAGAGTGCGTAACACAGTACTGCAGGATCGAACAAGTAGAAAAAGAAGAAGGGGGGGGGGGTTGTGAAAGCGATATGAGTGCAGAGGAGAATAGCCTAAAGAGAGTGGCACTGAGGCAGCTGGCAGCTCAATCATCTGTAATGACAGCTATCGTCAAGGGTCGACGCTATCACCAAAGATGGTTTTGCTCAGCACATCTTCCAACCCACTTGCATTCCAACAGTCTTGTGCCATAAAATGTTAGCACCAAACTCCCCTGCCCTACTTTCAATCTATTTTGAGGTAAAAGGGAACGGATTCATATCTACTACTAGTTTATTTACAGAAGTGTTGAAAGCTTCTTTCCTCAATAGCTTAGTTTCAAGAAAGCTTCCCAAAGTAAATTTGTGAAGAAACTCATTGCATTTGTTCAGACATATGGATGCATGCATGCATGCATTGCATGTTCACTGGCTGGCTGCCAAACCATGGATAAAGCTGCTGAGTGTCTCACAAGGCTTCATGTGCAGGGAGTCAGATGGCTGAGCGGTTAGGAAAGCGGGCTATGAATCAGAAGGTTGACGGTTTGATACCCGGCTGTGCTAAATGATGTTGTGTCCTTGGGCAAGGCACTTCACCCTACTTGCCTCCGGGGAATGTCCATGTACTTACTGTAAGTTGCTCTGGATAAGAGCGTATACTAAATGACTAAATACAAAAACTTTAAAGCCTCGTGCCACACGTTATTACTAAAGAGATCCCTATCAGAGGAGAAGATGGAAACTTAACCCCAAGGGTGGAGAAGGAGAAGAGTGGAGAAGAGGAGGAGGAGGGGGATGATAAAGGGGAAGATGGTGGATAGGAGGTAGAGAAAGATGGAGAGGATGAAGGAAAAGAGTATAGAAGGAGGAGAAGAGGAGGTGGGACAGTGGGAGACAGAGATGCATCAAATAAATGGATATACTGTCAGAGAAAGAGTCCCGCTTTATGCGGGATTGCACATCATTTTCATCCCTTATTACACGTCCCACATTTTGAGAGGATATCCCGCATTTTGATTGACTCAAACCGAAGTCAAACCGCTGCAGGAGAGACGCTTTTCTCGAATCTGGCTTTAATCCAATGGCTGTGAAGAAAGCAGGGCAGGCTGTCATCACGGGACTGTGTTTGATGTCAATATAACTGACATGGGTCAAGTGCAGTTGGACCTGTCACAGTCTTTGCTGCCTATGCTACAGCCAACGGGGAAAATTGCGAGTCACCAGAAAATTACAAACTATGCCTTAACATGATGGAAATGTATTACCACAAAGAAAAGGAAATGCAGCTACAACAAAAACTGGGAAACTACTTAAAACTGGGTGAAGCCACTGCAAAGTCATATGCAGATGTTTTCTTACCTTTTGTGCTCATGCACCATTAAAATAAGACCATGAAATTGTCCCAGCCCTAACAGATTCATTGTGTCCTCAATTAGGGATCACTTGAAGAAAAAGCTGATTACTTCTAGGGAAGCAATAATTACTCTTTGAGTAATGGGAAAGATTAAGTGTAAGTAGATAAACTGTAGAACTGACCTGTAGAGCCACATTTAGACTGCCATTACAACACTGACACATATGCACGTGCACACAATCACATTTAGTAAAACTACACCAGCACCCACTGAGAGAAACACACACACCTACAGTACCAACACACCATGATCCCAACAGGGGATAACTTACCCTTTGAGTGGCAGTGGGGAGAGGCTTAAATGAACTATCAGCCCAGAGGGACAACAAAGTGCAGCTCCACAGAAGGAGTCCATTGTCATAGATCGGGGTTAGGGGAAGTTTGGCTGCTTTGAAGTAGCCATCCAGCTGGTAAAGCCATTTCAGGCCTGATTAGATCCCCAGACTTTCAGCTAGAGTCAGGGCAGCTAGCACTTGACAAGGCTAGCTAGCTAGCTAGAAGCTACATGATGGGATATTGTAGGAAAATATAGACCACACAAGCTCATCTATTGTATGTTACAGGCCTGAACAGTTGAACAATCTATGCTTGCTGACTAGCTGGCTTTCTAGAGTCAGTTTGAGGGAGATTGGACCTGCGCTAATGTGATTAACAACTGACAATGACACTTTCCCTGTAGATGTTTTTCTGTGTGTGTGTGTGTTTGTGTGTGTGTGTTGGTGTGTTGGTGTGTGTGTGTATGTGTGTATGTTTACACTCACACATGTTCTTGTTCCTGTATGTTTGACTGCCAGTCAACAATGTGCTTTCATTGATTGTGACAAAACATGCAGAAGATGTCTATAGACGTGTCAAACCCAGAACTCAGTGAGTCAAACGCAAGCATTTAGTGTATAGCTTTGTCTCATGTCTAAAACAAATTTGATAGAAAGGTATTCTATCCAGCCCTTTGTGCCCTCAAAAAATGATTAGCCTACCATATGAATCTCCTACCCTGTTTGTCTTCTTCAAACTTTCTTGGCATTACTCTGCACATGTAATCACTAGGGAAAACAAGTGCAGGGGAAGCAACCATTTTTCAGCATTCCAGCTGGACTTGATTTATTGTTGCATTGGCAAAATATTTAAATTAAAAATGTTTATATGCAGGTTAGATGCATGAAATAGAGACGTTGTCAAGTGTTTGCCAGAAGCAGCTTGTAGCATATTAGATGACCGACTAAATAGGCAGAGAAACACAGCTAATGCCAAGACCTTTTAACACAGGAAGCTGTGACAATATAACTGATACTAATTGTATAAAAAAAGAATTCATGCTGTTTGCTCACTCTAAATTGTAAGTTTTGGCACCCTGTGGTGGATATTTCTATCAAAAACATGTATAAAACTCACAACAACTTTGGGGTTTCCAAAGGTTCTGTGAAGCAATGTAACAAACAATTCAGTACAGTACTGACACACTACACAGTTACAGTACTAATACTACTAATACAGCTTTTAAATCTGAGGCCACACTTTAGTGAACACCAGGCCTCCATGTGAGAGAATAACCCTTTCCATTCATTATAACTGTCACAGGCACTTACTAAGACCCTTTAAGGTTGTTGAAGGCTAATAGTGAACCCATGGTGGACCGATACACTGAACGGCCTAACTATGCTTGTGTTTGCACTTTAGCTCTCGGCCAGCCTAGCTAAGCTAAGTAAGAGCTTCACGGCTAATAGGGTTTAATTCCATTTGATGGTGGCAAATCTTACGTTGTAAAGCTGGCTCCAAGAAGCCAGGAAGTAGAGGAGGACAAGGGCGGGAGATAACAATGGAGGGAAGGAGGGATGAGAAGTAATGGATGTGTGGTGCATGGTAGGACCCGCAATCGATTGATCCTAGATGGTTGCTGGAGGAGAATACCAAGAGGATTTTCTTGGAAATTGAAGCACATCATACTATTATTATCCTACTGTAGGATATCTAAAAGATATGAATGGTTTATTGTGAATGCTTTTAAAAAGGTTGTTCCTTGGCAATATGTTTGAAGATATTAAAACCAAATATATATATATATATATATATATATATATATAAAAAATAAAAAAAATTGGGCCTGCACTATGTCAGTGGTTGGTGGGAGACCACCATTGACAACAAGTAATACCTTTTGCAAAACTTCACATTTCACTTCCTGTGCACAGAACATGGAAACATGAGCTAGCCTACAAAATGTCACTTCTAGCTACTGTAGCTCTGACCTAACAGGGTTTCAGTCCTGAAGCGTGAAAAGGACCTCTGATTAGTCACTTTATCACACACAATCAAGTAAACCTTTTCACCATTATGTCCCTGCATACCTGCTCACAGAGACTAGGAAGGCCATTTTAAAAAGATAAGTTGTCACAAAATAAAACTGGTTTGATGTGCTCTGGAACTCCGATGAATACAAGGTTACAGAGGGAAATAAATCACAATAGCCTGTGCTGTAAAACATTGAAAACTAATGGAAGCCAAGAGCAACAACTACTTAAAAAGACTGGCCTTACATTTTTCAAAACCAATTAGGTCCAAGGTCTGAATCAGTGAAAAAGAATGTAAAAAAGAAAAGTACTATTAAAGACGAGGAGATAGAATGAAATAACTTAGAGGTAATTTTAGCAAGGTTAAGCAAAGCTTCTGAATTGAACTGAAAAAGAAAGACAGAACGCTAGAAGAAACATTGAACAAGTCTGTGATCAAGAAAGGGAATTACATTCTCAAACTTACTGCCCTTAAGTTTCAGTAAATCGATCACATTAATCCAAACACATTACCAACATGTCAATGGCTACTGTGTTTTGATGGAGCATTGCAATGTCAAGGAATCAAGCCGCTCTGCCTTAAAATGTATCCTTGTTCTCTTAAATGAAACAGATTTCAACAAAAACTCCCTAGCCAGAGGTCAACAACAAACAAAAAATACATTATGAACAAAAGAAACACAGCAAAATAAGATCAGCTGCAGTAAATACATGTTTTGTAACTCGTACCGTGTTAAACAATATGCCAAAGGGAGCTTGGATACATAATGTGTAGCGCCCTCCTTTTGGCATTTATTTTGTTGTGTTCATTCTCATAATATTGTGCTCCTGGGATAATCAATGCCTTAGTATGGTTCTTACAATACAAATGATTGAAGAAAGGAATTAGGCTCCACTAGAAACGCTCATTGATGTTGCGCTGTCCAGAATCTTCCTTCGTAGCTTTTAAATACAGCATGTTGATGGACCGGTGTGTGACACACAGGAAGAATATGACGCCTACATTTAAGAATGATTTGAACCCCACCACCCAAAGCAGGAAAATATGAAAAAGACCACAACATAAGCTGACAGAAAATTCAAAGAGAACGTTGGGGGGAGCCCTCTCCGTTTTTTTGTCCTTCCGTTATTTCACATCACCACCCCCCCCCCCCCCGAATATTCAAATCTAGTCTAAATGTCCTCCCCAATATATTGATATAAAAATATAAATAAAATATAAATGTGCTGCGCTACGACAGGCAACCACGCACACAATCCGAAATTATCATAAAAAATTTAATCATATTCATAACTAAACGTAAAAGGTTTCCGGGGGGGACCCTCAGACTCCCCAGCAGATGTCATCCCCCCCAATGTTGACTCCATGGCTACGACGTTGACTGAGACATAGATTGCCATGTGTCTTCTGTACTATATCTGCTGTTGACACTGCCTGGAAGAGGTTTGGGAGTGTAAGCTTAAGATAGCTTGTTCGTAGGAACAATTTCTTCCCTTTGAGGAGAGAGATCAACAGTCCCTCTGATACTAAAACAATTATAATGTGTAGAGGGTACTCTATAGAGGCTTTTTAGATCTATAGTAAATGGCTCTGGGGTAGAGGTGCGAGTACAGGCATGTCTGACGAGTCAAGATCCAGATATGAAAAAGGGATTGGGAAGCTGGTGTTTCAACCCACACATTTGTGATCTATGAGCAAGGGTTATTTGTCACTAGTGATGTAAAGGATCAAAGATCTTCAAAAGTGGATCAGGAGAGAAGAGAAAACAGTCTAGAGGGAGAGAACGTGTGCAGTAAAACGTTGAGACATCCACCCACGCATTCATGCACACTCACGAAAACACACACATGACAGCATCCTCTTCCTTCTTGTCTACTCATACACACACACTGTACGTACAAGTCACCCACTCATCATCAAGTACTCATCATCAAGGGCTCATCATCAAGTACTCACACACAAACATACAGACCACCTTAGAAAAAAAGAATCCCTTACCGTCCTGCTCCGTCTTGGTCAGCTCCACCAGTTTCTTCTGTTTCAGTGTGTCCACTACGTCTGCCAAGCTTCCCTTGCGGCGTTCTGGCGTTCCAAAAGCAAGCCCGCCCAGCGGCTCACCGCGCTCCCGGGAACACTCCTCAGGCTTGGGCGGAGAAGTTGAGTTATTCGAGTAGTACAGGGAGCAGCCCTTACTACTCTCATTTTCCTGTTAAACGTAACAAGAAGGTCCACAGTTTTGTCTCATACTATTATACAGAGCTATAAGTGTGTAATTACAATATACGTCATGAATCTGATTACTTTCTCAGCTCTTAATGGCCCTTTCTAAACTGGTGGAGGGTCAGCTCTGACAACATTGTACTGTAGATCGTAGAAAACTTAAAATATGGATACAGAAGAAAATGATGTCGTCAAAACTTGCAGAAATTATGCAAGACTAGGCAGCAAGACTAGGCCGCAAGACAGGTGCATACCGTGTAACATGACAACTTTTTATTTGTTTCAACTTATTGACATCTCTAACCTCAGGTTTTTGTCAGTTGTTTCTCCTAATCATTAATCTCCTTACAGTTCACTCTGGGATCTGAAGTTAGTTTACAAATCACCAAGTTGGCTGTTGCTGGCTTTGGTTGGCAACCCAAGCTCAAAACCTTGGCATGGAGAGCATGGCGATTGGAAAAGGTCGCGTTCATAATTCAAAGGTTTTGCAACAAAGTCAGTCTACCTTGGATCTCATTCAAACTCCTCACCCTCCTCCCTTCTCACTACTTTTGAATTGACTAATGCTTTTAGATATTGGAGATTGGCGTAGGTCAAAGTCTCTAGGTCACACCTGCAGTACATTGCTTAAATGTCTAAGAATGGATACCATTGTTTCTACATCCTGGAACTAACATACGGTATTAGAAGCTAGTGTTTCTGACGTACTTGTTAACTGCTTCTGAGATAACAGAAGCAGTCAACAAGCAGTTTTTTTGTAAACTAAGGCCTAAGGGATTCAGATGGCGGAGCGGTGAGGGAATCGGGCTACTAATCAGAAGGTTGCTGGATCAATTACCCGCCGTGCCAAATGACCTTGTGTCCTTGGGCAAAGCACTTCACCCTACTTGCCTCGGGGGGAATGTCCCTGTACTTACTGTACGTTGCTCTGGATAAGAGCGTCTGCTAAATGTAAGCTGTAAATTGTTAAGCCAAAAAAATACTTTCCTCATCATACATGAAATTTTATTGTTTTATTTTGTGACTCGCCTATATGTTCCTCCTCCATGGTTAAAAGTCTTTGCACCAAGAAGAAAGAGCTTAGAAATCTAAGGAAGCCATAATTGTCCCACAACAGAACACAGGTGCTCTAACACAAGGTCTATTTTTGTGTTTTCACCTACTCTTAGTGTTAGTGGGGATCTCCAGGAACTTTCAATGGCTTAGGTTTCAAAGACAAGGGGCTTTGGCTAACAGGGAGATCTTAAGATGTCCTTGAATGGTGTCCAAGAACTCTTGTTGTGCATTTGTCTCCAAAGAGGAAGATGTCTCTGTAATGGGGCTGTGTGAATGAGTGTGAGCACTAGATATTTACAGATAGAACATACATCCCCTTTGGCTGCACCTCCTCATTTACAACCTAACCAATAGAGGTTAATCATTTATTTTAAGTAAAGACTGTTTGTTTTTCTTTGTTTTTTTGTGACCTACTGTGGTGTACCTGCGTGTGTATAACATGTTGATGTGTTGTTATGATGCTGTATTGTGATTTGATGGGACAGAGTTTGGGTTTGGGTCTTACCGTGGAGGTAGGACCTATACTGTCCCAATCAGACACAGGTTGGCTGTCTCTGATTGGCTGGTGATTCTCTTGGTGAAGTTTGGCATGCAGAGGAGACGTGGTTGAGGCCATTCCGTCTCTGTCGTCACTGGCCCAGCCTGCACTATCCTGCCTCATTGCTTCCTCATCATCTGTCACCTGGGGAAATGGAGGTGTAGCTCGCTTGGAAGACATCATTCTGAGGGTAAAAAAAAGCAAGGAGAAATATGTGACTTTGATGGACAAGATTTCTTTACTTTCTGGACTGCTGGTGTTCTATCTAGAAGTCCAAGGTGTTTCCATAGGAAAACCATCCACAAAAACTACTCTAAATCAAAACATCAGGGAGTTTGATACTTTGGTGTCATAATTATGCTGGAAAGAGAATTCAAAGTGGATATAATTATCTGAATAGACATGGCGCTTCCAGTATTTCAAGTTCCTGGATGAATTTGATTAATTAATGACATTTCATACTAAGACATCTATACCCAAGCACACTTACAGACACATACTAAATAATCCAATTTCCACAGTGGGTGAAATCTGCGTTATCAATGCGTGCAGGTTGCTCAACACCAAGTAGCAGTAGACAACAGCAACAGTAGATGTAACTCCATGTGCTTCTTTAAAACTAAGAATATCCTAAGGCATGACTTGTGTCAGATAATCACTGTCATGATAGTGTAATTACGCCACTATAAAACTCTAAATTAATGGAAATGATAAAACATTTATGGGTACAAATTTAACCTTTTAAACACTGTTAAACTCTAAAGATCACCAACGCCAGCTTCAGTGAAGCGAAACAGAGCAGCACTTGGGTATTAGCAGCCCACAAATCAGACAGGGATGTTTATCTGTGTTCTATTCAGTCTCCTGGGCACGATAAAAAAATAAATCAACCCCTTCACTCAAATATCTGAGAGGAGAGGAATATAGAGGAGGGGGTAGGGGAGAAAGAGTCACTGAAAATGGAAAAGAGAAATATTAACACCATATGAAAAAGGGGGGAAAGAAGGAGAACGAGAAAGCGGGTTGCAGAGGTTAAATCGCTGGTTGAGGGAGGGAAAATAACTACAGAAAGGAGAAATGAGAGGAGGAATAGGGAGGAGGAGGTGGGCAAGGGGGTCCACAGTACCAGGTGTCCACAGTGATTTGATAGGAACATAGGCTGGATCAGAGATGGGGGCAGTCTGTAACTCTGTCAATTGGAGAAAATTATACATCATACGTGTTGAAAGTCCACGGTGAGGGGATGGGGTGGAAATAGGCCGTGAATGTGTGTGTGTGTGTGTGTGAGTGTGTGTGTGTGTGTGTGTGTGTGTGTGTGTAGTTGCAGCATGGTCTGAGTGGAGTGGCGGCATGAGTGACTGAAAGACTGATGGTGCTGAAGGTCCTGTTGCTTGATTCTGAACAGAGCCAAACTCAAACCACTGAGCCATCCATGGATAATGTCATAGGACTCTTGTACAATGCCATTAGACACCAACCCTGACCCGACACTGACCCTAAGGATGATGTCAGTTACTCACTCACATCAACAAGATTGTCTACACAGTGCACAAGATTGTCCCCACAAGTGCATACTTTATGCTCAAGTTTACTACCTTTCCTAATTTACAAATATGAATATGATTTTCACCAGTTTAGCACTGGTGCTACAGTATTACCAACAAAAAAACGAAGTTGGTTATCATAGGAGAAACAGTCAGTCGGTGGTATTGGATGAGTGTGTGTGTGTGTGTGTATGGGTGGGGGTGAGGGGGGGGGTGGGGGAGTGAGAATAAAGAAGGGAGCCTATCTTTAGTTGACAATATTGCTGCTGCTGTGTTTATGGGGGCTTAAGAGTTAGCTAGCTTCTTGGAACCGACTTCTCATATGGTCAGGAATGCCACGACTCATAAATCGCTGGAACCGATACAGTTTCATCACGCAACAGACTCAATGCTATTGGTTAGCGTTTGTGAAACCAAGGCCATGTGTGATTAAATATGATTAGCAAAACCAATCAGAGAAAATACCAGTCTTGATTAACGGTAAACTCCGTGGAGTAAAAATTGCACTGGTCAATAGTCTCAGAAGAAGAAGTTACATTGAGTAACAAATTATAACAATGTACAGTTTTTTTTAATGGCTGCTGTTATAGTGTCTCAACTTCATTGAGGCCCATTATGAGGCAGGGGTAAGTTGTTTTATGTGGTACTTAAAATAAGAATAAAGGACCAAAACAAGAATCCTGTTGATGCTCTCATCTCAATTTGAAGCAACCCAAAGAAGATTGCAATGTACCCATCAATTACTACCTAATATCCTATCTGACTGTTACAACACAACTGCAAACAATGCGGAGGCAACAACATTTTTTTCTTGTATATAGAATATTACCTCAAATATCAAGTTGGCAGAGATCTGGAAAAGTCTCATGAGATTGATGGAGAAATGAAGCTATTAGAGTTTAGTCAACAGTCATTTCCCTGTAGTCAAGCTCATTCCAGTGAAGTCAACAACAAAAATGTAGTAATGTCTGAGTTGAGTGATGAAACATCAATAAGATGATAGTTGGAACCAAAACTGTGTTTATATGTAGTACTGTGAGAGGTTACCATATAAAGGCACATTTCCATTTTATTACACATATGAAGGGTGAAATCAAACTGTTTTCCACTCATATACTTCAAGATCTAAGATATTTTACACAATTTATACATAAATTACACTACGCATTTTTGAATAAGTAATATACAAGATTCTGGAAATTCCCGACAGTAGCATTTTTACACATAAAATATTTGGTGGAAATTGGGGGACATTAACCAACCATGCAATACAAATCCAGAATAAATCATAAAACATAATCCATATGAATTACATTTGTACTTACTCTGAAACTGATTATACCTCCTGGCAATAAGGCAGACTGAGGGCACAGCTACTCTACTAACTGTCATCTCAGGGCATTGTAGTCAAGGTAGTTCTCTTTCCTGTGTAAACCTCCAGAGCTCCAGACACACTGAAGAGATCTTCTACTGCGTTTGGGCGATGCAGTTTACTAACACACTCACTGAACTACTGTCGACGGAGGTGGTTTGCCGACAGGACAGTTTCGCTTTTCAGCTCCACCTCTCTCGGACAGTAACTTAGAATCCCTTTGTGAGGGTAAGAAAAGCTGAAAATGGGGTTCGGAATTTGGCAGGAAAGCATCCTTCATCTCTGGTCTGGAACCTGGCTACTTGGCTGAAAACAATCAGGCATTGTGGAGCGTGGAAGGAGAGGGACCTGTGACAGATGAGAGAGGGAGAGCGAGGGCCCCCTCTTAGGAAAACAGGACACAAAGCACTATTCACAAGCCAGGTCCCTTCTGCCACTTGTGGAGCAAGAGGAGGGCTGCCACAAAGGACTCTGGTTCAACCAATTGGGTGTAAAATGTCCAACCATCACAGCTGAAGTGAACAGAGGAAGTGGGAAATACCAGTGAAAAGAAAGAAATAGGGGGGACCAAAACAAGAGGTGGAAAAGTAACCTTGGGGGTTTTTTTTTTGTTGGTTTGGTGAAAAACAAGAAGAAAGGGGCATTACAGTCTAGAACAAATGGTTATACTAGCCAGACATGCTCCAAAGTGAAAGTGATGGTTATTTGCACTCGAGTGTCACAAACAGTCTCTGAACTGGACCACCTATTTGACTGCACGGCTCTGAACGTTCGTCAATCTTCAGTCTGTCTGGACTCTCATTAGATCATTGCTGACCGCTCCAAACAGAGAGCACTGTCATCAGTCAGACATGTGGAATGTGGACACACACACTGCGTTGTTTTCTCTCCTAGGGATTCACCCATTCTGACACTCTTTTTCCAAAATACAGTGTTCACCAGCAGCCTGGTCACTGAAATAGGTCAATTTTAGAAGCAAACTAATGACAAGAAGAGCTGTTTCGTTTCCTATTATTCCAATCCCTGACATTCATTTTCTATGTGAGGGTGGGGAAGTGAGACAGAGGGAGAGAGGATGGTGGAAATGAAGTTCAGCATCCATTGCAGTTAAACTCCATCGCTTAGTTGTGAGGTTGCCACAAAGCAAACTAAACGCAATCCGGCATTTCTATTAATTCAATACAGCCATTGCGCCTCTTATGTGACTACGTAACTACTGTAGAAAAGGTCTGGCAAAGAAGGAACCCGATAACACCATTATGTGCTTGACTCTATATCTAAAAAATGTGAACTTTTTTATAACTGTCCAATGAATTGACTTTCACTGCTTATGCCCAACAATATACAGAACTAGGCAAGGACCTCATGAGTGAACCAGTTCTTACTACAAGGGTTAGTTCATGGACTTGGTCGTCCCTTGTGCTATTATTTTTACTGGCAGAGGAACACACCCAGAGCTGACACATATACACACTCAAACATATATCTACTTAATGTCAGAGTTCCAAAGTCAAACCATTCAAGACCAAAGTAAACATTTGCTTGCTCAATAGATTTGTTTGTCTGTCTTTCCCCACCTCTGTCGTTGGTACTGTAGGAGAGTCTGAAAGAGGGTAATATATTTAGTCAGCTAACCTGCAAGTGTGTCCAAGCACAGAATGTATTTTGATATTGCATCAATAGAACATAAACAAAATTGCATACAAATTGTCAAGGACCAAGTCAATAATTCCAGTCTCACAAATCAAATCACAATTACTAATCACATGATGTTGATTCTCTCTATCGCTGTCTCCCTTTCTCAGGGACACACAGTAGACTGTAGTGTCTCACAAGCTCAGGAACAAGTAGCACACCCGAGCTTGTTGCATACCACCCAATCACGTGTCACTCCATATTATCACCTGTCACTTCTGACCCCCATGGCTCTTCCAAAGCTCCATACAATGCCAGTTGGAAGTGCAAATAAGCTTATTACACAAGTTAAGCCCAGTTAGGTGACCTTAACGCAAGTTACACAGAGGGTGTAAATATGGAACAATCCTATTATCATAATAGTACTGATGGAGCTATAAAGGTGGCCTTCTACATTGTTGAATAAGTGTGATTAAACCTTTCTAGGGGTTATACAGTAACCGTCTAAAAATAATATGAAAGCTAATCAAAGCGGATAAGAGTACTTACATCTAATTTAAATGTATTAAATGAGAGCTTGACAACTTCATTAACAGCTATAAAAATAACTAAAATATATGTAAGTATGTTTGTATTTATAGTTTCTAATTATACTTTAGGTATAATATTTTTTACTTGGGAAATCACTCTTAAATAAATTAATTTCTACATATATGTCATGTTGTAATACATTCAAATAAATACAAGTATATTTGAAAGTCCAGGTTTCTAAATACAGAGGTGACAGTGTAAGTGTAGGGGCAGAGTGGAAGCTTTTGACAGGAACATCAACAGCTGCCTTCACACATATTTCAGAGCAACTGTATTACGCCTGAGGCCAAAGCCATACAAGTGAGCTTTTTAATATGCCATTATGCCTCAAGAGTGGCCAAAAAAATCACCAACTGTTCCTTCTTACTGGTCCTCAGTGTTGGTTCAGTACTAAGAGTTTTTGTATTTGTCGCCTTCCGACTCCTATTCGCATCCACTCCTATGCATCATTCAGTACAAGTTGAGAAGAAGTGACATGGAAGCCACAGAGGGTCCATGTCTCGCTCAATCAAGTGAAGAGCACAGCTAACTGAAGTAGAAATGTGGCATTTCATGAGTTCATCTTGCCATCAGAATATATTGTATAAATACATCCAATGTAATGAAACTACATACCCAATCAGTGGCTTCAATTATATCTGACTTAACCAAATTAAACTTTAGATCTATAACCACGTTTTTTACAAGCAATATCACAGGGATTCGCAGAAGGCCACAGATCCGCACTGTCAACCAAACTAAATCCTCAGAGAAGAGAAAACATCCCTGAAACTCAGAGAGAGAAGAATTGGAGGGATCCCTTCCCCCGGAGACAGTTAGTGATGTAGAGAGGTGCTGATCACAGGCTGGCAAACATTCTCCAATAAGATAAAGGATCCAAAATGAATAGATTAAGAATCTGTGAAATCACCAACTCACAGAGTTCTGCATCAGCAGAGTAATTGCAAAGTTCTGACACATTTGCCATGTAACTGTACAGGTACATTTTCCAGGAATATTTAACCTGTCAAAATCTTACAGTAAAAACTATGCTGTTGTATCTAAAACGGATTAGGAATCCTAAATCTGTTTACAATTTGTCACTTTGTCTTAAAGTAAAAAACACGTACCTCCTGCATCTTCATCAAAGCAACACATGTACAACTAAGATCATCTCTTGAAACGTCAAAACAGGTGGCTCCAGGAGTACTCTTGAGGTGCTAAAACCTGCTTATCCCAGATTAGGACTGACAGGTTGTATTATTGGTCCCTGCTGGACCTGTCCTTTGACAATGTGCTTTGTCCCCCATAAAAATATAACTATTTTATATTTAGTTGTATTTAGTTATAAACTTTTCATGTTTGTTTTTACATAAAACAACTATATTATTTACACCAAAACTGCTTTCTAAAGGACAAACAACATATCTTGCAATTATTCATGCAGCAACATGAAAGTGTAATTATGTGCAGATGGTCTCCCAATTGAATTTCAACTAGGAATTTCGAGGAAGCCGTTATTGCACGTATTGGAAAATAAACAATAACATTTCTGAAAAGAAAGAAATAGATGGATTACTCTCCATTGTGCAGTGGACTGTTTAAAGCACCAAAATGAAATGATCTACACAGTCCAGATAAAGAAGTGAAAACAGAATCCTTTCGTTTACAGAGCAATGAGCCCAGGTTCTTAGCCCAGGGGTCTCTCATTTCAACTTGAAATCGTAAGAACCGCAAACTTTACATTAAAAGATTAAAAGATCCGACTAAAGATAGCAGAGTGGCGCCCAAATTGGTTGACGTTACCAATGTAGGATGAAGCAAAGGGGACTTAGAAGAGAGGTGGAGAGAGAGAGGGGTTACAGGAGTGATACATACCGAGGCAGCACAGAGAGAGAGAGGGGTTATGGGAGTGAGACACGCTGAGGCAGCACAGAGAGAGAGAGAGGGGTTACAGGAGTGATACATGCCGAGGCAGCACATAGAGAGAGAGAGGGGTTATGGGAGTGAGACACGCTGAGGCAGCACAGAGAGAGAGAGAGGGGTTACAGGAGTGATACATGCCGAGGCAGCACAGAGAGAGAGAGAGGGGTTATGGGAGTGAGACACGCTGAGGCAGCACAGAGAGAGAGGGGAGCCCTCAAGGCCGAGGTTCGAGCAGTTGTTGTCAAATTGCATGCACGTCAATGCCCCACTCGCATGGCTCCCTGTCAGAATTCAGACTAATCCTCTGAGGTATCCCCCAGTCAGGCTAGGACGTGGCACTGCCTGCCTGCCGCCCTCTGCCCCTGCTGTGTGTATGTGTCTGTGAGCTTGTGTGTGTCATAGCTTTGAAGTATTACGCTTACTCAGATAATGATTTATCTGATAGCATTCACACACACACGTAGTTCATGGAATATGGGCAAAATATGACCACACAAACATACACATTCAGACAGTCTTACTGTAAGTGTTTACATACACAGACACACACTCTGGTTGTTGAAAGGTCCGACCGAGAGGTGACAGACCAATCCCAGGAACATAAGTTAACCGTATTCCATTGAGGTCAAATGTGTGTCCAAACACACACAGTCATATGTACACAAACGCACACACAGACATGCTCTAACACACACATGAATACAGACACGCAGCAATACATTGTAAATGGCACAAAGGACCTCAGCTCAACCCTCTAAAACCCTGGACACTAATCTGAATAAGTATACTGTACAGCCATTTACTCACATGGGCCTAAAAACCTCAAATCACCGCAAAGATCAGAGGTGACTTGTAAGCTTGTTATATGAAATATGTCCCACGTCACTCATGGAAAATACAGCTTTGTGTGTTGAGCAACACCTGTGTTTAAACTGTGGTTATAAATAGGCTTTGCTTTTGTTGGGGAGACTGTTGTACAGCTGTTCTGATTTCTATCACATTACAGATAATCATATCAACAGTCTTCTATCTGGCTTCTCAAGAAACTCAATGTCCAGAAGGAGATTATTTTCATCTTTGGGGGATAAAGCAGTTTTTATACATTTTTTCTGGTACTTTGGAGTCAATAAAGAATGTAACTCTTGCTCTCTAAACCCAGATGAACTGTAGCAGGTCACCCTCTGTCCTCTTGTCCTTTTTTCATCTTCATTTGACCAATACTTCACATCGTCCTTCTCCTTCTTCATAGGTTTGCTGAATGTGCACACATGCACACACCAATCGACCAACACTCATACCACTCATGTTGGGCTGTAAATCTGTATTAAGTAGTCGTGCCATTTGCGATTGATTGATTAACACCGTTGGCTGGTTTCAAAGACCCTGCTCATATATTATTAGCCAACTACAAGATCAGCCACTTGTGATGTCATGGACGGGCATATACTTGACATATAGTACCACATTTCATTCACAATCAACCATAGATCATTAGAGCACTATGTTGATTATAAGAATACAATTTTTCCATGCCGTCTGCAGGAACTGTATTGAAAAGAATCATATTTTTCAACCAAAAAAATCCAAATGCATCTTACTATACTGCTTGGCTGGCTATAGGTTGTGTGTGCATGTGTCAGTGTGTGTGCGCACAACTCAGTGCACCACAAGGATTCAACCCTTAAGCTTTTACAAACACACACCGGAACTGTTTGCCTTCCCTGTCCATGACATAAATCTGCCCAGTGTTTGTTTTACAGTCACTGTCAAAGGAGATCTGCTGCTCTATTTTCTTTCCAATTCTGTTCCATTCATCAAATTGAACTGTTCCTCTTCCCGAAAGCTGTGCACTGTAATTGTTCAACAGTTAGGGTTAGGGTTACAAGAGCCTTTCTCTCTAGGATGTTGAAGTTGATGGGTTTCATGAAAACTTGGGGGGTAAAGACGGAGTGAGTTCTAAACAGTAATTTACTTGGCACACATGATTTCTCATTCTCTCTATTTCTCTCTCCCACCTTCGCGTGTCAGTGTGTTGCTCAGCCTTTGAGACCATACTGGACACATCAGATGATCTTAAGAAGAACTATTGGAACAGTGGCCGGATTACTCACAGATTACAGAGTTAAGTTCAACATGTTAGGGCTAAATTTAGCAGGTGTAAACACTATTGTGAAAGAGGCAAGTACCATGTCCCCTTTACCATGTCAACCTTCCTGTTGCTAATCTATCCTCATCCTGTTTAAACATTGATTAGATAGCCTTATCTGACAAACACTTGTCTTGTATATGGTCATATAAAACAAGAAAGAATACACAGGAAGAGCCACACACACAGGCATTTTCAGGCGTGGACACAGCGACTGAAGGGTTCATACTGCATCACATACACACAAGTGAAAAGATCCTTTCCTTGGCTATTTGTTGTCATATGTTTAAGAAAGGAGCTGATTAAGCAGGGATTAAGTGTGTCACACTTTCTGGGTCTCCTTTTGGAGTCTGAGGTGTCAGAGGAGAAGGAGCTTGGGCCACACACACACACATACACACACACACACAACCTACATACACAATACATCTGCACCCTCATAGTTTGTTTTCCTGTGTCTGACGGCTGTTACTGGCATTAAACAAATAAAAGTAAATTTAATATAACTGAATTTTTACTTAGGGCTTGAGAATTGAGCATAGTTCATTAATTGTAGGGATGTAGTCTATTGTTCTTTCAGAGCACTACAATGTAACAAATAATTGTTACACAAAGATACATGGAAAGCTATCTGGACCTAATGTTAATCATTTTGTTGGGTTTACAATAGAGTTTATTGGATTAGGTTCGAACAGGCTTTGTTAAAAGCTGTCTGAAATCTAATCTACTAAAAGGACTTCAATTATGCTCACATGTACTTAAACAATCAGATCCACTAAAAATGGAGAAGCGAAATCTACAGAATTCATTATAGACATTTAGCTGTGGCTGACAGACCACTGTCTTTACTGTAATGAGAAAAGCTGCAATCCGGCTCAGGCTACCAATTTTCAGTGCCAGAAATTAGAAATGTTGCCAACTGTTATGTCACATTCATGAATGGTTCTTCAATGGTTTCCTTCCTCTTTTGCGTCTGCATACCCCGCTATCCCTATACTTCCTAGTGTGTCCTAGATCCAGAAAGTCAATCCCTAACAATATAAAGATTTCCTGACCTTGAAGAGGTCACAAGTTATAGAAGACAGTGAGGAAACAATCCAAATCCATTACTGACAGATACACAGTGTCAAAGTTGCTGTTGAGAGATTTTGTAGATCTAAGCACCAGGTGTCTACCCCCTGTGGCATAGAACATAACAGCTGAGCCCGACCCTGAACTATGACCCACAACTCTTCTAAATTAAAACAGGAAGCAATTAACCTGGGTAGGGGCCATGTCTGGGACATTCCTGTCACCAGGAGCTTTTAGAAGTCTGCAGAAGGAGACACCAGTTGTTTTTATATCTGCTATGGGGAAAGTGGAGACATACGACAGATATGTATAGGCACTCAAATACTGTGCACACTAATCTATGTAATCACATGCACACATGCAAACATACATGGGTAATGCACACACAAGTGAATTACTAGACAAATATCAAGACATTTTATACACCTATTTCTAGACTTCAGAGTATCTCTTGTAGCCTGCTTTGAGAGCCAATGCAGTTCATGGAATGGATTTTATGTACAGTGGCATGTCTTCAAGGGCATGCTAATGCTAATGATTTGATTCAATGGATATTGACATTGATATGCTTTGGGATGGTTGTACCAGATTAGTGTTAAGGTGTCAGGTACAAGATGTGGAAAAGCTCAGACTTAAAGCACCCAATGGCCTCCTGTTCCAATATATCCTGAGCTGTAACACACTTGTACTTGATCCCCTGCACCCCCCTTTACTTCAGTGCCTCATAGATCCATACTGTTACTTTCTCTCCCTCTGCTCCTCCACTCTCTATCTCTTTATTTCCAGCATGACCTCATTGTGGGAGTATCTTCCTAAGCCACAGTTGTACCAGAACATAGACAAGTGCTCATCTCCAGAAAGCTACCACCACCACTGCTGTGGTCTGGAGGCCTTGGAGAAGGAAAATGTGACTGAAGCCACATGTCTCTCTTTTTCTCCTTTCAGAGCTCTAAACACAGGGATGAAACAGAGAAGATAATATTTAGAACAGGCCCCATTTCAAGGGTAATAGAAGAGAAATAGGAGTTGAGCTGGCGGTTTCGAAGGGGGTTTGTGTGTGTCAATGTGTGTGTGTAGGTCTATTTTCTAGCTGGCCATGGGCCATTCGTTGATCGAGCATAAGTTTGGAACCACGGCCTCGGGCCCAACCTATGGTTCCTCCATCTGAAACCAATGAGGTTCCTCAAAATAGAACCATATGGACCTCAGGCTTCACGGTAATGTTGACAATGAGTGTACCCCCATTCCACATTCATGGTTGGACACACAGATGCACACTCACAGGTATACACACATACACTCTGTGGGCATACTGAACATGCACAAACACACATGCTAAAAAACAAAAACATAAGCACAGATATCTAACTATAGATACAGATATCTATGTTCACGCCCTCATCATAGAATTACTGCACCACAGACTTGCATGGCAGTACAATTCAATTTGCTTTTATTTGTAAGCCCTCTTGCAGATAGACATCTCAGATTGATGTACGGCAAAGTCTAAATGCATTATGTACACAATCCTGCCAACACCATTGTGGTGCTAACAAATGTCGATTTAAAACAAATTACATAGAAAAATGTCATACACTTCCTTCCCCACAGTAGGGAAGGCTAGTATAAGAACATCAAGTTTGTGCCCAAAACTAAAATGACAGGAAACAAGGCAATTGAAGTAGAAGAGTCCATTGTTTGGTTTGGGAGAAGCCAAACCGTCAACCTCGGGGGCTTCTTTAGCATGTTTGTTAGTTAGCTCCTCGTAACTTGCTCAAAGACAGCTATCCACTGGTCTTCTGGTCACTCCTCAAACTTGTGGGAAACAACTGCCATTAGGGCTGTGCCATGCTAAACAACTGTGAAACCAGCACAAACAGGTCTTTCCAGAACAACTGAAGAGTTCCCCATGTCCTCCTTTTAAACTTAACAAAGGCTGGTTTAATAAGCTATGATTCACCACAAATTCAGAAATTATGTGGGGAAAACCGTTACAAAAAAATCTTACATCTAATAATATTGAAGGCTTGTTATATCGCAGTTGGAGCAGGCTGCCAAATTTAAGGATAAGGGACATTATCTGATTTTGTTAGATCCCAGCTAATAGGATTTTGACTACACAAAATGAGGAACCACCTGGAGTTGATTCAACCAGAATAGGCTCTATGGAACAGCACACAAGACGACTTGTATTTACGCAAAGCATACCCTCAATATGGTATTTCTATGTATATATTTTTACCAACATTTTAACTTTTTGTTTCACCCGCTGACCTATTTTTATCACTCAAATGACTGGGACTGAGTGTGATGAAACGGTGAATCAGAAACTGGTCCTGATTTGGTCACCCTGCGTGATAAGTGGTGTATCAGAGCTAATTAGGAGTTTAGTCACAGTACAAAGGCAACTGCCCCTGCTCTGTAAGTACCATGCCAACTGAAGTGTATTGACCAGATGTAATAAGGACATCATCTTACCATCTCATTAAACCACCTCCCATTTCCAAAGCCCACTCCCTTTAATGAGACAAAGTAGAGAGAAACCGTGAATTGTCCCTGTCATGACAGTACTCATGCACAGTAATCATGTTACAAGTTGTTATCTTTTGTCCTTTTACCGCCATGTAATTGGATTTAAAAGCCAATGGGATCTTAAAAGACACAATAATAGGATTTTGAGGTTCCTGCTAGATCTGATAAAGTTAGGAATTTAGTGGGAAATTGATTACATTTAACTTTGATACTGTTAAGTGGTCATGTTTCGAGTCCTGTACTTCAAACATGAAGGTCAACTATCATGAGGATGAGTTGTTGTGTTCAGGACTGTTCAGGTGGCTTTGCATGCTGTCAAAGAGTATAGTCAATATAAGGTCTTTGATGCTGTGCCTAATATAAATATTTTCACCATTTATTTGACATATTGTGAGCACACAATGGGAATTCCACACCTAAGATAAACGCCTTTTGTAATGGATCTGAATGTCCTCAAACAAACTACTCAGATGATCCAGTCATCCAATTGGAAAGCAAGGAGCCAATGATACAGTCCAATGAGAATCAGATACTCATTGACCAACCAATGAATCGACTCCGAGCATACAGACAAGACTGTTATACTGTATATCACTTGAAACAAGAGGCTTAACCATATGGGCATGCAAACTCTTTTCTCTTAACTTCTCCCATCTGAAGCCCTACACTTACACCCCCCTGTTAAAACCATTTAGATCCATGACTTCAATTGCACCAGCTTAATTTGGGCTAGTGTTACCAACAGCACCATTGGACTCCCGATATGATCTTTATTGCTAACAGAGAGAAAGTCCATTAAAAGACATACTGTAGCCCCACGCTGAAAGGTTCTTGGAGTCTTGCCTGCTTGAGGCTGTAAAAGAGGCCTTTATTCGCCACGCTGAAAGCTCCTATTGAGGGTCTTCAGAGCTGCACACTATACAGGATGGAGGTCGGCATCCATCTTATCAAAAGCACTCTGTGTGCGCTGCTGAAGGCAAGGCTTGACAGACACACCGAGTCAGGTAAAGTTTGTAAACCTAGATCACAGCAGCATGAAGGAAGGAAGGTGTGAGCACCGCTGCTAACAAACCCGTGAACATGGCACATGCAAGTTCCCAAGTCACATTAAAAGTACACAGACACTGAAAATAGTTATTTGCTGTATATGTTTTTAGTAAGAGAAATGGCAGAGTTAAACTTTCAAGCATAAGGGCACGACACTTACAGAAATATAGAGACTTCAACTCCAACACCCTCTTCTCACTTGTGGGTGAATTTTGAATTCATGAAAGTCACCTGAAAAACACTAAACAACAGAAATAAATGTTACAATATTTAAATTGTTGCCATAAGAAGAAAGTGACATTAGTTGTTTGTCATGTTTATCCTGTGATCACATGTTATGAAAACAGTTAATAAAAAATATTTAAAAGTATAAATACTATCTAGTTTTCATTTAGTCACATAGACAGTAATCCCCCCCCCCCCCCCCCATTTTTTGAGATATGTGAAACAACGAGGCTTGTGTACTAAGTGTGTACTAAAAAACTGTACATTTCTCACGCATTTCACAGTGGTAAAGACAACACACTGCATGTGGCAAAAACATGCCCGGCACGAATGACAAGAGCAGGATTTTTGAACGAGGCCTTGAACCTTGAAAGTTTATTAAGCGTGGTCTGAATACTGTTATCATTGGAGTCACAAACAGGGACCCAAAGGAACCTGGAGGAAGAAGTTATCTGAATACAGCTCTTTCACATCATCAGGATAAACAACATTGTAGCGACTGACCACTTTTCTGAAACAGATTTCTTGTCTTGGCTCTGAAAGTTAAGTCACAAGGCCATATTCTATTGATCCCCACACATCCTTTCAGTGCATGTCCGTGCAGCACCACTTTAATAGATAAACACACAAACACACCAAAGGAAAGGGAGAATACAAGCCGCCAGATAGCTTTAATAATATGGTGGGGGGAGTAAATTAGTTGCACATCCCTGAATGATAAACATCATACGGATGAATAGGGTTGGAGAGACAAGGTCCACAAAAATATATAATAAACTAACTGTAGGATACACTGCTACACACACGCACAAGAACATACGCTGCCACTCCCGAACATCGTTTCCTAAGTACCTTTACACCATTTCTACATGCATATACTAGGCCTTTGATTCTACAAGTTGATGCTAATTGAGAACAATGAAGAAAGTAGCACTGACCGAGTAACTTTTATTCAGGCCTTAATAACAACATGATTCTCTCAGAACCAACTTGTTTTTTTTCTGGGCACAATTAGGGCCAACTCAAAAAAACAACTCAAAGGTCTGCATTCCTAGAAGTTGCATATTTTTTACGAGTATGCTTCAAGAATAATTCTAAGAGTGCCTTTCACTCATTGTGTGTAAAGAGATGTTAGTTTGAGTTGGAATGAGCGGTTATAGTTCAAATGTCCATGCAAATGAACCCCTCATCTAGCTTCACATTTTGTACCGTTCCCTTTTTTGTAACTATCACTACAATCTGTCTGTCTCCCTGTCAAAAACTAGTCAGAAAGGTATCAGATATCCGAAAATCCAAAAAGGAAGGAATGTCATTCAGTAAAACTACAAATACCAGAGATTCACCACCACCTTTTCACCCTCCTCACAGTTGAAATCCCTTTTCTGCGACTTGCACTCCCCTCTCACTAGCTCGTCTGAACACGTTCCAGATATCTGCGAAACCAGTTATTCCTTCTCTTTCTCCGCTCCTCTCGTCTCCTCCACTCCTTCCACTCTCCACGCCCTCTCCCGCTCACCCATCTGCAGCTGGCTGCTCCAAAACACCTGGAGTACGCTGGGTAATCAGAGAGACAGCTGGCCGCACAGGACTGAAGAGGCTGGAGAACATGCTACAGACACTCACATCTCTCTCAAAAAGACAGATGCATTTCACACTGCGCACACACATCACATACACAGACACAGACACACACACAGCCCTGGCATGGGTATTACCTGAACTAAAGACATGTCTGCGCTGATGTGTTGATATGAATTTGTTGGATGCATGGATGAAAACGATGCTGCCTTGTACAGACGGGTTTAGACGTTTTTTATCAACTCAATGTTGAGCATCATAAATATGCTGGAAATGTTTCTTTTCTGTGTCACTGTGTGTGTGCGCAGTGTGTGTGTACATGCTACCTGCGTGGTCATGTTCACCTAAAACGTGGGTGTGGTACACTCACATCAGTGAACAAACACATCTGTGTAACCATGCCTCGGTGGGTCACGGTTATGTGGGTGCATCAGGGGCCGAGGAGGGAGGGGGCTGGTGGCTGTGCTATGATAACCTAATTAATTGAGGTCTATAAATTCTTAAAAAGAAAATATACAGAGAAACGACTTGGAGCTGTGGGATAACAAAGACGGCCCTTTTCCTCTGGAGTGCATCCACCGGATCATTGAGTTACGACCCAGTGGACTCCATCCAGTCCCTGTCAAGCCCAGCTGGCGGGAAGGTTCTGCTGACAGTTAGGACACACAAAAACACACGTAGACACACACACTCGTACATTCTAGAGTGTGCACGCATGCACATGCTTACACGCGCACAGGAGAGAAACAGCTAACACACATGCGGCCTTCAATGCGCCCAGTCACACACCTTCACATGTGCACTCTCTCGCTCTCCCCCTCTTTCTCCTTCACTGTTTTTTTCTAAGAGACACACACACACTTTGCCACATCCTCATCCATGTTCTGGCCAGTTAACATGTACGGTCAAAATAAGGCTGTCCCTGGCTTTCTTGACAAGGAGAGAAGCAGTTGTAACATGGCCCATGGACTACTGTGCAAGTAAGCATGGAGTGCACCTGTATGTGGAAAACTGGCTATGGTAAAAAGGACACAGTAGCTATTCTTTTGAACTTTCAGAACTATACAGTTACACGATATCCAATAGAAAAAAAGGAGCCTGGTGTTCCGCATGCACCAGCACATACAAGACACACATTTATAGACACATTTCCTGTGTTGTGTTGTCACAGCTGTCCCTAACCCTGATGAGCACAGAGGCGAATTAACACAGAGACAAAAAGAGACAGTGAGAAAGAGAACAGTTACATCCAAGCCAGACTTACACCACATGCAATTCTGAAGGTTGATTCTATGACTAACATGTACAAAAAAAACTTTTTATGGACAATAAGTAAATTGATCCTGTGGGTGATCCTGCCTCAGAGTTAGCTCAACTGAGCTGTGAGCCAGTAAATACCCTTAACCTGGGATCAATGAACCTAAGCCTTGGGTTTGCGTGTTATCAGGTCAGAGCAAGGGTGGTCTGCACATAACATCCTAATGACACCAACAAGGAGGGCTAGTGTTTGCGTTGACTGAAAAGCTTTTGTGTTGGCCATACAAAAGACTTAGGTGAACATTACAGATCTCTCGCCAACAAAGTCTATTCTCAAAGATGTCATTCACATGAAATATCGGCAAGGTAAGGGTAAAAAAGGGACAAGCGGCAACACATCAGCGTCAACCTCACCCTCACTTAGTACACTTAGCGGGAGATTACATTCTGCTTGCTACGATTGTTCCGCTTCTTCAAGACAAAGCAGGTTCCACTCGGCAAACCTTCCTTCGACGTTATAAAAACAAGGGGTGAATGTCAAAGGCAGACAGTGAATAGGATCGCTCCCTCTTTTGTTGGGACAGAGAGGTATGCACAAACACGTCACTGCGTGACTGAGAAGAAAGGAGGCCCTGAGAGGGAGTTGAGAACTCCTGAAAAGACTGTATCGTGAGAAGATGTCTTGTCTCCTCCAACAAGACAAAATTCTCAGAAACCCCGTGGAATGAAGGGGCAGAAGAGACCACAATGTTCTCTACGGTGATATAACAACCTGGAGATACTTTGAAAAGACCAAGCTAAAAGATGTCAAAGTTTCCTTCAGTTTCCTGCAAGACGCTAAGCATTCCTGCATTGGAAACCATTATCGTGTTGAAGCACTGACACAATGAAAAACTGGAAATATACACATTTTAAGAATGCAGTGTAGATGTTGATTTAAGAAATGTGCAATTACTTCCTTGAACTGAGGTTGCAGCATAAACCACCTATGCCACAGCCCCAACAACCATTTAAACTGTCAGGGTCAATTAACACTGGCGGCCTCTGTCCTTTAATTTACAAGGCCAGTGAAGGCCCATAATTAATTGCTGCATGCATAAATGCAAAATGAGTCCACTGGGGGTAGGCAGGAGAAATGACTGTCAGGGCTAATACTTGTGAGCTTCATCTGTTAGAGAGGGAAGTGATTTAGAGCAGGAATACAAATCTAACATATGATGGAATGTGTATGAAGAGAGGGAGGTTTTGGAAAGGAGGGTGGGGGTTGGCTAAGAAGTAGAAAGTGGTCTTTGGTGGATGTAGTAGTAAACTAAAGATATTGAAAAAATATTTATCACAAAAGAGAGGGATGAGCATTTCACAGTGCTACAGTACACATAATTACTAATTGTTGTACATTCAGGACTCAATCTCTGTGAGCTCTAACCCTGGTCTTTCTCAAACCATCAAAAGGAGAATGTTAAAAGGTGTTCTAGTTGCACATCTCTTTTTCTTCCCCTATCTTCTCTCTTTCACTCTTCAGAGAAAGGTCTCTATCGTGCTGACCACAGTCTAAATCAAGTTAACCACTCATGTTCAAGACAGCTTGCCCCTAGGCTTTGGGAGGTTAAACGGGTTAGTCAGGAATGGTTGAGCTTTGAGAGAGTTTGATTCAATAAGAGACAGTAACAAAGAGATAGATCGATCCCAGCGGATTTCAATTAGCTACCTTCGTCATTCCCACGCATCCAAACATTGTGTACACGCCACACAGTCCCTGAGCCTATTCCTCCGATTTGAACCATAATTGCCAAAAAGGGTGATCCCTTCTCCATACCCAAACACATCCAAGTCAAGACCACTGACAATTATAACCAAGCTGTCAATCACCTGCAACTGCAGAGGTGCTTCAAGGTGCTGGTATTTTAGTTGTCGAAGACTATCAAAAGCTCATATTACTTTAATCTGAATCCCTACCACATATCCTGTAGAGGTGCATTGCAACATAACAGAGTCATTGAATAACTCATAATAATTCATGGCAGCTTCAAAAGCTGCTGTTGTTCACAAATCTCTCAAAACAAAAGGCAGGCGCTTAACTCTTTTGCTGTGTGCGCTGTGAACAAATAGGCACATAGTTCATTGTGCATTGAGACCGGCACATGAATGGGGAAAACACACGTGAAGCGAACAATGTATTGTACAAAGTAGTACAAGTGACACTTAAACACAAGGAAAGGCCTCAGCTTCCACAATGTAGTCTTTATGACATAAGCTGCTTTTCACAGCAGTTTTTTTGTGAAGCAAATGGAGTTTTCCTATAGCATGCATCCAGCAATAATAATTGACATCACAAGCAAGTCAATATTTCCTATATTAAAAGGGGGAGGGGGGTGGGGACACGGTAAGTTCCCTGAAAATGAAACTGCTGAAGTGGCAATTTTCCACTCCTACGAAAGGAGGCCCTCCCAAAAAAAGCCAAGAAGTTGGGAGCCTGGAGAAAAAGGGCTCTTTTTGTCACACCAATTGTGATGTCACTGCAAGTCCCAACCTAGACAGACCTTCATAAACAAACAAAGAGTTTGTTAGCGGTTCTGGACCCACTTTTAAGGCCTTTCGCATAGTGAACACAAACACGACTTTAGCATTAGTACTTCCAAAAGGCTTTGCTAACATGAGGTTGACATTAGCAGGGCTAAAAGCACAACCGGTGGGTCCCATGAAATGCCTGTGATTCTCTTCAGATGGTGCTACACAAACTGCTACCGTTACCCCCATCGTCATAGAAATGGGCAAGGGGGGGTCTAGAAACCTCCAATAGAAATGTCCAAAAGCCAAGATGGATCTTTCACATCGTATAGAGCGAGTTTGATTTGACATAACATCCAGCCCAGTCAGCTGTACCTGAGCCAACGGCACTCTACACAACTTGTTCACTCTGAAACACTATGCCTCTCAGCAACAAATAGAAATCCGGATTAAATAGAACTGTACATGTGTACTGGATTGAATTGGGGTTTTAGATACAGCTAGTCCTGGCCATTGAACTGTGTCCCATGATCTCTATAGGCATGGGAATACCCGGTCACACCAAATAATGATGCAATGCACCTCACATGGAGGTGATTTCAGGCATGTCAATCTAAATGCATTTTTTCTACTGGTGTTCCTGCATCTGTGATTCTCTATTTCTCTCTCTCTCTCAACCTCTCTCTTATCACCTCAGAACCGTCATTTTACAGTACAAGTCTCTCGCCACCACCTCATAATGACAACAGTTTAATTAAAGACTTCTCTTCACTCTGGAAACCTCATAGACCCTTCAACAGCTGGCCAACAACCAATCGGCTCTCAGCTAAAGGGCACAGTGGGTGGGACCTGCGCCTCCTTTCCCCTGGTTTCCTGGCCACACGGCAGTTTTGGAGACCTCGCCCACCCCAACCACCTATGTCCCCTTCCCTCTCTACTTCACACATTGTGTATTGTGGCCCTGTGGTATAAAAAAATAGGCACGTTTTTGGAAGGACTGGGGGGGGGAAACGAAATATGACACATCACGTTCACATTTCTAAAACATAGCATCCTCTTTCACATAGTTCTTTACTCTGTGCATCTACAATACGTATGCATGTCAGTGTACTGACTGCCTAAACACAGTAGGATATAGGACTGTGTCTGGGTGGAGTGTGCCCATTTCAGCACCTCTGTCAGGTGGTTATAGAAACATAAGAGTTTCATGGTAGGCAAAACCAGCAACTATCCCCACAATATTTCAGCACATTTCAATTGTTCAATCCCATTCCAATTATGGATAACACTACAGACAAACAGCATACAGTTTATCTAGACAGACCAATGGAACATATTTGTTTCACCCACAAACCCAATCTAGGCAATCATTGTTGTGTTTTTTTACCACAAATGATTGCTTTGTAGAGACAGCATTGTATCTTCAAAAGTAATAACATATCTATACTGTACTCAACTGTTAACTTAAATAATTCAGGTGTATATCTACCTGAACACTATAGAGTACATACAGACATAATATCAACACTTTTCTACTCTTTGTTAGGTATGTCTGGTATCCATTCACAGTGCTGAATAAACAAAATGAAATTGGTGGGAGTCTCGTCTAACAAAAGCTAGACTGTGTTTGGTTACTTGACATGGGAACTTACAGCATTACTCTATGGCAGACTTTTGTTCATGATGGTAGGTTGTTTTTCTTGTCTGATACAGAACAGAGAAAGTAAAGTTTTACTTTGTTGTGATTTGTTTTCCATTTCAATCCCATTAAACTGTAGTTTGACAGGAGCCATCATATTTTGCAAGCTTTCCATCAGAAATTCAGATTTGCTTGTCAACGCAAATTTAGACTGTTTGATCATACCGTTCATGGACTATTTTGTAGTCATTGCGTGTGTTGTAACCTGCTTAGCTCAGGTTGCAACAAAATGTTCCATTCTGGAACCTAACACAAGTAAAAATGACGGTTAAATCAATTTGGTACATGGATTCACTGGTACCATGCTCGCAAATCTCGGATGCGTATACAATATCAAAATAGAGGGATCAAAACAAGAATGGTGAGTTGACTGGCTGACAAATATTTTATAATTCATCAAGACCAGTTTAGAAGATAACGTATTTGCTGCTTAAATGCAAAACAGTGGCTTTATTTTGGTTGAATGTCTAATATTGTTGGTCACCTTGCCCCTCCCACTATCCTAAAGATAAAGCTTCCATTGGTCAAGCAAAAGCAATTTACGTCAACAGATTAAGTCCAGAAGCAAGACCAAATCCAAAGAACGTTTTTTTTCCAGGGCTTGATGTCTTCTTGGCTGTACCTTGTGGGTTTAGACTTTAGTCAAGGCTGATAAATTAAGCTCAAGCCTGAAACAATGTATTTTACGGAAATTTCCACTTGAAACCACACTAAGAAAGTCACAATGATGGGAGTTCCAGATAGGGCACAGATGGACATAACAATGTGACATAGATCTGTTTTGCATACAGCATCTGAATATCAGCAGCCTATTCAAGCTGTTTGTAATAGAGGATGCAGAGTGGGTTTAGTGGGGCGTTTGAGTGCCTCAAGAGCTTAAAACTACAGAGGGAAATAATGAGTGATTTAAGGACCATAAAGATTAGACACTTGTATCAGCAATTTAGAATTATATTTCCTCATAACTGGTTCAATATTATTTACTGTATGTAACTGTTAGGTTAAAAACAAGATCAACAACCACTTTCTTTCTGATAGAACTCATTGTGTTGATTTGGAGGTTGTGTTCAGAAACAAATGAATTGTTTAAGTCAATGATTTTTTTAATTAAAGCTGGAGTCGGGCTGACTAGCAATTATCTATTTGGCTTTGGTGTGAGAAGTGTGTGTTTGAACCAGGCAAAAGTAGGAACATTGTTAGAAGATTAGGACAGAGCACACACATACTTTCTTAAGTGGATCTGGCAAGGGAAGACAGAAGCACAGTTTGGGTCTTCGTTATTACTGGTGCGCCAGGTAAGATCCTATTCAGTCTCTTATAATTGGATAGTGGGTAGCAGGTGCTGTAAGTATTGCCTACAAAAAGGAGAGGTCATTACAGCCAATGACAAAGTAAGGAGAGAATGGAAGTGGGTGCCCTATATTCCGTTTTGGCTAAATGGGAAATTCGGACTCCAAGGTTATGGTAGTAAATGGGTAGATCTGTTTATATGAGGTTTCCTGCACACACTCATACACACACACACACTTCCAACCACCACTACCTCTACCTCTTTCCTACAAAACTTGCATTGTGGTTAGGAAACGTATAGGCTTCTGTCACTGCATTTAAAGTGCTCATTCAACATTGTCTCCAACCTTTTATGTTTCAGCAGCAAGACTGCAATTTGGGTGTGCCGTAAAACGGCAGATAAGTATAGGCTGGCTAACGTGCACTTACAGAATGGGAAGAAATACTTACAGCTGAATGTTTTAATTTCTGTTTGCGCAACACATTGCAAATTTGGGTGCTGGTGTCTTTTCAAAGACCTAAACAAAAAATAATTAGGACTTCTGGGTTTGGTACAACCTATATAAATGGTGCACGTTGTTTGAATGACCACCTAGCCACATAATCAAGAGGCCGGATCCATTTACCCAATGCGCCAAATTTTTAGGTCTTGAATACAGTCTTATCAATAAACCAAGCTAAACACAAAAGATTATGCTTTACCGTTAAATTAAAATCTATCAATAATCTATCAAAAAATACATAATTAACTGCCCTTGAATAATATCACAAATTGGATTTTGAAAATATATCTGCTGACATGTAATAAAACATATTGGATATTGTGGAGCTAGTTTCCACTTTCTTATCCCATAACATTTTTTATTTGTATTTCTTTAACGCCAGTCTCTATGTCCTTTATTTATTTTTTTACCCCTCTGGCCCTTTCCTTCTCCCCCACTCTCTGTTTCTCAGCTGTCAAAGACCTTCACCCGTGGGTCTCTTGCAACTGTTGTCCCCAATTGTTCTGCAGTGTCAAACGAGGGTACAACTGTCTATACATACAGTCGTTTCTCATCAAACATCTCAAACAGAATTCAACAGTTGCCCTGATTTAGCAGAAACTGTTTAAATGTTCTGCCTAATTGTTATTCATGATGAAAAATGTTTTGAATACATAAACAACATGGACAAATTCCACTTGAACTTGCGTTTATAAACAACAATTTTATTTTGAAATAAACCTATAGCCTTTGCGTTAAGGCAAGGCATGGGAACAAGAAGTAGGCTAAATCAGAAATATGAGGAGAACATTGTGCACTGAACGTTTCAGTGACGGCTGGTAAACGGATCAGAACGACCAGTTGTAATGTTGTACCACTTGTCAGCCTCAATCTAGGCACCCAGCTACAGGTCCGACCGCCGCGATAGGGTTTCCCAGACAGTGGATAGCACAACCATGTATAACTGCCGTCCCGGGACAATGTGCTGAATTGGCAGCCTATTTATAAGTCTGCCATTTGGACGTGAACGACACTCTAATGCCACTTTACCTTATGAGGGAACTTCAACACACAGCACCTGCTCAAAACAAAATGCCATACGAGATCAACTTCACTCCCGTGGAGGAGTCTTGTCGTTGGATTGTTTTTCAGACACTTTCGCCTACAACAGGAATGGTCTCTGAAATGCTCGGTTTTAGTCAGACAACTAAGTCAGTCAACTAAACTGAGTAAAAGAAAGCGTGCGACACAGTTTGAACGCGGATTAATTGTTTGTTAATTGCCCTATCTCATGGACAGTAAAACAACAGATGTTGAATAGATTAGGTCAATTATTTCGAGGAAAAGTGTCGTAGGTAATCGTTAGGCTACTTGTGACAGCGACCTGGGAGCTGTTCAATGCCATTAAGGTCAACTATTGAGACATCAAGTAGAGTCAGTGTGGCAATTATCCGGATATTGTTATTATCGACATTTCCTCTTTGGTGGTTTTTAAACATCACACACTGGCACGTGCATTCTTTCGTGCGTGCAGCGACTCTATGCAGACGTTATCGCCGCGCGTGCAGCTCCTCTGTGAACGTTATCTGAGACCTTTAATGCGACTCAATTTTGGGAACACCCTTACGTGTGAGTTTATCTGCCTATTCCAGAAAAGATATCTTCTGTGAGCCTTGTCCTACAATACCCTGTAAGGGCTAAATTGTCGTTTTACATCACACAACGAATCCTCACCATGACCCCAAACAAAACTTTCACTTTTTACTCAACAGTCCTAGAAAAACGTACACACTCTGCTACTGTAGTGGAAAGCTATTTTATTCGAATTGGCCCATTTACCTCAACAACGACACGTTTCGTTGTGAACTGAAGGAACACATCAATTCGTACCTTGTCTTGTATTATTCCTCTCTGAATTAGTTTTAACAAGTTACCCTCCCTTCAAATCTGTTACACTCACTTTATATTGTAAGGAATAGTCCAATGCAAGGTGCAGGTTGACTAAACTCATTTACGTATTTACTCATTTAGCCTACTCAAATATAGGCAACATTTAACATGTTAGAAATATCCCGGTTAGGCTGCAATTAAAAAAACTTACTTCGTGTTGCACCGTGTTGTCAGCTAGTACCAATGTCTTGTTTCTCTGGTATTGTCTTCCAATGGATCAGTTTTAGAATGAAGTCTTAGGTCTATTTTAATTTATGACTCACGCATTCTTTAAGGGTCGGTTTCCGTGACCCGAAAGAAAGTTTAACTTGTGAAAAAGACTCCCCTTGCTCCGCAGACAACAATATTTCCATTTTCCACTTCATTTGAAATGTTGCATTATGAAAATTAATTTGTACATTTGCAATCACCGGTCTCTCTCACAAACCATGAGCCAACTCTAAACTAAGGTTTGGCATTCCCACTTGAGGTAGCCAGGAAAGCGCACGTCGCTTTTAATAAATAGTACCACTATGTGGCCAAACAAGACATTGCCCCATAGTAGCCAAAAGTAGATAGTGGGACTCGCAAATCAAGTTGTCTGAAAGTCAAAAACCTTTACTTTCTTGGGTGAAATAATTAACCAAACAACACAATTTAAAAAGCGTTTGGCAACACCTAGCAAACAATTTTTTATGTTGATTTGACTATATTATTTAAACTTAAAAATAAAAAGCTAAAAAGCAAATCTTACCTGGATACATCCAGTGTCTGGGTATGGCCCTTTACGTTACCAATATCAGTCAATATTCTTTATCTGTTGAAGATTTGTGAGTCATTTCATGAGATTACAAATTCCCGTGCGTAAAGTGCAGTTTTGGTAATTAAATGGAATAACTACTTGGTTTCTCCTTTTCAGAGCAAGAAAAGACAATGGTCTCAGTTGTCAGTCTTGGCAATCAACTTTAGCAGTCATGGCTTAAGTGTTCTAAGCATTTCCAACCTACAACAACAGCTGAAAGCAATGTGTCCAAGGATAAGTGTGTACGGGTAGGGAGAGTCGAGCGCAGGAGAACCCCTCCCAAAGTACAGACTGAGAATGAAAGCTTGTTGTGAAAGAGTGTGTGAAAGGAGGTAGAGAGAGAGAGAGAGAGAGAGAGAGAGAGAGAGAGAGAGAGAGAGAGAGAGAGAGAGAGAGAGAGAGAGAGAGAGAGTGAGTGAGTGAGTGAGTGAGAAAGAGAGAAAGACAGAAAGGGAAAGAGAGAGAGAGAGAAATAGAGAGCAATACAGTATATGTGTGTTGTCAAGTAGCCTATATATGACATTGAACTTCCCCATCAAGATGTAGAGCGGCCATACACTGAAAGGCCAGTGATATTCTGTGATTCCTTAATTGGTTAGGCTTAAATAGAAATCCCAACCAAATAAAGATTGCGGCTTCTGCGACTTCTTTAGTTTGGCCTCATATTTCGTTCTTGGAACTTATACACAATTGCTGATGTTTACATTTAGTATGTCATTATGTATATATCTTTACAATGGGAGAATTAAACTGTTTAGACCAAAAAAATTATTGATTGGATTTGAATCAAAATTACACCGTTTAAGGCCTAGGCAAATGTTTTTTCTTTACACAATACTGTCGAAATAGCATGCGTTTGATAATTTTACAATTCCAAATTGACCTGAGCTATTTAAATTACAGGATAGTAATTTATTTTGTAGTTCTTTCATACAGCCTACTAAATTAACGTAAGTAAGGTACACGTTTCCAGACGTTATCTTAATCTGTAGGTTAGGTCTATTTGGCATAATGAAATAATAAAAAAATATATTTTTTAATTTGCACAATTTGTCAAGTGTAAAATACATTAGGATACTGTGACGCTAACCATTTAATCAAATTATATTTGGTTTTCAACTTTAATCTGACATTTGGCAAATAGGTTTTTCGCCAGTGAAAATGCTCTCTTTCGCTCTTTCGTAATTTAGGAACGATTGCGTATTGTTTATAAGGATGTTTGTGCTATATTATGTGTTGAGATTTGAAACGTATCGGGGTAACCCTATAACCAGAGCCATTGGCTCAGCATATAGCGTTCAACGGGTTGGACGGAAGGGGTTATTCATTGAATTTATGTCTCTTGCGCCACCATGTGGTAAAGAGTCACCAGAAGTTAACAAATGTCTCCAATACCTTATCAATTTTAAACAAATAAGATTGAATAAACCAATTATGCTTTTAGTTGTCAATATAATATTAACCTCAAACCTTCTTGTTACGACGTTCTTACTTCAAAATGTTATTCATAATCACATGGCCCATCTCACCTTAATTTCTACGTTTTGAATTTAGAATTCATTCAGAGGACATTATTCTGAGAACCTTTATTGTGAAAGTGGAACTGTGCAATCACAACCGGACGTGACGATTTACAACAACATTACTGGCACTAACTACTTGCTAGCTGTTGTTGACGACCCTGTGATGTTAGTTGCTACATTGAAGAACACTTAGCTAACCCGTGTTTTAAAATGAGTTCAACAGAGAATAGGCATGGGACAAAGAGACCTGCATCTACGGATGAGGTAGCTACTGTTGTAATTTTTTTACCACAGTGATGTAGCTAGAAAATGTTGTGGACGATAAGCTATGCATGTATGTATGTTGCTGATCTTCGAACCGTTTAGTTACCATGTACCTTAGCGCTCTCTAGCTAGCACTAGCGGGGCACGTTACTAGCCTCTTCAGTGGCAGTAGAATCATCTCTCATGGCTCTATGGTAGAGCTTACTGTGTTAAATATTCGTATTTATTTACGGTGAGGGTAGGCACTTATATTATTCTGATAATTAAATCAAATGTCAACAAGGAGTGTTATCTAACGAGTATAAACTCGTATTCATGATATTAGTGGTCAAATTTGGGTTTTTGTTGTTTTGCAGATGTTGTTGGAGACGTGTATTTTAAGATCGTCAAACATCACGATTTTTACAGTCATTTACACTCATTTACAGTCATTTAAACACACTGTTTTGGAACGGAACGATCATGCCACTGTAGGTTAAAAACAATAGCCTAACAAATTTTACTCTGTGAATTTAGGAAGTTGCACCGTTAAATAGATTTAACTTGAGCGTTCCACATTGCCTGACAAGCCTCACTAACTACGGTCCATTTACAGGTTGGCTCCACTCAGTGGGAGGCTGCAGACCTTGGGAGCAATGAGAGGAAGCAGAAGTTTCTGCGGTTGATGGGTGCTGGCAAGGTTTGTCAAACTAATGCAAAGTGCACACCATGTTTCTTTTCTCAGATTTTCCTGTGTCTAACACAATTTGGAGGTCTCAGACCAAAATCCCAGATCAAGCCACATCGTTTCTCGTGCCCATCAGAGATAGTCTAAGTATGAGCAGCGATGCTTCCTGAACTGTCCAGAGATTTGTCCTAAACCACTCCAAATGCCCTGACAGTAAAAAAAAAAAAAAAGTATTTAAATCTGTATTCTTAGCAATATAGTCATGACCCCAAATGTCTTGACTCCATTCCAGCAAAAGTGTTTATTAAACCAACATTAAACATGGTATGATTAAGTACATCTTTAAGGCATCATTCCAATGACCTGGATCAAAGATTTTTAAATGATTTCTGATGCATCCAACATTTTTGGACAAGTTGAAAATGTCTAAATTCTATCCTGAAAGAGGACACTTAAGTAATAATGGCCAACACAAAATAACACACAGCTCTCCTCTTCTAGAAAGAACATACTGGACGCCTGGTCATCGGAGACCACAAGTCGACGTCTCATGTCCGCAGTGGTGAGGACATTTCATCGGTAGAACCTGATATGACACTCACTGAATCAGAACTTACTTCAGAGTGGACTTTAGAAAAGTAGGGATATGTAATGTAATGACAGGTTGTTTGCAAGGCACAGCTCATGCCATTACGCTGACAGCTATAGAGTTGTTTCAGGTAGCTTGATTTGATGTCAGTTTAGTATGATAGCATGTTTTACATAAAGTAGATCCAGATATTTTCCCTATTACTGTACAGATTAAGACATTGAAGGAGTGTTTGACTGTATTGTTCAAATGCATATAGGGGTTGGCTGTCTACTCACTTAAGTGTGCATCCATACGATAATATAACCTTAATAACTGGGGGTACCCTCTCACAATATCCAATACAGGTCTATCTATCACCTGATGGATAGCACTGTGTTGGGTATATGTGTCTGGCGGGTGACTAGTTTTGCCTCTGCAGGCGTGGAGGACAAGAGGATGAACTCTGAGTTAGAGCTGCAGTACCAGCAGGGTTTGGACGGGAAGCTGTCTGGGAGAGACCGTCGACACTGTGGCCTGGGCTTCAGTGAGGTGAGGGCACACCATTTACTTACTTTTTTTTAAATACAGCATTGTCAAATAGCGATAATGCACTTTTATGTCGACAGATCACTCGAGGTGTCTCCAAATGTTACGTTCAACAGACATTTACATGTTTATGACCTCTACAATAACTCTCTAAACATGCACCCAAGGCTATAACACATTCTACATTCAGATTAGTTACTGTCTTCTTATTGTGGACAATAATCTGTCTCTCTTTCTCAATAGCCTGAGCCCCTTCCTTCACCACCCTCAGACAGCAGCACAGCAGTAGAATCAGAGAAAGCAGCTAGTCCCAATAGCCCAGGGAGCCCTGAGTCAGAACCACAGGAACCCCAGGACTCAACACTACAGATACCAGAGGGCAGAGTGACAAACCAGGCCAAGTCAAGTGCCAGAGACAGTCCAAAAATGGACGAGAAACATCATAATGACTTGTGAGTGAAGACTGATTCTTTTTGTAAACTTGAACCACCAATTTGTACATAATCTTTTTGTTTGGAATACTCTCCTGGGAGAGTACCAGTAGTTTGTGGTCCCAAGATTTATTTTTTGGTAGTAGTCTTTGGTCCAACAAACAGTCCGATCAGTTTGATTCTAAGGAGTAAAGTGGTAAAACTCATGTTTTAACGGTTCCTATATAAGCAGAAACATTTAGTAATGGCTCTGTCTTCTACTGATTGTCATGCAGCCAAATGCTGTGGTCAGAACTGGAGCTATTTTACAGTCTGAGTTCAACCATAAGTATATAAATGTTATGTGCTTATGCATTGTCTGCAAATGTATTATTAATAAATCCAAGTTCACCCTGGGATGGGCTTAATCAATTTTGATTTTATACTAAATGAAAATGGTCATCATTATATCATTAATCATTTGTTACCAGTGTGAAATCACAATGCCTGATTGTCTGATGTCAAATACATTTGTTGGCACAGAATAAGGCATGGTAGTAAATACTTATTTGAGAAGTAAGTCGTTTGAGAGGACGTTCCATGAAGAATATACATATTCAAGTAAAAGTATTCATATCACAGGTCATGGAATTGAAAAAAAAAAAATCCTAATTGGATTTGCAAGACCTGGAATAGACCAACAGTAAATACAGATAATAAAATCCTAAAATCACCAGGATTACCACTCAACACTCATCCTCACTTCTAGCATGTAGACCAACATGCAGTTATATTCTGACATTTTAGATGCAGTCAATGACACAGTGAATATTCTTAAAAGATTCAGAGACAATACAAATTTTATTTTGAATAATATACACATAAAGATGTTGATTTATTGAAAGCTTTAGATGGCAGTGCTGTGCAACAACAAAAATATAATTAGTTGCAAAATTATAATTTATTATAGTTACAATAAATATGATTCACTCATTCATTCCATATAGATGTTTCAGTCTACTGTTTAAAAAATATTATTGCTTTTAGTTCTCATTTGTGAAATAAAGACTACATTGCAACACAGCCATTGAAACACAGCCAAGCAATGTCTGGTATTCAATAGCTCTTCACTACAATTGTAAAAGACACTACATGCAATGATAGTGCAAAAACATAGAAACTCTTAATTGAATTAAACAATATCAAATATTTTATAACTTTAGAAATTACTCTTATTGCTGAAATTGTTTAGTGTAAGATGGTTTTCCCTTCAACGCCAACAGTCTTCTGGAGGTCAAATCCCAGATGTTAAAGTTCAGACACGGCCTTGGCTGAAATAGAAGCAAAACAAACACATGAGAATGAAATAAATATGTATACGTTTCTATTTCTGAAACGTCAAATCCATAGAGTTTCTTAATGAACTAAATAAACCAGTTTTCCACAAAACCCAACACAATTTTGGCAAAGCAGCCACTTAAATCAATAGATACAGCCATTGACAACAGCATAGAAGAACCTAATGCGGCTTACATTACAAGCTTTAGCTATACCTCACACACACACACACACACACACACACACACCACAGAAATAACAAGCTTTACCACACCACACCACATAAATAACAAGCTTTAGCTACACAACACCTCGAACCCATGTCACCCTAAAGAGCAGTATACCTTGACTAGACCAGTTCACCATCTCAACACCAACTGGTTATCTGCACAACCAGGAACAATGAGTGCATTTCAGGGATACTGTAGAAAGGTGCCACTTTACCCAATGTAACACATCAAATATGGCAGAACCAGTCTGCAAACTCTACTGGAGGAATCATACTTTTTTTTAAAGTTACATTCAATGCAATGGGGATGGAAGAGGTGTGTCTATGGTGGGAAATGAGCGTGTGCATGTGTGTAACCAAGACGTTCATGCGTTGGGGACCCATGGCTAACCTGTGACTTCCTTGCTTTTGCGCGAAGCCTCGGAGGCCAGGGCATGGGACACACTCATGATCCTCTCCTGCTGCTGTAGGGCCGAGTCCAGGTCGGTGAAGTCCAGCGAGACGCCCGCCCCAGATGGTGGCATATGCTGGACACTGACCCCAACACACGTAGACAGCACAGTCAGTTCCAGTTGGTTTCTGAACTACTTTGGGTTTGCGCTTGGTTACGTTTTTACACAATAAGAACAACGCTATAGTCCCTAGGGACATACAGAGGTGCTCAAATTTGTTGGAACCCTTACTCATTTGAATAATGCTTCAATCCTCCTAAAGCATGATGACATTGAAATTACTACTACTGAAGAAGCAAAGAAGCTGTGAAAACCGATGAATTATTGCTCATTCTACAAAGATATTCTAAAATGGCCTGAACATATTGGTTACCCCATACACACTTTAATGGATGCTATTGATGCTTCCATAGAAAATGGCCAAGGTTCAAGTTTTGTACATTGATGCCAGAAGTTACCTGGATTTGGCCAGGATGTTTTTGATGCGATCTGCTCTGCGTGACCGTTGGTCTATCTCCTCCTGGCTCAGAGGCTCATCGGGGTCAGACTCTACGTAGCGCTCCGGGATAGGGACCTTCTGGGGCTTGGACAGCTACCAGGACAGGCCAATAGTGAAGGATAGACAACCAAAGAATCTTAATTGAGCATTAAATAAGTTTATATACATTACAAAAGAAAATAAAAAGTTATTTGGGGTAATAGGCTATTGGTAGATATATGGCAAAAGATACAGACATTTTTAAGTAGGTTTATAACATTTGTAAACTGTAAAAGAGTCCTTTCCAAAGACACTGTCTGTGCACACAGCCATTCATCATGAGATATCACTAGATGGAGGTGGACCTCAGTTGCTTAAAAACAGTAGGTTTTCACTGCTTCATTACTAATGGTCAAATAACCGGCGCACCTCACGGCTGATGTCCAAGTCATAATCAAGAGGGTCCAGGTCCATCTCTCTCATGGGCTTGGCTATCACGGTCATCCACTCGTCTAACTGGAGCTTCTCCCTTTCCTTTGGCACTGCACTCCCCTCATCACTCTGGCCCTCGGCCCGCTGCCTCTCCTCCAACGGAGTCTTGATCCTTTGCTGCTGTTGCTGTAAATCAAAGCGCTCCACTGAGTCTTACCTCCACCAGGGGGAGACAAACACTTAATCTGGTACCTACTGCGTTTTTATGTTTTATGATAAAACAGGATTTACAGTGTTTACCTGTGATTTATGTGGTACTAAATCAGCATAAATATACTTACATACTTAAAGAGAATTTTATAATACACAAAAAGTTGTCACATACCATTTCTTGTCATTGGTTGACTTAAAAAACAGAAAACCTTAAATTGTACATGTGTATTATATACAGTGAGCAATGGATTGGATTGAAATGAAACATCAAATAGGAGGAGGAAAGACTGTTGGCTTTCATTGAAGGGTTATGTACACCCAGAAATTTACATTTTCATATTTAATTCATTTTAGGGGACCCAAAAAGTCAGACTTAACATTTACCCTTCGTATCCTTTAAATGAGATCATGTATAAAGATAATTGTTCATGGTTTGTTGACATAAACTTTCAATTTAACACTGACAGTCTGTCGTTTAACCTCATAGTCACTGTTTTATTTCCAATCTAATGTAGCCAAGAACAGAGCTAAAACAAGATCAATTATGTCATTATCCAAATACTTATGGACTGCATTGTAAATGTGCTTAATGGAAGACTTCCAGGCATCAAACCTATGCATGCATCATTCCAACACCAATGTGTGACAGGTCTGTGTATCCTCATGCTTTAGGGAGAAGATGCAACACATGCATTGTTGTGCTCATTGGACAGAGGTAAACCCACACACCACAAGGGATAGAGGAAGCATGCATACATATTCATCAACCGCCCGCAAACTGGAAAAACACAGCCAGAAGGGATTCAGAAGCAAAACTGTTTTATTCTCGGGTGCAGATCTCTACATTAGAAAAGAACATGTCTTGTGAAGGAGTAGTGCACTTCTCCTGGATTTTACAGAATGTATTGATTAGCTATCTGTTTCATCATGCACTCACCTGCCAAGCAGCTTATACTGTCCCCTCATCCCTAAACTGTCCTGTCATTCTTGCTGATCTGGAAAAAAACTGGATGGGTGAAATCAATGGTAACCCATCTTTCTCAAATGGCTGGCTCTGCCCATTTTGCCCACAAATATCAAGCCCTCTCACATCCAATTAAGATGGCAAAATAAGATAGGACACGTTCAAATACAGGAGTGACTCTATGACTGACAATGCAGCAGTGGTTAGCCACAGTCCAACAAAAATGACTTAATGTGGATGAATAAGGCTGTAATCATATCATTTAGTAATTCAGTAAAAACAATATGTAAACATTGAATTGACTGTTGGAAGTGTCAATCTAGAAGATACTGTTCAAATGTTTTCATGATGAGACCTAAAAAAACTACAACCTATGGCTGTTCTGAAAATCTACCTTTAAATTAGTAACTGGCGGTAGTTGATGAACTATATATTGCTGACAGTTACAGTTGGGAACAAAGGGAAGGATGGGGAAAGGATAGAACTTGGAGGTCATTAAACAGTAGAAATCACAGCAATCTCAGTGTTAGATAATTAGAGTTAATACCAAGTCAGTTATTTATTTCATATAAAATGTCAGTGTCAATATGCGGTAATACTCCCATAATCTTTGATTCTGTTGTGGCAAAGCATTCTTTCCAAATAAACTGTGATTGCAAAGGAAAGTGAATTTTTAAGTGGATTCGTGGTATGACAATGGAATCATGGGAATGATCATCACCAAAAAAAGGCACTTTGATTTCACCCAAAGAAAAGGATTTGTGCCGTTAACATCACTACTGCCTGTCTTGTTAATTCCTTTCATTCAAAGAGTACACATTCTACACGTTTCAACCCCCTTCTCTAGTATATTTATATACCATATATGTATATCTATTTGTCTATATATCAAATCTCTACAAAATATAAATGTACAAATGTATACTGAAAATATCCCTCAGTAAATAAATAAAAATGTACATATAATGTTTTTTCTTCTGTGGTCATAGAGAGAGTGAAAGCAGACAGTGCCTGTTGCGTATCTCTGTCTCTCATTTTAGATCTACATTCACAAGTGTGTCAGTGAGGCACCACGAGGTGGCACTAGCAACGGGGTAGACACCACCCTTGCATCTTTTACTTTGGAGTTACATTCCACCTCTAATCAGGTATTACCCACCACTATCCCTCAAAATATCTCCATTGCCCAGCTTGCCACAGCTAGTTCCACCCTCAGCACATTAGCTAAGGTTAACGTCTATTGGTTACACATGAAAGTGAGGGGATGAAGAGAGCAGAGGTTGGATTAGCATTAGTCGTTTAGCATGTTAGCACCACCCCGTTAAAGTTACAACGGCGGCTCGGGGCCGTAGCAGTTGCAGTAGTCCCTATGTCTGCTGCTGTTGCGGGGAGGTGGGTGATGGTAACATACTGGGCCCAGGTCGACAGAGGCGGAGGGGGGAGCTGGCCGGGAGCAGGCGGCCGTGTTGGAGTAGCGGTCCCCGTGGCTAAGGTTCCTCTTCCGCTCTCGCACCAGCGCTCTCTGGTGCTTCTTCATGCGCTCCAGCTGCTCCTCAGCGCTCATACGTCCCCGTGGCTGACTGCTGCTCGCTGGCAGGGCCTGCTGGGAGTCGGGATTCAGACGCTCCAAAGCACTCCTGGGCCTCTCCTGGGGTCGGATTAGGGGATGAGATGAAAAAGGAAGACAGTTGAAGAAGATGAAGGGAAGAGAGGAAGATATAGACGTAAAGAATCAATAAAAAAAAAGTGGGGAAAGTAAAAAGCAGAGATGACATGTTGCTATTTTCTGAATGGGTCTCATTACAATTCAAACAGAGTAGCAGTGTGGTATTACAGATACAGGGAGCCTAACGCTTTGTTACAGTGCATCCTCTGTAACCGTGGTGTTGGTTTGGTGTTTGAGTTTGTCTGCGTTACCCGGTGACTCACCCTCCCTAGGGAGCCCGGTGCTCCCCTCCTCAGGGTCACGTAGGAGGAGATGTTACTGGACTGGTTCAGCCTGGACGAGGAGCTAGACAGACCTGGGAGAGAGGCATACGTCATCTAGCAGTAGGGCATGCCCCTCATTTACTCCCATACATCAGTGAACATGATTACAGATAATCATGATTACAGATAAACAGATAATGACTTCACTTGAAAATACACTAGGAAATGAGTTTTATTGACATTAAGATAGAGGTGATATGTAAGGCTGAGGCTAGCATAGCACAGTGAAGGATTAAGCTAGGCTACCTCTGTTTGGGAGGGTATGGTGGTCACCCTCAAAAGCAGTGCCAGTATAACCCATCCCTGGCAGTTCCGGTTCACTCAGGTACGACCGTAACTCCACCTGGAACAGTCACAGTATGCTTAGTGAGTGGTCTGATGATGAAGCAATCCTAAGATACTTGTGGTTAGATGGATCTTATCTGACATGTCAACTAGAAGCTGACCAATTGTATTTTCTGTTGCGTAGCACCACCCTAGTGACCTGACCTTACAGTCCCCGTTTGTAACATGGCCGCTCTCCCTGTCTCTCTTCCTCTCGTCAGACTGACGCTTGAGCCCTCGTACCGACATGTGTCTGATAGCCGATGCCTCTTTGGGGAGGGGCGGCACCACGGGGGGTGCGTCCTCATAGTCGTAGAGCTGGGGCAGTGGCGGTCTGGGCGGAGCCTCATCCTCAGCCTATGAAAGTCACACCCGTACAGAAAGTCAATGTTCGGAACACTGAACACTGCTTCACTCTGCAACCCTCGTTTTATCCACTTAAATCATGCACTGAATCCTTTGAAGTAGGAGTTCTTCAAAAAGGCGGAGCTCTCGAAAAACTGAAAAGTTTATCAACCATCCTGTGCCTTAAAGAACATATTTTAATGGACACTCACCCAATTTGGCACGGTTTTGTGAGGCAGTGTGTGGGATGCGGGGCTTGGCTGGGAGCTGCGAGGGGGGGGCTGAATCTCCTCCACGGGGAGCGTGACGCTCTGGGGAGGTATTGCAGAGTCCGACACAAAAGGCACTACTTTCCTCTCTGGAAATGGACAAACACAGGTGGATGAGCACAGGACAAACTGTGCACATATAACACACACACACGCACACACACACACACACACACACACACACACACAGGTGACCCACCAGGGTTCTGTACAGAGTCGATGGTGACCTTGTAGTTGGCTTTGCTTGAGCTCAGTCCTGCCATCACATCCTCAATCCTCCACAACTCTCGCTTAATTTCCGCTTTCTCCTGCTGGAGGCCAGGGACACAGCCTTTTACACACCAACACACTCATCGACTTCTCACACACAATTGGATACATTATATCAATCCAAAAATCGACAGCAGCACTGACCTGTTCAAATGTGTCATTCCACATGCAGTACAGTTTCTTACCTGCGGGGTGGCACTGTGGTTCATTTGGGCATGCAGAGCCGTCCTTAGCTGTTCCACAGAGCTCTCTATCCTGCTGTACTCATCCCAAGCCTTTGCCATCTCCTACACACACATAGCACAGCAACATGACACACGCACACACAAACACACACTAGTACACTCATTCACTCATGCACTCACTGACACCTACTGCACAAACTTGCAAACACTCAGTATCACTCCCCTTCTCTCCAGCTCATGCACACGCACACACACACACACACACACACACACACACACGCACACACACACACACACACACACTGACCGTAGAGGCTCCTGAGACCTCGGCCCTGATGTGCACCAGGTCCTCCTGCAGCAACCTTTGCTGGAAGGCGATCTTCTCAGCGTGGGTCGGCTGGCCCTGGTACTGCTCCATCTGCTGGTGGGAAACATCCAGCACACTCTCCAGCTTGTCCTGGACAAACCCCGGGGCCACAGGTCAAAAGGTCAATAGTGTTGCTGTAGTTATAGTTTATACTTTGACTATCAACGCCAATTCCTTAACCATATATATGTTTGCTTATTGAAATTGAATTAAGAACGAACTGTACTTAAGCAGTTTGTCAATTCAAATGATGCAAAAAGTTACATTCAACAGTGCCAGTAAAATATGTAAATAATTTTAGACATATTGAAGGGTATCCAGTTTACCTTATCGTCCTTCAGAGAACTGATTGTTGTCGCCAACGCCTTTAGAATCTTGTCTTGCTCACATAAACGACTCAGTTTCACCTGCAGAGGGAGGTAGTGGAGTTTTACAGAGACAGTCATGGCATGTGTGTGTGTGTGTGTGTGTGTGTGTGTGTGCAGTGTGTTCCTAGCCTCTCGTGTCTGATTAGCTGACAATTATGCAAAGTAAATTCATCATGCAAATGAAAACATCCCACACGCCTCCTTTTGTCAAAGTGTCCTGGAACCTCTGAGCTCAGTTGATTAAAAAACAGCAGACATCGTGGCAAAGGTTGGATCAATTCATCATCATCTCTAGTTTGCAACAACAGAAAAACTGTAATCTCAAGAATGCTAATTATGATATCATTACCAGCAACAGGGCTTGACATCAACCCCTATCGTACTACGGATGATAAAATGAGCTTTATCGGTTCTCGTAAAACTTAAAAACATAAACTGTAGAAGTTGGCTTCTTCTTAAAGCATACTTTAGAGTTTCATTTACTATTCTCTTGGATTAATTATTCAACTGTGGTTGCATCTCAGCAGTAATATTGTTGTTTGATCTCTTCAAATATTAATTGAAAAGTGAAAAAAAACACCAGCACTCTCATGAATTGTTTAAATGTGACAGTGCTGCTTCTCTATATTAAAGAATAATTCAGTTATTCACACGGCTTTCATACTTAATGTATCAAATGGAACAATTCACATTACAAACAATTCAGATGGATATTTCATATATGTTTTATAGAGAGGAGGTATACACATCACAACGGGGCTGTTGCCATGGAACAGACACAAATACAATTTGAAGGAATTAAATGTCCAGTCATGGACTCACTTTTATGTGTCTATTGGGGACACCATTTTTTTCTTCTGTAAAAATCACTATAGCTCACAGGACGCTTCGAAGCGTAATCTATTTTTTTATTAAGTATTGATGTGTCACACATTTTTTGCACACCCTTTAGGGAATATGAACACAGACACAGAAAAATGGTAAAGTGAAAAGCTAACTACAAACTAGATTGTATTTTATACTTACATCCACGTCACTTTCTGCAACCTTGACTGGTTTTCCCGCATCTTTTAAAGTTTGACTTCCAACAACCTTAAGAATCAAGACAATATAAATATAGGTGTGCTGTATGTGTGCGTGCAAATCAACTCCAAAGGATTGTTCTTTTTTATCACATTACAAGAGCAACAGTAATATTTACCATACTGTCCTAAATGCATGAGTCCATGAGAGTGACCACTACATCAAAAGTAAAAAGCTCTCAATGAATCTGACGCATGATAAAGAAGCCCTTAATCATTCAATAGCAAAACAAATTAACTGATCATCTGACAAATAAATGAATAAATGTACAAGATGACTGCTCCTTCCAATAGTCCCAGTATTGGATAAAAAGTTGTTTTGTAAAATATATTTTAGTTTGAGAATTGAAGATAGTACGCTTCACCAAATAGGTCCAGGTATGTGGTGTACAAGGGGTATATCAAGGAGGCTAACATGATGGTGCAAGCAGCTGGCTTTTCAACCACCAGACCACAGTCACAGGCAGCACATGCACTGCTGAGCCTTCCCATGCCCAACACTAAATGACATCACAAAAGGACACAAGAATGACATCACAAAGGATTGCAGGGACAGAAGATCGCAATGCCAAGCCCCCAAACCCCCTGATGTTATTGGCTCACAGACATGTATGCACACACGCACAGAGTACACATACATAAGTTTGCGCCGTGTGCCCGGTGCTTACGTTCGATAGAGGCCTGAGAGGCCCAGCAGTGCAGTGCAGTAGTAAACTGTGAACCATGACAACCATGGGTTCTAAAGCTTTGATCTGTGTCAGACGGAGATAGAGAGCCATGGTCACAAATCCGCCGCTGTTATAACCATACATTGATTGCAAATTCGATATTTCCGTTCTCCTTTGCCATAGACACACATGACACATCAGTCATTTCTCATACAAAGACCTTCTCCTGGAGACATGTTAGTTTTCAGTGAGTAGACAGGTGAGTGTGTTAGTGTGATTTCAGGCCAGGCATTATGCCTTGGTCTAAAAAGAAACTTGAGAGAGCATTGGCAGAGGACGAGAGAGAGAAGAATGAAAAAACAAGATATAGTCAGTTCCCACCTTCAGGTCTAAATACTCCAGATCCTTCTTCAATTGCATGTATGTATCGTCAGCCTTCAGGGGATTGGAAAGGTACATTAATGTAGAGCACTGGATTATTATGGTCAATCTGTGGTTCGTAGTATCTTCTTAATACATCGTAGCTATTTATTACAAGATATTTTACCATTTAATTTAAGTAGCATATCATTTCTGTGGTCAATTTGATCCCAAATCATTGAGCATGATTCAAGACTTAATTATTCAGATTGTACGATGTATAGAGTGGTAAGATTTGTAAGTAACTGTATGTAGGAGTAATGAATGTCAGGTGAGATGAATCTGTTATGTTTGTTAGATGTCACAAAAGTATAGGATAACAGTATGGGAAACTGTCAAATGCCTCTTACATAGTCTATACAACATACACACACACTTGCGTTTCAGTCAATAATTTCTCTATTTGGACATTAATAGACTATGAATGCACTCCACCTTGCACTCTAAAAGACACTTAAGCGGATGCATACAAAGCAAATTACAAGCAGCATACTCCAAGATTAAAAGACAAAACATAGCTCTACTTTTAAGCAAATTCCTACTACACTAGGCCAAACAAACTTAAAGAAAATTCCCTGAAATGAGAGAAAGACACATCAAAACTAATTACCAAAGAACGTACCAACAGATAAATATGTCCATAGCATTACCAAGTAGTCAGTCCAAGCATGAAATGTTGTCATGAATGCAGAGTACAACCACATGATAACGAACACAGCAACTAGAATGACATGCTAGCATAGAGTATGTCACACAGTCTAGCCAAGGTACAACCACATGTATTTGCTGCCATGGACGGAGGACAAATGGGCTTTGGTTAGGTTAGCTAAGCTAACTCTAATGCTAACATTCAGTAGCCATGCCTGAGGCCAGCTCACACAACGTCACAAGCTAGCTTACACAGCTAGCAGGCGGACAGGCAGCTAGGCTAACTGGATGGCCCCAACCTGGGAGTAGCAGGGGCCTGATGGGCACATGTAGTACCCCAGTGAGGGGCCACTGGTGACGAGGGGTCTGGTGAGGCTGTTGGTGAGGAAGTGAGGGGCTGTGGGGCCACTGAGCTGCTGGAGCTGGGTCAGCGTGTGGAGGCGCGCATTAGCCATCTTAGTCTGGTGCCTCCGGAGCTGAATAAGTAGGAGGGTGAGCTCCTCGGGCTGTTTACCACATACATTAATAAATAGATTGCAGTTCAGGGGTCAATCCAGTCTAAATGAAATCAACCATTTTGAAAACTGTTCTGTTTTGACTGTTTGTTGACTTTCACTAGTTCATTTACTCCTAATAATTTTATTAAACAATTGAATAATTAAACTGAAGTGGCCCAAGTCTAATCAAGTGTATATTTTGTATATTCTGATGTCCACCAGACTCAAAAGAGAAAAGAAGGATTATTTAAGATAATCATAGTAGGAATTGTAGGAAAAGGAAGATTTACTCAAAGTTTTACTGATTCCATAACTGCCTTCTATCATTTATTATGAGACATAGGAGATATGATCTGTTGAAAACAAGTTGAAATTGAGTTGAGCCACCGAACAAGTGACTAACTTTAACCTTGCTTAATTGTGTTTCAAACAAGGACAATATTCACGTGTGATGTATCTGGTTGTGTGTGTGTGTGGGTGTGTGCGTGTGCGTGCGTGCGTTTCCAAGATGGTAAAAGCCTTACCGTTTTTCCGTGCAGGCTGGGTGCACTGACTGTGTGTGTGATGTAGCCTGAAGATGGCATAGACCGTCTCTCCATGGTGGAAGTCTGGATAGATTACACACAACAACACACCGTACTTAATAGCCTCTTCTCGTACATTATAAACACAAAAAACTATTCTGTTGCAGATTGAAAGACCATATATTTTTAATTCTGAGATATACTTTAGCAGTGGTTTACTCATATTGGACTAGTTCCAACGCTAAGGACTCTACTGTGCTACTGTGTCTTAGATCCTCTTACCTTGAGCAACTGAGACTTGGCCCGCCTAGGGGAGCCGGCCAAGGGCATGTCCAGTGCCGATCTCTCCCCCATGGGCCTGACCGTCACACGATCTGCAGGCATGTGTGGTCTGCGAGGGGGAGACAGGGTCCGGCCGTAGCCTGGCGGGGGTCCTGGTGGAGGGATGTCGGAGGGCGATGGAGGTACAGAGATGCAACGGGGCACCTCTGAGGAGGGTCGAGGGGCCGATGGGGGCACGGTGGAGGGGGGCCTTGGGCCAAACGGGTAGTCCGGGGCAGGTGTGTAGAGTGGGGCAGTGGGACTGCCATGGCGGAACTGATGACGCTGCTGCCATTCGTAGAGCTGCCACACAGTGGTGCCCCCTGGGCCCGTTCCTTCCCTGGACAGGGTGCCCGTCTGGGGGTCTGGTGTGAGGCGGAAGTGGCTGAGGCGGTCCTGGGCGTACTTGTACTCACCGTGGCGAGCGGCAGATGGGGGGCTGTGGCGGGGAGTTTTTGGTAAGGACTGGTAGGTCTCCACCCTGCCGAACTTGGGCTGCGTTGGGGGGGTACGACGAGGGAGGGAGCCTTCTCGTGACGTGGGGCTGAGAGGGCCGGACAAAAGGTAAAGAATCAGATCTTCACCTTTTTTATGTTTCAATGAGACACAAAATATTGAGTTATGTGTCTTGTGAATGACTCACCACGTTCTAGCAATCAGAAAACACTAGAGGGAACTATTTAGTATGCTAGTGCACACCATAGCTCAAATAAAAATACAGTGTGCACTATTGCCAATAATATGTTGTACAGTAGAACATTTTGTGTGATTATGATTTATAAATTTTTACGTCAAATATGAAGCCAGGTGATTGTGTATGTGTGCTTCAGAAAGCATCGTCTCAGCCCAGCCGTGTTAAAGCAGTGACCTACACTTTGTGCTCGCCCTTCTGCACCTGCACCCAGTCCTCCACTTGCTCCAACGCGCTCCTCCTTTGCAGCTGCCTTTCCATCGGTGGCAGCGTGGCCCTCTGATATGTCCCCGCCCCTATTCCATTCGGCTCTGGCACTGGCGAGGGGATCAAGCCATTCCTCAAAAAGACACTGGGGGGCAGCGTCGAGGCTGCGCGGGAAGGAGCGCGGGACGGGACACAGGACGGCGCCCTGGAGACGGGCGCAGACACTGAGGCCGAGTCAAAAGGGAGGTCCAGGGGGTTGGTGGGGAAGCTTTTCATGTCTATGGTTCTGGGGACCTCTGTGACTGAAGGAGGGTTTGGATGGATGCTAGCCGCGTCTTCCGTGTCTCTGTGGATCTCGAGAGGTTCTAGGGCCACCCCGTCAGCGAGAGGGTTGGGGACTTCGGAGGTGGTCTTGGTGTGGTTGGTGATGATGTGGTTGGTCTGTGAGACTGCCTGGCCCTCGGATGTATTTGAATTTTCAGATTTCTGACTGTCTGAAGGCCTGGGAGAAGTGGAGGAATGGATAGGGAAAAGATATGGATGTTTCTTTCTTGTTTCCAGTTCTCATTCTTTAGATATATTTTTAATCTTAGTCTCTCCTTTCTAAATAGTCCTGGTCTTCCAAAGCAAGTGTAACAGAAATATTGAGACAAGATATGATATGATATGATATGTATACTGTTTATGTTATACGTGTAAATCTATTCTCTATCCTCACACTCCTCAGATGTTTCAAAAGTTCCAAAGTGTGACCAACATTTCATTTGTCACTTATAATTGAATTTAATCATTTGAGCCAACTGTGACCTAAATGGAAGTGTTGCTCCACATTCCAGTGGTCTTGTGATTTTCGGTAATGACCTGTGACCAATATCTAGCAAATCTAGCCTCATGCTAAGCTGTGCAGCATAGCATTATCCTAGCCTCATACCTGGTTGTTTAGAATAGCAAAACCCTAGTCAGCTAATGAAATGAAAGCTACTTTTCTGGAAAACAAGTCACTGGAAGTTGCTGAATGAGGAGCCACATCTGTGCTGACAGGCGCAATCACTTAGTATTCAAAATAGATGGAGGCTGCTCATTCATCAAAGACGGCATTCCCCAACAGCTATGCATGAAAAGTAGTGTGGTCAATTTGTTTGCCTCCTTCAAAAACTGACAAAAGACAGAACCGGTCAACTCTGATGCTCATTCTCTCGGATTCACACATCTTTCAACGAAACACACAGACACTCTATCTGATGTCTAAAGAGATGCAGTGTTGCAGTGGCCATGGTGTAGTGAAGCTACCTGTCACTCCTGCTGTGGTACTTCTGACAGCGGAACAGATCCTTCCCCAATACAACTCCCCCTCTTCCCCCACCGTGCCCGGGTGTCATCAATCTCTGTCACTCTCTTTTTTATCTTCCACTATCTGTTTGTCAATGTATCTTTCCTCTGTTTCTCTCTCTCTTTTTGACCTCTCTTTCTCCAACCTTTATTTCCAACTCAATATCAGTCACCTAGGGGAGGTGTCAGGTGTCTGAATCTATGCCAACAAACAGTATAGTACAGTGTAGAGGAATGTGTGTGTGTGTTTAAGATTGTAGCCAAGGTCCTGCCCAGTGTAATCTTAGAACAAGGGTTACTGGCAGAAAGAGATAACACTGGCACGCACCCAGTGTCATGCTGCATTCTCCACAGCAAAGGGAAACTCACCCATACAGACACATTCACACACATCCCCAATAACTGCAGCCATTTCTGTCTGAGGTGTCATTCAAGCAGACTGACAGTCAGACAAACAGAAAGAAACTCAATTTAGCACACATATTTACACAAAGCGGCACAGGCAGCCAGGCGAGCACAAACATTGTACTCGGCCACATAGTATTGGACGACTGTACTGTACATTGGGATGTTAGCCTGTGCCGTACCTCTTCAGCATAGTGGTGTGGTTCTGCATGAGGGCAGCCTGGTTCATGGCTTTCACCCAGCCATGCATGTCCTCCTGGGTGTCAGCACTGAAGAAGTACGTTCTCATCCCACTGTGCTCCGCCTGAGAGCCAATCATAGAGTTCCGATTGTAAATGTACGAGCGCATGCCCGTGTGGCTGGCCTATGGAAAGAGAAGTGAGGACAGGTCAGATGAATTACATATGCAGTAGCCAGCCAATAGGGCGATAGGTTGGACACAATGGCAAAATAGAGAGCTACTGTAAAGATATGCCAAGTGGTGAGACATATGAGCATCAGCCAATGAACAGAGACGTATATTAATGACAGCCAATAGAGAAACAACATCTAAAGCATCAGCAAATACAAAAACTGTTAATACAAATATTCAGCCAATAGTGACACAGACACATACTGTATAGCCCAGCCAACAGAAACCAAGGTAAATATCAGCCAAGGAAATTACAGATAAACCAATTAAGAACAGAAACATAGCAACACCAGAAAAGGCCAATCCCAACTCATGACAGGGGCTATTTTGACCTGCATTCAATGAGCACAAAAAAAGTTAATCTGGGATTTGGTTGCTATCCATTTTTGTTCTCCTCTTCTACCTCCCTCTTCTCTACATACTATTCCCTATTCATAATGTCTACCAGTATGTCCGTTTGTACAGAGACAGCTGTGTTCAACAGTTTTGACGAAGCTATTATGGTGGTGTTTTGTCGGTGTTCCCAGTATATATATCACTCTGTATACTCTGGCAATGACGCACAGACCATTACCATTATCTAATCCGGTCCGTTATTTAAATGACAAAATGTAATACTTCCTCGATAGTTTTAGGACAAGAAGGCTAAGCGAGAGAACAGATTTGCAAGACAACAGAGACATGCAAAAGATAATGTTTAAACTAATGAATTTGTTCCTCTGTTTCTTGAATATTTATGCAGAATAATTATGCAAAGGCATGGGAGACTGGTATGGTAATATTTGTGTAATTGTTTTCATTTGGGATGGTTTAATTTCTTTACGTGAATTTCTCCAAATGTCAGAATCTTTTGGGTTTAAGGGAAGGGACTGACAGACAACCCACGAAGACTTTCACATTTACACAACCAAGCAGACAGACTTGGTGGAACCCTCTCAGCCCCAGGCTGTGTCTACGTATAGTCAGGCCGGAAGGTTGTCTCTGTTCCCCGGGGAGCCCTTAAATCTGTTCCCTGGGTTGGTCCGGCCTGGCCTTTAGCCCATGCCTGTACCTACCACAGGACCACAAATTACAGGTGCAGTCAAGTTAGTGTACCTAACATGCTTTTTACAGATATTGGACACATAAGTGCCTGTACGCATCTTCACAAACTCTGCACACTAACAAAATATAGTCATTCCTCAACAAAATATTTGACTTTGTAAGTGGATCAAGTTGTGTTCAACCTAACACACACACACAGGACTAAAATAACAGCCAATAACAGTAGCCCCTCTCTCTCGTCCAGGAATGCTGAGTGGTACACATTCAGCTCTATGTATGAGCGTTGCACCTGCACGCAGAATACTCACTGCTCACCCATGGTAAATTCTTTTTTTCTTTCCTTCTAACCATCTGTCTGTCTCACTCTACTGACTCTTTATTTTATGTGCATATGCAGACAAATCCCAACACTTCACCTACACTACGTTTCCCTCCATTTGGCTCCATTCAGCTGTAAAACACACCTATACACCACTACTCACTCTCTCTTTCAATCTCTTTGTCTCACTCTCTCTTCATCCCATTCCCTTCCCTCCATCCCCAAACTGAAAATAGCTCCTACTCTGTGACAGGAAGGCTAACAATAGCACCATCCTTTTCCATCTCCACACACCCTGTTCTCTCAAACATGCTGTGTTGTTTTTGGTCGCTGGGCTATTTGAATGTCTATTGTGTCTGAAAGATAAGGCCTGGGAGGGCAGGGCGAGGTCAATACTCTGATATATCCAGCAAAGTCACATAAGGGAATACAACCATGCGTACACAAAGCTGTACAAGAATCCCACAGAATTAAACTTTCTGGGATTGACATCCAGATCTATACCTGTATGAAATATTTACATTTACAAAAACAAACAAAAAATGCTCCTAAGCAGTTGCTTAGCAGTGATCTCCAGTATCACCGTATACAGTAAATTAATGTTGTTTATTTATTTCAGTATTTTGTATTTAGTTGTTACCTCAGTTAATGAACAGTGTGATCTTTCCCTGGGGATCAAAAAAGCACTACTCTGCTCTATTCTCTACTAAATAGAGCACATATTTAAAAGCATTATCCACATGGACAGAACACATAGAGACTAATGAGAAAATATAACACACAGATGAGAGTAGGTGAAACAAGAATTATGGCAGGCCACAACCACATCAGATAACAACACACAAGAGTCTCGAGCATGCTCCAAATTGTACGAATATATACTCCGCTTTTGTATATATTCTCATTTTAAAATCAAACCATACTAATGACAAAGAATGACTGAAAAAAATGAACTCTGGTTAAGTATGAAGGGCTGCGAAGGGCCAATACCTATTTATGAGTGGACGATGCACTTGTGTTTCATTGGACGACCTCGCACACTCACAGAAGTCCAACCAAGGCAGCCCACCAATGGGAACAAGAGAGGGTACAGGGTTGAACAAATAGAGGGAGGGTCTCCAACATGAAGCAAGGTTTCCTCAAGATGGAATGTGCATATGTAACTATGGAGATTTTGGGGTTTTACTAAATTGTTCCACTATTTTGGGAGGTGAATGGTAGCAACACAAATGAACATTGATACACATACCCATGTGCACACATACAAAGACAGAAGGGTGTCAACCCCAAAATGGTCCCACACTTCGACACATACAGCACCATTCTAAAGTTTCCATCAGGGGTGGTGGGGTTAAACATGACAAAATGACTATTTAGAAATCTGATAAGGGGTTGGTAGAGATAACCAAGACACCTCATTATCAAACTGAACCTAACTAGTCTGACTTGACTACGGTCAATGATTAATGCTGCAATTTTCTTCCCCGTTTGAATGTGTTTCTGTGTTAGACTTGTTTTTTAATGGCTTGATATCTACAGTGTGAAAAATAGATCTGTCAAATCATCACAATATATTGCAACAGTGCTAAAACAGTATTGTTTCGTAGTGGTCTACCAAGGCATTTTAGAAACAATATGTGAATCAACATTGGACTCTCAAAGGAACTATTGTGAGGATGATGTCAGGACATGAGGACGCAAACTGGTTGGTTCAGTCATTGACTTTCCACCATAACACTAGACTAGCCTTCAGCCACATCATTAATAGACCTGACACTGAAACCTGGTCCATTGACTGTACTTTCAACAGAGGTTTAGATTACCGTGTTGGAAAGAGGGAACAACACAAAAAACTCCCTCCTAAAGAAAGGAAACCACTATCTGGGTATAATACAGAAGAATACAGGATCCATCTAGACAATGACAGATGACAGCTGTAAAAAGCCCATGTCTCTGTGAGAGATGTGTGCCTTTAGTCAAAAGTGGGACAGAATAGACGAGATAAGCATATGGAGGGAAGCTGTAGAAGAGAGTTGGGCAGTTGTGTCTTTTTGTGTTCATATGCAGTAGATGCAAATGGAAGGTGTTTATTAAAGTTATCAATTTTAGCTTCAGAAATCTGTGGAATTTAAGATGTATCAATGACTAAAAATGTTTAAGTAATTTCTAAAGTTAAAACATTGCTTAAACCTTGTAGTCATACAGCCAAAACAACAAAGAGTAGGCCTATCCAATACGAGTGTCATTTTAGCTATTTCAATTCCTTTTATTATTTGATAAATGATCATAGAGGATTATGGATGTGTTCAATGATTTCAGTATTCCTCATTCCTCAACCTCTTTGGGAGGTAGGGAGGCTACTAGTAATTTCACTTTGTTCTTATTTGGTGGAGCTTAAATTGTGTATGGCTGGGGTCTTGTCTTAGATTATTTATACAAATCTGGCCCAAATGTTTTAGGGGGGAATGGGTAACCATGGTAACCATGAAAGATCGAATGAAGTAAATGAAATAATGTCATATTGTATTGTTTGTTTGTAACTGACATTAGTGATATAAACTATGACAGTCTGTCTTCAATGAGTAGTAAACTATTTATGAAGGTAAGTTAACAACAAAATACAATTTCAGAAAGTTAGTCAATTTGCTCAACTTATTTCTAATTGACTGACAATGAAGTAAACTTGCCTTTTTTCTTGGTAAACTAATAGGGCTTTTTGGTGGAAAGATGATGGGATATTCTGACTTAATAGTGATGCAACGACAGCAGAGAACAATAGATGACATTCTTTCCACATTGTGAAAAAAAGATAATTATTTTTTCAATAACCATTCACAAGTAGAACATATATCATAAAAGAAAGACAAAATCAAAAGCAGTATGAAACATCTGAGAGCATGTGAAAGACCAAGCTTGGCTCGTACCTTGAAGGCGTACTTGCGGCTGATGTGGTCCTCTGGCTCCACAGCTGAGATGACATAGCTGGGCAGGGGGATACTACCCAGGACTGACTCCTCCCTGCTGTCTGCAGAGGGAGAGAGACAGAAAAGAGAAAGAGAGAGAAGGTTTCAAATATAAGCTTGAGAGTGTTCAAGATAGAGTGAGCACAGATAAGGGGACATGTCTTGGTGTGTGGTGTGTGTGCGTGGTGTGTATGTGTGTGTGCATGTGACAGAGACCCCACCCCGCCCGACCCCTCTGACACACACCTTTTGACAACCCTTCATATGACAGCACTCTCCTGCCAACTCCTAAGTCAACCCTGTCCTTCTCGTAGCTCCCACTGCCCAACCAACTCCACTATGCCCAACTGGCACTACCCTGTCAAGGAAATAAATATTGAATCTTCACTGCTCCGCTTGCACTGGTTGGTGATGCCACTGCAGCCTTCATGTCAGTCTGGCCTGGCATTAGTATCATGGCACTATGTGCCTCTCTGACATCGACCACAGTCCTATCTTAATGACTTCACACCTCTAAAAATAGAGGGAGGACCTCTCATAAGAGATGTTTTTTGTTCAGTGGACTATGTGACAGCGTGTTAGAATGTGTGCGTTTGTGCATGTGCACGTCTAACCTTGAGAATGAGTTTGTAAGTTTCTATTCTTGTGTGTGTGTGTGTGTTTGTGACAGCAAAAGAATGTGTGTGTCACAGTGTGTGTGTGTGTGTGTGTGTGTGTGTGTGTGTGTGTGTTTTTGTGTGTGTTTGAGTCTGAGGCTAGCAGTGGAGTGTTTGGCTGATAAGTGATAAGGCGGGGCCTTGATTAAATAGTAATTGGTTAAAAATAATTCAAGGAGCTATAGAGGAGACATTACCTACTTGTACTTCATATGAGTCCGAAAAAATATTGTATCTGCCTTCTCCCCAACACACACACGCATTCAATAGCATGGCAAACCAGACCAGGCCAGGCCAATGAGGAGAGATTACATCTTATCAGGATCTATCTGGAAATGGTGCCTATCTCTGTGTGAGTGTTGTGTGTGTGGTTGTGCTCCTCTGTGTATGAGCGAAAGCTGTGACAGCGTGTGTGCGTGTTGTGACAGCACATGCACCTCAGATGTGACAGCATGTGTGTGTGTGTGTGTGTGTGTGTGCGTGTTGAGACAGAATCCTGTGTGTGTGTTAGGAGCCCATGGGAAACCCCAGATTAACACCGGCACTGATTAAACTACTGGCTCTCTCATCAACTCAGACATGCTGATCCAATCTCTTACATAACCTTACACTAACGTAAGGATATGATGGGGAACGTTGAAGGGACATAGCATCCATCCTCAACCAATACTTACTGTTGAGAAATAAAAGCAAAATATGAAAAATGTGCATATCCATTAAATACTGGTGGCAGAATTGAGCAAAGAACCTAACATTTTATTGGCAATCCATCTGGTTGTTACTACAGCAACAGAGCTTTGATGTCAAGAGGACTCAAAAGGAAAAGTATGGATTTCTCCCCATTGAAGCATTGGCCATCCCATCCTTTACCCTAAAGAGAGCCTTGTGGAGCCCAAAGGCTCAGAGCAGCTTACCTTTGTAGTAGAAAAGGCAGTAATCAGCCAGGACAAACCACTTCCTCTTCCATAACCTCATCCCAGAGCTGTCCTGGTGTTGGGCGGCAGGGTGGGGTGGGGGGAAAGAGAGAGAGAGATAAAAGACAGAGAAAGACAGAGAGAGAAAGACATAATAATACCCGTCTATTCTAGTTCATGAGGCCTGTGTTTCTTCCACTTCAAATATATCTTTCAAACCCTCTAAAGAGACGGGTGAGTTTTCTGTAGTGGTGGAAGAAGGGGGGGGGGGGGCTTACACTTCAAAAAGACCCTTTATACACACGGTAATTGAGCTCTGTTTGTTTTCATCTTTTCCCTGGCAGTAATGCGGCATGCTGTGTTATTTTCCTCATGGTAGCAGCAGTAGCAGAGTTTGTTTTGAGGAAATCTGGTAGGAATTTGGCCTTTGAATTTCTGATGTGAAACATGCAAGTGTGTTGTTTGTGCATAAGTGCGCATGTGTGACCATGAAAAGTGTGTGTCTGTTAATAAGATGGAGTACATCGCTTGTAAATAAAAGATAAATGCTACAGTATGTCTCTCTGTCATCACTCTCTCATAGCTGAGTAAACTGTGTCTGTCTTGCTAAAGTGCCACAAGGAAAAACATTTAATAATGGAACAGCGCAGTTGTTTCAAGCCTGTCTGAGGTGCAATGTCTCATTCATTTAGAGGGCATGCGTAAGCACAGGGTCACGGGGTCAACTCTACATCTCATTAAGATACTACGAGATAAGCACCAGACAAAGCCTGGAGACCTCACTGTTTCAGCCAATGAAATAAGTGACCTCATCACCCAATTGACCAATGATCTTAATCCTATATCCCAGCCAATAACTCACATCAAGCAAGCGTACAGTGTGGGATTTGTCTCTGACTTTCTGCCAGTGTGTGTGTGTGTGTCTCACCTGTTTGTAGAGCCATCCTCTCACCACCACTGGGACATTGGGGTTCCTCTTAATGGCTTGGTCTCTCTTACCAAAGCTGTGCACCCTTACACTCAACCTGGAGCCCTGGAGAATCGACACACACACACAAAACACACACATACAGTGAACAATTTCTAAATGGCAAAGAATGTCAGAAAAAGGTCAAAGGTATTATTGAGGGAGGTGGGAGACACAATATGACACAATTGGAAGGAACTGTTGTCTGGAGAGTGACACCAAGGCAGAACCAATCTTCAGGTGTCAAATGTAAACACTTTAGACGCACCTGCCATGACAGTACCGATCCATCACAGCCCATTTATTTAAGTGCCTATTGTGATAGCAATAATTAGCCTGGTAGGAGCAGATAAAGTCTTAACAGGCTATCTGACTGTCAAAAGAACAGTTTGTTATGGCTGCCTGAACACCATTTCTGGCCTGAGTAATAGTTTCGGCTGAGATTTCCAATAAAAGAAAACGCACATTATTATGCGTTGCAGTGTGTAAGGCTAAATCTCGTCAATTGTGCATATCATTGTCAGAGACACCTCTAACATCAGTGCTCTGCATATTATTAAACCTCTCAATAAGCAGTAGCATCTATACCAGCAGTAGCAATTATACCATGTCTGTGTGCCTTTCTTCAAGGTCCCATGTGTGTTTGTACATGTAATTAAACCTTCCAAAGACACCAGATCAAAGCCACTCAACTCAACACTTATCACCTGCTCCAACCCCCTCGAACACACACACAACCTGTATTCTCAATCCGCCACCGACACACAGGGACATGTTGACGCCAAACTGAAGGCGTGGGTCTTGTGGTATTAGCGTGTGACGGTCACGGCTCTGGGACTTCTTAACAGCCCGCAGGAGTTGAAACACATTTTCTCATTATGAGACCAGTGGCTAACCAAGGGTGCTGCGTTTGACGGTAAACAGCTGAAGCGTTGTCTAACTGATTCCCCTGTCTGCGTGTGTGTGTGTGTCATGAAGTTCTATTTTCATACAGTAAATTCCCAGAGAAGCCTAAGGGTACGAGGCTCTACGATCTGAGAGATGGATCGGAGAATTACTCCTGGTTTTGTCTTTAAACATTTACATTACAGTACTTTTTAGTTAAGTCAAAATGACAGGACGAAGACAAACCCCATGACAGATCTTCACACGGCACCAGCTATGGTTTAGCCCTGTTTTTCTGTCTTTGAGGATGAGAATTGCTGTCATTAGAAGGTTTCTGTTTTTGTTGCACTGGCATCATTAAAATGGTCAGATGCTCCACCAGGTACTGTAAAAGCACCAATATTGTCAGTGTCACAGATAATAACCATTTCAATGAGTATTTGTACAGTAAATTACATAGGAGAAAATCTGTTTACACAGGGCTCTCCATTGGAAGTCAGTCTGTACAAAAGTCCTGCATAACTGTGCCAAGCAGGACTCCCAAAAGGCACAGAATGCACTCGATCCATTTTAAAGCCACACTGATATATAAAAAATTGTCCTGGCAAGCACACGACACACATTGGTAGAAAATGATTCATACTTCTAGGAGCTGAATAGGAGGTTTAGATAAATATTGGTGGTTCTATATATGAGTTGCATTGATCCAGCAATGAGAAGAGGACTTGAGGGAGGACAGACAGGTAAACCCAACGATGCAGTGGTGAAAGGCTTCATGGTATCGAGTGGCAACAGAAGATGTCTGTGAGATGGATGTTGTAGTGATCTGTTCCTGTATGCTGCACTGGATCACAGTCAAAGTGCATCTCTAGATAAGCTGGACTTACACACCAACTCAATTATCCAAAAAAGACAGGTTTATTAGAAGTTTGATTAATTAGAACCTGGCTTTCCACCTCTGCCATCTTCTTTAATTAAGCCATTCGGACAGAACAGTCATCCTGACTGGTGGGCCTGATTGGGCGCTGGCTGTAACTAGACAGCCCACCCAGAACGGACCCCAGCCATTCATCATCAACCATAATACGTTTGAGCCAGAAGACAATTCTTAGAAGCAGTTAAAACAGGCTCTACTGGTCAACCAGTGTACCAAGGTGTTAAAGAACAATCTCATTGTAGAGCATTTAGAAAAGCACTGTAGATTAACGTGGCAGTTGACGTTCATTATTGATGTACCAGTTAAAAGTTTATTAGCTTGTAAAGGAATTTTAACCTTGCCTGAAGAATACTACTTTTCTCCTTGTTGGACACCATGTACTAAAAGGGAATCTCTAATGACAAAATCAACGTCACACGATTCAAATAGATTTCATTAAGAACAGCCAGACCCTAACACAACTGACCTTTGACACTGAGGTGGTGTCCGCGGTGGACGTGGTGACGGCGGTGGAGGCCTCGCTGACGGTGCTGGAGGGCCGCAGGTCTGCAGCCGGTAGCCTGGACATGCGTCCACTTGGCCTGGTCAGAGAGAGTCAATGGGTTACACGTGTGTGTGAGGGTATCATTGTGTGTATAAACCACATCCGACATTGACAGACAACTATGAGACTTCCCATGTTAACAGATGCACACGCGAACACGCACATGTGAAGCAGCTGAATGGAACTATTGGGCAACTATGGGTGCCTATTGGACAGTGATGAACCGACAGGAGGGCCGATAGGTTTGTAAGTGTAGCGTCACTCTAAACAGATTTATAGTTTACCATTTACTTTGTAGCTTTGCCAATAGACATTGATTGCCCCTGCTTCTATGGGCCACTTCTTCTTCCCATGTTACACTTCTGATAAGCAGCTCGAGCTGAGTGTTTTGAATAATGAATGAAAGACTTAATGTCAGCTGAACAGAATACGATTCACCATTGACTCCGACAATGGTTTAAACACGGTTTAAAAACATGTTTTTGAATCAGGGCTGCGGTTACAGACACTTGGCATCAAAAATCGAACCCTCTGTTGACTCTTTGCTTTGCCCTTTACTTTATAAAGATCGTAATTTTGTTTTTTTTCAGTGACAGAAGTGGCCTTCCACCGTTCATCACAGACACACACACACATTCACAACAAAAGCATTCACACATACATAGGCACAATAGCGCACACAATTGCAGCCAATATAACGCTCAGGCACGACCACATCTACAAATCACATTAACAATGACTTGGCCCAGAATTCGCTGGAGCCCATTTCCCAATCCCAATGTAAATCTCAAAGACAGCATGTGGGCGAGACAGAAATAGAACTAGAAACTTTCAGATCTAGGGACCAAAGATCCAGGAGGCGCCGACAGAACTGACAAATTAGACCCCATTTATGCCCAGCAAAGAAACAGCTTTTTTTTAATCATCCACAGAAAGAAGAGTCTGTCCTTTCTGACCAGACATTTTCTACAAGAAACAGACAAAAACCCTCTGAAAGGTTAATGAATACCCCATCAATAACAGGTCATGTTTAGGGTTCCCAAAGAGAGGACAGCCCATGAACCAGATCTTATGGGATTTCATTCAGGCTAAATCAGAGATGAGGCTTTTTGGTACGTATGCCCTTTGTTTTACTAATGAGCACCAACAAAATAATGTCCCTGGCTTAAAGATGGTAGTGCAAGGGAAATGTGCATGTTTTTTTAACTGTAGTTATTGCACCTTAGCTGTATGCTGCCACTATATTAGGGGACTTCTCTCCACACGATATGAAGATAGTTCAATCAGAAAAGTGATGAGAGGCTGTAGGCATCTGGCCAACTAGGGCAACAGGGACTCAACACATACTCACATCTACTATGCTTAAACGAGCACCACAGAGAACGTTTGACAGTTCGGGCTGGGAAAGATCCCTTTGAATCTCTTCAAAGCAGGAGCCAGATCTAAACAATGCAATGCAGATCCTTAATTTGGGGATTTATATATACTACCAATGAAACACTTCCCTTCCTTCTCTATTTACCATAGCACTTTAATGGTAAAACCAAAGCCTTAATGAAGGCTGTTCAAGGCGACAAGGTATATCTCAAGATGTGTGTATTGTAGGCAGTAAGAAGAAACCATAACACTTGTTACTATAAATGAGCTGATTCAAAACTGTTTTCAAGTTAGGGTTTGCAACTTTGAACTCATCCTTCCAGACTGAGAGGACACAAGGATAAGGACTCAAGACAGGGCCTTCTTGAACTGCAGACACACTTCTAACTTCTCGGCCGTCAACTGAATGCCCCGGGTGAAATTGACCCCTTCTGCTGACATGGCGACGTTCAACAAAAGTCTTGATGAGGGCGCCAATTCTTATGTGAGAGAGTCATCACATGGCTGGCATCGTTTTGTCCTGGGCTCACAGACCCATGGCAATGCGCAGGGGAGGAGAAAGAGAGAGAGAGATTAAGACATACAAAGAGGAGAGAGAAGGACGAGGCACAACGAGAGGATGAGACAAATAAATAAATGAGGTAAAAAGAGAGAGAGAGCGAGAGAGAAATAGAGAGAGAGAGACAAAGCAATGGATGTACACACTAAGACAGAGAGAAAGAAAGAGGCTGACAAACAAGACAAGAGAGTGCAGAGGTAACAAACTTAGAAACGCAGACCCAGACCCAGACAGCCTAAGAAGTTATTCCATCGCTCCGATACAAAAATAAGACCTGATAAGGGGCCCTTACAAGCTGTAAAGACCTGACACTTTATAGCCACTCCGGTCTCTGATAACCTCAGCCATGCAGGCCTGTCGACGCCAGTCTGCTCTGGCCCACTCAGAATGATTCAAGATGGGGCTTTCACCCTCCCGGTGATTTGAGCGACTTGTAGATATGGTGCGCTACGGGCTACAAGCTGTGTTTTGTCTGTGTTTACACAGGGTATATATTACGGTGAGATTATGCAAATCCTCTATAGTTCACAACGGTGAGAAGCAGACTTGTTCTTCCACTCAGCGCCTATAGAACAGCATTATGACATGCGGTATGCTGCTCATAATAACTGACTGCACCTCCTATTAGATACTTCAAAATCTGCAAATGCACAAATATGCTCTCTTTCTCTCACATATGCTGGACTCACACACAAACATACTTTAATGCACCCACTCACACAAACACACACACATCCATACATACACACGCACACACAGATTGTGAAGTGGTAAGTTCTCTCAACTGTTCCTGCTGTGTATGTGGTACAGGGGTCCAGGCTGAGTGGTAGTGACACATTATCTGAGTGGTTCATACAGGCCCTGCACGCCCACATAGCTGTTAATGAGCCGGATCCATCAGAACATGGCAGGGGAATGTGCCCTCCTATTCTCTCCCAGGCAAAAACACTGAGAGCTGGAATGGAAAGGCAAAGGGAGAAAGAGGGTCAGAGAGAGAGAAAGACTATGAAAGAATGAGAGAAGATTATAGAGAATGAGATAAATAGATGTCTGTCTGTGTGTGAGTGAGTGAGTGAGTGAGTGAGTGAGTGAGTGAGTGTGTGTGTGTGTGTGTGTGTGTGTGTGTGAGAGAGAGAGAGACAGAGAGAGAGAGAGAGAGAGAGAGAGAGAGAGAGAGAGAGAGAGAGAGAGAGAGAGAGAGAGAGAGAGAGAGAGAGAGAGAGAGAGAGAGAGAGAAAAGTAGGATGGTGAGTCTTTGTATGGCAAGCCTCTATAAAAAAATATTGCTTCACTGTGATCTGTGATGCTTTTATTGGAAAAGAAGAAATCTTTTTTTAATTTCCTGTATAATTTTTTTAAAGTAAATATCTATGATAAGCAACGTCAGGGTAGAAGAAAAATAACTATTGCACTACTAGAGTACAATAAAACAGGATTAGGGTAGGAACTGGAATAACATGTATTTTCAAAGCATCATATAGTATTGTTTATTTATTCTGTACATTGATGACTTCTATATAATAAGGTAAACATCGGCACATCTATCCTGTATTAATTTCACAATTTTCAATACACGTCCAGTGTAATTTGTTTTCAACAGAATCATTTTAGCAGAATGACGCTTGCTGTGGACCCTCTTAAACCTATATCATCTTGTGCCAACTTTGGTCCCTGAGGAAATTGTTGCAAATCAAATAGCAGATTGACTCATCTCCAGTCCTATGCTTAAGAGGAGAACACAGCACAGGAGAGACACTCCAAAGAGCTCTGTCTCTCCCCCACCAAGGGTACTGGGAGTTAGCTAAGGACACACATGCTGGAAGCAAAACAAAGGATGGAGAGATGAGAGGCGGAAGCACAGAGAGACGGAAGGGGGTGAAATGAAAAAGTAAGAGCTACTGTAGAGAGACGAGCTGCAACGTGACATCTAGCTTTGGTTAAACACAACTTTTCCTGTTGTTCTGAATCAGGTGGATGTTAATTGCCATTATATGATCATCCACTTGTAAAATCTACCTGTTTTAATGTCACATCTAATCACAGCCTGAAGTGGAACTCTTCCACCAGCAGTCTGGTATTTGAGACAGTCATGCCTAGTAGCAGCCAGAAAATCAGACTGCGTCTGGACTCCCAGAGAGACAATCCTATCAGCCTACTACACACAACGTGATGAGAAGATTAGTACACAATCATACCCACAAGAGTCTACCTATATATATAGTACATCTTGTTTGAGTATTGTATTCCAAACTGAGTTTTGTAATATACAAAATAATAACATTGCAAACCTTATTTTTAATCCTAACTACACAAACTGTCTTTTCAGTGTCACTAAATGTCTTCATACTTCAATAACAGGTTGTGACAAACAATTCCAAGAATCTAAGACTCTCTAAACTGTTCACAAAGTTAGGACAGGTTTCCCAGACACAGACGAGCTTCATTCTAAACTAATACCACTTATAATGGAGCCATATCTTTGTGAAATGTCTCCAGACTCAATTTGTCCAGAAAAACTCTCTTTACATTCTACTAAAGTGTATATACCCAATCGATTCCAAAGAAGCTTGGTCGTGTATAATTGAAGTTTCACAAATAGACCCAGTGGCAAGGACATTCCTGATGAGTCACTGGCATTAATGGGGCCTGCAGCCAACATACCAGAGATCCTGGCAACAATACATTGTCATCGCTAGATTAGCAGCGGAAGCGTAGTACTCACTGTTCCTGAAGTATAAAATCCACGCTATCTGCAGACACCTGTCCCGTCCCAGGGTGCAAGAAAGTGGTGGCCCTCTGGTTATGACTGTGGCGACAAAACAAGAGAAACAGGAGGCATGGGGGTGGGGTATAGAAGGGAGGGGGAAATGTGGAACAAAATTAGCAACCTTGCCTGTTGAGCGACGCTGCGGTCACTGCAATGGATTTTCACAAGCTCTATTTGCATGTAGACACAAGATGATCATTTGTAGGGGCATAACAGGGTTTATAAATACAGCTCCCTCCTCTCCACAACCACAGAGACACACAGAAACATTCCCCCACAGACACACTCCTCAACCCAAGGCCCCCGCTCCGTCTCCAACCTCCCCCCTTACTTTCCCAGTCGTGTGTAGAATGTGAGTTGAGGCTGCGGGCCCCATTTCTGGACAACTGATGCAATCGCATCCTGACAAACTGTCAGGCTTCACACACAATACGAGGGAGAGGAGTTGGCCAGAATTGATTTTAATCTCAGTCTTTTCGGGTCTCTACCAGTGTGTAAAAAAAAAAAAACAGCCCCAGGGATAAACAGGGCAGAGGAGGGCTGGATGGCAGGTGGCTTGTGTCTTGCATTGAAGCTAACGTGTCAATAAGGCTGTTAACAATGAATCTGTTTGATCCAATCCTCAACACAGGAGCGATGGCTTGACATGTAGGACAACTCAACCCTCGTTGACCATCCTCCCCACAGAGCCCTCCTCCATATACAGTAGCACCAGTCTGCTTCTCTCCGTGTCAGAAGTGATGTGGAGTGACAGCTAAGACCTCGCTTCCTGGTTTTAAAATGGGAGAAGCGCTATGGACCGACCAACAGGGAAGGAGGCCTGTGTGGAGAGGGTTGCTGTCGTTCCGTCTGCTTGAGTGATGTGACAAACAGGAAAGCACACACAGCACCAGACGAGAAGAAAGAGTGCACCCACACGTGTCAAACATCGACTGCAGAACAAACAAACAAAAAAGTGTGTTCACCAGAATTGAAGGTTCTAAGCATAAAGGTTGGCTTTGTTTGAATTTCAATAGTCCAAGAAATGCGTGACATAATGGATGGCATTGAGAGGGCAGCACCTACCCTCAACAGAACTTCCAGTTATGAGTTATGAATGATGACGTTCTCTCGATGCCTTATCAAATTCAACAGCCAACGCAATAATATCGCAGGCAATGTCATCGCTGTGGTACTTGCAAACAACCAGAGAAAAAGAATTACAGCTGGAACACTACTATATGTTTTGGTTACTGTGTAAATTACCTTGTACACAGGAAAATACTCAATATAATAATCATAATACATCATCTTATTATTTTGGAATGGCACCAGCCTCACTGACATTCAATACACATGAAAACCTGAATGGTTTATTTGTAATCTGATTGACGCAACGGTTGAACCATAGTTCCACGGCTGGTTGCTCTTACACTGCATATGAATGGAATATGGTATTGATTTCCTTGGCAGTCATTTTCCACTGTGCCGGCAAATTTAATTTGAGTGGGTTTAAAATGGTCTCAAGATGTTGAATGGTATAGTTCTATTTTGGGAAAATGCTTTTAGTGTCACAGGTTCAGTTTTTTTGTGTGTAAACCATTACACTAAAATCTAAAGGGTCTTTTAAAGTAAAAAAAATACAACACTTTTTTCTTTACTCCAATGACTTCTTTGATTCCATGTTTGAATTGTGAGCCAGGAGTTCACTAGGAAAATGTTTTATTTCACTTTAATGAGTTAATGATTTGTTGATATATGAGAGACAGGCTTCATTATGCATAGAGATACCACCCTCTTATCAAGGCAGGTAGTGAAGCTCTCTTGTAAACAGCTATCCATACATGCAGTTGAAAGGGTTGGGTGTCATGTCTTGTGTGACCCCCTCGTCTGTTGTGTTCTCATAACATTCATGAGGGACGGGTGGCTGATGCTGGATCACACAAACACATATGACTCCCTGACAGCGGTCACACACACACACCTCCCACACAAATAGTGCACTACAAACACTGACAAAGATACTGTAAGTGAACTCACATAAACACTGAGATACACCCACAAGCACATTTAACATACCACATATAAACACCAAGTCCAAACAAACACACACACAAAAATACATACATATCAATGCACCTGCTGTATCACATGACCTAATACTGTATATCTGTCAACACCTTCACTATACCTCTAAGGCCTCGCCTCGATTTCAAGGAAATCTTGTTTGTTCAACTTTGTTTTCTCACTTCCTCTGAAGAACCTAAGCTTCTTCTTTTTTCATACCTGGAACCAGACATTTAAGTTATTACAGATTCATCAAAACTGTTTGGCTGGAAGTCTTCTCCAATCAATGATAAAACAATTCCATGTGGATGCTTTCACTGTTTTCCTTTAATCGAGCCTCGTTAAAAACAAAGGAACGAGTTGTTTCTTACTTGTCCTTGTCTGTGTCTGGACAAATACTGTTTAATGCCACAGTTACTGACATTTCCTTAATCACCACACACATGAAGGCGCTTATACCTCCAGGGTGATTGCAATTGAAAAGGGCAGTATCCCTTGCTTTGAACAGCAGCTCTCCTGTCTATTCAATGGACGGTTTGGCTCCATATCTGGCGACGCGGGGTAGGTTTAGACAGATCGGTCCAAAATATCTATTTGGTTAGTGGGTGCGTTTGCCAGTCAAAGGTCAGGTCTATTTAAAGATAGAGAGATAGATAGATAGATAGATAGAGAGAGAGAGAGAGAGAGAGAGAGAGAGAGAGAGAGAGAGAGAGAGAGAGAGAGAGAGAGAGAGAGAGAAAGAAAGAAAGAAAAAAAGAGAAAGAGAGAGAGAGAGAGAGAGAGAGAGAGAGAGAGAGAGAGAGAGAGAGAGAGAGAGAGAGAGAGAGAGAGAGAGGATGGGGGTTGTTGGTTTGTAATAAAGGAACTGAGGGAGACCTTCCCTATTTGGAACATGCTGGAGGAAACGTTGGTATGTGTGTCTGTGTGCGACCGTCTGACTTTTTGAGTCAGACGACTCTTTGTGCCCGTTTGTGTGTGTCAGTGAGCATTTGCGTTCTTTTCTGAACAAGCCCAAAGACCTTTCAGGGTAAACTGCAGGCAGTGAATGAGCCAACAATCAGTAATCAGCCTTTTGTCACAAGCATGAAGAGCCTCAGGTGTCATCATAAATCAACCGCTGGAAGAATAACACCAGCTCTCCTACTCATTAATACAGGAACACATTTTAACACCAACTTAACACGTTTCATACAGTAACATGCTCTTAAGAGTTATGGAGCTCATACTGTGATAATGAATACCCACAACTCAACCATGCCAGCATCCACAGAGTAGACAGATGGATGTACAGCCATGAAAACACGCACAGACAAATAAACTGCCAAGACCTTAATACAAGTTATTTCAGAGTGAGTTGGATGGACTGAGTTTCATCGTTTCCCTTGAATCAATTTCTCTTCGCCTACATATAATTGATACCGCGAAAATATTTATAAAGTGTGATTTACTGTAGCACACACTAAAACAAGTCAGTCTTTTTATGGCTACTACTCCAAGTTCCGTCAAGTAAGTTCTGACGGTAATTACTGTCATAATCTTAAAGAAAATAAATTAATCAGACAATATTACAACCAGGTCAGTCATCTGAGTTAAGTCCAACAGCTCAACATAGCTTGAATTAGCTATGGGTAACTGTATCCACATTTGACTACAAATAACCACCTCAGCTTTACAACCCTGTACTGAAAGGTGCATCCAACGGCAGCTCTAACACCGCTTCGGCATGGCTTTGTCTCTATTTCCCTCGAGCCAATGGCAGATCGCTGCTGCGGTTTCAGCACTGCCCTCTCTGTCAATGTCACCGCAAAAGTTTAACCCTATAGCTTAGTGCAACCTTGATTGCCCCCGCCCCTACCATCTGTCTCTCTTTTTTCTCTCTCACAACTCGGAGAGTAGCCTAAAAAAAGAATGCACAACTGAAATAGACTCGATGGCTTATAGTTTGTAGAATATCCATGGTCTATGCAAGGAGTCTTAGGCCCAGTTTACCTGGTTCCCCATGGTTACGGTGTTCTGTCTATCACTCCGCTGGTCAGTCTTCCCCGGGTAGGAATGTGTGTGGTGTGAGAGTGTAAGCTCATCCCACGTTTGTGTTTAGCAGGAGGTAAAGTGGCAGCACTGTCCGAGGGGCCTGTGTGGGAGGGGTTAAAGGGTGAAATGCTATCTGACACTCTGTGTGTGTGTCTCTTTCTCTCTATCCCTCTCTCTCTTTCTTTCCCCCCTTTCTCCCTCCTCCCCGTTCTCTCTATCTCTCTCTGCTCTTGTAGTCAATAAGGTTCTCTGGTGGCTGCTTCTGCCAGGGAACTCACACATTCACAGACAAGTGATAGGTAATGGCACAGTGTGGGCAAGCTACAAAATACTAACATGCACACATGTTGGCAAAGCTTTCCGACAGGCATGGGGTTGACTAAAGTCTACTCCCATGATGGTATCAGAGTTAGCTACGGCCAGTGCTGCAAGAAGAGAGGGAAGCCATTTATCAGAGCACGGCCAGGCGGTCTGTGGAAGGCTACTGGGGCCACTACAGACTTTAATGAGTCATCCTGACTGACCACAAGCCATTAGACTGTCAAACATATCTTATTAAACCATAGCATTGCAAACTGGTGGAAAATTCCCTGGAAAAGGAGGGACGGTTTCTGGAAATATTTGTGTCAACATTTTGTTAAGAATATTGTTTTGTATTATTGGCAACATCTTACAGTAAGGTTGCACAGTAAGGTACATGATGGTACCAGGTAAGCCAGAACAGGGCAGCACATCCGAGTAGCAATGTCCTCCCCACAAGATTCTCTGTCATTCCTTTTATTGACTTATTTGAAAAAGCAAACTTCTTAACAAAGCATTCAGCATGTCCCATGAGGATGTTGTTGTTTGGCCCACTTTCAACCATGGTCAGCCAGCCTACACACACCCCTACCCCTGACGGCCCACACCCGACCTCTCTGGTTTCACCCTGGCCATGAAATATATAGGCTTCTCCAACAGGAGAGGGAGGGTTAAGGGGCATGAGGGGGTGGAGGGTTAGTCACTGCAGCTGGCAGGCTGGCCACCAGGTTGAGGGCCCATTGGCAAAGCCCAGAGATAAATTTAATTACAGGGTTCAGGGTATATGGCAGTCCAGGTTGGTACTATACCGAATTTGAATTTAATTTCATTGGAATGCGAATTACATAGTCCTCAAAGGTATAATGTGGTTATCCATCCATCGCTGCACCACAATGAATCAAATGTCTGACCTGGTGTCTCATCAAAAACATGGTTGAGAGAAGACAAAACGGGGAAAAAATCTAAGCTATGCTACAAAGCGTTTGTACAAAAGATCAAAGCATGCTGGAGTATAGAGGATCCTCAGATAGGGAGAATTCTTAGAATAGATTCTTAGAATATATCTTTAACTTCCCCTTGGCCTCTCATACTTATCTTCAGGATTGGTGGCAAATAGATGTAACAAAAAATATCAAGAATTCCTCCAAATGAACAATAAGTCTGGCTCCAATTTTGGTTTCAGCATGCACATTCCAAATATTTTAAACTATCTGTTGACTCTCTAGATAAGGTTTGTTATTAAAGTACATTAGTGCAAGGATCCCAGTAATACCACACATGCAAGTTAATCTATACAATGACTGTGGTGAGCTCCCCTCTGTATGTGTGTAAGAATGATATAGGAGAACAGGTGTTTTTGTGGCCTGCAGCGCTAACATTAGCCGCGCGCTAACATTGTGTGGGCATCTGAGTGAGTGATTTACCACTCAAAATGGCCAGGACTGGACTGTGGTTAGGGATTCACATGTTAAAGACAAATTCAAGTTTTCTAAGATCTAAGAGTGAAAGATTTGACTGAGATGGTAGCTCTAGCTTTTTCCTTAAATATGTCCACTCCAATATGAGGGACTGCAAGTTTACTTGAAAGTAAGTTATAAAATCAGTCAATCCCTCTTCAACACTTTTGAACTTCATTAAGTTTAGGTTTCCGAGTGTGTAAGTGAGACTGTGACAGTCTGAGCAATCACAACGCAGGTTGTTCAATCCTTGTCCACATACCAATCAGCACTGTGGTATTGGCTGTCTTCCCCGGAACCTGATTGACTCTCATTAAATTCACTCTGGAAGGGCCTGGGAACAGATTGTCTATTAAATGTATCATTGCCAAGATAATGAAAATATTTGCATTAGCATAAACAAGGATGGCAGAAGGATGAGGTTGTGTGATTGGGAGGAGAGTGCCAAGCACTGAGCTGTGTTTAAAGTCATTAGGAATATGCCTACATCAACTAAAACCCTATTCTATACACGAGATCATGCATTCATGAGAAGAAAGCTGATTTATGCTGAGCATTGGAAGAGCAGTGTGAAAGAGGGTTGCATGGAAGCTATTCACGACGAGAGTGAATGTGCAAGGGTTTAAAGATATTTACAAGAAAAAAATTAGATAGAAAAAATAGACTTGCCCAAGTCTAATCTGGTCATGCTTCGCTATTCAAGGATTCAAACACTGTGGCATGTACGAGGTGAGGCATCATCAGGGAAGATTCCTCAGATGCAGAGCAGCAACAGGATAAAGTCTACTCCCAGCTCTGGATAAGAGCGTCTGCTAAATGACTAAAACAGAGAGAAGGATCACTTATTGGTCAGATGGATGCAGGCAGAGCGAGAGGTGGTTGTAACTTGAGGGATGAAGGCGATATGAGATGTTTCCAGTGAATTAGGTTAGAGGGCAGCAGCGTGTGCTGGCTCTAGATGGCGCTGAGGTTAAAGGGGTAGTGCTCTCAAAAATAATTATTTGGGGGGGCAGAAGTGGTTAATCTTTGAGTGGTCTATTTGTGGTCTCCTCAGTGTGAAAGCCACTTAGGTGCTACATCATGCTTAGAATAGAATAAAATAGAATAGAATAGAATAGGACTTTCTGGTCTTCATATCTCATGAGCTTTGAATCACCCAGTGATACTGACTTTAAAAACATCAACAACATTCCGATAGAAGACGGTTTTACCTTTGCCTAAACGTCCCCCTCTCTCCTGCCCCGCCCGTACATCCCTTCCAATGCACACCATGCACACCTGTAGTGACACCAGGTACCTTACAGGCACCCAGGGGACGTGGCCCTCGGAAGCACAAAGCCACTGATTTACATCGATCCTGACGACACAAACTCAGACTGCAGTGCGTCTCTCTCGGGTGCCGCGGCAGGGTCCACCTCTTCGACTCTTATCGGATCCTCTCCGACCGAGGCCAGTCGTGGGAGAGTAACTCGGGAAGAACACGAGGCCCGGGTGAAATCAATGTACTGTTCTTTCAGATTTTGATGACACCGTATTCAAGGAAATGTGCAAGCAACGTGAGATCTGCAGCTGAAAAACGGCCTTCTCTGCAACAAAGAAACTTGCCTACGTCACTAAACACAGAACTGCAGATCCTTATCACTGTGGGTTCACATGGTTCTTACTGCTCCTATAGCTCTATGCACACATAGAAAACTTTGCATAAATGCTTGATGCGGGTCTACTGGGTTATATCGAAATGAGTGGCTCAGGTGACAGTCTGAAATGAATCCAGGTTACAGAGTATCATGTAATTACATGTCAGTCCACGCTCCTCTTGTCCTTCCCTTTCATTGATTCGATTTACACTGTGTTTCCACGTCACAACATCTTACTTTCACTCGGGCTCAACAATTCAGGGCTCAAAGTCTAGACAGCCTTCAGTATACAGGCTGACAAGATTTTTTTCAAATCCTCTCTGGTATCACGTTTTCCCTCGATCCGCTCCCTAACTCCCCCTCTCCCGTTCCTCATTTATTACCCTCCCATCCTCTGACTATTCCTCGCTTTTCTCCACTCCTTCTACATCCTCCCCTCGCTCTCTCCTCCTCTCTCCACTGGAAGAGAGCTATCCTCTCTCTCCCCCCCTCTCTCCCTCCCTCCCTCCCTCCCTCCTTTCTACATCTCCAGCTCCCCATCTGCCCCTTTCATCCTCTCCCCCTACACTCCCCACCTCTCCATCCTAATCATTCTTGTGTTCTCTCCACTCCCCCACCTCCCTCAGACGGAGGAGGTTATGAGATCGCCTTCAAAGTTAATTGCGCTGTGGTCGAGAAGCAGGATTGTGATTCTGCCATCCTGATGAGATGCTCCATCTTGATTGTGGCCTGCTTGGGTAAAACACACAGCTATTGCCACATCCGCCCCAAAAAGCTGTCAATCGTTACCCCTCCAACAGATGGTGTCTTGGGTCTCTCGTGAAGCAGGGCAGACAGGGATTTGGGTTTTCCTTTCTTTTTTTCTTCCTATGGACCACTGGTGCACATTGTTGCTATGGCAATGGTTGGAGATGTGGTAATATTTGCCAAATGATATGCTCATGTTCTCCATTATCATAAACCCTGCCAACAGAGACTTTCTATTGAAAAGTGCACTTTGGGCGATGAGGGAGGATTTCAGCAGGAGTGTCTACTACACACACACAGACACACAGACATACTGTGTTCCTTCAACAGGCCTGAGTCACAGCATCAACAGTGTGTAGGAGGTCAACAAGGCTCCTGCACACTGGTGAGCCGGGATTCAGCCTGGGGACAGACAGGCAGGTATGCAAATCACTGAGAACTTTAAACTGCATTCACATTCGAAACGCCTAAGAACAAGCTGCTGTTCCCGTTGGAGAATGGACTGGTTGACTTTCTGTGTGTCTGTGTGTGTGTGTGTGTTTGTGTGTGAGTGTGTGTGTGTGTGGGGGGGGGGGGGGGCTGACCAGGGGGCAGAGAGAGAGCCAGAAAAAATAGGATGAGAGGAAGGAAAAGGGGCTTGGACAGTCTTTGATGCATGTGTGCTACCGCTGGGCCGGTCAGCTTTGCAGCTACCATTGTTCCCATCTGACCATACATGAGTCATAAGTCACACAGAGAGTTTCAGCACCAGAGAAGGCACAAATTAACTCCACCCAGATACACAAAGACTCCAGAGGAATCCCACATGGCGAGTTTGAAGGTGGAAACACTGGGCACTGAGCATTCACGCATGTCTGGTTTAATCTTTAAAAAAAATTAAAACATGTGAACACGCACACACGTGCACACACGTATATTTCACACTGTGAGAGTCCACTAATAAGATTGTTACCGCATTTCAAAAGGCATTATTTAAATGTCACCATAGTGACAAATTATCGAACAGTAATTTGAAACACTGCTAAATGTATCCTCCTATTAAAATGACCAAACTGAAAAAATATGAAATTGTACTTTAATTTCAGTTAATATATGTGCTAATCTTTGATAAAAAATTGGATCACCCTGTTTTGGAACCGAGCAAATCAAATATACACACAATGTCTTGATGTGTCAAATTTTCATCTTACTCTTTAGTTCATAAAACACAATTTCTAATCAATTACCGTACTGAAACTAACGAGCGTAAATGGGCTGATATCTTTGCACACCACCCACTCATTGTCAGAATGTGTGTAAACAATGGCACATTATACCCAAGTATGTGTACTGTGGAATGCAGGCTGCCCACAGAGGCTGGTGGGGAGGACTGACCTGCTTCTTTTCTTCTCAAGCCTACTCACAATGTTGTTCTCTGGGGTTCAGAGGAAAATTCAAATTGTTTGTTTTTTTTTTTATGTGGGTTGAGAAGAATTCACTGCAGTTGTGTTTGCTACATCCCATTTGTATGAAGCTGGAGAAATATTTATCCACATAGTGCAACTGCTTGATCATCAGAGCGTGCCAGATTCGGTTAGGTGCTCAGTGCCCCCTTGCCACATCGTCTTTCTGAACATCACATGGAGTGCACATACTATGTTTACACAAAAAAATACACCAAGACATCTTCCATATGTACTGGTTCTATATGAAGCAGTAACATTTGCTATGTATTAAGTTGTTAAAAAAAACACACAGACAGCACAAGGATATGTATTGTGCTCAAACATTGTTGGGACTTGTCCATCCTACCTTTCAGGCCTGAGACTAGTGCAGAAGCACACACTTCCTAAGCAGGTAGTCAGCATCGCCGGTTCCCTCCAAAAGAGCCACGTGCAAAGCAAAACATCTACCCTGGAAGAACGTAGTAGTTCTCCTTCATTAAAGGTAGTGATTTAGCGATTTTCACTCTGATACACAGAAGAAGATCCAGCATTTTCCTTCTTGAGTGTGGACCTTATGCTTCACATTTTTGGACACACACACTACTGAGATCCAGAGATTTGGGGAGCGGGGTTACAAAATCAACTCATCTCTTCTCATCTCATTGGAAGTCTAATGACCCATGTCCACAACTGAGCTCAATCCCCACACCCCTGATCCTCTCAATCCATTGACAGCACGAATGAGAACTAATGAAATGCACGCCCAGCCAGATTACTCGTCAGTAAAGCTCTTGGGACCTTATTAAGCACACAAACTTTTTGTGGACTTTCATTGTCCCTACATTGGTGCAAAATCTTTTCTTCTTGTGCTTCCTGAAACAATTTATCTGGGGCTACCAAGCTGGTATATTGAAAAAGGTAATTTGTTATTCGTAAATGAGGAAATAAGACATGCAATTAGACTGCCAACGGCGCCAGGGAGAATATTACTGTTTGGGATAGGATGTGTGTGGTGAGGCCGCAGTGAAAATGGTTCAGCATATGCAAAAAGAACAGTGACTCAGTAGTGTTAGATTGCCTTACTGCACTGTACATGACTATGCTACATACATGGACAGTGAATGACAGATTCTGTTTCAAGCATTCCCTGGACAGTTATTTGCTATTTTGTTTCAATTTCTCTCTGTCCAGCAGATTTGGTTACTGATCCCTGGTCTTTGTGTGCTTGTGTGTGTGTGTGTCTAGTCCACAAAAACATACCAAAAGACTCCCACACCAGTCTCATCCAACCAACATTCTTTCGAACCCTTTAAGCCTTATTCCACCTCAACTGTCAGCCCTGCCATCTTCTGAACCAGATCAGCAGCATTCCAATAAAACAGCTAAAGGCACAAATGGAAACATCAGTTCCTGTGAAGAGATATGATAAGATTACTGGGCTACTATGGTGACACTGTGGTCAAAACATCAGATTTACAGTTTACTGAGATCCCTTGCCTTTGCTTAATCCTGCATTGTGTCATGTCCAGATGAAGGGTGGAAATGGTGTGCCTTAGTGAGAGTGGATGCATGCGTTTGTAGTGTGTGTGTGTGTGTGTGTGTGTGTGTGTGTGTGTGTGTGTGTGTGTGTGTGTGTGTGTGTGTGTGTGTGTGTGTGTGTGAATGTGTGTGTGTGTGTGTGTGAGTGTGTGTGTGTGAGTGTGTGTGTGTGTGTGTGTGTGGTGACAGACACTCGGGGATGAGCAAAGGTTCCAAGACAATCTGCTCCCTACACACCCCTGCTGTGACAACAGACCAATCCATTTAGTGCTAGCCTGCTGACAGAACACACACACGTGCACACACACACACACACGTGCGCACGCACGTAAAAGCACACACAACACTTCTGTCCATTTAGTGAGAAATGCGAGGTAGCACACAAGGAGATTATTGTGATCATAAACATGTTACCACACAACAATCGAAACAACAAGGTATCGTGTGTATGTAACCGCAATGTGCACAAATACAGATCTATAAGCAAGCACAAGCATGCTATCAATAATACCATCACATACACAACACAAGGATGAAGACATTCTCACCTCATCCCACTATGCCTGGGCAGAGCTCATTGTAGCCTAAGTCAAGCGTAGGAGAATTTGCTAAGTACTTCCTCAAACATCCAGTAATACCTCCTCATTTGGATGTTTGAATGTAAACAGAGAGGGAGGTAGAGAGGGAGGGAGGGAGACAGGGAGGGGCGAAGAGAGAGAGAGTGCCAGCAGGGTGTGCGAGCTGGGTGGAGGCGATCTGTGTCACCGTCCACTTTATTGACAGTTGAGCCAATAATTAACCAGTGCTGCCTCTCAGGTCATGTTACTTTCAAAGTATACCAAACTAGTTTTAGTTCAACAAGCTGTTAAACTAGTCTCCATTTGACAAACTAACATTCCTTTCTGAAAATAAGAATGTTTTTTGTCACTGCTGGAACAGTGGAGTGGAATTTCGAGCTGAAGGCTATTTCCTTGGTTTGCTTTTTTAGTCAATAACTCAGTCCAGTGATATCACAGGTAACTGATAACTGATGTGCCTGTGAGACCGGAGCTATGAGTCATCCTCCAATCAAGCCCCCCCCCCCCCCCCCACAGCAAGGATCATACACATAGCACACACATGATAGTACATGAACGTGCACACTTCCGCGTCATTACAAAGATGTACATGCATTCATATTTCATTAAAGCCTCATAGCCTTGTAGAATCAAAATCAAAGAACTCAGATTCCAGAAAGGTTGCAATAAAAGTCCTTCACAAAATACAAGAAAATAGAATTTGGGGTATTTTTTGGTGTATTATATAAACAACTACAATTTCTGGCTAAGAAATATTAAAAGGCGGCGACTGAAGACTTGAGGAGTAGGGGCTGTTCCTCCCTCAGGGGTAGGGATGGATAGTGTACATTTGAGACAGGAGTGCAGTCACATCCGCAACACTGTGATAAATGTCATTATGTGATACTGGGGGTGAACCTGAACAACCAAAATGAGCAAGAATGCTCTCTTTATTTGATTTCATTTGCAGAACCCATACAATCTCAACCTCATCATGGTCAATTGATATGAAGGAAAGTTGACCAACTATCAAGTAAAGGGTATTATCCTCTCTGTGATCCATGCCATTCCAGTCATTTAATTGGCACCTCAAATCTGTGAAATTACATAAATAACATGATGACAAGCTGACCAAAATACCATACCTATTGTTTTGTTTTTACAAAAGCAGAATCTGTTCCCTTGTTCTCAGTGCGTCACTTGTTCAAGTGCAGTACACTAAAACAAACATTTACGAGTTAACAGTGCCAAACATGTTTTGCCTTAAGTGATTTAGAGGTCAAAAACACAAGTTGTACTTCAGTACACAAGAAAGCCACAAATACTAACCCACACTACTCGGACAGATTATAGTCCTCTCCCAGAGAGTTAGATACTCTGAGGGAATGGAGAGAGGACTTGCAGTATACACACCTGCAGGGCGCATGGTAGAAGGGATGTCCAGGGTGAGTCATGTGAGTGCAGTATCCTGTCTGGCTCCACATGGTCCATCTGCTATTCCCCTCTGGGTTTAGCTGCGTGTTGTTTTTGCTGTTCCAGCCACGGACCTGGTCTCGGATGTGTGACGGTTACATCAATAGATTATGTCTGCTCCGTCTTTCTGTGGCCTTTCCATTGAAATGAAGCGATGGAGAGAGTCGCAAGAACTAACTTGATGTCAAGTGAAACAGCAGACTGGGGGAAGAGGAGAAACATCAGAAGCTTGAAAGGAGCTCTGGACACACCTGTACAGCCCCCTCAACCCCTAACTATGCAGTCACACATGGTTAGGTCAAACCCCCTTTGGCATTACAGAACTAACACTATATATATATATATTCTATCCAGCGCCTAGCCCCAATATTCTGGCCTGTTACACACGTTCCATGTCCTTCAGATGGATACCTTCACTGTCCAAAGCAATTTGTCCAAGATACTGTATCTCAGCTTGTTTCTCCAGTTTAAAATCTTTCAAACATGAATCTCCAGGTGGCCAGTACGTCCTGGGTTTGGAATCTTCAAAATCTTCAAAGTCTTGCTGAGCTGTGTTTGCAACTATTTCTTCTGCCTAACATTAGTTGTGTCTCTAAACGTCAAAGTACCCAGGACACTAAAAGCATGTAATCATAGTTCTTCACCTCCTGTGCCGTTATCCATCTCTCCTCTTTAGCATCTAATGTATCTGCAAGGTACTCGAAGCCGGTAGAAGCAAGTATCTCTCTCCCGCTCCAGCTCTCCAGCCTCATGACATAACAACACTGCACGCCACTTAACATCTGAGCACACACAGACAGAGAGAGAGACAGAGAGAGAGAGAGAGAGAGAGAGAGAGAGGGAGGGAGAGGGTGTGTCAGAGCATGCGAGAGATTGAGAGAGGGAGAGGGAGGGAGAGAAGGAGAGGGAGGGAGGTAGACAGAGAGAAGCTGCTCCCCTTTTCCCACCTCACGCTCACAGGCAGGATACGCACTGCTGGGAGAGGGAAGGGGGAGTGTGGTGTCGCAAAATGGAACGGTAAAAACAGAGCGGACGGTTCGACTGATGGAGGAAAGAAAGAGAGAGAGAGAGAGAGAGAGAGACAGAGAGAGAGAGAGAGTGAGAGAAAGAGAGAGAGAGAGAGAGAGAGAGAAAGAGAGAGAGAGAGAGAGAGAGAGGGGGGGGAGAGAAAGAGAGAGAGCTAGGGCAAGAAAGCGAATTCGAAAATTGAACTGAACATTTTGTTGAACTGAAAATTCATCCAGATACGTTACTCCCTGCTACTAGCTCACCTTACTGGTAACGTTGGCCATCTGCCAGCAGCAGGTTCAGTATATCCCTCCAATCAGCAAATAAAGCCTGCAGGTAAGAGGTCACCTTTGTGCAGCTAAACAGAGATCTGCTATGTCTCCTAAGATGTAGACTACTCCACTGACCTACTAAGGAATAAAACCGTCAAGTGAAATCCCTGACACTGACATAACAAAGTGGCTGCAGTCACCAACATCCATATATTCCTAAATTATTATTTGAATATGGTTTGAGTCTGAATATTTTATTAGGAACTTTTAAGTTGTGTTTTTGTGAGCCATAAGGTAGCATAGGTATGTTGTACTCCTGGTACACTATGATATTATAAATTGGACTTTGAGGTCTCAACCTTTCAGCTAATGTTAGCAAGAACTGATAAGCTTGCTGTGTTCATGTCCAGAGGACTGTATCATTTTGGCATGGAATCATACAGCGTTGCAGCCCAGAGTTGTCACCCGAAACAGGAAGTTAGGTCATTAGATTCAAGTCTCCCATCAAGGACAACTAATGTTTGGATGCGTCATGACAGAGAGAGAGACAGACTTATTCTTATTGTGCAGAAGAGTTACAGCTCCTTGCTGGGTCTCTTCCTGTCTCGTTTTTAATTGGGTGCTTATGTCACGCTTCTGTTCCACCGAGACTAGAGAATGAGAGAGAAGGATGAAGGGAAGCTGGGAGGGAGAGAGAAAGAGGGAGGGAGGGAAAGAAAGAGGGAGGTAGGTACTTATGTCTCCTGCTGTTTGTTTCTATGAAATTCAATTCCAGACCAATCTCATCAGGGAGAGGAAAGGGCCTGATTCTCTCTCCCTCCGATTCTCCTTTCACTGCCATTTTCACTCTGTCTCCTTTCTTCTTCTTCTCTCTCTCTCTCTCTCTCTCTCTCTCTCTCTCTCTCTCTCTCTCTCTCTCTCTCTCTCTCTCTCTCTCTCTCTCTCTCTCTCTCTCTCTCTCTCTCTCTCTCTCTCTCTCTCTCTCTCTCTCTCTCTCCTTCTTCTTTCTCTCCCTATTTATACTCTGTTTCTCTCCTTCCAATCTCTCTCTCCTGCTCTCCATCTGTCAAGAAACAGGTGAACTGCCTTCACCTGTGCTCTCAGTCTGCCAACACACGCAATCAAAACCACACATACATTTTGGTCTGAAGTATTTCTCACACCCACACACACACTAATGTTCACCCATACAAACCCAAACACACCCACACAGCTGAGACTGGTTAGAGGCAGTGGGATCAGGCCTCTCCTCTCCTGCACTCCCGCCTGCTTGTCAAGGTTATATCCAGCCCTATATTTCAGGAATGCCCTAGAAAACTGTCAGATCTTCTTTCACCATCTCACTCGCTTTTTACTTTGATGTTTTTTTTTTTTTAGTTCTCCCTTTCACTTTTCCTTTCTCAATCTAATCTTCATCGCCATTTCTTGCTCAGTCCATCTCGTTTGTTTTATTTGAGTCCACTTCTCTCTCATGTCCTACCTTTTCTCTGATCTCACTCTTTCCTTTCTTTCTCCTGGCCCTTTCATGCTCAAGCTCTCCTGAGAATGTGACTTTTGCTGTGCCTTGTTACCTAATCAGTCTCCAGAATTGTTGAACTGAGCGGAATAAACTTTAATAGGAGAAGGTTAGACAAACTAGGTGTCATTGAGAAATAATAATTTTGCACAAAGTAGTATACCAAAGCACTTCAAGTTTATACTTCATTCATTGCAGTGTGAGGATGTCTGAGGAAACGTGTGTGTGTTGTTGCAGTAAGTGTCTCCCTCAGGAGCTTCTGATCCAGATTCTTCAATCTGAATTTTCCCTGTACGGACATACACCCACACACATAGTCCTACTATTAATACACCTCAGGAGAGTAATCTCCTGAAACAGTGCTGCCCTTAGGCCCAGGTACCCATCCATCTCTACAGACATGACAGAACAATTACAAGAAATCCAGAACAGGACCCATTGCAAGACTCCTGCAGGTGCTGAACACAGACATCCCTGCTGTTTGCTGCCGGAGATTTACAAAAGCATCACATTGAAAGAGAACCGGAAACAACAAGTGCTGGAAACCATACATGGATTGAATTATTTCGCATAAGCTTGCTGACCATTCTGACCATGGTGTGCAGATTGACAGTATCTTGGACCGTGGAACCCCAGTTCTACATTCCCTGTCCACCACCTCGCAGTCCACAAGACAGGTTGTTAGAACTCTATCAGCTGTCCGACTCCTCAACAACTTGCAAGATCGAACTCAACACCCTGACCCCCGACCCCCACCTCACACCTCATGGTAACAAGGTCCGGCCTATTTTTAAGTCGCCAAAAGTTGCTGAGCATTTCTAATTGTAAAGGACTGTAAAGAACTGAAGTGTAGGTAGACCACACAATCAATAGCCAAATTGGATGAGGAAGATGGACATCATCAAAGTCCCTCATTTGGATATCAGATGCTGTCATGGTAGTTAGTCCCTATGAGAAGATTGACTGGTCTTAACATCTATCTGGGTCTTAACAGAAACCGAGACAATGGGTTTGTCAGTATAGTCACTATCACTGACGCTCCCTTAATATACTCCATCTGATCGTTATCATCTGAGCCTAACGAATCTCATTTGTCAGGATGACAGTGCCTCAATCTGCCTAAGGGCGACAAATGAAATGTTTAGAATGGATAGCTTTCTCTTCTTGAACTCACCGTGTTATCAAGCTAAACTCAATGTTACCATGGTGACATACTGTATGACAACATTGTGAAACTGTTAGTGAATATTGCCTGCCAGTTTTCAGACCTTCATGTGGTGTAACTCTACTCTACATAGTCAGGTGAAAGGTCAGATCTAAGGGGATATCCATGACAGAGGAGTAAAATATCCATCATCCTCTGTGGAGATGTGATTGGTGCCTCTTGATTTCTTCAGACACCTTCCAGACTGCCTTGATAACAAGACTTGAATAACCTGAAGTTTATCAGTGGTAGTGATTTCTGCAATACTGTAACAAAACAGTTGACAAAACTAAACCCCTCCCAAAAAAGTAAATAAATAAAATTGCAGAAGATTCTTTTTGGGCCACTACCCACACAGTTAGCTGTATTGCTCATTCCACGAATGCACAATCCTAACAAGTTGTACCTCATTGTAAAGTTGACTAATCAGGCTTTTCAATTATATAAAATACAATACCAATTGGTAATATTGAAGGGGAGTAATAATCAACCAAAATAACGTTTCCAAACTTTTTTTGAGGGGTTTATGTGAAGTTTCTTAACCCATTACAACTTCCACAGTCTGCATGCCATTATGGAATAATAGATGCAGCAAAATATCTCTGTCAGACAATTGGTGTCATGATTAACCCAGTTTGAATTGCTGTCATAATCAGACCTTCAAAATCCCCGTATCCATGCCCAAGTGAATAAATCTAGTCTTGGAATAAGTACCTCAGAAATCCGAAAACTATTTTCTCCTTTTTGTGAAAACTGAATGAGTAAATTCTCAACATTGCAATCTATCAGAGCTTCCCATTGTTCTAAATGTCACATCGTTTACAGTGAAAGGTCAATGGAGAGCTTTTAATGAGAGCTCATTTGGTAGAGCAGAACCACTGAGGACTTTTGGACGGACGCTTTAAATGTCCCCACATACACTCAATAGACTTGCTGAGTCTGATCAAAATCGAATAACTGGCTATTAAAGGACATTCATGACGTGCGTTTACAATATGCCAGCCATATGCAATTCTGAGACTGTGATAGGCAAAAAGCGTCACAATAAATGTTGCCAAATACAGTTTACATACACATTAGAGAATGCAATGTATGTCACATTCAATGATACCTGTTCTGCATTGTACTATTCTGAGTTCAATGAATAGGCTAAAATGGAATCATCAAGTAATGTCACAAGTAACACAATCAAATATATACCCTTACCTGGGTTAAAGACCAAATACGCACAAAACAAATGCAATTAGAACTGGTCCTAAAGCACAGGGTAGAGTTTCTATCCTATTGGCTGCTGCTACTGTGTGAGAGAGAGGGAGGTTTACCATTACAATACACCCCAGGGAACAGGACAAAAGTAGTCCTTTTGTTAATGGACTGTGTTTTCCCCCCAACCTGATAAAGTCAAACATACAGGGCTTCGTTGTGGCTGCACAGTCGGCGTCACTGACTGACTGGAAAACAAACTAGTAAATAGATAAACTGACAGGTTTACAGACTATTAGACTAAGAGGTTGATTGATTGTCACTCTGAACTAAACACTGACTGATTAGTCGCTATGTCTTCCTCTGTCTAAGTAAATGACTGAGGGACCTGTTGAACCAACAGATCAGGTAACAGACTGAATGAGTCTGAATGACAAACGTAGAGAGTAACTGATGTGTGTATGACTGACAGACTGCGCTTTTTAAGACATCAGTGTGCCTCTTCCTATGAGATACCACAGTCACAAAGACACCAGAATCCAAGCCTGACATACCACAGGCCAGACACATCTCATTAAGATGCAAAGTCGAGCAGCCTTAAGCAAATGTGACATTTAACCAGGTTAAAACCCTTTTGGGAATAGAGTGATGACAGTTACCCCCCCCCCCCATTATCCCCCGCACACTCTAGGTCAGGCAACACAGACAGGACACACATATACAGGCAAGGAAAGTTGATGAAAAACATGTCCTCCACAGTTAGTGCTAACAATCATCACTTAAACGACAGCCGGGGGAAATATTCAAGTCATCCCCTGAATAATTCACTTTGTCTCCTTGTTTGAAAACAGCCTCCCCTCCCAATACGGATTCCAAATGGATGTGACAGGAAGAGGTTTCTCTTGAGATCACGCAAGACATTTCGAAAGAACAAAGTGTGCCGACATCAAATGATACACAGGAGCACTTGTAATGTCTCTGGTTTGGTGTCTTGAAAGGAGACCCGGGCAACCAAGCCCAATTGTGACATACAGCCATTTTGATCTGAGGTGCATCTCCTGAGTGCGGGGGGGGTGGGGGGTTCCGGTTTGCATTGGAAGCCTGAAAAGTCAACAGCAGCTCCTGGTGGCCATTTGGAGAGCAACACAGTTGAACCAGTGCAGACAGAAATGTTGCAATAGCCTGCAGCGGATAGAGGGGTTGTCTGAGCAATGTCAGAGTTCTGAGTACTTTAATAACCAGTTGTTACTCATGTCCTCTTGTCTAAAATGTGCGATGCAGATGGGAGGGAAATGGAATATTACAAGCTCTGAATACAGGGCATAAATGGCAACATGACAGTTAAAAGCAGTCATTTGGACTTCATTCCAAAGGCCATTCCAAAGGCAGTTATTATTTCAGGTTGATGTGGAAAATCACAAAAGACAGCATTTCATAGCCTCATGGTGTTATGTGTTGACAAAAAATGCTTTCTGCATTTCATTTCCACCTACTCTATTTCATAAAGAATACATGACATACTTAAATTTAATAATACTATGACAGCTCACTCTGGCATGGTCTTCACTAGAGGCCAAAGCAGCATCCAGAGAGAGATGTTTTTGTGCTTTACACCAACGTTTGCATAATAAGTCGACTCAACAAAAGAGTTGTGTTTGGTGTGATGTGATTCCCTTCCACACAGGTATTTGAATTTCAATTTGTTCCTGGGGGCTCTTGCAGAACCTTGGCATCTGCAGAATCCATCTGGTTCTTAGTCACTGCTATTTGGTTTAGCACAGCTTGAGAGCAGCAGTGAATTTTATCCATGTAAACAGCGACAGGCAACTGCAGAGAATCCGAGATCAACACTACCGTTTCCGGTATCATGATGCTATGTCATTTAACTGAGTCATTGTCATGTGCAAACAGCACTGAAACAGTTGTGTGACAATTAGGAGTTCACTCTTTCAGTTTCACTAGCTAATTGAATTGATGAATGGCAGTTTGGCATAATAGTTGTCTGTTTTTCCTATTACTGGTACAGTATTTATATGGCTCATCCTGCAGTAAGAAGCTATAGCCACCTGTTTTACTACGCTTGCTGCGTATTGCTGGAAACTGCTGAGCATGCTAGTAAAGCTGTCATATGCCTCCTGTCAGAAAGAATAAATCCAATATTTGCTTTAAACAGGCACCGAGTGTGTGTTTGTGTGCTAAAAGGGATGGGGTTATTGTGCATACGTGCCCGTACACAGTGACTGTTCTCCTTTGTGTGTTACTCCAGTTGACTTTGTGTGTAAATACTGCAGGTGGATTTGCCTTTACTGTGAATGTGTGTGGGCATGCGCATACATGTAGGGGAACCAAAAGGCCAGAACCCCCCCCACCCCCCTTACAAAACTGACACCACAAAAACAAACAAACCACAATGCGACAGGCCGTCTTACACTTAATGCACCAAGCTCCTCAAGATTAATTGGAGAAAAAGCATTTTGACATGGAACAGATCGATCATACCCTCATATGGTAGCTAATGTTTTGCAATAGTGGTATCGAAAGTGACATAATTTATCTACATTTCCATTTTATTCATTTAACAGATGATTATATACAGAGCGACAAACAAGTCATGCCTTTAGTAAGTACAGCAGAACTTAGATCTGTCAAAGTTAATGTTTACCCTGACCTGTGCATGGATTCCCAAGTAGTGGAGACATATTCTAGACTTGCAACAGCCTTGGTTCTTCTGGGCCATGTGGCATGTCGCTTGATAGGAACCAGCTCATGACCCGAGTCTCGGCTGGGGTCGCAGCCAAAACAGGTACCCATCCTTCAACAGTACTTCTAGACTACACGCTGTCTTTACACATCTTCTGTCTTCCTCGGCCAAGTTCACAATCATCTGTCTCTCTTTCTAGTCCATGTGTCCAAGTCAGTCCCTGACTCTCTGACTTCTTTTCTTCATTTATTCCACTGTGATGTTAGTCCTCCACCAACTTGAGTGGTCCTCTGCCTATTCCTTTGTCTCTCAATATCCCTCTGTTTTTCTCCCTGATTTTGGTTCTCCACAGTTTGTTTGTACTCGTTCTCTCTGTTTGACTCTCCTTCCGTTTCCCTCCCTCTCCCTCTCTCTTTCTGTCCTATGCCGTGTCTGTCCTCTATTCTCTCTGTCTTTCTTTTGCTCGTGCGTTCTCTCTCTGTTTTCTTTGTCTGTTCCAGGGTCTGATTTGATAGCCCCCTCAGTTCAAATGCTAATGTTTCTGTGCCCAGGGCCTGTTGGATGTCACATGTTATGTCACAGTGACAGAATGCCCACTGTCTCCCACAGAGAACCAGATGTTTAAGCCTCACACGTTGGATCAACCATCTTTCCAATTTCCCTCCCTCTGTCCCTCAATCCCTCCTTTGTGCCAGTCCTCCTCCGCTCTGTCCGGTATGGACGCACCCCCTTGCTGTCCCCACGCCTCTGTTGTTGTCTACAGGCACCAGCCATGTAGAGAACAACTGGCAGAGGACCTCGTCCGTCAGGCCGGGTGGTTAGTCATGTGAATCATTCACAAGCCGCACGAGGGCGTATGGTGGACGGAATGAGATGACTGGACTAGCGTCTCATTCTCAAAAGCAGCTTCTACATGTCCTGTCTTTTCCATAAAACATGTTTCCTGTGTGACTCATCTCTCCATTCTTTGTCTCTGTGCCGCTCTTAGAGTCGCAGACCATCTTTTTATGGATTGTTTACGGTATATTGCTGACTGATGTACGTTATTTCAAACTCAAGAGTCAAAACATCTGAACTTGTTTTTAGCAGAAATGACCTAGCATATATACATGAAAGGATATGAACAAGAAAATACTTGCAGGTTCAAGGTGCTTTAGCTACTAGAGAGATTTCCTGTAGAGAGCACCTTATTGCCTTGGTTACATCAAGGGAATAGCATTAAAGTTTGTCAGGAGGTCTAACTGAAAATGAGAACTACAGAAAAGGAGGAGAGAGGATTTCCTGAGAGAGCGAGAGAGACAGAGAGAGAGAGAGAGAGACAGAGACAGAGAGAGAGAGAGAGAGAGAGAGGGAGGGAGAGAGAGAGAGAGAGAGAGAGAGACAGAGAAAGGGAATGTGAGGGGGTCAGATATATCTCAGAGGTAGAGCATTTGACTGCAGATCAATAGGTTGCAGTTTCAAATCCCCCCTGTATGTCGCTTTGCAAAAAGGGTCTGCTAATTGAACACATTATTTTTACGGAGAAAGAAAGGGGAGAGAGAAGAGAGAGACAGAAGGCCAGGGGAAAGAGTTTTGTTTCAAATCATGTAGGGAATAAACGTAAAGAAGAAGAGACCTTTAATAAGAGGGAGTTAGTGAGAGGACGAAGGGATGTTTGAACTGGATATGGCAACAGGAAATCCATTTGAATGGATAAAATTGCCTTCGGTTTGTAGAGGCCAACATTCACAAATGAAGTAGGAACATGGTTCCCCACAGAACCATTGGTCTAGATTATCCTCAACTTTTTAACAGACAAATGCTGCTAACCATCAATAATATCACAGCTTAAGTCAAAATGAAAGTGTTGGTGATCCAGTATAGATGGCCTGTCACACACTGTCACAGATAGAACATCTAACAGAGAAGTTTATGGTGACAGGGTCGCAGCAGAGGGCTGCATGGGTCTTATCTCTGTGGTGCAGCTTGACTATTATGGGATGTACATGTTGCCCGATATCAACACAGACAGCAAATCAAAACTGACTGTATTGGCAGTGATAGGAACCAGAAAAAATATATACTTTACTAAATTAATTTATTTGATATGTAGTGTTTCAAAACATTCCTGTGATGTGTTATCTTGCGTAAGGTTTGATATTGTAAGAGTGATTCAAAATTCTCTTTACCTAAAAGGGCTGAAAACTGACTAGCCCCTGAAAGTGTCAGATGTCAGAATAGAGGCAGGTCTGAGAGGACTTCCAAAGAGCACTCACACTGAGTCTGTGCGAGCAGAGTGTACAGCCAGTTGTAACCATGGCAATTTGATAGGTGGCATGACAGACACAGACAGGGGGTAAACCTGTGAAATAAAAGCCCCTCTATATCCCTCCCCACTCCTTTGACATCTGGGCTTTGAGACTGCAGTCACACACATATACGAACACAAACACACAATGCTGTCTGTGCACACACATATATAAAGAGGAAATGCTTATCTTTAGAGGCCATTCCACATTTCTTTTGAGAAAAAAATTAACAAAAAAACATTATTTCAATGGCACTACAGTTGAGACTCATCTGAAACCTTGTTAGCAGAAGAACAAAGGTAAATTTTGTCTGGATGAAATACAAAATGTGTGCATCTTTGAAACAGATGTGGCTTGAACTAAACAATGACGAATTTAAGCTGGGTTAGGCAATTTTTGCGAAGCTATCTATTTTAGCCTCGGTTTGACACATTCAATCCAAAATATCCCACCCCCTACTTCGAAGCAACTCCCACAAAACTATAGTAACACGCAATGAATGCAGGCTTTAATGACGAGCACACTAGCAAAGCTAGTTTTTTTGAGAAAGCCTATCCAAAATGGACTGAGGGAATGGTAAGTATAAAATAGATATTTGAAAATCAATGAGAGATCAATAGAGAGCAATTCTTGACTGCTTTCCCCAACTCCCCAAGAGTTCTCAATACAGCAACATGCCAGTTAGCTAGCTGTAGGTACAGAGCTAGTTACGCAAGTATGCCATGAATTTTAAGCAATCAAAGAAAACAGTAAATTATGTTTACATATGCACACTGCACGCTCAGGCACCTACACAACAGGATCTACACACACACATATTATATGCAAATATACAGTACTTGTCCACCAATACAAACCCACAACCGCACACACACACACACACCTTGCTACAAACTTGCTGGTGTTCTTCTCACCTGTTTTTTTCTTTTTTGCCTCAGTTGTGTGTTAAACAGCCTGTACTGTTTTATAATGTTATCCAGGCTGACATTCTATAAATATATATGTATATAATTATATACAGACAGACATTCAGCTGTATCTGGGGTTACAATCTTGAGAGCTTGTACTTTATATTGGACTAAATGTTAGTTTACTCAAAGCATCACTGATTAGAACCAGCTATAATTGACAACATCAATTTCTTCCAGGCCAACTTCACAAGTGCCATTTTCTCTTTGGCTTTGGCATTGGAATGCATTTATGTCAGTGTTTCTCCCAATGGGGTGTCAATTGTTTGACAACCTTAAAATAGAACTGTCTTCCGGTTTCTAAAGTAAAACTGAGACTATGCTTGCATTGAAAATTGTATAAGGAGTAGTGTAGCAGTCTGAGTTAAGAGAGTTCACTGTCTGTCATCACAAGCCTGTTCTTTTATTAAAACATTATCTTGGTTTAAGTATGCATCCCTAGGCTAAACCATAATCTTAAAGCTGTGGTTATAATCAAAGTCAATTAAAATCCTAGTTCAACAAAATGTTCAACAAATATTGTACAATCACTGTATAAAATTATAAACATTAGCAGCTGAGAGCTTGTGTCATTTTGGCTACATTTAGAGGCATCGAAAGCAACCATTGAGGAAGCCTATTATGAGTACACACTCTTCCTATAAGTGATTAGTGAAGTAGGCTTCTTTCAATGACTAAATAAGGAGGACATGTTCCAAAGCATGGGCTGCACTGAACACAGTTCCTAATATCACCTGAATTTGACTGTAACTGCAAAATGCATTCAAGTAACAATCCTTCACGCCACAAGCCTGTCTGTAAATGTATTTCTGTGCCATGAAGAAGTCCGTCCCAGGGCCTTGAGAACCTTTTGAAATCTTCAACGTTCTTTACATTATTTTGGCTCTTTGAGATTTCTCCTTTTCATGTCCATCGCTCACAACCTTACTTCCTTTAGCAGCAGACCAGATAAGACCTCATCATCTTAGACTCAATGCATAAGAAGGTGACTGAAGGACATACTCTATGACATCATCAAGCAAGCTGACCAATGAGTAGCTGGAAAAGCTCCTTCTCGAAGACTATTTTGGGGCAAACTAAAAGACCCGCCTCCCTGCTGTGTACGTTCTACCCACTAGTCAATGGCTGTGGCCACACCTCCTTCATCAGTGACTGTGCCCAGGTCCAGCTAGGCCCATAGAGATAATGAGCCAGAACAAACCAGGTCTTAGCTCAGCTACACACACACCCACACATGCACAGTAGCCATAAACACACACACACACACACACACACACACACACGCTAATGAAATCCATTCCCTCTCCATATTTCCCTCTCAGATATATACAGACACACACATATACACACATGCACACACAGGTGTTGATAAATAATTAGCCAGCCTCAGTGTTCAGTCCCTGAACTGAGCCCTAAACTTCAGATCTGAGTGAATGAGTCACAAACAGTGAGTCACTGCTTCTCTCCTCTGTTCTCATTTTTCTCCTTTTCTCCTCTGCTCTTAACTTTCTAGCCAATCTCCTCCCTCCCCCGGTTCCTTCACTCACCCTCGGTACCCACCTGCTCTCCACTCCAGTCCTTCTACCCCCTCACTCTATCCTATTACTACTTTTCATCCCTCCCTCTTCATCTGATGGTAGCCCCCACACTTTTACTCCTTGTACCGCTTTTTTCTCAAGAGAGGGTTAAAAGACTGGGATGAATCATTAATGACTTAACCTCCAGAGAAGCACATGAGTAGAGTAATACAGCTCTTAGTACTGTAGCAGCTGAGTTAACTGTGTATTGGTGTAAAGGAGTGTCCTGCAGTGAATAACGTCTGCAGACAGCACCTGAATTCCAACCATACTCTCCACTTTTAGCAAAAACAGAGATCAAACTGTGGCAAACCTGCATTTGATTTTCCTTAGACAGCTCTGGGTACTTTCCATTGATTTTATGGCAAGCAAATTTCTCATACAGAATACATGAAGAGCAACTTGAGCAGTTGCATAAAAAATGATTGCATGATGTCTGTTAGAAAATATGTTGTAACTTCTATGCCAATGCTATAGGAGGAGAGTATCATTAATCATTTCACACATTCTGAGTCTGTAAATCAGTCACAAAACAGTCACACAAATAACAGAATGTGTTCTGAACAGATTATGGACTATTTACTGAGTGAGTGTGGCTAAGAATGCAAAATACATCACAATCTAGATTGACAGCCGTGAAGCCAGATTTACCCTGATTTTGTCATTTCAAAAACAATGTTGAAGTTTTACAAATTGATGTGGAACAAGAAAAAACTTCTATATTTAGCTCAGTTGAGCAATGGAAAAAGGGTTATAAAAAGCTACTGTTTGCAAAATGTTCTCTTATTTTGTTCATAGAAAATATTTTAAATAGCCTTGGTCCCAAATTAAAAACAAAGCCCTCTCTATTGATGCAGAAACAAAAGACGCTAGGGTTTATGGCTTTCCTGTGAGCGGTTTTGTTAGTCTTGTAACTCAAGGTTTTTTGGATCACTTGACTTGTTTGGTAATGCTAAGATGTTAGCTGTGCAAATCAGTACAAAGGTGAAGATGACCTTTTGGCCTGACTGGGTCTAATTCAATGTGGCTGGTGAAGTGTATTGTACTAATACACTGGTTGCACTCTCCACAGTCATAGCCAAATCTTGCGGTCCTTGAAAGGGACACTTACTATGGTACTGCAATTTGCAACATAGCCTCTTTATTTAAACCTTGTCCTCGGTGAAACTCAAGTCCTCTTCAAAGCATAATCAATACATATCAAATTAAACAAGGGTTTACGAAAACAACGATATACAACATCTGTAAAATGATAATATTATATAAAATAAGATCTATCACGGTGAGTGCTTTGTGTCTACATACTTGTTCAAAGGTTTGATCTGTGTGCTGGAAACTTGCAACACCAACTTTTAGATGAATGTACATTAATTGTAAACTGCTTATGAATTAAACGTGTTAGAGGTTCAAGAAGCTGTCATTAAAATATCCACATCAATGATCCTTCCTGGAACACTTGCATTAATGTTTCTGCAGTGCAACAAACACCCATGGCCTGGAAGCTTCTTTTGAGCTTGACATTAAATATGAATAAATTACTAAATAAATAAACAGTCTGGGTTGGAATAACTTTTCAGGCTGCGAATGTACAGTGTTCTGCCACACAAAAAGTGAATGCGATCAGGAAATACTCTCTGTCCATTGCTTTCACTTAGCCACGTGTTTAGATGGAGCCATGTATTGCTCAAGCCCAGCTGATTCCCACAGAATGGCCAGTCCATGTCCAGCACCCCTTCTTTTCCCTCCCCCTCCCTCTCACACTGCTCCTCCAATCCTCCCGGCAGATCCCATCTAAGTTGGGCTGAGGGACATTTCTCTGAGGGGTTGATCCCCAGGTTTTTCCTCCTTCATCCTCAGGGCTCTGATCCTGCTGTGCTCCCTGGCACAGGGGCTCTCACACTGACAGACAAGCTGCGCGTGCACAAGTGTTTAGAAGTGTGCAAGTGTCCCCTAGTAACATGTACATCTCGGATAAACCCACAATTCCAAATGTTTGTAATAGTCTATAATTACATTATATGTACATTGTATCACATACTAATAGGGAGAGCCTTCCTACATCCTTATGAAAGAGCAGAGTAAGGATCAGAGCAGTGCTTGGGCAAATATGTGATTGCAATGCGGAATTACAGGATGTTCCACAAGATAAATATATATTTAGTGTATGTTTACACTGGGTAGTACACACTACGTACAAGTTTAATTGCACTGTGACAAGGACACTAATGTAAACCATATTCTGTTTTATGGACGTTTATAGGCTGTATAATGAGAAGCTACCACTTAGCCTCTTTTTGCTTGTATTAGTCCTCCTATCCACCATCACAGATTAATAGTGAGCACTTAAATGACTGAACTTAGCTGATGAGGATGTACTCTGTCATAGTTGTATCTGTGCTATCTAATCACAATTTCATAGTTCTGAGGACTTTCAACAAGCCAACTCAGACATATGGTATGCTGAAACATACAAAGGGATTTGGCTTAACAGAGTTTTACAGTAGGCCATAAATTTGTTATTTGTGAGAACACCAAAAATGTCCTGTTTTTGCCAACCTTCCAGTGCTGGATTTCACAAAGGCCACTTTCTAGTGTGGGCACTAACATGGGGATTAAGGTGGCACATCATCAAACTTCCAGCATACCAGCAAAGAAATAGTTAGTGTAATAAGATATTGGATTGTAATCAATGAATTCCAGCCAGACACTGTCAAATCTATGATCTTCAAATTATTTGAGGCCATTAATGGACAAGCAACTGAGGGGGTATCTATTTATAAAAAAACAACATACATTTGTGAAGGGATAAACTCCTCTATTCCCTTTGCCTTCGTACAACATAAAAGCAACAGACTGACAGACCACCCTTTTCTAAGAGAAACATGCAACTAAAGTTCAAAGTCTTTTGTTAAAGCAACTTTAGCCACTAGGACCTCTGCGAGCGTCCAAAGACAATGAAAAACACATTCCACTGGAGAGAGTGGAGAGTGTGTTGCTCTTTACAGGAAAAATATTTTAAAAAAACATACTCAGACAAAAGTGGTCTCAGAAGACATTGCTTGAACCTTTGGGAGAAGTTACATAAACATAACCTTTAGAAAAATTGTTCTCCTACCACTCAAATAGGATATTGGATTCTTAAGGGGTTATTACTTCACTTTGTTTTTCTTCATAAGGTTCTCATTCATAATGCAATTATTTAGTCTGGCTGAAAGCTTTACAAAAACAGACTCAGACGAATGATTAGTTTATCAAACATTTAGGCAGGAAAATGTTTGGAGCCATCTCTCCATATTAATAACAGCACATGTATCACAAATGCCTGGACAAATACTCGTCTTTAGTGAAATGTGCAGTAATAAATCCCATTAATAGCATTACATTTGCTATCCACAGACACATGGCAAAAACATATTATCTCTCCAAACAGTGTGTAAATCAGTAATATAGCCCTCTAAAGGTTCACTGCAGTTCTAGTGGTGATTTTTGACAAACAAACGAAAGATATTGGAAGAACCAATTCGACAAGCTTGTGTAGTAAGTTGGCAATTGAAGACTTTGAACCTGTGAGGAGTCAATAAACTTGGCTGTGCAAAGCAATGTAGCTGCAACCAATAGACTGCATCAGGATTGTGTTGAAGGCAATAGGTTATTTTACGGTCATAGGGTTAGTGCCCCTACCTTTAAATCCACAAACAACTCTATGTTAATTACGATTCTCAGGAGTGACAAGTGAAGCCATGTTTAGCTCCACTACCTGCCGTAACGGCTCTGTGGTGCGCTCAGGTAAATCAACCTTGGTATCAAATAGTAACACTTACTTTAAGAAGTAGCTTGCACCTTCATCCGTAAAACCTTCTTCCCATCCCCGAGGCAAATCTGCAATGAACGAGTGAAAGGTGTTTTGAAAGTTTTACGATTGAGGCTTATGTATGTCTTACAACGTACAGAACACGGATCTCCTCCAATAAGTCAATTGCAGTGTGTCTAAATAGTCCACTAACAAATGCGTACCTGAGCGTATCATGTGTCCGGAATTGACAGGTTCGGCTGTTCGGGGATGGAGCCAAGTAGTGGTGTGCGTTTCATCGCTGACAGAGAGAGAAAAACACCTGTTACACTGCAAAAACTAGATAGATAGACTTCAGTTGAAGGCAGACAAGCGGCTGCTTGTCTGTCTGTCTCAGCAACGCAGATATATTTAACTCACTTAACGAAAAATACCCTGCCATCTTTGCAGACACCGTAGGACCAGTGTTCAGGTAAGGTGTCCCGCCCGAGCGGCGCCGCCATGATCCCCGGTCTAAAGTCTTATTTTATTCCCTCTCCATGGATTCTCCAGGGAGCTGGAGTCCAATGATCACCGCTAGGGTTTAGAATCTATTAAAGGGGAAGGCTGTATGCTACAATTGATAGAGAGGTGCTGCCACCGGATTATTTTTTCTGCCGACATTTAGTTGCGCATAGGCTGGATGTTAATACAGTAGGCTACGACTAATATTCTGTTGGCTAATTAGTCGGTTAGTCTTAATTATTCAAATGTTTTTAGACCAATAATAGGCAATTACTAAGAGTATTAAGTTAATTGTTGGCTACTTCATTTAAAAATGGGTCTAGGCTATCACAAAATATTGGCTAACCAATAAGCTATTATCAGTAGGCTAATAACAATTAAAAAATGATACTGGCTTTATCAATTATTAAAAGTCACCATTTGACTCTTTTTTTCTTTCTGTGTCTTTCAGTGTATCGATCTTAAACTATAACGAGCGACGCGTCGAGACTTGTTAGCATTTGCACTTATAACTTAAGGAACCTTGGGATGTTCACTTGGGATGCACAAGATGTGATATATGATAGCGTAGCCAATATGGCAAACAACCTGTGTGGAATTATTCGTCAGGAAATGAGGTCACCATAATGACTTGGTTAAGTAGTAGCTAGGCCAAGTAGTAGCTAGGTGAAGTAGTGCCTCATTATAAGGGCTTGTGTCAGCTCGTCCTGAAATGGCACTGCCGTTTCCATTTGACCGTTTTGGACACAACACCAACAACATGCAATTTAAAATGCCTACTAATTAAATAAAAATGTTTAGCCTAACATTCCTAAGATTAAAAGAACAGCCCAGACCATTTGATTCTGTAGTCACCTACTCCCACCTCTCATATGCTAACGGAGTTGCTGGACAGTATAAGTATTGGCTCTCACACCTCATTGTGACTTACTGTTGCATTGGTTGTGATATGTTGATAAGTAAGGGTCAATGTGTGGTAAAGTATTGTTCTATAGATTCTTCATTTCCTGAGGGCTTCTCCTCAGCTCCTATACTTCACCTCTACAATTCCAACAGAGTAGCATCTTCGTTTGAGTAAACGGATAGAGTGGGTTGGGATGAGAAAAGCGTCTGAGCTATAGACTCCAAGCAAGGACCCAAACACTCTAGGATATCCCTATGATATATTTAAAAACTGTGAAGTCAGTTCTACTTTACTGTATTCACTTATGTGATATATTTTACTTATGTGACAAGTGTTTTGAGTAGTAAGGTGAGTTGGTTGTCTGTATGTTTGGCACTGTGATGTGGTCTGTGTGACTGACCTCCCCCTCTTTGTAGAAGAAGCAGGGTACACCGGACAGGATTGGTGGCTTTGATATCCTCTCTTCTCTAAGGTTTCTGTGGGCAACACTTCTTAGGCACCTCGACAGCAACAACTAAACCTGACACGGCAAGATGGGATCGAGGACACTGAGGGGTCACTGTAGTATCTGAAAGCATATGTAGTATCTGGAAGCAAAGTTTTACTTAGTGTGGAGGTGTGTTATTTTTTGCTTTCCGTCCTAAATGAAATAGCAGGATCAACTGAAAACAAGGATGTGTCAAAGAAAGAGATGTTAATAGTTAATTTATCCATTAGTTAAGGATGCTGGTAACAGGTATTGTACATCTTTGTGCAGCATAATGACCATATTGGAGCTATTTCAAGATGAAAGGTTGCAGTAAATATGTGCATGTGTGTAACACGGCGTCTGTGTAAAAAGAGAACAAAAGTTCAAAGACAGCATTAGCCACATACCTTCTGATTGAAGCTCAAGGACAAGGCCTGCTGCTACACAAGTACTTACTCCTTAAGAACTGTAAACAATTCTAATAACATAATTACAAAAAATTCATGTAAATTCTCAACATCACACACATCTCTATCAGCGGTTAGAGAAGACAAATAACTGACAGCTTGACTCATGGTTGACACACACCACAAGAGGGCGCTCATTCTTCTATGGTAACCTACAGTATATCTACATTACAATCTGCTAGGCCCAGTTGAGCCCCCTCAAGTATTTACATAATTTGTAAAAGTAAATATCTGCAATCCTATCTCTGGCATACTCATGCCTCACATGTAGCATGCACATGTGTATGTGTGCGTGGGGTGTCTACCTTCATCGTCAGTCATTCTGGTCTATACCATATACTGTGGCCTATACATAGTGGCATACAGTTTATATTCCTACTCTTTAAAACTGAAATGCACCGTCATGCGTAGTAAGTGTAAATCAGTTTCAATAGATATGCAAAGATTATGTTCCCCAAATACACTAGCAGTATTAATTCACCCTGGATTATGTATATGATGTGATATGATAGATTATTCAGAATGACTGTTCGCTGTGATTTGCCAATGTTTGTGACTTTCAATTCGCCTACATTTTGTGTGCAAGTAAATGACTGCCCTTGCGTACACCACAGGAGGGCAGTACAGTACAGTTTTTTTAACGTCAACTCAGGTGTACTAATTATATTATATTTAATGGGAATATCCTGCATTTACTACGGCATGTACTATTCAATAATTTGGCGTAATAGCAAAATCTGAATAAATACCTCATACATGGCAATATCTCATGACTATGACTATGTTAACCATGTTCTGCTAATACTAAACCAGCTTCAACCTGTGCCTTTCTAACGTTTGATAACCATAGTCTAGAAAATGCTTACCCATTTTATGTACATTAATTGTGCATTAGAAAAAGAAATGTGTGTTCTTAATGACTTATTCACACTGTATGCCTTGTGGAGTTGTTCACATTGATAATGCAACAAACAGACACCTGTCTGCTGCATCATAGAGCATATGACGGTAGCACACACACAGTATAGAACAGCTGCTGTTGTGTTGCATCATCAGGTAGCAAAGACAGGGTAATTGTCACCCCAGAGATGCCTGTATGCTCGGCGTGCAACAGGGGCATCCACACTGCCTATGTGTGCATGTGTGTATTGAGTGGGGTGAAAGACTTACTGCTGCAATCGTTTGCAATCCTTTCACCAAGCCACTGGAGCACCCTGGTTGCCTAGAGACAGGGTCACCTAGACCACAAAGCTAACGATACCCTAGGAAGGGTAGAGGGAATGTCAGAGAAGAGGTGGGGTGGTGGAACAGGGATGGGCAAACCACGGGTGTGATTGTGTATGAAAGAGAAAGAAATTAAGAGAGGTATTGTGTAGATGAAAGAGATCTCGTCATCTCTGAAGCCCTTCTATCCCCCTGAAACAGCCACACATTAAATTAGTGTTTTAGTTAAGTTAGGGTAAGAGCACAATTTGATTACAAGCTACTGTGGTAGACATATTGGAGAGCTAGTATGCTCGTAAAGGTTTTAGCAGATGAACAAATCCAATCTGTGGGAAGTAAATTGGCCACTGAAAGGCAGCACAAGTGTGCAACACATCAAAACAAACTGGAAAAAGAGACCGTAACCAGTGGATCTGTCACAACGGTGTCACCAGCAGGGAAGATGGAACACACCATTGCAAGTATCGTAAGAGATTGCTCAGCTTTACACCATCCCAGTGCAGTGTGTGTGTCAGGGGAAGTGATTAATTAATTTTCTTCTCTTGGGAATACATTTCATCATACTTTTGTTTTTAACCATTGTCTTACACAAACCTTGCAGTACCGTCTCCTAGGAGATTCTTACCGCTGAAAAAATCTCTCCTGAAATGAAAATAACTGACAAGTGAAGGTAGTGACAGAAATGCAAAAGTGTAAATGAAGCATAGGTAGTAAGTAACTGGGAAATGAATAAGGCGGAAATACATGAATATTGCAGTCCAATATTACATGCTGTTGAGGTAGAAATGTAATTATCTGTTGGTCAAATAGCCTTAAGTATGTGTTAGCACTCCCTGCAACACTCATTTCACTGATTATCTTGACCTTTGTGATTCAGTCCTGTGAGTATGTGGCCATGTTATAAGGGGCAGTATTGTACACCATCAAGGCACACGATCCAAGTCAAAGTCCACGACAATGTGTGAATGGACTTTAGAAGAAATCAGTGATGGGAAACAAGTGAAGACAGCTGTGCGCTGTGTCAAACGTTCAATTGAATCCATTCCATTGTATATGGAAATAAAAATAGGGTGAATAGAGGACTGGGATTGACAAAAACATGGCAGGTTAACTCGAAAGTGCGTCTGGTAAAATGTAATTCACTTGAGATTAAAACCCCACAACAGATGCTGTTGATATCTATTTATATCAGACCCCAAAAGTGTTTGTCAGATACAATACAGCTGAATCTACAGATAAATCCTAAACACACACAACGATGAAAACGTAAAAAATATTTCAAATTACAAGCTCCATAGGGCATGAATAAATTACATTGCTGGGTCAGTTTAAGGCATACAAAACATTTACACAATAATGCTGAGGTTAATAATGTTGTAAATAACAATCAGTGCAACAATGGCATAAAATATGAGCCCTGTTTTGAGGTACACAAGTTGAAATCTTAACTTGGGCAACAACAACAAAAAAACTAAACATATGTTGCATTGCAACCAATCCAAAGTTCTCAATAGAAAAAGTACTCCATTCAGAGTGTAGCAGATATTGATTTGCTGTCCAAATAAGTCCGAATCATTTCTCTGTGTGACTGACTGAGACAGTACCCAATGACATTGTCCACTTCCTGGATCCTTCTTTGGAAGCGATCCCGGTCTCGGGCCAGCTCTTCCCAATGTCCTTTACGAGAGGCCTTTCGAGCAAAGAGCCAGGTACGCAACACATGGACTTGGACAAGAGGCGAGAACTGCACCTAGAAGTTACAAATAAGGACACACTTTAGTAATGGTAAAGCTTCATTTAAGCCACTGTTACATTTTTATGTGAGATTAGCAGTCAGGTCAGACAATTTTCATTAATTTGAAAACTGGATAATATTAAATCATAAAACTAACAAATAAGGAAGTAAAAATGCCTACAATCTTTTGAGTCATTCATTTGTTTTAGCTTTGTCGGCTTGCATCACATATTTGTAATGATCTGCAACACCATCCCAATTAGTCAATGTGGGGAATACTGTTGACTCTAGTGTCACATGATGGGATTAGTCATGAGTCATGACAACCTCTGTTGTTGCCAGCCAACCCCAAACAAGCACATGAGCCATGGAAGTGCAGGGTTCTGAGGTAGTGCTGTGACATAAATAGTCTTGACTTCACTCTATAATATGTAGTTTAATACATTTTAAAAAACTACTTTTGGTAACTAAATAGCCCTTCAAAAATTATGTTCAATAAAGCAATGTTATCGTGTACAATTAATCACAGTAAATGTTGTATAAAAGTTTGTTCTAACCTTTTTCTTTGGTGGCTTGTCATTGCCCTCTATTCTTTTTGTGACTTTGGATGCGTCTGGCCGTCTCCATGGCACCATTACAGTAGCAGGGTGGCTGTGCTTCTTTAGCTGTATCTTAGGCCATGTGGGGTTGGAGGGCCTAGTTTTCTGGGGGACCTGGGCTATAATCTCCTCCTTTGAAGCCTGGATGAGTGGACTCTGTTTGGAGTTGTAAGGTCGGGTAGAGTTGTCTGTGTAGCCTCCCGGTTCAAAGGTGGGTGGTTCTGTAATTGTGGGGGAACTCTGGAAGCAGGCACTAAAATTGAGGGGGTGGTAGGGGTCGTTTTGGGGGGAAAGGGACATCCAGAGCTGCTCCTCTTCATCCCCATTCAGGGACAAAGGTCCCTTTCCATTATCTTTGTATTTTATGCCAGTTTTAGAGCAAGGAGCTGGACCTGCAGCCTTCACAGTCTTCTGTGATGTCATGGGGGATTTGTCTTCATGCGGGGTTGCCGTGACAGCACTCGCTGTAAAGCACATGGGGTTGTAAGGGTCTTCAGGGCTTGAGAAGAGCTCCCAGAGCCTCTCGCTTTCTTCCTTGTCGAGATCTGCACATGAGCCATCTGAACTGCCCCAACTGCTAGAACTGCTTTCACTATCAGAACGGCTGGACCAAAACTTCAAGACTTGAGGCTCCTGGAAGTATTCAGTAACCCTGGAGGTGGAGTTATGTTCAGGGTCACTACTATTCGCCATCTTAGCTTTGCCCATATCTGTCGTGCTTGACATGTAAGTTGAGAAAAAAGAGAGGTTACTAGATCTGGAAAGGGACTCCTGTAGGGATTCAGAATTCTCCCTGCAAAACTCTTCAGTGGCTTGGTCAACATCTTTGCGCTGGTGATTTTCTTTACGTTTGGATTCTAAAACTTTCTTAGTGCTCTTGTAGCATGCTTCATCCGTACCAGAGCTGTCAGAGCTTGTCAAAAATATGTTCCAGTCGCCAGGAAAGCCCAGTTTCCAGCTTGGGTGGTGTCCAAGGCAAAGTCCATCGTCGTTATTGGGGAAACAGTCCGCAGCTCGAGAGACAAAGTCGTCCACTAAACCACAGCACAGATCCTCAGCACGTAGACTGGACAGCAGTGCACCCGCTTGGGAACTCCCGGAGAAGGAGTCGCCGCCGTCGGCGCAGAAATTTGATAGAGGATTTGAGCCACCGACCATGACGCTATTTTCACCATCAAACAATGACGAAAAGATAAAAGACTCGGAGGGATTTGTAGTTGAGCTCATGTGCCCCGTCTCGTCTGTGATCCGTAGGTGTACTTCAAACCGGAACATCTGGAAAACTAATAAAAAGAAATGCATTTTATGTTCTCGAGCATCCAAAGTACAAACGTAATATTATAGAACCATGATCTAAAATTATGACTACAATCCAGGCCATGCTCCACATTCGAACTGTCGAGCGTGCTGACATTTTGTGACGGCTCGCCTCAAGAAGCAATTTGAAAAAAAATTACAAAATAGGATACGATGTTGCCTCGTCGTTCTCACAGCCAAACATTTGTCTCGAAAACTAGTAATGTATCAAATGATTTCAAATTACCTGATAAGAAGCTGTAGTAAATTACATGGACCAACAACCGAAGTTGTTCCCACAGTACAAAGAGTATCTGCTTAGTCCATGGCAGGAGCGCCATTCCACCTTCGCTAAACCGCTCCATTGTTGATCGGTCAGAACCTCTCGCACCAACAGTTGCCATCTCAAGGTTGCCTTGTAATTTCTCACGTATTCGGATATTCTTCGTCAAAAACAAACTGATTACTCTGCTTTATCAGTCGTCTGACATTATGTAAAGGCTTCATTGTTCTGATGCGTCTCTGTCGACCTAACAAGTCTCCAAAACGTAGATAATAGTCTTCATATTCTCAAGTTGTCATATCGTTGTCGTAGTAGAAATGAGTGAATGTCCAACGATTACAACACGACTCTAAATAAACAGCGACTCGTCGTCAAAAGCGCTCCGATTGGCCACGAGAAATGCCACTCACGATGGTGCCTCCCTTTCATGAAAGTACGCCTTGCAATACGTAGTGATTGATGACGCATGGAAACTGCCCGTAAGTTCCCCAAGACACCCGTATCTAAACCAAATGTAGCAATGACAATCCCATAATAAAATTACTTCGGATTGTTTTAAAATTTAAAACATTTGTAACTCTTTCCTCAAACTCAATAAATAGACATGCTCAGTTTAAATTCTTTTTTTATTTATCGAAAAAGTGATGATTTCTATGCCACCAGAGCAGAAGCTGTAGAGGACTCACTGTGGATCAGAAACAGAAAGGAGATAGTAAATAATTGGTTAACACCCAGGAACAGAAAGAACCCATTTCCTAATCAAATATTCTCTGGTAGTTTGTGAATTTTGCATGTGAGGACTCCAGTGACTTGTTTAGGTGAGGTAATGGGCCAGAAGAGACTATATTGCTTCCAGATTCAATACAACCCAATACTTTATTTGCGCTAGTGTGTGAAGGGGACTGGCAAAGTTGGCACAGTACAGCCACTCTGTTAATTTACCTTCAGAATTCATCTGGCACAAAAGAAATATCTCACCTCTTACAGGGGAAGAGCAAGACAATGAATTGTGCATTTAGCTACATGTACATCAAAAACAACCTTTGTCTCTGGAATTTCTGATTCGAACATGGTGAGAACAACCAACCGTGCTTGTTTACATTTGACAGAAATGACAATCTAAGCCCCAAAATGCTGCAATTATTTTAAAAAGTGCAGGGTACATACTACTTCCAGTTGGGGGCCAGTACTCTCTTGGTCTTGTAGTAACGGGCCAGCCTGTGGATCCTACTCTCAGTGAGAATAAGGCGGAACTTGGCATCCTTGTCCTGTGAATGTCATGTAACAAGTATGAGGAAACTTCCGAGGGTACTGATCATTTATCCTAATTAGTTCTGATAACATATTGTAACATACAAGCATAAAAAACACACAAGCCCTAGAGGATGGAAACAGGCACATGTCTATGTCAGCCATGGGGAACAGCCCTGTTGCATACACAAGACAGAAGTTTGTCAAGATTCACCAGGATCACATCCAAAGGTGTTCTGGGATCAGGGGCTATATTGAGTACTGACGACTACTACTAGTGAAGTAAAGCAATTACAGTTGACTACAAAGCCCATCTAATTCCTAGAACCATGCGTCTTGACCCTCACACTTCACCTTTCTGTTCCTCTCCAGATGCTTTCTGACAGCCACAGCCTTCTTGATGAGGTGATACAGGTCCTCAGGCAGGTCAGGGGCCAGGCCTTTGGTCTTGAGGATTCTCAGGATCTTGTTGCCAGTGACAAATCGCACCTGGGCCACACCATGAGAGTCCCTCAGAATAACGCCTGGACAAAAGATGGACCGAAAACATTAGTTATGCTGTTCTTTCTGGAAAAAGTGAAATCCACGGCAAATGGGCTCAAGATACATGATTTCTGGCAAGTATGGGTATGATATGACATCAGACCCTATTGCAGCCATGATATGCCAAATACCAGTAAGATACATCCTATCTTGGTTGACAGACGCATGTCTGTCCACTTTCTATTAAGATGGGAGGCCCATCAGTGAGTTCACAAAATTGAGGTAAACTTTCCCTCAATCTTGATACTCTTTGCAATATACAGCTTCATCATATCTATACCGCTGAAATGTGACTTGATGCACTTACCAATCTGGGAAGGAGTCAGACCCTTCTTGGCCAGCTTGAAGATCTGGTCTTTGACATCATCAGACGCGAGTTTCAGCCACTGCAAATCAAAACACCGAATTTCAAATTTGGCAATGTGGTAGCCTTAAACTTGTTTAATCATGATACCTGCTGCCAAATCTTGGCAAGCAATGCTGGTGAACTAACCTAGTCAAAGATTCAGGATATCATTACTTACGGTGGGGACACTGCGTCTGTATGGCAGAGCGGACTGGGACAAGCCCTTCCTGCAATGCAGATAACAAATATTTGAATAATGTCAACTGGCTTGGCATTAAAATAAACCCTCATCGATATCTGTAAATGACCCAGTGCACGTGCAAATACACATTACAGCGTCAACGGATATTGGCAAGTAGGCTAATAATTCGTGTTGGGAGACCCACTGAAGTTTCTAGATATGTTTTATATACTTAAACCCTATAAGTAGTTAAAAAGCTAATCAATTCGCTAGGTTTGCTCGTTGCTGCTCCAAGATTGACAAACTACAACGAGCTGAGTGGATGTCATGCTAGCTAGCTACACAGCTAGTGTAACATAGCGTATTCGGTGCCTGGTGGTTCGAGAAAATACAGGGCCTGTACGTAAAGTTTGGGGATGATGTAGACGTATATTTTCAGATGTCGGGAGTATATAACGTCATCACATACTGTAAGGTAGGTTTTAAAATGAATTTCTTGCTCGTAAAGACACTTTTTACAAACAATTTAGCTCTTACCCGGGAGCGTGCATGCGACCCATGATGGCGGTAGAGGAAGAAAGGCCGTACACGCGACCGGAAAGCCTTTTTTGCGAGTGCGGCGGAAGTTACGTTGCTACACGTCTAAAAGGCACAGACTTACGATTTTTTTAAATTGTCTAAGAGTCTAAGGTAGCCCTAAGGTACCGAATAAACTACGTTGCATATGTTTGTACTTCAGGAATCAAATCATTCCAGTCCTCCTCGTCCTAATGTCCTTGTCCATTGGGTCAGAAAGTGCATGAATGTGACATGTATAGACTGGTTTAGCTATATGCTATGTTAATTTCATATTATGTCGGTTTTTGCGACACTATTATAAAATAGCACACAGAGACACAAAAACATTGTTCAAAAAACATTTAATTCGCTTGAGGAAAAGTATTACAGTACACACTGATCCATTCAGGTTAAGTCACCAATTAAGAATAAATAACTGGTCAGGTTATTACGAACTCAGATTGTTTGTCTTTTTACAGTCACTAAAACAGTGGATCAAGTCACTATTCATAATGTGTGAGTGATGCATATCATTGTCCTTCTTGACATTCTCTTTAAAACCCATACAAATTCTTTATTTCTTTAGATTGGTAGTTAGCCAAGAAGCAGTAACACATCTCTGGAGTTTATTCCCTTTTTTGTTGACAGCTTGAGATCGTGAGGTTCTCAGATCAGCTTGCTGTATCCCACAGTCACTTAGCTGATTTGTAGTTATTACCAGATAGAGTTAAGACCAGTATTAAAAGGCAACTTTGTCATATGCTATGAAATGCACAGGCAAGGGTGTAGGTGATACAAATCTCTAAAAAGTGTGCTGTGAAAAGACTCAAGTAGAATAACATTAAAAACACTTGGTAGTGTGCACTAGTTCACCATTTTACAACACCTCATTCTGGTCCACTATCAGACTCATACTGGAAGAACAGCTGACATCTCTTCACATTATATCAATTTTCATTTGAGTTGGGATGTCCCAAAATTCATAAACTTTATTGCAACACTAAGTGGAGCAAAGATGGTTGTGAGCCCAAACAAGGCTCCCTATTCAGTTCTTCTGATGGGACAGTGGTTTGCCACCATGTTTTGGCACATGATTGGGAAACATAAGGTCAGGTATTTTTTTTCTTTTCATAGGTGGTTTTCAGAACACTCACTGCGACCTCGACTTCTCGGTTTAGTAGGAAACCCAGAAGCTTTCTATGTATCTAAGTAGAAAAAGTAAAATGTAAAACATTTTTAGCCCCTTTTTAAAAAATAAACTTGTCAGTCCGTATATACTCTTCTGAAAGTAAGCCATTTTGGTCCTCTAATTTCAAAATGTACAAAACATTACAGCTCTCTGTTATAGTTTAAGAACAGAAAAATAAGTGGAGACTGTTTTACACAAAAACGACCTTGATTAGTGAAACGGACAGAGAGAGAGAGAGAGAGAGAGAGAGAGAGAGAGGGAGGGAGACTGTAAGAAGTAAGGTGAGGCTAAAAGGGAGTGGAGGTTTTGAAGCTCCCCACTGGGGAAGGGGTCATCCGGCCAGATCCGTTGCCCACATATGGGTGTAAGAGCTGGGAGTGTTCAGAGACACAATAGCCATAGTTGTTCCCAAGTGGAGTCTAGAAGTAGGGGACGGCGGTCAGCTTGTACCACTTGACCGTCTCCTTGGTGAGGTCAAAGTCTTTGACTTTGAGCGTGACGCCGCCCAGGTAGCAGTTCTCTCTCAGAGACTCTGCACTGAGCACACTCAGTTGGAGCTCCCGCAGACCCAGCGACTCCTTGCTGTAGCCGCTGTACACCAGCTGCGGAGGAGAAAGTAATCATCAGCAACAGCAACTAGCGAGACACAGACACAATCAGCACACCTACTTATGTACCCACATGCGTTCTCTTACTTACCATTTCATTGAAGGTGGGATTCCTTGTCTTTCTGGAGATCTTTGTCTTGCGTTTGGAAGTCTTGTGTGGGTCTGGAAGCAGGTAGGTCTTCACATAGGGGTTCGGGTCCGTTCCATCTTCAGAGACCTAGGTGAAGATTACCCCCCCCCCAAAAAAATGGACAGAAGAACATATCAACGTAGTAAATGGAGTGGGGTTTAATACAATCGGGGGGTGATGAGGGACTGAGGACAGGGGTGGCCCTTCTTACCAGGTCTTTAATGTGCATGACCATGATGAAGAGAGTGCTGTTCCTGTAGGACACGGACAGCTTCACCTCCCCTTCCACTCTCCCTGAGGTGGGACTCAATGGTGGTGGCTCTATTGGAAAAGATACATAAAAGACTAAGATAAGTACAAGGGATAAGACAAATTAAACTAGGGACATTTTAACTGAGGGAAAATATTTATTCTGGAGATACCATAGGTCTATTAAGTCAAGATAAACATTGCTAAATAGTCCAACAAGGATATCCCTTATAGTTTGGTGGGGATTCAAACCGATGAGCGAGTGACTTGCCTAGTGCTTTGGGCATGGCCTCGAACCCTTCCGTTTTGTCATCTCTTGCAATGGGATGAAAGAATGTGTATACAAGGTCACACTGAAAGGGAAGAATGAGGTTCAGTGTGATGTCAACATTGCTGAGATTGATGGCCCGTGTGTGTGTGTGTGTGTGTGTGTTAATTATTGGTCACCTGGGTGACCTCTGTGGAGCTCCTCATTAGGTTGTGGACATAGCTGTTGAGTTCCACCTTCCTCTTGGAAGCCACATCCTTGATATGAGTCCGGCCCAGCACCATCCTATTAGGGAACCTGCAGAAGATAGGGTTGGGAAGGACTTGTAACCAAGAAAGGCTGACTTTCTTAAAAATACTTTACTCCTTTTTATTTCAAAGTTAAGAATTGTAATGACATTTAAGAATACTGTATGTGCAGTCAAAAAGTGTACATTATATTTAAGTTTTCTCAAGTCCAAAACAGCATTTGCTGATGTAATGGAGTATTTTAAGATTTCACTGTTGGGAGTTCCCACAGAGAACCACAACAGAGTACTTGTGAACTAGAAATGGTTGGGTCGTACCCTGGCAGCTTCCAAAGAGGGAAGAGGATGGACAGCTTGTTGTGGAGCTCCTGGAACTCGTCGAAAGTGCGGAAGACGAACTGGGGCTCACTCTGGCCCTCCCTCAAGATCCTCACCACATAGGTCTGAAGCAGGAGAACAGGAACGCAGCATGAGTGGAGAGGCGAGGGGTGGGGGGAACCACCCCAAACATATTTGAAGCCATAACAATCGATTAACAAGCCTCATACATTACATGGGCCTGTAATTTTTTCTTAAACCTGCCCTTCTGAAAGTTTGTTTACTTCCGGAATTTAATAAGGGTTGTTTGGTTTTCCATATTTGAACAAAGTGACATCAGTGTTATGGCTCATGAAACATAATTAACAAACAAGAATATTTGGTGATGTTTTCCACATAATAAGGACACGATGTTAGTCTAGCAAGCCCTTGTCCTACATGTACAACTGAAAGCGCAAGCCGTGGTGTGAGCACTGACGTAATGCTTGTCAGGGTTGTATCTCTTCTGAAAGGAGAAGATGCAGGCGTCACGGATCCGCCCTTCCTGCTTGAGCGTGTAGGTCTTGGGCGAGAAGGATAGTATGGGCTCGTCATTGGACGGCAGGCCAGAAAAACGCAGCTGGGCCAGGTTGTGGATGAAGAAATTGAACTTTGTGGCCATGCTGCCCAAACTGGACTCTATCAACCTGGGGAATGGAGAGAAGAAAAATGAGAGAGAGCGAGATAGATAGGGGGAGAAGATCGGGAAATAGAGATGGATGTAGAGATGGGAAATCAAGAAAACAAAGTATGTATGGTTCAGTACCTCATCAGTTTATCACAGTGCAAAACACTGGCTGTTGACCAGACTTTCAAACAATATGTTGTACTTATTCTGAAAACAAGCCCTTAACAGACCATCATATGACAACTTTGTTGTTGTAACGTGATATACTGTCGCTCTGCTTTCTTTTCTCCATAGTTGTGCTGCCCCCTGTTGGTGACTGAGGTAGTACCTTGTGAAGAAGATCGTGGCTTCAGCATCCGTGGTCTGTGGCTGAAGAGCATCATACACGTACTTGAGGTCCTGAGAGCCTGTCAGCTCTGGTAGACCAGACTGGGTCATCTGACATATACAGACAAACACATTATCAACCGATGCTGCATATAGGTTGATATTATTAACCTCACAGCACTTACTAGTTTACGATGTAGAACACATTTTCAGGAAATACAAACCTAGTTCGTAGCCCACCCCATACAACAGCTATGTGTGTACTCTGAAAGTGTCTGACAGTAAAATTGGGTCATAAACCTGAATGATTTAAGGAGCTGTACACACTGCTAGAATAAGCTCAAGGAATCCCTCGGCATACAGAGAGGCCATTTACTATCATGGCTCCACAAAAGGACATTTCCAGGGCAACACCAAAGCATCTGCTATCCTGGTTATTTAAATGTAACTTACTAAGGGGCTTTACTGGGCCACAATCATCAGGCAGAACATGAGAACACTGTACAGCTGGATGCCAGACAGAAGTCTTTATTCAATATATATATATATTTTTTACCTCTTCCATTATGGCAGTACAAAATGTTGTGCTATAATACCACCACACAGAGTGTCACAGAGTGATAGGTAGGATGTAAGATAGAGAAAGAGTCATAAAAGAAAATGGAGGGAAAATGAGAGAAGATGGAAGGCATTGACTAGGGTCTCACCAGAGAGAGGAGGTTGAGGAAGAGGCCCGAGTGTTTCCTGATAAGATTGTAGGCCTGGGAGCACAAGTCTATGAACAGCTGGAAGCGGCTGGTAGGCCTCTCCCCCCCGTTAATGACGTAGGCCATGTCTGAGGTCAGCACGAAAGGAGCGCGGTCCCTGAGAGCAAGAGAACAACGGCAAGGGAAAGACAGAGAAAGAAAAAGACACCTTGTGTCTAATGTTACAGTTGAAGACTTGCGGGCACAACGCGCACACACGCGGAAACAACATCCATACGCGGTACACGGAAAACGCACCTCTTGAAACTGCCAAACATCTGGGCATGTCCGAGGAACTTGCCAAAGTCGATGTGGAACATGTGGCCGGTGGATCGCAGCATGATGTTGTCGTTGTGGCGGTCACAGATGCCCAGCACATAGGTGGCCACGCAGCAGCCTGCGCAAGAGTAGATGAAGTTCTCGGACGCCTGGTGGGACCAGAGATAAAGGGGCAGGTTCGTTGTTCAGTACGATGCTCAGTCTTGCAGAAGCTGTGCTCACTGTTGACTGGGTCCCTAAAGGCTTCATGGTTGCACCTTTTCGTACTCGTCCTCGGCAGGGTTGTACTTGCGGAGCCACTCGGCCAGAGGCTTGTCTTTGAAGGAGCCCGTCACGCCGTACTCCACCTGAATCTTTCTGAGCGTGTCTGAAGACGGCACCAGCTCCACCATACCTGAAACACACGCACAAATAAAGGAATACTTGAAGAACATGAGTCCTGTATTTTGGTGTGTGTGTCCTACTGAAAGTCGCTCTAGATAAGAGTGTCTGCTAAATTACTAAATGTGTGTGTGTGTGTGTCAGCGTATGGGTTACCTTTGTCTTTGCCAGTGGAGATGCATTTGAAGTTGACAATGCGGAGGTCCAGTCCTTCCTGTAGCCATATACGGTCCATGATCTTTATCATCTGCAGGGCCAGCATGTCTTGTCTCAGGTCTTCTCCCACCTGATAAGACACATACAAATGATTTGTAATTTATAAACATCCCCATTTGTCAACCGCCATGCTTAATTTGTGCCACTTGGTGGCGCAGTATAAATTTGGAGACCCAAAGCAAACCATAAACAGATGTAGGCTATGCAACCCCAATGATCATATCAATTGAGACATAAGACATGATGAAAGACAGCTCCTTTAACACAAGACTGCCACAAAAACAAATCAAATCACAAATAACCAATGTTATAACTAGTAAACTTGTTCTATCCACACAGATAGTCTGTCTGGGGTGTCTTTCCCAGACTGCCTCCCACCTTGAACATGACGTTGATCTCCTCTCCCAAGGGGTCAGCGTTCACCAGTGCCAACCTCAGGGGCACAGCGTTGGAGTTGAAGAAGGAGCAGGACTGTTTACACGCGCATGCACACATACACACACACACATACACACACACACGTACACACGTAGAGGGGGTGAGAGAAAGCGTGTGGTTAGTTACACAAGTCTTAGCCCTGGAGTACTGGCCTGCTTTTGAGAAACAAAAGGCGGGATTCTAGTGATTGGGCCAAAAGAGCCTGATCTTGAGAGATCGGGGTCATCTCCACACACACACAGCTGGAGGAAACATTGCGGAACTGTGCTGATGGAGCAGAATGCTCCCACAGAAACAGACAGGAGCTGCAAGCCAGGACAGGGAGGAACATTTCCACATTCCTCCACATTCTTCCAAGGTAAGCCTGTCCAACTGTAAATGCAGCGGTCCTCAAGGTGGAGGGGGTTTGTACTTGACTAGACTTGGTAAGTCACTACAACACCTGAAGTTGTTTTATGGAGTTTAATGGTACAATCTCTTCATACAACTTCAAATGGGGCAGAATATTTTCTTTTTTTGTTGTTGTGTTTTCTAAGTTCTACAAATTCAGCTTTGTCAGCCATTGGCCGTATTAGCCTCCAGTCTAAAACCACAGTTGTGTGCAACAGTGATTTGGCTTTAGTGTTCGGGCCGAGGATGAATTGTGGTCGGTTATGGTTGACTCAAGTGTGTGGGTTGTTGATGGAGGCCCACCTTCATGTTGAGCTCTTTGGCCACCAGGCTGGGGCTGAGGGGCAGTCTGCAACTGTTCCTCTGGAAAAACGACTGGACCCTCTCCAGACCCTCCTGAAGCACCACCTGAACACACATTTTGATAGGTGCTTCAGTAGGTGCCCACGTATGGCAAACACAGTAAATACACATATATTCCTGCACCCTCTCCTCTCCACACCCCTACGCACCTGTCGCGCTGACCCCCCAGCCTGCCGGACCTTCTCGGCCAGCGCCCCTAACAAGGTGACCAGGCTGGTCTGCTTGTTCAGCTCCTCCCTGAGCCCCGCCCCGCACAGGTTCAGCAGCGCCCCGAGCACCTGGTCGTAGCGCCTGCCGAAGGCAGGGTCCTGCACTGCGTCCCTCAGCAGCCTGGAGGAGAACCAGGAGAGAATTCACAAGACCAGTTCAAGCTGTGCCGTACACCCGCTTGTGAGATACAGGGAGAACAGAGGCGTACCAGTAGAGATAGTGGGCAATGTTGATGTTGCCTTGGGCCCGGGACAGCAGGAACATCACCAGGGCGTTGTTCAGGTGACACTCAAACTTTAATGCCTGCAGACCAATAACAAGAGGTAAAACAGGGTGCTTATAGGTGACTCAAGTTTGGGGCACTGCAGGTGAGAGTGTTAAGTGTGTTTCAAGGTAAGTTATTGATGTTTCAGTCGTGATACAACCTTGGATGTGTACGTGTGTGGATTGTTTACCTGCACTAACTGAGGGAGGTAGTCAGCTAGTTCATCATCACTGCTGGACTCAATCCAACTGACTGCTACTTTCCGCACCTCAGTGTCGGCAAACCTACAGGTGAAGGAGGAAAGGGTACAGTCTTATGTACAGTGTGTGTGTGTGTGTGTGCAGGGCTCGAAATGAATGGTGTCCCATCGTCGATGAAGAAGATATCTAGAACAATTCAACACAGACCAGATGTCTGGGACAGTTCAACACAGACCAGATGTCTGGGACAGTTCAACACAGACCAGATGTCTGGGACAGTTCAACACAGACTAGATGTCTGGGACAGTTCAACACAGACTAGATGTCTGGGACAGTTCAACACAGACTAGATGTCTGGGACAGTTCAACACAGACTAGATGTCTGGGACAGTTCAACACAGACTAGATGTCTGGGACAGTTCAACACAGACTGGATGTCTGGGACAGTTCAACAGACTTTGGGTCGACTGCGGGACGATAGACCATAACAATATAAAATGCAGTGGTTTAAAACACAAGGCAAGTGAAACATATTATCAAATTTAGCTCTATCTTTAAATTCCATAAACTATGAACAAGGCATTCAGATTACAAGTGCTGCTATGTGTTATGCTCTGCTCCAAACCTTAAAAAAAAAAACTTTTTAGAAACCTTTTTTTCAACCTTTCGGAAAATATCTTTCAAACCTTTAGAAACTTTTTTTCGCCAAACCTTAAGAAACGTTTTTTCCACACACATTGAAAGTAGAGGAGATAGGAGGAGAGGGGAGAGGAGAATAGAGAAGCCTAAAACAAAGTATAGTAAAGCAGAGCACAATAGAGTTGAGTAGTCCTCATCATGCACTCATCAATGATTAGAAACCTTTTCTTCTAAACATTTTTAAAACCTTTAGAAACTTTTTTACTACAGCCACAACAAGAATTGGGTTAGCCCCACCATGAAACAAGCAATAAATGAGTGTATTATATTGTGTCTGTATTCACATTGAAATACAGACATTGATGTGAGCCCCATGACTGTATGGATGACCTAAATAGTGTCGCAAATAACCTCGACCCATGTCAGAATGTCAAAATCCAAAAACACAAGAATTTACATTTTGGGACAGGTCAAGTTCAGTTTGGGATGGTTCATTTTACACTTTAGTATGGTACTGGGACAGTGAGAAAAACCTGACATAAGGCTGTGGTCTTCCCTATATATGATCAAAACTAAGTATTGATTCACTTTTTAGAGAGTTCAATAGGTTTATGCTTGGTAAACTATGTCAAGTATAAATGGTACATTATATTGGGTACAGCCCAGAACACGTGACAACTTAACCAATCTCTCACTGCCACTGCTAACTCTGTTCTCTCTTATACACCGCTGTGCTCTCTCCCCACACCCCAACAGCCTAGGACATCTACATCACCTAGCTTCAGAACATAGTTCTATTTAAGCGCCAGATACTGACTTATGACATAGTTACGTGAGCCTGTGCACACGCTCCCTGTGTGTGTGTGTGTGTGTGTGTGTGTGTTTGAACATACTTGGAGTCAAGCAGCTCCAGGGCAGAGACTGGGGTCAGGGGAGGCCAGTGGTGCAGGAGAGCGTGGATCTCTGTCATGCTGCCCCAGTCCCAGCTGGGGGCGCTAGCCAGCACCTTGGGCAGACTGGATATGTACTTCCCACAGTGGAGCCGCTGGTCCCACAGGAGCTGGCGGTCCGCTCGTGTCAACCTAGGAGGAGGAGGAGAGGGAGGTGGAAGAAGGGGGAGGGGGAGCAGGAAAAGGAGGAAGTGGAGAGAGGAGATAGAGAGAGGTCTCATATGATAAGGTTGTTGGAATGCAACATTCAAAACAGCCCAAATACAGAAATGTACTTTTAGCTCAGCTTGATGGAGTATGTTGCTTGGGAAACTATGATTGTGGATTTATCTCCCAAAAAACTATACTAGTAACTATGCACTTACCCTGACCCGAACCAGAGGTTACTCAACAAGACTAAAACTTAAGGTTTATTGATTGTTTGATAGTCTGTAAAGCACCTAGGTCCTTTAAATACAGGAGTAGTTGTTGACATTAAACAGAAAGTTGGATGTACTAATGTTTATTGTGACTCCTGGTGGTATGGTGAAGCTGATTATCTTCAACTGAACTCCACCTGTGCCTTGATAAGTAAACATCATTGGTAGAATGTTGACCTAACTACGTCATGTTACTTTCTGTCCTGAGGCAGAGCATTGAGCAGGTTTTAGGATTAAATGTTTAACTTTCACATGGTTAATAAGGTTGCACTGCAGTTAAGATACTCTTAATATTCTTTCCTTGACTTGAACCGCCAAAATACCAGTCCTGATTAAGATATACACTTCTGATACTTCTGATATCCCATCCACTACCAGGTGCCATGATAACGAGATAATCAGTGTTATTCACTTCACCTGTCAGTGGTCATAATGTTATGGTTAATCAGTGTATGTGCGTGTGCTTGCGTGTCGTACCCAAAGGTCGAGGCTCGGCTGCAGAGCTTCTCAATTTTGCGACGCAGGTCAGGGTCCAACTCCTCCAGGGTATCCAGGTCTGGACAGGGGGTCTCTGGGGGGCCCACGTACAGCACATCCACCACCGGGCTAGGAAAGTCCACCTGAGGAGGAGTGGGAAGTGGGGAAGAACCAGTAACGCTGAGAAGTAGAAACATGTTGAGGTGGGGGGGATATTTTACAGTTACCTCTCCTACTGTAACACTGGAAATTCCCCCGGAAATCAATAAAGTGCTACTCCACTCTAATCTCAATTCTAGAAAGCTCGGGCTTAGTTGTACACAGCGTCTACCTGCAGTATGATCCTCTCAGCCAGGTTCTTCCTCCTGCCTGTGCTGGCTGCAGAAGAGCTCTCCGGAGACGTCCACAGACACAGAAGCTTAGTTCCCCTCGCCAGCACACTGGAATACATGGAACACATACAAACAAAGAATGTTGAAGAACATTTTGCAGACATAGCTTACATCACTTACAGGCACTAATGTGGCTTTTACAATCCACAGGCATTCACACACAGGCCGACACTCACTCGACTCACACACACAGGCAAACCACCAACATTTATTAAGGCAGCAGTTACGCAATTAACAGACAACTAACAGACATAAACAACACAAACACACAGTGAAATGTGGTATCCATTACCGTCTGAAATCAAACAGAGGCATGGAGACTCTGGCCAGCAGCTCTGGACCCTTGCGCTGCTTGTTGGAGTCGGGGGAGCTGTTGGCATTCTGGTTGAGGACCCCAAACAGGGAGAGACTCAGCATAGACTCCAAGGGTAGCAAGGCCACCGCAATGGGGAAGTTGATCCTACAGGAGAAGGGGGAAGAGGGAGTGTGTGGCAGGGTGAGAGGATGGCGTGAGAGAAACAGGAAAGGACAAAAGGTATTGCCTGAAATCGAGGTATAGTGTGATAAAGGAGCACAGTTGTGGTTCTCTTACAGTTCATCCCATTTGATGTGGTAGAAGAAACTTTTGTAGGTGCCCACTTTCTTGGATTGGACTGGTTTGAACAGGTTCCTGCCGTTGTGTGTGAGGGCACACATCAGGTAGTACTTCTCATAGCTGCAAGAGAAAAGACAGATCTATTTACAATGGAGCCCACAAAACTGAATTCCACAGCAGGTGATGTTCAAATGCAATATGAGAGAAAGGATGTGGAAATGATGACAATGTCATTAGAAAAGATTTCACATTGATCAATACCAGCTGTTTGTATGGCACGCAGACGGAAATAAGTGCCGACTGTGACACACTGTCAACATAAATTCCAGTCAGTGTGATTGACTGAAACCCCAAACAGAGGACAGCACTGAAACCATGAGTCGGTGGACGATTACAGCCTTGCAGTATTTTTGGAAGCCAGTCTTGTTGTTGATTGAGGAACTGTTTTGGGAATTGCAAGAGACAAAATATTTTTTCGGAAACTCTTTTTGGTACGGAAAACGTTCCGGTTGGCAAAAATAGCTCTTGGCTGAAGCCCCCGCTTGGAAGGATCATAGGAAATAGTCTGTCAGTTAAACCAGTTCCTTGCTGGGTTCTTTAAGGGTCTACTTGGTCAACCATAAAATAACCATGAGTTCTGTCATGCACCTCGGATGGGGACAAGAATGCGTCTTTCCCCGGTCTCCCTTATGGGGCGAACGGTGTTCTGTGAATGGAAACATTGGCAAGCTTATACTGCAGACACAGGAGATGATGTCTGGGGGTGGAAGTTGATACGGTGACGGATGTGAGGAACAACACTGGAGACGCTCAAAAAGTTCTAAACAGAGGTGGAGAATCATTGCTGTGAGGAGTTGATGTTTACTTTCACCTCACTCTAAATAAAGACTCTATCCTCTAAAACAACCAACCTAAGTGTACTACACCATACTAGAATCAATAGCAATAAAGGATCAGAGTTCAAGGATGATACAGGAACAATTCAGAACCTACCACAAAAAAAAGAGGTCACTTTAAAAGTAAAAAGTTGTGGTGTAAACAAAAAGCTAAATGGGTGAAATCTGGCAGAGTAACCTGACAGATAGGGTAGACTGATACTCCAGTCTTCCGGAAAATTTCAGAACGGAGCTTTGTAAACTGCATAGAATGACAGCTCATTTGGAGCACAAAAACTATATTGAAATGTCGAGAGCAGTGGGAGTAATGGGTAAAGTGGCCTACTCTAACAAATACAATTGAAAGATTAATTAGGAGAATTGTTGTTTAGCTAACAATACTACTATGCCAGAGCAGTGTGTGTGTGTGTGTGTGTGGGGGGGGGGGCACTAGATGCTCACCTGCTAACCCAGTTGGTGGGTATGCCATGCATGGCGAACAGCGTGAACTGCAGGTGGTCCGTGGTTCCCGACGCCTCCTTACTGCTCCGCTCTTCTGCTTGGTCCTTTCCCTCAGTGTTCTGGGTGGAGGAGGAGCTCATGGAGGAGGAGGGAGGGCAGAAGGAGCGCAGGTAGAGACTGGAGACGTCGTAGACGGCCTCGGTCAGCATGGCCATGCTCTCTTCTATGGGACTGACGTGACCTGTGGGGGGGGGGGGGGGGGGTTGGGGTTAAAGTAAACCAATACAAACAAGTGGTCTGTATGTTTGAGTGTGCAATCGCATGTGTCATATTTAAAAAGTTATTTTAGCAACTACCATTTGCGGAGCCGCTTGTGGAGCCAGTCTGCAAAAAGACATAAACAATTATTCCGTGAATCAGATCACTTCCGTTGGCAACTTTGTCGACGGAAATGTTTATGTTGTTTCAAATGGAGTGAGGCGCAAAGAGAGACAGAGAAAAAGAGCCATGTTATCCACCTCAGGAGAGCGAGTCCTGGGGAGGTTGACCGAGCGCTTGACTCTCTTCGTGGCCTCGGTGATGGCCTGAGTCTCCACCTCGTCCAGGGCACAGCACAGGTTCTTTACCGTCTGCACCACCCTCTCCACTGTCTTATACTGAGTACTCTGAGGGGCACAGGGAGGCAGTGTTCAGCCTGGGTTTGAGTGTGTGTCCGTAAAAAGCACATGACCCTCTTCGCCTTTTTATCACACTCCAGATTGTGTTAGAAGTTGGGACAATTGGCAGGCATTATGCACACGTGTCATTATTAGAGAGCGTGTCTTCCAAGACTCTCAAGGTTTGCTACTGTGTGTGAACCGAAAGTTAACCACTGGCACACATCTTAGATGGTCCGGGATAATGCATCAAAGAGGACCGAGCTCCAAAACCTACCTCGTTCTGCAGACAGATGTTAACTTGATTGTGATAGCCTTCCAGATAGTCAGACAGACCTTGTCTGGAAAAGAGAGAGGAATTAAAAACGTCGAGTTAAATCCAACCAATGAAGGTCGTCCCGACGACCATATTGGGGGTTCCAAAAACTGGGGTGCGAGGATCAGGTTGTTCCTACCTGGTGACGTTCTCCTTAAAGGGCCTCTCCACCTGGCCCAGGTACTTCTCCAGGTCCACAGCCGAGCAGTCGTCTTCCGCCTGGGAGTACAGAACACCAATGTGGTACTCTATGAGTATGGTATAGTATGATTGGGGTGAGGTATGTGTGGTCTATACTGCGGAATGGTAAATGCTCTAACTAGGCTATGTCCGTATCCCAGTGGCATATAACTAACATTTCACGATATTGTGTGCAGCAGCAGTAGTGCTTCCATTCAAAATGCCCCAGAATGCTTAGGTTTATTCCAGTAGACAGCTACCGGAACGACATCAATTACCTTTTACATCACTGTAGCCATGTAGGGTCTACTGTAATTCAAGCATTAGATTTACCCCATGAAATATGAATACTAATTGACCCAGGTGTGTAGGACAAAATGGACAACTTCTGATCCAACAAATCCATATCACTGCTACTCAAAAAAAGATCATGCCGTTTTGTCTGAATGGCTGTACAGCATGTATTTAAACAAAATGAAAGCTGTGTGTGTGTGTGATGGGGGATGTTACCGTGCGTGCCAGGTCCCTTCTCATGGTGCTCCGGGAGAGCAGCTGCAGTTTGATCTCAGTCTCCCACTTTCTGCAGTTCTGGACGTGCTCGTGACTGCCCAGGCTGTGCTTACTGTAGGGCACAACAGGGGCTCCACAGTCATAACAGGACAACTGGCGTACCAGGGGCTTGTCAACGGTGTCAAAAATCTGTGACTGTATTCTACTGAATAGATGTGGGTCTTGGTGATGGTGGCGCTAAGCAGCATGTGTGTGTGTGTTTGTGTGTCTTGAACTTACTTTTGCATCGCCTCCTCCTGGCCACAGACCTTGAGAACGTAGGTGCCCATGTCCACCTGGCTGAGGTCATCGTGGACCCAACACAGGGCTTGCATGATGAGCAGCTCCACTGGAGAGCTCACTAGGGTTAGGGTGGAGGGAAGGGTGGGCGGGGTTGTACGGGGATGGAAACATGTGTTAAATCAAGCCCACAGGCACACATACTGTACACACATAATTGCCCTTCCATACAGATTTGTGTGTCTTTTTCACAATTAATTTTTATTGTTATGCATCCACCAGGAATCCCTTTTCATAGTTCTCTCAGAACGCCTTTTCATTGTCATTGGACTTGTTAAATATATTTTATCATCTGTCATGTTCCAATTACAGATCTGGGCTGCACACAAATGCATAGGGAATGTCGAGGATGACTAAATCTCTGTTAAATTCCTATACTGCAATAGAGACAAGAACACAACCACATGCCGAGATGTCAATTCGGCCTGAATTAGATTTACTGGATGTTTTTAATTGGGCTAAAAAGAGGGAATAAATTGGTCAATTAAAACTTATCAGGCCAGACACAGAAAAAACTGTTAAACTTGCCACAGAGCAACTAAACAAGTCATCTAATAGTGATTTAATGTGGAAGAACTGAAATGTAGCTTTTTATTCTTTGCGTCATGAGATGAGGACATTGGAAACTTTTTACTTTGGTCAAGACCCCTTATATTACAACATTTATTTTGTAGATCATTACCATAATCACATTAAAATGTTTCACAAGATTTTATGGGGAATCTTGACCAAGGGTAGTACAATATTGTTTAGAGGATAGGGGAAATGTTTAGATATTTATGTACATGTGAAACATTTCCTGTTAAGGCAATATTTGGCAATGACTGAAACCCGACACAAAACAGACTGTTTTGCAGGGGTCCTTGGCAGGGGCCCAACACACACACACACACTTTTTCTAAAAGAGACCACCCCAAAATCCAGTAATAACAATCTCACAACTCACAGTGGAATGGAAAGTGGAATGTAGGCAAGTGTGTTTTTAAACCTGGTTTTGCTCCTTGCCCATTAGGTGCTGTATACAACATGAGTGTGACCTTTTTAAGGATGCGAGCCCCCCCCCCCCCAATAACAAAAACACATTTAAATACTCTGTCACTGCAAATTCACACAAGGAACTGGAATTGTTTTTAGGGTCCCGTCACACACACTGACACAGACACAGACAGACACACAAACACAGGAAGGAATTCAGGACTCGAAGTCTAAAAGCATCATGTCTACGAGTCGAATATTGGACTACATCTAGAAAAACACTGAGGCTAGGCAACATAGTACTGGAATACAGGTCAATGAGTGACACCGATACAAGGCTCACGTCCAACCAGCTGCCAGAAAGGTGCATGGTCCGGGGCGACCCTGCCAGGGTAAAGCAGAGCCCTCAGGTGTTATTGTTGAAATAGGAACAACAAAGGAGGAACGGGAAGGATTTATTTGAACAATTTCAATGCTTGTAAACCATTTCTGCTTTACTGCTTCATGTCTATGAAGGGATCATCAGGACAGAGAGAGAAGGTGTAAACAAGAGACTTAGCAACAAACAAAAAAATCAAGCAGGCAAAAGACACACAAAAGGGAAGACAAATTAAGAACATATTCAAAGCAGATTTTTGTTTCATTTGATAGCAGATTCCCAACTTAGTAGGTCCCTGCCCGGGCCCTCCATCATTACCACAGCTACTTCCTGATGCATGCTGCCAATAACCAGGATCTCCCCTCACTCCACACCAAGGTATGCTAGGAATCAGCTACCTCAAATTTGTGGCCCATTGTGACGGGAAAAACTAGCAAAGAAAGAAAAATAAAGAAAGGGAGGGAGAAAAGGGAGAGCAGGATCTCTCACCTCTCGCTCTCCCTCTCTCACCTCTCTCTTTCTCTCTCATCTCTCGCTCTCCCTCTCTCTCCTTCTCTCTCACCTCTCACTCTCTTTCCCTCTCTCTTCCCCGGTCTTAAATGAAGTTCTTAAATGAATGAAGCGGCTTTCTGAGCTGGCTGTTAAGCAAGTCTGAGAGTAGATTAGTGTTGGCAGCCTGGAAGTGCATTCCCGTGTCATTTTTTTCCATAAGTCACTGAGAGGAAGCAGAAACGCCGGTGGATGTGGACCTGAGCGAGGCAGGGTGACATATTACAGGAGAGAGGGAAACGGAAATTGAATGAACAACACAAAAAGAGATCATCAGAGAGAGAGACCGTAAACTTCAATCTGGCCACTCTCTCTCGTTCCATTTTTTAAGGGGAACTGAGGTTCATTGTTCCTGTGTGTAGATATATGACCTTGGCTTCTCCATTGTGGCCAATCTAGAGATCTAAACACAACAATCTAGGCCAGCAGAGCTGGGTAGAGACAAGGAAGTGAACCTAGACACTGCAGGTCACACAAGCAAAGTAGAGTGGAGAGTGACATTATTAATAAAAAGATGTGCGTATCTCTCAGTAAAAATGTACCTTGGCTTGACAAGAAAGTACTATCTAAACCACTTTTTAATACTGTACGTATATTTATTTCATGTTTGTAATGCAAGCAATACAATGACTATAAAAAGCATAACTTTGCTATCATGACCACAGTCCCACAGCTAGAGCCCTCTGCAGGATTTTTAGGACCTGAAATGACGGCCAGGGAAAAGCCAACTGAAGTTAGTCACAGTTTGGAAAATTGCACACAAAGGTTTGGTTGAGATAAGCTACAAGAACAGAGAGTTAAGTTCAGAAGCCAGTAAAAAACTTGGTCACAAGGGGAGATGGGTGGACCAGAGGCCAATAAAAAACACGGTCACAAACAGGAGGGTAGAGCCAGGGTCAGACAGACTGGCATTGGAGGGGCAACCCATGGAGGCGGGGCTTTTTGCCAGGGGTCAGCCAATAACAGTGTCCCCAGGGAGATGTCTGTGCAGAATTGGCCAATGGGGGACAAAAAACAGAAGACTTCTTTGCCCAAAACAACACACCCAGGGTTGGGGCACAACCTTCTTTCGTGAAGAGAGGGAACGAGGCATTCTTCCCACACCAAAAAAAAAAAAAAAAAAGGAAGAGGAGGGCAGGCAATTCAGATATTTTCCCCTGTTGTCTCTTATCTGCAATCTCAACCAGTCTCAGAGGGGAAACGCCTGACATTTTTTCCAACTTTCTACAGAGAAAGTGTAGATGCCAGAGACACATTCATTTTGGTTATGAGCCAGATATGTTGGGGGTGCCTGTAAAAATACACTTATAGTCTTTAAGAGATGCTGAATAATGAAGGAGGGTTAGTAAGAACTGAGCACGACGTTCACACGCGCACGCACAACATCCACCCGCACACACACACACTCCCACCCGGTCCTTACCGTCGCAGGTGAAGGTGACAGGCTCCTGGGAGTCAGAGATCTCGATGCAGACCTTGACGCTGCAGCCGTTGTCTCCGCCCCCATCTCTCTGGGGGATGACGGCACTCAGCACATACCCTGGGTTTGTCACAGGGTCGTCATGAGGGAACCTGGCCCTAAGTCTGGGAAGCAGCAACAGTACTGTCAGTTTGGAATCGATCCATCTCAGCCAACAGGTGGAATTCCTTTTACATACAAGTGTAGAACTTGGAAGATGGGACAGGTTTAAGCAAATGAGGGACTCTTTGTCCAATTAAAGAGTGTTTTGCTTAGGCCTGTCAAGTCCCCTCAGATCTTAGTCACATGGGGTTAAGGTTTTGTCAGTTTGCTTACGTCGTCATGTTTTCCCTCTTTGTCATTTCCATGACTAGAATATCTGGTAATACGAGATAATTACAGTAATTACTATCGGAAATGATTACATCATAGGCAGTAGTAAACGAATCCTATAATATAATCCTATAATTATCCAGGCATGTCCTTATGTGTTCCAATGTTCCACTATCATCCAAACATTTTGTTTTCTTTTGGAATACAATCATTTCAGCCAATGCCTCTATGACTAAATAATACATATATTCAGAGTCAAATTAAATGACAGATGGTAAGTCCTCTCTCTTCCTTGCTTTATAAGAGTTATTAGTAGGCATGCTCTGTGAGGTTAAATTCTTTAGCATGTCAGATGTGACAGATAGGGTGGATCTGAGGCTCTGTTGAGGTTCATCATGAAATCCTGCCAGGGATAGATTCCCCTAACAGCTTTATCATTGCTCCACCCAAAGGGACAAAGCACAGACAGGGAACAACTCAACAGGCCATTTCAACATGTATGACTGTGCACAAACAACCATAGTAGTACCAGTATTTGTGGACATGGTCATATGGGATTAGTTACAGACGCACTCATGATACTGTTGTATCACACATATGTACACACACTCTTACATTGCTATGTCTTCACAGAAGGCTACAACTTCAAGGTTTTGGGCTTCCTTTTCTTCCAGGGCGGTGCACTTTGTGAGTACTTTGTCACTTCCCTTATTGTGCTGGAAGATAATAGAGAAATGGTGAGGAGGCATGAACAGATCAGAGCAACAGGTCACACAAAACATTCTCAAAGAGGAAATTCAGAAGTTGTCCAGAACATCCTTGATATTAAGTCAACATTTTACATGCTGAATGAGATGATTTTTTTTTTTTTTTTCTGCTTGTAGTTTGAATGGTGAAGTGTTATGTTCTCAAAATGCATGTAAAAATTAGCTTTTTTTAAAAAATATTGGGAACTTGGAGCCATAAATCCTGCTAAGTGAATAAACATGTCAGTAAGGGCAAAGACTAAGGGGCGACTCGCACACAGGCACACTAGGACAGGCCCCCGGGAACTGTGGATTCCTGGAGGCAGTGCGCAAACTGACAGGAACACCTCACATTCTACTAGGGTCTGACTTCTGGGTCTAAGAACGTGTTTCCTGTCCAATAGGAAATGACAAGTAAAAGTCCACTTCCTGATTCACACCGGGTCTGCAAAACTGCCCATTCATCCATTGGAACACAGCAACATCACTCAAAAGATAGATTATGATTAGAATCTCTGGGAAATGGAGGGAAAAATGTCTGGTATGTTCTTATAAAAGGTCCGTCTACAAGTCCACAAAAGAAGATTGTTATCGTCCATGTGATATCAGAAAAGCATCAGCTCTTAGTGTCACAGTTCACAGATTTTCAGTCATTCAAATGTACACCAAGTCATTGAACCTTGACCTGGCACCTTGTGACTTCTGAGATATGTTTGTATGAAAAATCATATATTTCTGGTCATTTTAATGTGTCGTCTGAATTTGGAGCTGTCAACTATTAATCATGGAGATTTATTTATGGGGGATAAACAGGTTTTGGACTTAAAACATTAACAGATCCAAATATACCAATCAGCCTGCAGAACAGGCTTGGCCAGAAGAAAGATCAGTCTCTCCGATAGGCCACCTGCATAACGCAACACAATGTCTTGGCAGGGTGAGACATCGAGCGTATTAGCTGCGTTTGTGTTCAATTCATGAGGTTTGCTTTTGAAGAAACAATGAGGCACTAATCCAAAGAGAGAAAGATTGCTGACACACACGGTCCTAAAAGCAGTTTCACACACGCACAGTCACAGATTCAGCACACACACACACACAGTCCACAAGTCCAGACACCGGGCTGTACAGTTGGACAGTCCAGCCTTTGTTTCGTGTCCTGGGTCCTGACTGGTCTTTATTGGGCTAGAGTGTCACTGGTCCCTGAAGGGACGGGGCTGGCCCATGTGACCGGCTCACACACCAACTAAATCATTCATCCTCTCTAGTACCATTTTATCAGCCTACTGTTCCAACTCTGATCTCTTCTTCAAAAGAGTCTCTGTCCATTACTGAGTTGGTCGCTAATGTCTCCCTACACTGCACTGAAGTCAAAACCTGAAATGGTTGGCAACTTGCTGATTAAAACTGTTATTTGAAGTTTCTCAATGATGTTGTGCATTACCTTACTTATGAGTGTGTGCCCTTTTGACTAGATTTTGGCAATAATGCAATATTAAGATTAAAGTTTGTTCTGATACCAGCTTGGACTAATGAATGTGAAAAATGGAACCCCCATGCAAGTCCCACTTCCTATTTACAAACAAGAAGTTATTATTTCTCTACAGATTATTACTTCCACCAGGAACTTTGAACATGTAGGTTTGTGTAACTTTCTAGGTCTGGGAGGCCTCTAGATAAGAAATACCTAGGATTTCAAACAGTCAAGTCACATGTTCCCTACGGGACAATGCAAGTTAGGGCCACCCCTCTTTCCGTCTTTCCACAATACCCTTTCAGTTTGTTGTGACTAAACGTGGCAAGCGGAGACAAACACAGCTGTTTTAACAGGTGAGTCACTGAGTTTGCACAAGCCCTGTGTCGCCTATGTGCCCGCTTCTGCCACTTTGCAGCTTCCCTCTCATAAAAAGCATGGTGGAACACGTGGTTATAATTACGCCTTATAATTATCAGATGATTGCACTTAATGACGGTGGTTTTCTGAAGTCTGCAGAGGTGTGGAACGCTTGTTGAATTGTTGAGTGGAAAGTGCTAAAGCTGGTTGCCTCCAGCACAAAGATCTCAGCTCTTTGTGTGTGTGTTTAATATACAGGGTGTGTGTGTGTGTGTGTAGGCTATATATAATATTGAAGCCTATATATAATAATAGAAACCGTATACACACATACACCTTTCACATGGGCCTACATATGCTCATTTTAATAGACTAATTCACTGCCCAAAGACTGTGCAAAAATGTAGGCCATCTACAAGAGGCATGCAAAATGCCTGGCTGCACACAAAGACACATAACAAGTGTGCACAACAGTGACAATGTAAGCATGGTGACAGGGCATAAATATGTGACCATTTCTGAGAAGCGGTCCTCACTGCAGAGCAGATGGTGCTGTCCCTGGAGTCTGGGTCGAAGCCCGCTCCATGCTGGGTAGCCCTTTCAGCTTTTTGACGCAGACTGCTTGGGGAGTTGGCCTGACAAAATGTTGTGCTGTGAGGCATGACTGCTGGAGCAGAAAATGTTGTTTGTTTGACTATGATTATTTACAGGCCAATCATGGTAAAAGGCAGAACTGGACAGGAACATAGAGGAAAAAGGAAGAGAAAAAGTTCACTGAAAAAAAAGCAGAGGACTTCAAAGTTCAAGATCATTTGTTTGGGTTTTATACAAAGGCTCAAATCCACCCTCTTTCTAAACCCAATGCCAAGTGTTGCCAACAGTGGGTTTACTTACATCCGACCACTGAACATTCAGACTGTTAATCTCAGGGGTAATGACAATAACAAACAGCACTCTGGCTTGAGTGGTGTGGGTGGCACCGGATAGTGTCGATACGCTAGGGCTAGATGACATAAGGCAGGGACTAGGAGTGTCTGATGTCGGAGTCTGCACAGTAACTCTACACCAGCTTTGGCCCTGCTGGTTAAGGGTGCTGGTTGGCCCGCTCACACACGCATAAGCCAGGCCTACGTGAGAACCATGTTGTCATGGCGACGTGAGTGGTGGCGCTGAGCCAGTCTGGAGCTTGTTAGATGAGTTGGGGGGGGGGGGGGGGGGCACCAGGGAGTTGCATGGGCTTGCTCCTGCTTATACCAACCCTGCTCCTGGCAATCGGTCTGTTCAACTGGCAGGCAGGAAGCAGGCAGATAGTGTGGCAGAATACGGATGCATGCACACACACACACACACACAACACAACACAGACTAAATAAACACACTGGTAAAAAACTATTTGAGAATAAACTTGACATGATCTGCAATGTGTAGTTCATCTCCCTAGGCAGATTATATGCAACACAGTAGCCCGACCAGAACACTCACATTACAGTCCACCATCTGGACACAAAGATGAAGCTTTTCCAGTCTTATAGGTACACAGGTATTTTAAGAGCCATTTGATACACATCGACGGTAGACACACAGACCACAAACCAAGCGGTAACTACACAGAATCCTGCTATAACCCTTTTGGTCTAGTGCAGCATTCAGCACGCTTCTCTCCACATCCCCAGGGCTTCCTAACGCGCACATAAATAACTGTGCATTATTTAATGATGAACACGTGAATCATCTAGCTCCTCATCATTCAGTCTGATTTGTGATGATACTGCATGGCCTCAATTAAGCCTGTGCTAGCTTAAAATGTAGAAACTCCTATTTAATCTTTAAAGGTGGAGAAATTGAAATGTACTGATCTGTCCCTGTGTTTTTCTGTGCCAAGGCTGTTTGTTGTTTTGCTTCCTATTCAAGATTGTAGACAAACGGACGGTGTAAAAACCATGTCTTGTGCATTCAAAATATTATCAGCCTTCTGTGATAAAAGGCAACATGGATTCTGTCTGACACGAAACTACACGATGAGACAAGCAGGATTTCTGCAATGTCACATGAAATTGCAACAGTACACGACAAAGAAAGAGATGTCATGGCTGTATAGAGTCATGGCTGTATAGAGTTATTGTGCATTACATTAAGATACTGCACTTTCCGATAAACTCTGCTCAGTACAGATGGATACTTGGAGGCAACATGACAGTTATGGTATTCTGTGCCGTATCCCAAATACAAGAAGGAAGAGTAATCTTTTGTGAGAGTAACTTCTGTATCTTTTATCTGTCTTCTTCAAAGATAAAGCCTTTCATACTTTATAACACTAAGGTATGTTTTTATTGGGGTATAATTGGGTTCAGTACATATTTTATTACCATTGTATATGTTTTTATTGCACAAGAACAACCATAACTAGTGGTTTGGGCTAAACTGACTCAGATGTGATGGTTGGGGTTAAGGTTTGCCAATGTATTCTGTGTCAGGACGTTTGTAAAACAAACTGTTTGATAAAGACATAGTGACCGATGATGTACCTGATTGTTTGGCTTGTGCTGGGAGGACGTCCCTGGGATGTTGAGCGAGTGGCTCCTGGTGACGGCGGCCCCTGTCGATGCCCTCCGAGGCTGAGCGCGTGCCATGAGCTGCCCCTTCACCTCAGCGGAGGTGCTGCTGTTAGCCACATTCTCAGGCTCGTCGAGCAGCACCGCGTCCCAGGGGTCACTAGCGGGCCCTCCCACTTTTGTCACTGCACCCCCTGAGGCCTGGAGGGTGTCCTCACTCTCGGCCTTGCGCTTGTTAAGGGGGTCGAGATCCAGCCACTCAAATCTGTTGGAACTCGGTGGATCGGTAGGTGGCTGGGGCGGGTTGGGTGCGAGGGAAACAGTGTTGGCGGGCGCCGAATCCAGGTCTGTGCTGGCCGACCTCCCGTTCTTCAAGTATTCCGAAGTGCTGGCGATCTTGTCAAAGAGTTTGGCCATCTCTGGTGTGACCGTGGGCTGCTGGAAGACCAAGGGCGCTGCCGCCTGGAGGGGAGCAAAGCCCATGAAGGAGGACTGCTGGACACTGATGTTGATGAAGGGAGGCATTGCCGGGGAGAAGCCATTCTGGAAGGAGCAGGAAGGCTTGGGGAAAGGAGCAGAGGGGAAGATGGGACCTTGTGGCTGGGACGGAGAGGACACATTGGAGCTGGAAGGTGTGGAAAGCACGGGTGTCCATTGGCTGCTCTGGAAGGGAGATGGGTTACAGACGTGCCCCCCCGGAAAGGAAGCGCTGAGGTTGAAGCCGAGCAGTGAGGAGGGGCGGGATGCCTTGCTGTTGGCCCCAAAGGTGTCGTCCAGAAGGAGCTTCTCCAGCTCCTCATTGGTCAGTTTGTTCACATCAATGTCATGGAACTTGTCCTTCTCTGCCCTCTTTTTAAACTCTGACTCTGGGAAGAAGATGAGGTCCTTCTCTGGTCTGCTGCTGGGAGGAGTGGGTCTGGGAGCAGCAGCAGCAGCGGAAAGAGATTTAGTGGACGACAAGGGTTTGGTGGATGCCGAGGAGGAAGAAGATGTTGCTGCTGGTAGTGTGTGTCTCTTCTCCCGTTGCAGTCTTGCTAAGGCCTCCGTCTCCATACGAAGGGCCTCCTCCTTATCCACAACCCCCTTTGGTTGGGGTACATCCAGCTTAATCCCATTACCACTGGATATCTGGGCCATGGTGTCAGCTTGAGGAAGCCATGTACCTGGAGCTTGAAGGTCTGCGGTGGTTGTCAAGAGGCTGCACAGGAGGACCAGAATCAAACACCTGGGAAAGGATAGAAGAAGACTTCAGGTCAAAACTAAAACTGATGTCAAATCCAATAGTCTGCAGAAGAAGCAAAGGAAAAGAGAAAAGACAAGAAAAATAGAAAAAAGTCACCTGTGAGACGGGAGGTGCAGAATTGAGGAGGACAGACGTACGGTGGAAAAGAGGAAATTATGCCAGATTTTCCATTTTCCTTATTCTATAGGGAAAGGGAAGATGGGATTGGGCCAACATCAAATGTTTTGTAAGCAGAAAACACATCAGCTTCTTAAACTCACTTGACTTCCATTTAATATTACGGCCTATTTTAAAGCTTCCCCAACACACTCTGAGGTGTCAACATCTATCTATCAACAACAGATGGGAGAAATTGAAGGCTGTTTGAGTCATGCTGCCTCAAGAATTCATGACACCCCTATTTACAAAATTCCCCGTCATGGTAAAGGCGAGTTCTTAAAAAGCCTGTTAAAGTTTAGTGTTCCCTGAATTGCACTGGGATTGTCACATGGGTTCCAGTAGCCCACAACTACTCACTATTCAGTATGAGCTATCCAGTATCAGCTTTCCAGTATGACCACAGTCAGTGTAGTGTAGTTCCTGGGACTTATTGATCAACGTATTGATTGATAATTGGCCTGCTCACGCCTGTCAGTGGTATTGGAGTAAAGCCGTAAATAAGGGCAACTAACTAGGTCTAACTCTATGCAATGTTCGTGGTTAACACAGCATCCACACTTCATAACACTCCATCCAGTAGATGGAGATCTGTTATTTTCTGTGCTGCTGTCATTACTGGAAAAAAGAATTGCCCAATACAGATGTGGAGCTAACCAGATTGGATGCCATAAGCTCTCACAAGTCTAGTTACTTCCATGTTGACAGAAAGAGCTCAATCATTCCAATAACTATATTTGTCCTTCCAACTAGACAGAACCTAATTCAAAGGGGTCTTTCAGTGTAAAGAAATCATTCAGTATGGTTCTAGTATAAGATATACTCATCAGATCTGCGCCAATCATTGCAGGCTAATGGAAATCTGGTATGGTATCTACAGGCTTGTATACATGTAGGCCTGCCCACTTCAAGATCGTCAAATAACTTATTGTTTTGTGTTTTCCAACTAATATCTTTAATAATAGTTCACACAGTCACACAGTCTAACCTCTTTTTCTAAGGCTTCACCAGTCTCTCCTGAGCTTCCCCTCCTATTGTGGGGACAAAGACTGGCTGTGCCTGGGCTCAAGCTAGCCTAGTGCTTTTGTGCGCTGAGGAATTTGGAGTGTAAGTCAGCCAGACGGGTTTCTCTGTTAGCATTGCGGGTGCTGCAACCAAAGCATGTCTTATCAGCTGTGCTAATATCGGAACCTAGGGAAACTGGAACTCCAGATATTGGCAGAGGCTTAGCTCAAACATTTTTCTACTCAAAATACATGCTTTGATAGGTTTTTAATCTTTGGGTAGGAAGTCAGATTGGAAGTTAAGATAGTTTGCTCTATATTCATTCCTCTTATGGGTTATGGTGTTCAATATTGTTAAAATGTGATCAACACAAGCCAAGTAGGTTAGCATTGTTGACAAATGTATATCAAAATGTGTGAAGTGGACAGGGACTATGTCCACTGACAACTTAGGCTATCACAAGAAAAAGTCAACTTAACCCTCTGAACAAAAGGTCCTGCCCTGAAGACAGGCATGTTTTCCAAGTCCATATAAGGCAATAAAATAGTTTTTATAAAGTCAACTTAGAAAAAGAAAAATGAATATTTTGTCCTCAGCAATCTGATTCTGTCCCCAAAACAACGTTAGTTTCCCTTCTTAAAGTATGTAGAAGACAGATATAGGCTACTTGACTGTAAATCTCAAGTGGAAATGTAGGCTGGACTGGAATCATTTCAGGATGGTTCAAGCAAATGGGATGTTGAGTTCTAAGAGACCATTTGTTTACTCAAATTAACTTGGACTACTGTCTTTTTCCCATGAATGATTTCCTAAATTAAACCACATTTAGGAGTATATCATGTAACAATATGCAACATTAACAAGCCACTGGACATCCGTTCAAAGTACAAAACAACATGTTTAAGACTGGAATAAGTAACCAGCTCATGTGCGCTTTGAATGGATGCACCTGTCACTCCAGTCACTACATCAATATAATTGTACCCATAAAAATTTTGACCCAGGAATATTTACCCGGCCATTTAAACAGATTACCCAAACAAATGCAGTGCAGATAGATTCAAGCTAAACCAAAACCACACACGAGCCTACATACACTGATCCAATACCCAAAAGCAACTGCATATCCACACACATCTACTGTCCACACATTTTCCAAGGGCTGCATTTCTATTTAGTGTACAAAAGAGAATCTCAATTTTTAAGACATTTAGAGGGACACATAAGCATTAGCTGATTCTTCAGTTGGTCACTACACGTAGGCTACTCCATGTGCAATGACATGCCTTCTAACGAAATTGCATTTTAATGACCCCTATCATTCACGGACAGGCGTCAAAATACACAATCGACGAGTATGCCTACTTCATAGACAGAAATGAACCATGCCACACTTGAATTTTAACAACAAAATCGAGTAAGAAAACGAATTTCAATTGAACTGTTATGCTGGCCAGTCAGAAAATATTATTAGATTAAAATTATTCCTAACTTCCTACGATACTTAGTGCTGTTCACCAAACTCGAATTTCCTTAGATAGCCTTTAGAATACTTTAACAGTCGAAAATAAAAACCAATGAATGTACCAAAATGACAGTTAACGTGTGCTGTCAAGTCAAAATTCCTAATTTCCTATTCACAAAATGGTAAGAAAAATGTTTAAGCACAAAGAACCATCTAGCTAGTTGGATTTATGGCAGTTAATGGAACCAAGAAACTTGTAATCACTATGAAGGAAACGCAGAGTGTCACAGCAAACTTTACTAGCCTTATAGACAAAGTATGGCAAGCGATAAAATAAGTTAATTCGACGTGGGTACAACGTGCATACATTCTGAGCTACAAGCCATCAAAATGTGTCTCTTGACATACTTTGTCGTTCAAACTTTGCACAACAACACAGATTCAATTATTTAAAACACAGACACAGACCTGCCAAGTTGACAAAGTGAAACTCAAGAAGGAAAAAAATGTTTTGACGCTTAATCAAGGCCTAAATGAACGGGACATATATCAGATTTCTAATGTTAAAGATATCTCTAAACTTTTACATATGAATATCTGAAACTAACACATTTAATTTCATACCTTTTAGCGGTACGATAGTTGTAGCCATTTTCCTTCAGCAGCAATTTTTGTCCCTTCACTTGCGCAGACACAACGTCAGATCCTGTTGAGGTATAACGTTTGTTATTTTGGCAAGGGTAAAATTGTGAAACAGCGTCACCGTGTGTTTAAAAAGTGTTGCCAAAATAACTTTTTTTGTGTGATGAACAGATGAACAGAATGAATATTTGAATAATTAACTTTTGGCTATGTCAGTATTCATGTTTTTATTTGAGTGCCTGAAACATTAATTGATTAGTACCGCTTCTGTTTTACGATAACATTTGCTGTGTTAACTGTTGCATATTAAATTATATCTATTGTTCAAGGAATGTATTCACTCGATTTGTTTGTAATTTGTTCCGTCCTCACATTAACGTTGGAACACAAAGTGTAGATGTTGATGGTGTACAATCAATTCTGCAATTTCCGGATTAAGGGTGTTTTTCTATTTTGGTCACTCTACTTTTGCTCTTTATGTCTAAATTGTATTATCATTGCTTATCAAAATTCCAAATGTACAAATTTGTATGCTGTCAATTTAATTACATGCTTTTTTTCAAGGGGGCACTTCCTTAAAACCGCAAATCTGCCCCTTTGGAGCCGTAAAAACGGAAAATGTCACGCTTTAGCCTATATATTTAGGAATGTTTAGGAATCTGTGATGATAATAAAATTGTCAACAAAACTAATGTAGATACATTAACAAAGAGACATAAACAGTATTTATTCTGTCGAAACTAACGTTTTTTTTTTTTACATTTTGAGTCTAGAAAGAAAATCGTAGAAGAAATGACTGCTTGATTATGGTAGGCTAATGCAATGTGCTTATGTAATCACATCGTCATGTTTACACAAAATCAACTGAAATCACTGGAAGATGGCATAAAGAGACTGCCAACTATTTGTGTATTAAGTTAATATGGCTTGGTTTTGAACCAAGGTTATTGAATGCAGCGCTCACTACCGCTCACCATCCAATTCCCTGCTATGTACACATAGTGTCAAATTTGCTTGTTTCAAACTGATTGTAAAACAGTTACTGTTCATTATATGGTCATGGGAAACATTATTCTAGTTACAATAGTTCAAGTGAAAGACATTTTAGATGTATCCATCCGATCCACCAGACCTTGCACATGATGAACCTTGTCATGATAAAACGCCACGTACAGTTTCTCTCAAAGCACCTTTACTTCTCTAAGAACTTTAAAGGGAATATTTGATTGACAAATCACCTGCCCTGTAGGCTGCCAACGCGACTATTTATATGCGAGTCTTGACATTTCTATCCAATCAGAACATGTAAAGGCGGGACGTTGCCATGGTAAACAGCTTCTTTAGGTTGAGCACCAGTCGAAAGAGAGAAATACATGACAGCAGCTGTAAACTGGAATTAGTCTTATGAACGGTGGTGAATCGAGCCGTGTTTGCAGCGTTGACTGAAGAACTAATGGTAAGTTTTAATGTGTTATAACACTAATATGTTTTCCTGTGTTTCTTGGGAAGAAAGTACTTATGATTCTAATTTGTACACACTATTTGAACTTCAAGCAATGGTTGTTTTGGCCACGACTATCGCATCGGGGCGAACGCTTGACGATACGATAGCACTAGCAGCTATCTATCAAGTAGGTACCAAACAGGAGGGAGTATCGAGATGAAAGAAAGACTATTGAAGTCTATTGTATGGGATTTGTGCAATGAAACATGGACACTGCGATTATTTAAAGATGTAAAACAGGTGCACGTTGTCATGTCATTAATGACTGATTGAGTTCACTTGGAGACAAATCCTTAAGGTTTATCTGCCTAACACGTGTGGTTATCAGCCGTTGTTTCCGTCTCGTTAATGTGGGGTCTCTTAGTTTAGAGATTAAGATTAACTTGACAACACTCTATTGGTCAATAGGAAAGGGTGTGCACCAGACTGGCTCTAACTTTGTCAATACCCCGAGGAGAAAAGCGTAGTCTAACGACAATTGTAGACCCAACCGTCTGTTAATGGCCTTCTGTCAAGAAATGGGCTGTGCCAGAATGATGCCTCATGACAATATCTACCATGGTAACATTATGGTCAAGAGTTGGACCGTTTTGAACATTTATTGTAACCATTTAGCATGTATCAGTGAACAATAGGATACTTATCAACCCCTTTGACATGCTTTCCTTCCCATGACAACGCTGTGTATTTAGCCATTAAACATCATCCTTATTCCTGTGTACACAGATGTGGTGGGGTAAGGTCTTCTGCCACAGGGCCCTACTTATCCTGAGCCTGTGGCTGTCTGTCCAAGCTGTGCCCATCGCAGTTGACAAAACCAAAGTCAACCCCCCAGAGGAGAAACTGGAGGCCCCACAGAGTGCGGTGAGTAGGGGAGGAGAGCCCATGCAATAGATGTTTGGCTATTTGCCGTTACGATATTATGTGGCATGGCTCATTTCTGTCTGTGAATTGGGGATATTTCAGATATGTTTGTGTATTTTGATTTTGGGTAGGAGCACAAAAAGAAGAAGAGAGATGGGTGATTTCAGAAAGAGCCAGATAGACAACACAACATAGCCATAGGAAATACACCTTCTAAGACATTCACTTGCATGCAGTTATAGTTGTTGTAAAAGCCATTTTACCATTTTATTATGATTATCATCATTAGTTATTTTGTTTATTGTATTTGTTTGGTTTTTATTGTTTTTGGGCACTAGGAGCACACATTACTTGGGTAGTATAAGGCTGGTAATTGGGCTAAGGTATGCAACTGGATGTGAGGACACTTGTTTGTTTTTTTGCCAGAACAAGAGAAAGACACAGGGGTAGAGAAAGCCACAATGAGCTAGGGTTTGGGCTTGTTTTTCTTAAATTCATTGATTAAATCTACCCAAAGATTAATCCGTTTGGAACATGAACTTTCTTTTGTCTGCATACTACTTATCTTGATGCTACGTCAGTGGCCTTTGTTTATTTTTTATTGTGATTCAAGTTAACAGAACACCACTACAGTTCTTCTGCTATCATGGCATGACTACCTAACCTTAACTGTCATGGCAGAGAAGACTTGGTAGGAGGTATTTTGTTGTAAGCACTGTAATGTTGACTTGTGCTTTTACTTGGCTGTGTTTCAGGACACAGGCCTGCACTATGACCGCTACCTCAGGGAAGTCATCGACTTTCTAGAGAAGGACCAGCATTTCAGAGAGAAGCTCCACAACACAGATATGGAGGACATAAAGGTAGGCCAGCAAACTCACAGGTCAATACCCCTCGTGTTATGATTATTACTAGCCACAGGAACACCTTTTTATCAATATGTTTGTGTGTTTCCCACAGCTAGGAAAGCTTGCCAAAGAGCTGGACTTTGTCAGCCATCATGTGAGGACCAAGCTGGATGAACTGAAGAGGCAGGAGGTGAACAGACTCCGAATGCTGATCAAAGCAAAACAGGATGCCGAGGGAAAGAATGGTACACAGTCCAAACATCTGTCTTACCCAAATGTGTCACTTCTTTACAGCGCAACATTTTAATGTGCATCCTTCCTGTTTTTATAATTACATTTCAAATTGGTCCCAGCAGACATAAATATTGACCACCAATCCCTGCTCAAGCAGTTTGAGTACCTCAACCACATGAATCCTCACACCTTTGAAGTGGAGGACCTGGATCGTCTGATTAAATCGGTAAGGATGAACGTCAATATTATGTGCTGTACATATCCAAAAGACTATGTTTTGGTCCTATATTCAACTCTTGAAAGTTGTATTTTTCAGTTGACAAGAACCCCAAACGTGTCAGCCAACAGGAATGTTACAGTCATCTGGCAAATGGCAATTAATAAGTGAAACAGGCTGGTTACAAAGATTTCCTCTTATACAAATAGCATGATGAACTGTTGACATTTGCTGTATATTGGGAGGCTTATTTGTTCCGCAGCTCTATTTAAATCAATGCCCTGTGTGTGTGAGTATTGACAAACTCAGAGCTTTCATTTGAGATGTAATTACATGGAAGCATTGAGCTATTTGTTCTTTGTTGGAAAGAGCTGGCTTGCCAGCATTCCAAATCAGCTTTGACAGTGTAGGGAGTGCCTGTACCCTCTAACCAGGGATTGCTCAATTCTATGTAAAGTTTTCTCCATGCAAATCAAGCTGCTTTTAGGCTTCTAATCAGGAGGTTGTGCATAAAAGACACACACAAGAAGTGGAACAAAAATAATGATTTAATATACTCTGCACCACGTTTTCATATAACCTAAATAATTGCATGTCACAATTCTCAGCTGATGGAGTATTACCCAAGACATAATTGTAACCAATTCACATAGGCATATTATATAGTCAAATAGTTCACTCAATTCACAATCAGTGGTAAATTCACAAATTACACATGTTCTGATCTAACATCTAAGGATGTTTACATACCAGTCTGGATAAGGATTATAATCCTTAATAATTGATTTCAGCCTTTGAACATAATGAATTTACAACATTTGTCATTTTGATTTTTTTTCCTCTTTTTCGAAGGCTACCAATGACCTTGAGAACTTTGACAAGGAACGCCACGAGGAGTTCAAGAGGTATGAAATGACGAAGGAGCACGAACGTAGAGAACGTCTGAAGTCCCTGGATGATGAGCAGCGCAAGAGGGAGGAGGAACATTATGAGGAGATGAAGAAGAAACACGCAGACCATCCTAAAGTCAACCATCCTGTAAGTTGCTGAGACTGGACTCATCCTGAAGGAAGAACCCTCTGATGTGAAAGATCTTACGAGTGTGTTTGTGTGTGTTTGTGTGTGCACAGGGGAGTCAGGATCAGCTGAAAGAGGTTTGGCAAGAGGCTGACGGTTTGGATCCAGATGACTTTGACCCCAAGACATTCTTCAAATTACATGGTAAAGTAAAAGTTGTAAGGTAATATTCAGCTTGATAGCAATGCATGGAACAAATCATATGTTCTTCATATAAGTATAAAATATACATTGGCCAGATCTACAGTATACACTATTGATTTTGCAGACACTAATGGAGATGGCTTCTTTGATGAACAGGAACTTGAAGCCTTGTTCAATAAAGAGGTATGTATCCTGCCCCCATGTTTGTATAGTACTGAGGATATGTGTAGAGGATGCACTTTGGTGTGCGTGTGTGTAATATATAGAATTTGAGATAAGAGGTGGTCTATATTATATTTTCATATACATATATGGTATAAAATTGGGGATGGGATCACAGGTTCAAATGCCCTTATATGTAGATTAGGATCTAAGGGTTTGCTAAATTATTACATTCATTTATTAAATGTATGCTAGGAAAACATTATCAACATTATTTAGCCTGAATAGTATGGAAAAAATTATACTCAACTACAAAATACCTCGACTTGAACGGGAAACGAACATCACCACCTATCAGGCATATTTAAGTTGCTTCCGATCCTAAAATGATTAAATATCTAGTATTGAGTTGCTGAGATTCATGCTTGTATCTCAGAGTGTACCGTTTAAAGGCTCTGTTCTATGATCCACTGGGGTCCATAGACCCTCTTGCTGAAGTTTGTGTTTGCAGCTAGAAAAGATCTACAACCCCAATCAAGAGGAGGATGACATGATCGAGATGGAAGAGGAGAGACTGCGCATGAGAGAACATGTCATGAATGAGGTGAGCTGGCAAATCCGACCATCAATTATTTTATGGTGGTGTACTCGGTTCCGGGTGAAATGTAGTTACTGACAATGTGTGGTTGGTTCAGTGTGTAGAAGTGGACCATTATAAATATTGTATCATTCTAGAAGCGTTATTGTCTATGTTAACTTAAGTGCTGTACTTTTCTGACTTCAGGTGGATACAAACAAAGACAGACTGGTCTCCATGAATGAGTTCATGGTGGCCACCAATAAGAAGGAGTTCTTGGAGCCAGACAGCTGGGAGGTAGAAGATGGGTCACAACTTCTCCACTTCCTCTATCCATCCATCAACCTGAATTTCAAGGAGGCTCGTTAAAACTTCTTCTGCCCTATTCTCTCTCCTTTCCGCTGTCAGACTTTAGATCAGAACCCCACATACACGGAAGAGGAAATGCGGGAGTTTGAGGCGCACCTGGCCCGTGAGGAGAGTGACCTCAATGAAAAGAATGCCAACTTGCAAAAACAGAAGGAGGAGCTAGAGAAACAGCAAGAGCAGCTCAACGCCCAAAAGATAGAGCTGCAGCAGGTATGGTATATCCACCATGTAGTCAGTTGTACAAGATTAACGGTTTTGTTGTCTTTCTGCGTATAGTGTCACTGCTTTAGACTGCAAACTTCCATGTTATATTTGGGGATCCATTCCGAAAGTGTTGCATGCGTCAAGTACACCTTTCCTTGCTCATCTCTTCTTTTTTTCTTTTTTCTTTTTTTTAGGCAGTAGAACACATGGAAAGAATAAAATCTCAAAATGCAGATGCTCCAGTTGAAGTCCATGGTAAGTGGAAAGTTATCCTCTACCATTAGCTCAATCATAACTGTTCTAACAAGGAGTGTAATTTTGAACAATGTCACCTACTGTGACCCATCTGTAAAGGTGGAGCAGCCGTAGTACCGCCTCCTGGAGGGAACGGCCTGCCAGTATTACCAGGAGACAGCCAACCTCTACCCCCTGGTCACCAGCAAGACTTGCAAGCACACTCTTAGCAGGCCCCTTACACAGTGTTTGTTTGTATGAGTGTGTTTGTGTGTCCGTGTGCTTGCATCTGTACGAGTGGATCTTGCAATGAGTTGGGCATTTTTCATTTCGTTTTATTGTTTCTAGATTGGAAAACATGCACCGAATGCTTTTTTTTTTTTTTTTTTTTTAAGCAGCCAATACAAACTTAACTTTTCAACCCACTCCTAAATCATAACATACCATAGCTGGCTGGAGTAGCTGCTTAACCAACCCAACATGATTTGAAAGAATCAATGAAAAAGACATATGTGGACTTTTATTACTTTTTTATTTTTTTTCTCACAACCAGTGTGCTTTCCTTAATGGAGACTGCACTGGGGAGATGGTGAAGAAATGAGTAATTTGGTGTTTATATATACCGTTGTTACTTAAGTAACTTGTAAGTGTATTTATTTTTGAAATTTCAATTTTAGGTTTGGGAGTGTGGGGACAGTTCCAGGAATGATATCTATGCTGCTAGATCATGTGGGTACCTAGATTGGGTCAAAGCTATATTAAACAGGCACTGTTGTGTTTAGTTGGTCATTCCTTGTTTAAGTTGAGATACAATATTCTGTTTCATTGTGAGTTTTTGTCTATTCATCACAAAGATAAGTATTCACTCACCACATTTTCTGCCACTGTTTTTCTTGGGAGATACTGCAGCCACGATGACTGTATATTTCACATTGATGAATTGTTCAATATTAATAACAGTACACATTGCCTTCCTGTGATGATTGACATGGGCTATGAAGATTGGTTACAGAAGTGCTTGAATGTTTTTTTTTTTTTGTATCGTAATATCCTTTGTTCATTGTGATTGTCAATATACTATGTATGTTTGTGATTGTAAAAGTAAAGGACTAAATCCACTTGGACTTTCATAACTTCCACATTAGAGGAATTGTGATCAATCAAAACGTATTGATATTATTGTACAACCACTTGCAACCATTCAAAAGTATGAAAGGCCCAATTACTAGTAAATATTTTATTAATCCATTTGAACTCCTAGTTGCTTGCCTCAAATCAATATTTCTGTACTGAATATTAAAACCATTCAGCTTACATTTGTATTTTTGTTATTTAAATGTGAGGAACTCACATTGAGCCTTTGACTTTAAGTTAAAATGCACAAATCTGGTCAACATTAAGACAGAATATAAAGAGACAATATATTTAAACAACCACATTTAGTCAATTTGAAACTTCAGTTTTTCAGCATGTAACAAAAGCTTAGGAGGACTGGTTAAATTACTATGATTCGGAGTCAAATACATAACATAATTATATGATGTAATTAAATTTACAAACTTGCTTAAAACTGAGCACTGGTAATGTTCAATTTTTTCCATAGGAGTTATTAAAGCGTTCAGTGAGGTAGGTTCCAGCCTTGACAGGCGGATACTTATTTGAGCCGTCGCAACAAGTCACAAGAACCTCATCATCCGGCTGCACGAAGAAAGCCAGAGACTGGCGTGTACTGGAGTCTCCAGTAGGAGGTAGCAAAACCCTGTGGATCTGGAGGTCAAAGATGAAATGAAAGACAAACTTTTGATAATGTCAACAATGTGTTAATTAGCTATGATAACAAGGGTTAGAGTACTCACTGCTGAGATGAACGTATCACTGGTCCATCTCTGCATCAGGTCAGCAATATTGATTAGGACTGTGCCAGGTATACTGGGAGCAGAGATGTACTCTCCAGACCTACTTAGAACCTGAGGGAAGTAAGGAATGTCAAAATACAAGACTGGAAGGTATGATGGAGTCTATGGTCATTGTTTGCGTAGTGGTATGACTTTGATCTGCAATTCATGTGATCAGCCAAATTCAGATGACCAACCGCCATATGTACCTCAGTAAATATGGCTAAAGGCCAGTCACTGGCAAAGGGGTTTGGAACCAAATATTTAACTTCTTGTTTACAGCTGTTCAGTAAATATCAAAGGAAGAGAGTCTTCAAAATGGTTCCTTTGCTTTGTTACCTGCAGGCCTCCCTCATGGCTTTGGAAGACCAGTGTGATGCTGCCATAGTCCGAGTGTTCTCCACAGCGCAGCTGCCCCTCCTTCACACTCTCGCTCCTCACAGGGGGGTAGTACAGGGACCGCAGGGTACTAACATTCTCATCACCTATGGGGGGGGGGGGGGGGGCGCCATATATCTACTATTTAGTACCAATTAAAGAATTACAATTACTTTTGTCTGCACCATTATGTGTTGTGTCCAATGGACACTGCCTGTCTGCCCCTGCCTACCCAGGAGTCATTGCCTGAGCATCAAAATAGTCATTTTTCTTAATTCTTTGTCATGAGAGGTTTAGTTCCGAACAGGTTTATGGGGAAACACCTTTGCTGTAGCCCTATGAATTAATGATTATTCAAAAATACCCTGTTGTCTGCTTATCTATCCAGACTTTTCTGGGTGCCCCCCTATGTGGCCATACTCACTCCCTATGTATTTGTGTGCACTGAGGAAGACGTCGGCCTCCAGTCCCAAACTGTGAGCCATGACCCTGAGGACGCTAAGAGAAAGCTCTTTGCAGCGCAGGAAGAACGATGTCTGGATTTCCCTGAACCCTGTGACACTTTCTGTCGACGGCCATTTCTAGACAACAAGCAGGGAGAGTTGCATGAGGACGAGAATCGATCAGTAACTTGATATCAATTAAGTGGTATCGAGAAAGATATCGTTACTATATCAGTCCGAAGAGATGCAGTGTTGAATGCTTCCTTTAGGTCTCCTGGTTGTCGTGGATTTAGCCTTTGGTCAGCGTAAAAAAGAGAATAATACAAACTTTGTGATTTGTCATAACTGGTGCTTATTTAAAAGAGCGTAGGAATTTGCCATAAAGGACTTTACCGTTCAGTCTCGGAAGACACCCATCCATGGTTAGGATTGTCAACAAAACTTTTCCTGCTATAAGGAAGTTTGAATTCTTCTGATTGAAGGAAGAATTTCTTAGAAATGTCCATAACCGCATCCACCTTAGAAGACAAATGTAGTGATGCCATGAATACCTCAAGGTGCAATGATTACTCTTGTGTATTTTCTCAATGTAGGCTTCCTATAATGCAAATCACTTCGAGAGGACCAACTGCGACCCACCTCTTGCTGAGTTATTCCAGTGTTTTTCAGGTAGACAAATCCCACTTCAGTGAATGCTGTTCGAAATTCCTTGGTCAAATGTTCATCCAAAGTATCTTTACATCCTAATGTTTGTGCACTAAAATCAATAACTGGTATATTCATGTTGTCAAAACGAAAAGGCAAATACAATGTAAGCTCCTAGAGGACAGCGGCAAACCAAGCGAAGACAGTGTTGAAAGTTCAAAAGGCATTTTGGTATCTTCCTAGTGTTGTCTAATCATGTGACATGTTGAGCCAATAGAAATTGACATTTGATTATATACAGTTGAGCCATCAATTTTTCACTTACAATCTGAGAACTGATATGAGGTGTTTTGTTGTTCATGTAAAGAGACAAAATACGTTTAAATAAGTTAAAGATATCATGTCAACGTACTGCGATTTATACATTTTTGATACCTGACAGGCCATGCCCAAACTGTTTTACTATAGAAATACATGTGAGCATGCTTAATTTAGAAGGAGAATGGAGTATTTCTTTTGCAGGTTGTGGGTTTATGGGCATCTATTATTGTGGAGTTTCAGCTTGTTTTCTCGAGCATGTCTCCCACCTCGTTCAAGACGCTTCTAAAATCTATGGAGCTTCGGCAGGTGCTCTACTGGCTGCAGTTCTAACCATCGGAATGCCCATTGGTAAGTAGGCTAGAATTATGAAGTTTTGTGTCAAAAATTCATTTAGTCAGTTGGTTGCCAGAGGTTATCATCCCTTTGAATGCAGTCAAAGCATATTTGATCAATTATACATTTATGAATTTATTTTACAATGAGAAAAGTGCCATTCTTGTACCAAATAATTACTATTTTTATTCTAATAAATATTGTAAAGCAGAATCTAAAAATCTACGCATTACTTAAAGTTGTGACAGGTTTTGAGGTCACCTGCCACCCTTTGGACATTTGTCATTCCACAACCATGGAGCGGATATCCTTTATGCATCAAAGATAACCTATTAAGTCACCTTTATTATGGTGCATATTCAGAAATATTTCCCTCTTATGCAGAGCAGTGCTGCGAGAGTTTGATGTACATGGCCAAGGAGGCCAGAAAGCGTAAACTTGGTCCTCTGCACCCAAGCTTTAACCTGCTGAAGATCGTGCGTGACACTATGGTCCGAGACCTCCCAGATGACGCTCACATCCGAGCCACAGGCAAACTCTGTGTGTCCCTCACTAGAGTGTCCGATGGGCAGAATGTGCTTGCATCGGAGTTTGACACTAAAGAGGAACTCATCCAGGTACAGAGGCCATGGACAAAGGGTATGGGATCAAATAAGGGCCACATACTTTGCATCTGTAAAAACGTTTTAGCATTTGTAAAAAAAAAGAAAGTATATTATGCATATACTGTATATTACAGATAGTACGATATGAACAAATAATTATACCCATTTTATTTCTAGGCCCTTCTTTGTAGCTGCTTCATCCCCTTTTACTGTGGTGTTATACCTCCTACCTACCGAGGAGTGGTAAGGGAAACAATGCTCATGCCAAAATGGATGTTCTTTTATTTCCTTGATTCAGGGTTCCCTTCAATGTGTCCTCACACTCAACACCATCTGCCTGTATTTCAGAGTTATGTGGACGGTGCCATCAGTAATAACCTACCCCACTGCAAAATGCCCAACACCATCACAGTGTCCCCTTTTTCAGGCAAAAGTGGCATCTGTCCAAGAGACAGCACCATTAACTTCCACGAGGTGCGCTTCAATAATGTCAGCATTCAGGTGAATTCTGAGAACATGTACCGGGTGACCAGTGCTTTCTTCCCACCAGAGCCTGAGGTGAGGTTCTATGATGGTTCAAGGTTGTTATTTCAGCCTCTGTGACAGTTAAGGTCCTCTAAAAAGCAACCTCCTGTAGTCCCCTTAGTCCCTGTATTAACAGAGAAATTAATGATCCGGTCCTGCTGGATCAGACATGGGTTTATCTTGAGGAAAGAAGGTTGCATTTGTACAGAATTAAAAGAGGGTTTGATACGACAATTGAGTAAAAAAAAAATGTTATGTAATATACATTTCTTATGATTGACAGATAATGGCAGAGATCTGCCATAGTGGATACATGGACACTATTCGCTTCCTACAAGAGAACAGTGAGCTCCCCTTCTTACCTTAAGGTTTTGTGTTTCAATTTGGATTTGTTTCAATGTGGTTTCAGACCTTACTGTATGTGTGTGTGTGTGTGTATTGTAAAATATAGATTTGACATTTTGGTTTTTAGGACTGAGCAAACAATATCTTTCATGTTTTAGACCTTCTCAGAACTGGGAGCCCTTCCACCTTCTGGTTGACAGAAGTAGACTCTCCCAAACCTTCTTGTTGTGAAACGGAGTACGATTCAACTGAAGCTGAGGAGACTGAGTCCGCAAATAACTTGTTACTCAAAAGACTCAAGCCTCAACACAAGCCGCACTGGTGGCTGGACCCACAAAGCACTGAGAACCTACCCATCCTTATCAAGAAAGGTATTACATCCGTATATGAATTAGAAGAAATGGTCTTAATAATGCATGTTTGCAAAACACATTTTTCCAAAATATGTTCATAATTTCTTTCTCCTTCATAGTCAGTTTTGTGTTTATGCAGCCATGTGTCCTAAATGCTCCATCTGTGTTAGTGTTGTGTGAGGCATGCAAGGAGAGACACACAGGTGGACTGCTTGCTCAGGGTACTGAACTTCTCCCGGGGCGAGTGACGTCCTACATGCTGATGCCCTACACACTACCTGTGAAGGCGGCTTACTCCCTGACTCAGAAGTAAGAGGCACTAGACCTGTGATCCATCCACATGATTACTTATATAAAGCCAGGTTGCTTTACGTTGACTTGTCCTAATAATTTTAGTGCCCAGTCTGACGCTGTGTTGGGCTGTGTACCTGACAATAAAAGACTTGAACTTGAACATGTTAAGGCTTCCAGCATTGAATATGATCAAACCCAATGTGGAATCGCTTACTTCTCGAGCCTAACATTTCTCAGTTCAGTGTAAAATGTTAATTTCTAATCTCCAGATTGTAAATAGTTCCGAGATTAGGAGTTATTTTGGATAAGACAGTACAACAAAGTACAACAAGATTTGTTGGATCCGATGTTAGTTTATTTCCTCCAGGAACACAATGACACTTACTGAGGGACTTGTTGCACTTGTTGGTTAGTTGTAACTTGTTGGTTAGTTGTAACTGAGTTAACTACTTGTACTCACTGTAGATTATATTATTGTGGCTTGTTTTCCTACAGGTACACTCTTGCACTTTTGAGGTTTATGTGTTTAATTTGTAACTTGTTTAACTACTTGTTCTTATGTTTTTCCCATTGGCACTTGGTTGCTTATCACAGTGTATGCTCATGTTTTGGCTTCCCACAATGTTTTTGTGGTTATCTTATTGTTTATGATTTATGATTGTTTATCTTTGACCTATGCACTTTTTGTAAAGCTCTCTTGTAAGTCGCTTTGGATAAAAGCATCTGTTAAATGAATAAATAACAGTAGAGTCTGTTGATCAAGGTTTTGTGGGGAAATCATTTTATTATGTGCCAGTATAACTCTTTGATAATAGTTTGTTATTTAATGGTTTAAACCTCTGATGCACTTTAGACTGGTGAGCTTGATCCCAGATGTATCCTGTGATATGCGCTGGCTCTACAGTATGGCTGGCAATATCTACAAAAAAGCCTGGAAGAGCACAGGCGATAAGATAAACAGGTGTGCCTCAGTGTCCGGTCCATAAATACATTTATTTATTTAAATATATTTAAGAGTGTGTATACTGCTGTACAATGCAGTTATGCTATAGTTCTCTCATTCAGGGCCAGTACTTTTTCTATTAATTTAAATGTGTGTGTGTGTGTTCCAGTGAGGGTCCCCTGAGGCGTTGCTGCAGTCTGCCTTCAGGCCTGGAGGTGTGTGCACAGAAAGAAAAGGAGCAGGATCTGTCTTCCCTTCCAGATACGATCAACACCAACAATTAATATTGTAGCACTTATGATAACCAGCCAGAACTGCCCCTGACCCCACCCTCCACACCACCCGTTAAATCGATGCTTGAAAAAGGGGCTTCACCTTCCAAAATAGGAGGGGGTTGGGGTTCAGGATTTAGTCGAGCTGTTGGCTGGATGCGTGGCAATGCCTCATCTGAGCAGTCGTCAAGCCCCTGTTCCTCTCAGGATAAGCTATCCTCTCCGTGACATCAGACAACCCCTTCATAGCTTACTTATGAAGTCAAAAGTAAATACATTGGTGTTTGATAAGCTTTGTTATCCTTTATTGCATTTATCCTTACTGTTTTTCAATATAGTGTCATTCCTGTAGCAACAGACCACTGGGTTTTTAGTTTTTTTGAGCATTAAATTATCAAAAATAACGGCTGGGACTGGGACCGTCCTTAAGATTCCTTGACATAAAAGTACATTTCTAATAGCCTAAAGGATATTTAGTAATATTGTTTTGAGTTGCTTGACAGACATACTTGCACTAGTGCAGCTTAGTAAGCATTATGTAAATTACACTTAAATCACATTTCCCTAGTGGTATTTTCAATTGAGTGAAAAGAATATAGGCCTACTAATACATAATGACATTTTATTAAAACTCCCAACTTCCACACAAAAAAAGTTTCAACATAAGCATACAAAAGATGTAGCTGCCTCTAAACTTGCACTCATTGTCTTGGATGTTATTGTTACCTCAACATTCCAAATAAGACAAGACATGATTTGACATACAAGACATGATTCGGACAAATTATTTTACTATTTAAGTTGCATTCATAAGTCTGGTTTACAAGTAGCATCTGAGTGAACATGAAAGTGGGTGTGCAATGATAAGAGAACTGCTCCTTATTTATGACATGAAGGTTTTTCTTTTTTTAATGCAAAAGATTTGAGCAACAGTTATTGGTGGACCTTGATTCCTGCATAAACATCAGATCTCAAGACAATGTCTTTACAGTACATCTCGTTGAGTGAGCCATAACTACTTTCAGACTGCAAAAGTAACAACCCAAAAAACAATGGCCAACAAAATCATCATTATTAACAAAGTTCTAAACATGAGATGCCTATTGTAAAAATAAAATAAAAAAGCACCCGTTTGAGTATTGCAAAAAGAATGTGTCCTGTGAGGACATCCTTTAATCTGTTATATCAAGTGGTGTGTAGTTCTTTCTGATCGTCACTCAGTACCTGCTGTCAAAGGCACAGAATTGATAAAAATAGACAAGCTAAACCATAACACATTTCATACAGTCTTACTGTAATATGTTCAAACATGTGCATTTAGGACTTTCTAACTTGTATATGTTAAAAATAAGGGCATTATAACAACCATCAGAAGAGTAGTAAATGCAATATGTGCTTTAACACATACTAAATCATTATGCAGTGAAGTACAGTACAAGAAAAATAAAAATGTTTTAAATAGGTGACCAATTGTCACCTATTTTGGTGTCATAATTGTCAAGTCCCTGATTTCACATTTAAGAGGCTGCCTTGAGGGCAATCTTACAAACACACTTATAAGGAATATATAAAAATGTTTTTTGAAATGTAACATATTCTCTAAAAACAGGCCCATGTCTTCTAGCAGTGTATATTAAACTAACTGACTAATAATAAAAAAAACTGCAATTTGAAAATGGTCTTCTTCAAACTGAGGTGCAGCTTCTTGTGAAGGAAGAACAGGGCATTGAGCTCCAGGTGTCCAGATAGGGCCTGTAGTGCCCTTTCCCTCTTGCTTAAATGTTCGCAGGTCAAGTCTGTGGCTCCTTAGAGCCCTCAATGTCTGGGATCTGATCTGCAAAGGACTGAGTCATCCACTGTCCTTCTGGGATTTGCCCCTCTGAGGTGGGGTTTGTTTGGGCTGTGGTCGCCTTCTCAGCCTCATCTGAAAAAGAGGCACAGTGATGTTTGTTTGACATGAAACTTCAGGCCCTCCGGTGGCTCACCGGACTACTGCACCATGTAGGCTGAGGCCTCAAGGTGGCTTGGGTTTGGATCTGGCCCAAGCCGTTTACTCCCCTCTCTTTCTTTCCCCACATTTCCTGTCCTCTCCAAACACAATATGTCTATCATAAAATAATAAAACGCAGAAATCCCAGCCAAAAATAAATCTTTAACATTCAAATCCACAAAATCTCTCTGAATTCAAACTCTATGGGACTGCTTTCATGATGAGTTAACTGCGTCTTTGGTTTCCCCAGAAGAGGGTCCAGGGTTCGTCCACACTAACCTGTGTTTTGAGCTTCTGAGAATGTACAGTGGCCGTTGCTCTGGCCCTCTGCCGGGGCTTGGTCCTGATTCTGTCCCTGAGCCCCCTCTGGCCCACCCTCCACATAAGTTCCACCGAAGGCTCCTTCGTAACCCGGGTCATACTGCTCCTCCTTGATTGCCATCCTCTTGGCATCCTCTTTAATGTGGAAGAAACAAGTCAGGCAGATAATTGTTTTTAAAAACATTTATAGCTAATTTCGTTTCTAGCTCTTTGTTACTAGTGACATCCATCGGCATGTCGGCATGGTGTATTGTGAGTTTGCGTAGGTGTTTATACTTTAACTTACCCTTGGCCAGACCCAGATCAAAGGTGTACTTCAACTCCTCGATTTCATTGTTTCTAGCCACACCCTTTAGCTGGTCCCTGAGCTCTCTCAGCTTGATGTAGAAGTGGACTTTATCCTGGGCACGGGGAAACTGGGCACAGCGGGCACTGGACGAGGGCATCAGATACAACGCCTGTGGGGGGCATTGGAATGTTTTAGTTTAAGGAAATTCCACACATTTGAACAGGTACGCCTAGGTATCCCAAATTTACAGATCATTGAGCACACTGAATGTAAAAAATTGCAGCATCTCACCACTTCACAGTCAGGTATTTTGTGTGGTTGCAGACCAAATGTAAGTGTCTTTGGCTTTTTACCAAACATCTCTCTGCAGAACATTTCATAAATGCCTAAAAACAAGAAACAACAATTTAGCATTCATGACAGTGATGACTGTGCCATGCAGTAGCTTATCATGTCATGTAAACAGTTCCTTACATTTTCCATTGAAAACAGCTATGAGAGGCTTGTATTTCTTCAGTTTCTCAACAAGAATTTTTCCTCCCTCACGCAGTTCTTTGCTATTTGGGACAGATGAACAGTGGTTGTCAAAATTGAATATGGTTTCATCAATAGCCATTATTCTTGTACTTGCAGCAAAATGTAATCTCATCTAAAGGGTCTCTTGATTACGTTGAGAGGTCTTTGCTTCCAGGAGTGGCCCTGGCCACCATGTTGGTGAAGCCAATCTTGTACTTCTCAGGTAGTGAGGTGTCGGCCATGTGGTTGAGCAGTTCATCTGTGAACCCAGACAAGAACAGACACTTCCCTGCAAACACAGGGTCAGTGTTGAATTTTGTTTTTGTTGCCACACACAAATTAGTATCCAACTGCAATCTGTCTGTCTGGCACGGGCACAGTTCAGTACACGCTACTACATTTGTTCACACAATAATCCATAAATTGACATGAAACTTACAGAAATGGTTTCCTGGGCCGGGGAACCATCGTCCAATATAGGCTGCCATTAGACCTGGGTTTATTCCAATCTGCAGGACAAGATGAAGCTTATTTCAGTAGGCACTTAGCATTTGGTCAACAAAACTGTGTTGTAACAGAGTGTCATGACACCAATAGTATATTCCAACTTACAATCACATAGTCTAGGTTGTATTCCAGGAGGTCTGGTAGTGTTTTTGTCATAACCTCTTCCTCGCTCATCCCCTTGAAGCGGTCAACTTTCCTCTTCACCTTCTTGAAGGTCTCATCTATCTTCTCCTGCTTCCCATCGCCCTCTGCCCCCTCCTTTCCTTTCTTGGGCTTGGGGCCTGGTTTGGCCTTGGGAGCATTGGGGTCCTTGACTACCTTAGGTTTCTTTGGAGGCTTGGGTTCCTTTGGAGGCTTGGGTTCCTTAGGAAGTTTGGGTTGCTTAGGAGGCTTAGGCTCCTTTGGCTGTGCCTGCCTCCCTCTCTTTTTGGCTGGTTCTACAAACATGGGAGAGAACTTAAAATTACTTTGACCACATTGAGCAAGTGGTTTGGGACTTTTTTCTCAAGTAAATGCATGGACAAGCATTTTGTTCCACAAGTAACTTAGTTTGATTAATTTTAAGTACAAGAATTCACAGAGTATTATAAAAGGTATATTTCCCATCCCTTTTTTCATTGTCTAAATAAAGAATAAAATGTTATTAATGTATAATTGTACGTTTGGCTAGGTTGGCAGGCTCTTGCTGAAGCATGGGGTCCTGATTAGAGCCCATCTGGGCCATGGCCATCTCCTCCCTCTGTCCCTCAAAGTAGTGAGGACTGTGAAGCTGGTGGTGGTTTGAATACTGTGCCTGCAAGGCTTGAAGCTGCTGAGTAGACTGAATCCTGGTTTTAAAAGAAGAAAAAAGACAATAGAATATTGAAGCATATGTTTAAAGGCAGTCTTCACACACACATTTAATTTTCCCACTCCAAACCAAACTAAGTATGATCAGCATCCCAGCAAATTTGTCACATTTACTACTTGAAATAATTAAACACAATTGTCCATTATAACAAATCGCTTTGTCACAATGAACCAAAGGGTTGCCACTTGCTTCGTAGCTCATAACAACAGCAAACCACTCAATACACTGCAAGAAATGTCTCAGTATTGCATTAAGCCAACAATGATCATCATTAATTAACATTCATTGAGCACCACCTTCACATTCACTTTTTTATTTATTTTTTACAGCTGCTAAAGATTACAATATTTAGTCTACCTTGATATCTATATTATTGTAAAGACTGGCAACTGCATGGGATTACATTAAAGGTAACCTCTGCCGAATGTCAATGTCTCAAATTAAAAAATAATCTCACACAGTATCATTTGCCATGATTCAACACTGCACTGATGCACTTCGCCAGTTAGTGCAATGGAAAAATGCAGGTCAAACAGTGGTGTGAAACAAACAAAAACACATGCTTTCATTTTCAGATTCATAGCACTGGGGCCCTATACGGGAACTTAGTTCAAAATGTGTGTCCTGGGCCATTTCTTACGGGGGGAGTAACTCACCACTGCTGAAGGTATTCCGAAGGGACAGGCAGAGATCCATACAGCTTTTCCTCCATCTTAACGGTTATACTTAATTAAATAGATCAATATTTATGTTGACGACACAGAATTGACGTTGGGCATATTTAGTAGCATAACAATACTCTGGCAGTGTATGAAACTGAATGCATGTGCACAAACAAAATATTCTAATATTGATTGGATAAAGGTGCATCACAAATGATAAGGGAACATAAAAGGACAGGTTGGTCACACCAATGTTTGGTATAGATTTAGCTCATATTTGTCTCAATCTGAGACTGATTTTTTGAGATGGCAAGCTAACGCGTTACGACTATTTTAATTTGCATGGCCAGCCCTTAGTCCTCTTGCTAGCATGCTAGACAACGACCATGATTCATGAAATGATTTTTAGACACGTATCGGTAGCTAGAATAAGCGACACCCGGCACGGTACGTGTACAAATATGTAAATATATATAAACCTATAACGTCTCACGCGAAGGAATCGTATTGCATGAATTTTAACGACATTTACATATCTGTGAAACAGACCATATTTTAATACAGACTCATTCCAGATCGACGAGACAAGTTAACGCTAGTAGCGAGCTACCTACTACTAGCTAGACTAGCTACTCCGCTAACGTTAGCTAGCCAGTTAGCATGGATGAATGACTAGAGCTAGCTATCTTACCAAGGTTACAGTGAATATCTTTCATATACATACGTATTCATCCCATATCAGACTACATATATACATACCTCTAAAATATATGATAATGAGTGATATTTTCGTCCCAAAAATGATGTAAGCGAATCACTTTCGCGCTCTGTGCATTATACTTGCTGAAGATGCTTCAAACAACAAAGACTTGACAGCAAAGCACGTCAACTTTAACGTAGGGAGATACCATTCGAAGTGTTCAGGTGACACGTCATGGGAAATTTAACATTATTATGCAAGAAACGTATTTATGTATTGCTATACTGGCCTATATATACATGTTTTATGTAAAATTATCATTCTTATTGAATCCACAAGCATATTTTGCGCATGTTTTGGAAAAGATTGCATAAAGCCACAACGCACACTCCCCTTTCAGAAGTGGTATGTTCCACAGACTTTTAAACTCCGCTAGGTTTCTTCCCATTGGCTAATGTTGACAAAAAAATACTAAACACATGTACTACTACTTTAGGTTCAACATAGATAACTGCAATCATCAATATAATTGCATAATAAAGTATTCTGTGACCGTAAAATTGTTGTGTGTGCCTTATCCATCAACCAGTTTGAGAAAATGATTAATGCCATAATATGCTATGGCAAGATAACTTGCTGTCCCATTAAATAATTGTTCTTGAAAATTTGATGAACACGAGTAATTAATAAATTCAACAATCACAAATGTTATGTCAGTTTTACAACTGATTTAATATCTCTGTCATAATAAACTTGAAAATTCCAGAGCACAATTACACTTCCACATGTACAAGTGAGGGATCCAACAAAATCCCATTCTTTTCAAAATATAAAAATAAGACACTGGACACATGCTTTATGAAATGCAATAAATAGTTATAAAAAATAAGAAAAAATGGGCTGTGTTCTACAGAGAGAATTTGAAAACGGTCGTCCAGTCATGGTGGGCCGTATTTTCTCTCCCTTTTTCTGGTTGTGTAACATATGCATGCATCGTGATGCCTTCGAAAATGGTGACCCCAATAACCTTTTCTCTTCTGCACTTCAGAAGGTTTCTGCTCCCATTTGAGGTTGAGGTACATTGCTACTATTACAGCTGATGTCCGGTATTTGGTCGGCGAACGACTGTGTCATCCACTGGTCATATGGCAGGTCACCTGTTGCAGGGGCATGGTCTTTTCTGGCCATTTCTGGAAAGAAATAAAATGTTATTGGTATGTTTTTTCAAGCTTCATGAACAAGTACTCTAAACCCAGGAAGGTCAAATACGACTACATCTGTTCCTTTTTAAATTCCATGGTAAAATAGTATTGCTCACCTGTGTCTTTGGTGTGGGGAATATTACAGTAGCTGGTGCTTTGCTTTGCGTCTTCATGTGCCCCACCACAGTTCTCATACTCTGGATCTACATTTTCCTCCTTGATTGCCAGCCTCTTAGCATCATCTGTTCGACAGCACAGACAGAAAATAAAATGATAGATCTTATCCGTTTCAAATAGCAGAAGATCACAAGAAGGACTTCCGGTATAGCCTTTGAATATTATATTACAAAATCAAGGATCAAGAGACACCAAGTGTTCACCAATCAAATCCATCCTATCAACTCAGTCATTGTATCCTTTTACCTTTGGCAAGTTGCAAGTCAAAGGAATAGTCAGTCTCCTGCACCTCCCGGTGTGTTGGTGACCCCCCCTTAATCTTGTCTCTTAACTCCTTCAGTTTGACATAAAAGTGCACCTTGTCCTGAGCGCGGGGGAACTGGGCACAGCGTGGACTCGATGAGGGCATCAGGTAACACACCTATACAAAAGAGGATTTTTTAGTTTTTCACTGGTCTCCTACATTTTTCTTTGGTATTTGAATGCTGCTGTTCTGGGACTGGAACTTACCGTTTCTGTTTCTGGGATTTTGTACGGTTGTAGGCCAAATACAAGATTTTTGGCCTTTACGCCAAATATCTCTTTGCAGAAAATTTCATAAATACCTTCCAGAAAAAGATTACAGCAATTAAATATAGTTGGGTTTGTCAAAACACAAGAATACTGCAATTTCTACACCATTTACTTACATTTCCCATTAAACGCTGCAATGAGGGGCTTGTACTTTTTCAGCTTCTCCACCAATTGTCGACCTCCTTCGCGGAACTCTTTGCTGTGGAAGCAAATTTTGCGACACAATAAAAGAGATATACATATTGTGTAGATGGATGAGACATCACATTGGGCATTTTTGCAGTAACCATGTTGGTGGGCTAGGAACCTTGACAGGTCTTTGCTCCCTGGCGTTGTCCTTTCCACCATATTGGTGAAGCCAATGCCGTACTTGTCAGGTAGGCTCTGATCATGCATGTGATTGAGCTGCTCTTCAGTCAAACCAGAAAGGAACAGACATTTCCCTGGGCATGAAAAAAAAACAAAAAAAAACATAGCACTCAAAACTTTCATTTACAATACTGACAGCAAATCGTCCTAACATGCCACAGTGGAGATTGTGTCCAACTCACAGAAATGGTTGCCTGGGTTTGGGTAATGGCGTCCTTTAAATGCTGACAACAGTCCTGGGTTGATACCAATCTGAGATTGAACAAAGTTGTTATTACAGTTTATAAATGTTTCAAATCCACCTTGAATGTCACCTTGGATAAAGGTGTCTACATGCATTTATATGTTCAAAGTGTTTGTCACAAGCCCAGAATCTTCCCTTGTGTGAACAAAATACATAAAAAGTAGTCATATTAAACTATTACATTGGGGCAACTCCATGATTAATCTTCAGTAAACAACTCACTATCAAAATGTCAAGATTGTGGGCAATAATGTCTGGCAGGGTTTTGGCCATAACCTCAGCCACTGACATGCCATTGAAACGGTTGAGAGCCCGTTTAGCCTTCTTTATGGCCTCATTCTGGTCATACTCTTCCTGCTGTTTGCCTTCTTCCAACTTCTGTTTGGGAGGTCTCCCTCTCTTTCTCTTTCCTGGAGTTGGAGCTATGAGAAAGACATGTGGAAAAAAGGGTAGAACCCAGACTAGATTTCAAGAACAAAGACCAAACAAAGAAAGAGGACAGAAGAGACACTACCTTGTGATGGATCTGCAGGCTGATGATGGTGTTGGACAATAGGCTCTTGATGTCCAGTGAAGTCATGATGGAAGTCCAGGTCTTGATGACCGAGAAACTCCTGGTGAATGGAAAACTCCTGGTGCACCGGCAGCTCCTGGTGGACTGACAGCTCAGTCATGACCCGGTCTTCTCTAGAACCATCCATGTACTGACCCACATGGCCTGTGTTGTGGTACTGCATCACATGCTGAGCCTGGGGATGCTGCTGGGTGGACTGGTACCTGGGTATCCAATAGAAATGCAGGATTAGACACAAAGAATAGACTGACACCGCATTTCCTTTGGTTGTTATAATGGCGTGTACGTACAGCAGGAGATGACAGTACAAAAAGGACTGAAACAGTATGATGTGATATGAAATCCCAATGCCTTGATGGTTGTTGATAGTGGACTTTCTTCACCTTCTAAAAAAGGCCAAAAGATTATATGAGCTTCAGGGTACCATTGTTTAAAATATTTAACATGTTATAAAACGTATTAAACTAATTCAAGGTAATTGTGGTGATTGAATCGTGTGTCTGAACAACTTTATTAGAGGATACCATCTTCTTAAATCAATCATCAATTGTTTACACACAAAATAAGTAAACATGATACAATTAGCCTACACATGAACGTAAATGAAAAAACAGGACGACAATTACACAGGTTCACTAAACATTGCAGGGGAAGCATGCTTTGCCTGCCTGATATTAAAATATAGTTTGTTCGTTTCTTGGTGGCAGTTTAAAAAAAACAAACATTTAAATTCATGCATGAAGATGTAAACGTCCACTGACATTCGTCAATAGTTTCTTTTGATGCCAAACCTCCAACACCAATGCATTCGGGGAGAACTCACCACTGTTGGAGATAATCCGTAGGAACCGTCAGTGACGTATACTGCTTTTCTTCCATCTTTATCGTGGATTTACTTAAATAAATTAATATTCATTCTGCTGTTACAATGATTACCTTTACTCTCAAAGGCATCAATAGGGACCAGGAATACTGGCAGCTGAATCTATTAAGCGTATTAGATTTGCAATACTGATTGTTATCGCAGGCAGGACCACAAAGACCTCTGGTGAGGGAAGGGTTTATACAGACAAGCATCATTATTTTACAGTCTACTGCTCTCGCTTGCTTGCAGTTGAGTGGTGTATATTTTTATGTGTTAGTAAAATACAATTTGGTTTCAGACATACCTGTCATACATCTTCAGAATTCTTCTTTCTTCAAATAGGCCGATTGAGGGCGTTCAACGCACCCAAAACAAAGACCATTTAAAAGGTTCAGCCGTTCGGCTCGACTGTCTTCAGGAAGCGACATGTTTGGATGATTTCCCCCTGCTGGGGTGGAATGTGAACATGTTCGACTTGCATAATCATAATTTTTGGACTAGTTGTACATATTGTACAGTTTTTTCATATCAATTAATATTATACTACACAATACGAATAATTACAGTAGATAGCATTTTTCATTTGTATTTTTTACAAACTCCAACCCACTGAAGGCTTCAATGTGCACAATAGGTGGCAGCAAAGCGCTTCAATATCTCTCAAATCCGAGTTCTGAAGAAGAGCGAAGGTTGTGTTAGCTAAGTCAAAGAGTGTATTGTATAAGTGACCTGCTAGTGCTTAGTCTTCAATTATATTTTGATGACTGATTGATTGACTGTAAATTTGACCAAAGGCAAGTATCTAGCTCTTTGGGCTAGTTTTGGAAATATTGCTCATAGTGTGGGTATTACGTTAGCCATAGTTATCTAGCATTGGTAGCTAATGTGATGCATCGCAGCTGTCTGTAGTAGACTAAACTGCTGTGACAGACAGACAGGGTTGACATACTGTTTTTGACATACTGTTTTACTTGAAAGGTTTCATGTAACATTAGGGATGAATCTGTTACATTAATTGTTGTAATTTACTATTTCAGCTATGTACAGTATATTGAGATCAATCCAGTCACATGTTCTGCAATTACTTAAATATTATCTTACTAAGGTTAGTCCTGAATCCCTGCAGAAGGTGTAAAAATGCCTGCTGGTGTGTCCTGGCCTCGATATCTGCAGATGTTTGGGGCCAGTATGATGGCCATGTTTGTAGGAGCAGAATGTGTCCACCAGTACTACAGGCCTGATTTGGTAAGGGCACAGACAAAACCTCAGTTTTCCATTGTATTAATCTTTGCAGGTTTATATTGTTCAAACTAGAATTACAATAGTAGAAAAAAAATCTACTTTGTTTGTCCTCAGTGCACTCTGGAGTGTTTCTCCCTCTCTGTTGTTTATCAACAAACACACACATCCACACTAACAAACACACAACACTCATATCATGGTCTGATGATGTGATACAGTGAATGTGAGTTTTATGAAAATACCAGTGATACGGCCATCAAACTATTTATGTCTTTGCCAGAGTATTCCTGAAATCCCACCCAAGCCTGGGGAGTTGAAGACAGAACTGCTGGGATTGAAAGCTAGAGAAGAGACAGTTTTGCAAAGTCTCAAACCTGAATCTGGGAATTGAGGCAATCACCTCAGTGAGGAACGTTGGATTCAGTGGACAAGAGACCTCTTGTTTATCCACGTGTGGTGGAGCCCTATCAGGGCTTTTTTCCAGCCTGGTATACAGCTGCGAAGGACATTATGGGATTGTTAAAAGACTTGTAACACCATGGTGCTGGATTTATGTTGCTGGAGTGACACTCATCAGTCAAGCCTCTACCAAGAAGTCTGTTGAAACAAACGTACAAAAATAAATTATTAATATTCTGTACTTTGTATGTTTGGTGGATGTTTCAATGCATACATTTGTGACAGAGAAGCCTGCAATAGATAAATGAACAGCAGTATACCTAATACTGAAGTACATTCTACAATAGTTTCTTGCCGCCTGACAAGGGCAATACTTTGTAGCCAGCGCATTAATTTAGAACAGTGAATCGACAGTTACACTGGAACAACCAAGTAGGTGTCCATTAGCCAATCAGAATCGGTTATACGACCAGACCATACTGATAAACACGACAACTACTTCTTACAAACCAGATTAAGCCGCAGTGTCTCCTAGCAACCAATGGACAACCAATAGGCACCAGTCTAAACAAATATGGCGACAACACGGGAGCAAGAAGCTGCTAATTATCTTAAAAAGCATAAAATTATTGAACTTATGGATAATTTAACAAGTATGCTCTTCTTTTACAGACCAGGTTTGAAGTTCCCCTTACATTGGAAACTAATATTTTCAGTGCTTTTTTAAAAGTTCTGTCGGTTTGTTCTGCCGGTAGGAAAATATTTCCATAGGAAAATCTTTCCTACCGGCGTACGTAGCGCAAAATTATAGTTCTAGTCCAGTGCTTGCTCTAATATGGACTGCTTTTTCAGAAAGGCCACAAGAATTCCTGATCGCTCAACTTGAACAGCTGCAAGTTTCCAAAATGAGGTCTCTTGAATGCCCAAGTTTGTTTAATGACTCTAACTTGGATGCAGTGTTTGGAATTATGGACCCTACTAAGCAAGGATACATCACTTTTGTTCAATACAAGGAGGGTGAGGCTCCCTAAAGCATTTCTTCACCTCTTAACATCATTGTTAGGAGACCTATTGAAAATGTTAAAGTTTAGTTGCCATCACCAGTTGCATTTGTCATACAAACCCTGCATGAACCCAAATACAAAGTATGGACACTGTAATCACTAACAATTTAATTCTTTAGCATTGACAACTCTGGGAATAAAAAACGTCAATGAGTGTCCTGAAGGAATGGTCAAAAACAAGATCTCTCACGATACATTTAAGAGGGAGGCGTAAGTAAATAATATGTTCTAATATAGGCTATGCATCCATCGTTTCAATCATTCATTTTCTAATTATGTTTTGTTTCGCCAATTACAGGAAGGAAGGACTGCAGCGAAGCTGTGCAACATTTCTATCATAACATTTAGCCTACATTGTTTTTAGTCTCATACTGAAACACAGGAGAGGTATTCATTGTTTCATATTTACAGCTCAAGGACAGTTATGCTGTTACATTGGTAATTAAACTTATTGGTTAATATGATGATGTAGTATATGGAAAGTATGTTGTCAAGCTACTGTACATCAGTCTGTTTGCCTGTGAATATCATCCAAATAAAGGTTAAACTAAATCACCATATACATGTATCTTAACTGGAGAAGATGCATTTTCACAATCAAAGTTTTTATAAAATAAAAGTTCTGAATTAAATCTTTAATTGTTGATACAGAATTGTATTTGATTAATTTGCAATTACATGCTCCATTGGAGTAACGTACTTTGCTTCACTATTACAATTTCAATCTAACAGGGAGACATAAAGCATCAGTCTTTTAACCCCCATCTTTCATTATATTATTAAATTATATTATTATTTCAGTGGGATTATAATTTATTCACTAAACACGAACATTATTGTCAGGCTCATGAACCTGTCTATGAGAAGAGAACGATATGAGGAATCTGGCACCTGTGTGTGACCTTTTACTAAAATATATCAGAAGCCTATTAAACTGGCACTACTTGGACGTCCCAAGAAAACTGGAGGCGTGGTTTGAGTGTGTCATGGCGTCAGCCGTCAACAAATCTACAGCAATATTTTGGGACTAGATATTCCTTTATCTCTTAAACACCTCTGTGAAGTTCGAGGAACATTGTGCACGAAGTCCAAACATGGGCACCGTTCACGCAAGGGTAAGGGCAACTTAAAATCTATTGGTGAAAGCATGACCTTTATGTACTGTAGTCAGTAGCTAGCTAGCTAGGTACAGACACATAGGGCGGCTACTGATGTCAAAAAAGCTACGGACCTGGCATTGGTCAAGCTGACTATTAAAATAATAGTTTGCACAGTTGTCAGCACTACAAGTACCCAAACAAATGATACAGTCGGTTATAATACAGCTAATTTGAAAACGCATTGAGTTAGCAATCCATCCCGGGCAATAGTGTTTTTCTTTCTAGTCATGTCGTTGGAAAAAAGTGGTATGCGTGCCATGCCTGTTACTAATGAGAATGTTCAATTATGGCATCCCTGGAACACTAACTCGCTTGCTACACTTGCTGCCACTTGTGGCACCACATCATTGAACGTAGACGGCATAATTTCTGTTGTGTTCATCCTATTGCAGAGCCTTGATCCACTACCCATGCACGGTCCGGAGTTGGGTGTTCATGCTGATGACATTGAGACTCCCGACATTGAGCAGGAGTCAAAGCAGGAAGTTCTTGAAAACAAAAATGTAAGGACTGTATTGTTTAGCAGAACTATACGTTCTTTAGTATTAGTCGTGGCTTTAGCCAGAATAGCTTTAGCTCAATATTGTGTTGTATCTAGCTGATGAATCTGTATGTCCCTCCTTATTGCAGTTTATCTATGCTGTTTTCCCCCTATGCTCTTTAGGTAGTTGTTCAGCGGGTACACATAGATGGACTTGGAAGAACCAAAGAGGACCTCTTATCATATGAAATAGCTGAAGTCTTCCGAGCCAAAAACCTGATTGATGTGAGTGTTTGTCAGTCAAACATAATGTACACATCATACAATAGTTGTTGTTAGTTTATAATTGGTTTAGTGGTTGGAGTCCGAGGCATTGACTGAAACCAAATATGTTTTAGGTCATGAAGAGGTCCCATGAGGCAAGACAAAATCTTCTACGTCTCGGTATTTTCAGGAAAGTGGAAGTTGTTATTGACACCTCACAAGGTAATTTATAATTGAACACTCAGGTAATACCCAGATTACATGCTCACTTTTTTATGTGCCCAAAAGTAAATGTCAATTATAATACACAAGTGTATTATAGTAAGATACAGTATATTGTTTTCTTGCAGGGGCAGATGCACTTCCAAATGGACTTGATGTTACGTTTGAGGTGACTGAATTGAGACGATTGACTGGGAACTATAACACCATGGTTGGGAATAACGAAGGTAGCATGGTGAGAATTCCTAATGACTGTCTTGGACGTGATCTGCTTCCTGCTCTCGTGTAGCGGTAGATTACCGAAGTATCCAAAGTCCATAGACAGCAAACAGCACTGTCCTGCTTAGCTTTACACTAAGTTCAAGTCCATTGTTAGTATGTTTTGACGATTACCTCCTACTGCAGGTTCTGGGCCTTAAGCTACCCAATGTGTTCGGTCGAGCAGAGAAACTCACTTTCCAGTTCTCTTATGGCACCAAAGAGACTTCTTATGGCCTGTCATTCTTCAAGCCCCAACCTGGACACTTTGAGCGCAAGTATGAGACATTACTACTAAATTGATGATGTATGTGTGTAATATTGTGTACTCTAATAATCTGCATATGAATGTGATCCCGTTCTTCACAGTTTTGCTGTCAATGTATACAAGGTCACTGGCCAGTTCCCATGGAGTTCACTGAGAGAGACTGATCGAGGCATCTCCACAGAGTTCAGCGTATGTATATATTGCTCATGCAAATGTGGTGGTCCAGTTTGGTGTGGATCAGTAAATTACTCTATGGTTCTGTTACTGTATTAACAGTTTCCTATCTGGAGGACTAACCACACCCTGAAGTGGGAAGGTGTGTGGAGAGAGCTGGGCTGTCTGGCTCGTACTGCCTCGTTTGCCGTCCGGGAGGAGAGTGGCCACTCCCTCAAGTCATCACTCTCGGTACTGAGCCTCAGTTTTGCTTCATACACACCCCAAATCCCCAATGTAATACAGAAATTATTTATTTTAGATTGGTATATTCTACAATAATTACTTGGATACTGCTTGGATCTTTTCCTCCTCGCTCTGCAGCACACCATGGTCATTGACACAAGAAACTCAACCATCCTTCCCAGGACAGGCGCCTTCCTCAAGTTCCACCAGGTACATCAAGGCCAAGTGAACCAATACTTGCACCATCCAATCCCAATTAATCCATTCCCCTTTATTCCTAAATTGAACATACTGAAGTAAACATGATTTTGTGTCTGTGGTATTCCAGGAGTTGGCAGGCTATACCGGGGGAGACGCCAGCTTCTTAAAGGAAGACTTTGAGATCCAGATAAACAGACGTCTCTTCTGGGATTCGGTAAGATTCGAAGTTCGACATAAATATTTGTGGGTGGTTTCCTCCACAGGATGTAATCTTATTATTGAAGACATACTTCAATGGAAATTCTACTTGATACATTTTTTATTTGGGGCTAGTTTTTAATCTATATCTAAAGGGTGCATTAAGAAGGGAGTATCAGGTACCACATAGTGGCTTGTGAGAGCACAGGGATCCCGTTCAGTGAACCTCCTCTTTGGTTCTCAGTGCAGCAGTTGTTGCTGGTAGAATGGAAATTTAGTGGGTATTTGTATCCAGAAAACCACATCAACTCCTGAACAATGTTGTGGTTGCATTTATTTATTTTAAAACTTGATTGCTGTGAATTAAGCAAAATACTTCTGTGAATCCCTTTTAGGTCTTGTCTGCGTCTCTGTGGGGAGGAATGTTGCTGCCCATTGGAGACACGCCAACGTGCATAGCAGACAGGTACAGAAGACATTCACTTTATAGTCTCTGCCATCACTGCAGCCCTGACACTAGTCTGAAAAAAGACTGCATAAAGCCCAGTTTAGTGGGCCTTTGGTATGCCTTTAGTGGATGATTTAATGATTTAATCCTACAATGTCACACTTTCCATCTGTTTTTTTTTCATAGGTATTATCTGGGTGGGCCTACAAGTGTGAGGGGATTCAGTATGTACAGCATTGGCCCACAGAGTGAAGGTAAGAACGTGATGATCTTCACTGTCAAATTCAGTGAGGATTATGGTTGATGATTTTTGGTGATTTTGTTTTTGTTATTATGGGTATGACAGGTGACTACCTGGGAGGTGAGGCTTACTGGGCTGGTGGGATCCACCTGTATACTCCACTACCCTTCCGTCCAGGCAAAGGCGGCTTTGGAGACCTCTTCAGGACCCACTTCTTCCTCAATGCTGGAAACCTGTGTAACCTTAACTACGGTGAGCACTGCTATTTAATTGAACACAGAATACATGTGATGAAATACTGACCTTTTGAATCAATAGTGAACCTAGAATATGTCAGAGTGGCAGTGTTCTGAACGTGACCGTGCAGCCGAGATGATGGTTCAAAGTGTCTCCCTAAGGCGAAGGTCCAAAAGCACATCTGACAAGACTGGCAGAGTGCATTCGCTGGTCCTACGGAGCTGGGATTGTGCTACGCCTGGGGAACATTGCTAGACTGGAGCTCAACTACTGCATTCCCATGGGTGTCCAGAGTGGAGACAGGTAAGCCTATGTGGATACACAGGCTGGTTTCTTTAGTAAAAGTTGGAACTATTATCGTGTGTAGATGGTGAGAAAATATTATTTTGAATTCAGACTAAGTTTGGAATTGGAATTTTTGAAAAAGCGATGTACTTTATTAATTAAAAAGACACTTATTCAAATCGATGTATAAATAGTGCATATATTTTATACACTAGTCAATGAACATTTCATAATTGACTATACAAGTTTAACACTTTCTTTACCTATGAATCTCATTTTTAGGATATGCGATGGGGTCCAATTTGGAGCAGGAATCCGATTCCTGTAATATCTTGATGCATGGAATTTTGAGACGATGAAGGACTACAGGCAAATATAATTTGCTATGAAGAAAGAATCACGTTCACACACTCATGGTTGCTGGGAGTTGATTTGCCACATCTGTATGTAAAGAATTGAACTTTTGGAGATGGATATACAATTCTGAAATGTGTCCCAGTGCCCAAGATGTGGAAAACCAGAAGATGAAACATCACCAATGAGTGCTCTTATCATTGGTCAAATATGGTCTGAAAGAATAAACACAAAAATAAAATGTTATTCAATACAGTTGTTTTAATTAGCTCTAAGGTTATTTAGCCTACTTGTATGATTTGCCTTCATGACTAGATTAAGGTGAAAACCCTGGCGTGCTCTGGTACAGTTTCAACATAAAAATGAAATGTATGTACCAAAGGTGCTAAATAACCGAAAAGCTGGTCATTGTACTCCACGGCTACGTCGTTTTTCAAGCCCCTACTGCAGTGGTTTGCCGAGGAGCTATCGCTCTAAAGTATTACTTCCAGGCTTCCGTTCCCGAAGCTTATTTCGTATCAGAGCGAATGTGGCTGTTGGTTAACATTGCGGAACGGACCAGGCAGTTGGGACTTAGACAATCTCTATATATTTCTGCTCCCCAAACCTTTTCAAATATTCTGCTTTGATTAGACTAGAATCACATGTTTTACGTTTTAACCCAAAAGAGCACATAACAAGTCTGATTTGCCTAATATTTAGTCGGCGTTCTCACCAAAAGACACTTGGACGCACGCTGATGGCGGTCACTATCGAGGAGCTGTATCGTAACTATGGGATCCTTGCTGATGCGAAGGATAACTTGAAACAGGTACGCGCATTATTGCCTTTTAACAATAACCTAATGACTGAATTGTTCAATTGTTATCTGCAATTAGTCCCGAACACAATTTTTCTGAAGTCGCACTTACTCTCGATAGATATCTTAGCTAGCTAGTTAGCAACCAAGCTATAACCCGCTTGAGCATAGGGTTCACTCGTTTGTTTTTTTAAGTTGTCTGAATTCCGTCATGGTCCAACTGTGAATCTCGTTTTGACGGTTGCTTGGTTCTTGTGCACCGCTGGGCGCTACTGTGGTAGAAAAGCAAATGGTTACTAGCCATCTAGCTACGTCAATTGCTAGCTGCGTCAATTGCTTTATTGAACTGGGGCCCAGCCTTGCATTTGCTAACTTGCTCAGTATCAGCATGTAACCTTGTCTCAGAGAATGTCTGCTGCTTGTCTTCTGTCAGGATGACCGAGACGTTTTCTCGTGGGGGGTATTTTACCCTATATACAGAACAACACGCAGATATTATTTTGTTTGCTCTGTAACAAGCTAGCAAGATATGTTAACTAGATAGATATATTTTCAGTATCAACCCCCAAAGGATAGATAGCAAGCCAGCCGGCTGGTTAGCTAATCAGCGAGCTACATTGCTAGCTAGCAAGACCTCAGGCCAGGGGTAACAAAACGTATCACTAATTGGAGCTGCCTGTAGGCTGCTTTTCGCAAAGGAATCTGAAGGGACAACAGCATGTTCTACTATTTTCTTTTTTAGTGTGTTTCTGTTGATCCTTAATCTATTCATATTGGCAAATTAAACACGTGCAACATGCTTATTTCTCCTTCAGCACAAAGACGCCTACCAGGCAATTCTTGACGGGGTAAAGGGGGGCCCAAAGGAGAAGCGTCTGGCTGCACAGTTCATTCCCAAATTCTTCAGCAGCTTCCCAGAACTGGCAGATTCAGCCATCAATGCCCAACTGGACCTGTGTGAGGATGAGGATGTATCGGTAAGAATGACGTTCATACGTTCTTCTCCACCACTTATTACAAAGCAGTTAACATACAGTCTCTGGCCAAGCTTTTACTTTATGTGGTGGAGATGGTATACGTTCCACACTCACTTGACATCCTATCTGTACCCTCTCTTGTCTAGATTCGGAGACAGGCCATCAAAGAGCTCCCACGTTTCGCTGCGGGGGAAAACATTGTCAGGGTTGCGGACATCCTCACCCAGCTTCTACAGACAGGTAAAGACTCCTTGACTTACCTACTCACGAGCACACAGTCTCAGGTTTTTAGAGATCTTTGCTTAATGGACATTTTTTTCAACAAGTTCAACAAGTTTTGTTGTTTCCTGTTTGTTTTGAAACACTGATATTTGTGCTTTTAGACGACTCTGCAGAGTTCAACCAAGTTAACACTGCACTGCTCTCCATCTTTAAAATGGACGCCAAGGGTAAGTGGCTTTCTATTTATTTTATTCAACGTACGAGTCAATTCTGTATTTCCTTAGTTATATGTCCAACAGGTCCAACAGGTTTGTGTAGTTGCCGTGATCAATTAATCACAAAGGTAAGTAGACAAAGTAATTGGTGTCTAATCTTCCGTTGTCCCTCTTTCACCCAGGTACTCTGGGAGGGCTGTTCTCTCAGATCCTGCAGGGAGAGGACATAGTGAGAGAGAGGGCCATCAAGTTCCTCTCCACCAAGCTGAAGGGCCTGCCTGAGGATGTCATGACCAAGGAAGTGGAGGACTACATTTTTACAGAGACCAAAAAGGTCTGTTCGGTCTCTTCACTGAATGTTGTTTCATGTGGTTGGATATATTTTCACTTGCGTTAGTTAGGTTATGGAGGCCCTGAGAAGGCCTTAAGATTTGGCTTTTTGTCTTGAAATTATAATTTGGAAAATTGTTGTGTGCATTTGTTTTCCATCAAATGGCCATATTTGGGTGTCAATCCTCTAATCCTGTCCCTCCTAGGTACTGGAGGACGTGACGGGGGAGGAGTTTGTTCTGCTGATGCGTGTGGTGTCCGGGCTGAGGGCCCTGCAAACAGTAAGCGGACGACAGCAGTTGGTGGAGCTGGTGGTGGAGCAGGCCTTTCTGGAGCAGGCACTGAACCCTGCCGACCCTGACACGGTGGACCGCCTGATGCAGTGCACTCGCCAGGCCCTGCCCCTCTTCTCTGTAAGTGAAGTGGATTGCTCAGACCCTCAATGGATCGTGCACACACATTCTTATTCTCTCACAAACACACTCGCACGTTGCCCATTGGCCCATTTCTATTTCTTTCAGAAAAATGTGCATTCCACTCGTTTCTTGACGTATTTCTGTGACCACGTTTTGCCAAACCTGAGCTCCCTGACCAGTCCAGTCGCAGAGCTGGACATTCAGCTGGAGGTTAGCCACACACACACCCCCGACTTGATGATACTGTAGAATTTACAGTAGAGCTTACCCAGTCTTATGTTGCCGCTTAATACCGTAAACCTTGAGCCATATGTGACAAGTGCTGGTATTTTGGTCCATGTGTACTGTAGGTCATGATCATTTAATCATGTTTTACATGTCAGGGAAGTTCAGATTGTATGCTTACAAACATCATTTGTTCATTTAAATAAGGCATTGATATTTGAAGACCATATTTGAATGTTGGTACCCCGTAAATAACTAGCGGAGAAAATCCCTTTAAAATGTTATGAGCTATTTACATTTAGTCATTCTTCCCCACTTCCCACTGGCACGTAATGGGTGGCAACAATAGTTTGTCAACTCCACCCCGAACCATATGGACCAACCTTGCCGTAAACTGACACCACACCTTTGTTTATGGATGGTGGCTTGACCAAAACTAATTGACTATAGCCAAAAAAAACAAATATGTTAATCAAATTGAGCCTCTATCATGCCCCCAAAATGAGAAAACAAGCCATATTTTGATTTGCTGATTGATTTGACAAGTTGAGTATTGGTATCCAAAAAATTGCCAATTATTTTCAGGGATTTCTTCAAAACACTTACTTTAGTGATGTGATAAAAAAAAGTAATACATGTGTATTAGTAACTTTAGTGCATGCTAGCGCGATTTGAAGATTTACTACATGCGGCCCTGTTTTCCAGCACCTGTCACATGAGCCTTAAGGTCCATTCAGGTGCCTTTTTTTGTTACTTGACTTGCATGAATACTTACTGTTGCAGAATGCATTAGGATTCTGTTGGCCATTCCGTCGATGTGCCCCTGTTAAACGGGTGCACTGCCTTTCATTACCAGCATACACAGATTTGCTCAACTGAGTGTTATTGCGTGTGTGTAGGTGTTGAAGCTGCTGGCTGAGATGAGTCCGTTCTGCGGGGACATGGACAAGCTAGAGACAAACCTTACCATGCTGTTTGAGAAGCTTCTGGTAAGAACCATACTGGAAAGAACCATAGCAGCTGTCCTCACAGGATGCCGTTTGCACACACACTGCTTTGTTGGCATAACATAATGAATGCATTTTCGCGTGTTATATTGGAGCATTGATGACCAGACTGGTATTCCTGGTATATTTCTTATAAATGGCTTGATGGCTGACCTGCACTTTCATTATTGTCCCCCCTCTTCCTGTCCCTCCCCTCTACAAACCCCCCTCCCTTACCCTCTGTAGGAGTTCATGCCCCTCCCTCCAGTGGAGGAGGGGGAGAATGGGGAAAATGCCAGCGGTGAGGAGCCCAAGCTGCAGTTCAGCTACGTAGAGTGTCTTCTTTACAGCTTCCACCAGCTTGGCAAGAAGCTGCCTGACTTCCTTATCGACAAGATCAATGCAGAGCGCCTCAAAGATTTCAAGATCAGGTAAAGCAGAGGGGTGTGGCAGGGTTTTATTTTATTTTTTTTACTTTGATTTGAGATTTTCTTCTAATTGACTATTTTGAAGCATGTTGAATTTTTCTCAATTATTCTGACCCAGATTTCTGTGCACCTCACTATCCCACAGGTTACAGTACTTTGCCAGAGGACTGCAGGTGTACATTCGTCAACTTCGGGTAGCCCTGCAAGGCAAGACAGGAGATGCACTGAAGACTGAAGAGGTGTGTGTGTGTCTCTGAATATTCCAAATGTTTAATTTTGATGGCTACTGGGGGAATGCACTGAGGTTTTTCCCATCTCATTCAATGTCGCTAACCTGGCAATGTCCCTCAGAACAAGATGAAGGTAGTGGCTCTGAAGATCACCAACAACATCAACGTCCTCATCAAGGTACAGGGCCCTATGAGATGTGCGTGTGTGTGTCAAAAGGCAATGTTCTGTCAATGTAAATGTACATGCGTGTGTTTGATTTACAGGATCTCTTCCATAATCCTCCGTCATACAAGAGCATAGTCACCCTGTCCTGGAAGCCAGTTCAGAAGGCGGAAGCTGTAGGGTAAGGCCCTTTACACTCATATCAGGGAGTCAGGTGGCTGAGTGGTTAGGGAATCGGGTTGTTTATCAGAAGGTTGCCTGTTCAATTCCCAGCCATGCCAAATGACATTGTGTCCTTGTGCAAGGCACTTCACCCTACTTGCCTTGGGGGGGGAATGTCACTGTAGTTGCTATAAGTCGCGCTGGATAAGAGCGTCTGCTAAATGTAAATATCAAGTAGTTGCCTTTACTGCCTTCTTGTTCTCTATTTCTCTTGTAACCATGTCAAAAGAAAGCATATATGTACTGTGAGGATCCTACCTGCTTGACAACAACAAAAGTTCAGTGCCAATCACTCATTGTCATGATTTATATTTATGATCCTTGTAGTCAGAAGCGCCCGTCGGGTGAGGAGATGGGCGCAGGCAGCGCCATGAACAAGCAGATCTCCCCTTTGCCCAGGAGGGACGCACGGCAGATCTACAACCCCCCCAGTGGCAAGTACAGCGCCACCATCGGCAACTTCACCCACGGTGAGGGAATCCCCCAAAAGTTGCCATCTTAATGTCGTTCCCATTGGCCCAACAGCGCACTCCCTGTATACGTTTTGGTCATCTTTCTTCTGAATGATGGAAGCTAAAATGCAGAAGTCATGAATGTGCTTAGCATTGGCATTTTATTGGATGTAGGTGGTTCGCCTCTTGTGTTGGGGCATGCATTTAAGTGGAGGATTTGGGTTAAATGTGATGATATGCTGACCTCGTGTTTCCCCGCACGTCTGCTTCTAGAAAACCGTGGAGGCTTCAGGGGAGGCCGAGGACGAGGCTTTGGAGGCAGGGGAAACAGGAGCCGAGGCCGCATTTACTGAGTTCCTTGTATGTGCTTGTCACACACACATACACACTGAACTGCAGCACATCAGGAGCCTTGCAGGAGGCATGCTGTCTCTTTCATCACCATGCCCCCCTGGTCCACTGTACTATCCCCGTTTCATCTTCAGCTACCTGTGTAAAAGTTGTCTCTTCCCACCCATGAAAGTATGAATCCGCTTTTTAGAGAATGGGCTCTGACTTTTCTACCTGATGTTTGTAGTTCCTCCCATTCTCCCTAGCAAGGTGATGGTTCAAGTAGATCATTTTGTTTAGGTTCATTTGTTGTTTTTATTAAGTGTATTTCTGTCAAGAAAAGACTGCCAAATTGTACCTGATTGATATTTTTTTCAGATTGTTGGGAAAATAGGTTTTACAAACTGGTGACAATTGCATTCTTTCTACTTTCTTATGTAATCCAGAATTTCTTTAATGTCTTTTTTTTTTTCTTTTTTTTTTTTGACCTTTAATTGGATTGGCTGACTCCTGCTACTTTATATGAGATGATAATGTTTTCATCTGAATTTTATCATAAACTTGTGCTGAAGTCTCAACTGCTTTCACTTTTTTGTTTGTGTAGCCTTCGGTTAATGTTGTAGTGAGTTTTACTGTTAAGCAGCATTGGTATATAAACTGCAATATTTTGACAGATTGTGATGCTAAAGCCTAATATTAGGATTTATGAGATCAATTCATTTTAAGGACAGTCCTCAACCAGCATTGGCAGCTATACTGTAGTTTATGGAGGACAATAGTCACTTTTCTACTAATGAATGGTAGCCAGTAGTATGACCACAGCATGACAAGTAGCAGAACAGTGTGTCACTCTAAACCTGTTGATTGTTTATACTTTGTGTCATATTGCTGGGTCTCCTGCTTAGGTTGTGCATGCCTGGGACCCTTACATTATTTGTTAAATGTTTTGGATAAAAAAAATTAAAAACCAAATCTTTGTGGACATGATATAGTAAGTCTAGGTTGTTTGACTTAGGTTTGATTTGTTTGTTCTTGTGGACAGCTTTTTCCTTTTTTGACTCCTAAAGAACATTAGGTGGTATTTATTATTCATATCTACTCAAAGCCCAATGAGGAAGGCGTTTGGAGAGTAACCTTTACTTGGGGCATGTTCACACTTGGCAGATTTGATTAAAACAAAACAATTCCTTTAGATTCAGTGATAAAAATGCCAGTGTGAACGGTAAGCAAACCAGGACTAAATGTATAATTTTCTGTACAATTTGTGTTTTGATGTAAAGTATTGGGGCTGTACTAAGAGAAGGCCTGTTTTTGGAGTTGAGATCAAGTTTGAGCAATCAAAAGTCCAATTGATTTTGTTTTTGCGGGTAAGCTGGGGGGTCACTACTTGCAAGTCACTGGACGTAAAGCTAGCATAGAGGTTTTTCTGTACTAGACTCCTCTCACATCCTGGTAATCCATTCTCTTCACTTCCACTGTGTCAATCTTATCTACCTCCTCATCCTCTCGTTTATGTGCATGTCTCCACACCTCTTTTCAGCCTATCACCCCCTTTTTCCTAAATTCACCTTTTCCCTCCCTTTCTCACCTCTTCCTTCTCCACCCTGATCACCCTTTCTACCCCTCTCCCCCTCTTTGTTCTGCGTTTAGCTTTCTCAAAGTTTTTCATCAGCAGTGCAGAAGAAGGAAAAGAGGCCAATTTAAGCCTGTGCTCTGGGATGTGGTATCCACATGTAGCTCTGCCTCTCTTTTGGTTGTCAGCCCCCCAGCACTGCTTACATGTTCTTTTGCCTTCCTTCTGCCCTGTATTCATTCCTGTGTCACCTCCATTCACCCATCTGCTTACTTTCTTCCCTTCCCATTCCATCCCTCTCTCTCCCACTGCATCAGGACTAGAGGGGAGAAGTTGCTTTGAAATAGGGAAACTAGGCACTCAATAATTGAGGAGGCTAAAAATAGGGCTTTCCTTATTTAGAAAGCTCTAAATTTCTCACACCTGGATGGAGTCGGTCTAGAGTCTCTGTCTCTCCTCTCATGCATGGCACACGTCTCACTCACAAGCAAGCTTATAGTGGGGGCCATAGTTTCCCATACGAGGATATGTGTGTGTAGGTGTGTATGTTTTAGGGGCAGGGACTCATCTCTGAATTTTCTGAATGGGCTTGAAGGTTTATCATTGGTTTTGATGTAAGTAGGTATCTTTTTATATTTGGAAACTCAGTACCAGGCTGAGAAACAACATATTTCCATGTAGTTCAGGTATCTTCTGAATCATGTTAAATCAGAGTCCAGTAATTGAGGCTTTAGCATAGGGAGCACTTCTCAGTTTATTTTATTGCACCTGCAAGAGGCCAATTGTATTATTTACCACTTACATACTCCACTAGGTGGCGACACCGACCAACATATTCTTCACCCTATCACTGGGTCTATTTTTATCCCCAGCAAACCAGCCACTTTAGTTTTAATTACGTATTTTTGTTTCTATATGATGTTCTGGGTGGATTCCAGTCCACTGTTAACACTGACATGAGAGCCCTCTGTGAAGCTGGGCTATTTGCAATATATTGTAAAATTCCTATCATCCTAGCCTAAACCGAGTTGATTCTGCTGAATGATTAGAGACCAGTGTATTTGTCAGGTAGTGGTAAAGTATGATAAGGACAGTTTGGCCCTCTGATTTGAAATAGCTGCATTGGGCATGGGTGTGCACCACAGCAGATTTGATGTTTTTTCCAGCTCTTTATTAAAAGGTTGGGTTCCATGGTTGGGTGGGATGGATGACCCCAGGAGTGTATTTCGGGGCTGAAATGACCTGCTTCCATAGAATGTGGATGTGTCCTTGGCAGGGTATGTTCCAAAGGAAGAATCTGTCTTTCAGTGTTCTGTCAGGTCCTTAGAAATGATTGTTACAGAAATCCTTTACTTTTTATCTCAGCAAACCTTTTTTTCGATCCTCTACCTTAATTTATCCAGTTGTAATGAATCCAGGACCATTTCAATATTTCACTTGACATATACTGTAGGTTTATATACAGTGTGTTTTATTCCATTGTGGCAGTATGTAATTCTCCTTTCAGGTCAGTGGGGGGCGACGAGCTACTGGTTTTGGCTTCTCTTGATTGATCGTGACCAGGTATTTCCCAAACCAGCCAGCGCCTGACACACGCACTCTCTCTCTCTCTCTCTCTCTCTCTCTCTCTCTCTCTCTCTCTCTCTCTCTCTCTCTCTCTCTCTCTCTCTCTCTTTCTCTCTTTCTCTTTCTCTCTCTCTCTCTCTCTCTCTCTCTCTCTTTCTTTCTTTCTCTCTCTCTCTCTCTCTCACACACACACACACACACACACACACACACACATGGTGATGCCAAAAATAATCAAGAGATGGAGAAGGAGTGACTGGCGGCACAGGAGAGGAATAGAAGACGACCCTCAGAGAGAAAGAAAGAACGTGATGATGTGTCTGTAGACTAAACACGTCCAATCCAAGACTGGTGGAAACCACACAGGACCTTAAGGGACATCCTCTCCTGGATCTGTGACATCGAAATGTTAGTTTGCAACATCTCTCAGAAATCATAGCTCCGTGTTTCAGTAGCTTGATGGAAAATTCAATAGGGCCCTCTATCCCTTTCGCTCGTATCATAAATGTATAGATTGAGAATGGAATATGCACGGGCTGTATTGTCATTTCCAAGATGTCCTTTCCATGACTTTTGCTTCTCCTTCTCCAGTCCTATCTAGATCAGTGGTCTCAGTACCTGATAGACTAAATGTACTCTGAACAAGGTTCGCTGTGCTTACGCAGCATTGTAGTCTACTTTTTGGCACCATGGACAGTTCCTCGCCGTAACTCAGGGTCTTGGCCTCTGTGTGTCGTAGGCTAGTTGGCTACCACGGACCACTCCCCTTGTTTATTTCTTAACTTGTGTTTTGGTAACCGTTTTCAATCTACGTCATAGTATCATTAAAAGCTGTTAGTGGTGTAAGAAATACCACACCACAATAGGCATTATCGTGCACCAACATTACAATGCTGGACCAAAGTTCAACAAAGGCTCACATAAAATCTGTTAATTCATCATATACAATTATGTCATGTGATTGGGGAGGTCGACAGACACGTTTTTATTGTTGACTATTATGGTCAAGGTCTTAAAAATCATGATGCCACAACATGTTGCGTGGTATTGATAATTAAACGTATAGCTTGCCTACAGACAAACAAACAAAAAGGAATGCACGGACAGCAATACACTGTGAAATATAACTTGTTCTTCCCTTTCATAAAAACACCGTCTGCCCCCTCATGTACAACGCTGGGAATAGTAACAGCACCGCGAGTCTTACTAAATATAGCAGCCAGTGAGTGTTAGCATGTCAACTTCACCAGGAGTGCGGAGAACATAGTGTACGTAGTGTACATACCGATACAACGTAGTGTACATACCGATCGCTAAAAATATCAATCTGACCATGAATAATAGATAGATCAAATAGCTGCTATAATCCTTAGTGTACCGTTCTAATTTTACGAAAATATAAATGGTGAAATTATTCAATAACACAAGCAGGGGCTTTTTGTTGAATGTTCTCCAACCAAAGGTTTGGTTACATCATCAATGCTTTGTTGATGTTTTGATTAAACTGGTGATGGGGGATCGTTTGGAATCCACATGACTGGGTCTGAAATCGGTAAGGGGTTCTCATTTAGATCGTCTACCTCTATTGTGAAAGGTAACAAGTAGTAATATACTGAGAGAGTTCACAAACTTAGACTTTGGTTCAGCAAACGTGCATTTTATTTGTGATGGAAGGAGACTTAAAGCCTCGTTATGTAATATAGCATGTGAACGGCGAGAAACAGTCCGGGTTGGAGGGGGTTGAGGAGAGAGGTGTGTGTGCGCGCGCGCGTGTGTATGTGAGAGAGCGAGTGGGCGGAGGAGGGGGGGGGGGTGAGGGGGTAGTGATGAGAACCATGCTATTTGGTCTATGCACAGAGCTCCAAAAACTCATAACGCGGGAACACTGTGTACTCGGTGTCCCCAAAGACTCGGTTGTTTGATTTTCAAACCCAGCAGTATTTTTTAAACTGTACTTTCCACATAGGACACAAGTGTACTCCCACATTCATTCATTACTGAAAAACCATGGAAAGAATTATATGAATCAGTGAGTTAAAGGATGAATGAATGAACAGAATGGCAAGCATATTGGACATGAGTGTCAGTTGAGTGCGTTGAGCAAGTTGAGATGAGACACCAAGTGTATAATTAAGCCTAAATGTTTTGGGTGCGTCGACAAAACACCAACCCACATAAACACACCTACGTGCACATATGCCTAACTGAAAAAAACGGGTGTTGCGTAGCGGGAACATGTGACAAAGCCAGCGCACCCGTCCGTTCATAAATTTTCACCGCCTCTATTCATGCAGGCTCTGGTCTTCTTGGGGTGGTTAATGTGCGGTAGCTCTGAACCATGTGATGCTGTGGGGGAAGGGAGGGGGACTTGTGTGTAGGGGGTGGTCTATAAATAGCTCCATAGCTCGGCTTCCATTGACATCATTTAGACAGGAGAGATGGAAAAATAAACAGGGAAAAGGGGGGATGGCGAAGGGGAAGGGGTAAGGGATCTTTAATCTGAGCTCGAAATTCAAACAAACCTCCCATCCATCCGTTTCTCTCCATTCTGTAAACAACCAAAACACTGTCCGTTTCCTAGAACGACTAAGCGTCGCCCGATACGGGATGGAATGGAAACCCACAAGGCAGATGGGAGGGACATCAAACAAATTAAAAGGACCCGTGTATACACACACAGACAGACACACATCTTATACGAGACGGTGGTTGAGACCAAAGGCAAATGTTTTGGAAGACTTCGGCTAATAATGGAAATTGAAACCAATAGTTTTTACATAGGCCTTCAGTACGGGTCAGTCAAGGAGGCTGTATTTTCGTTTCAAGTTGAGTTTCCGTTTGGACTGTTTTCTTGGGGGGGACCAAACGGGTGGTTGGGGGGTTGACTGGCTGCCTACTGTGTTTATGTTTTCATAAAGGAGGACAACACTCGGTTTCCATGGTCGGTGTGTCTTAGTCACTTCCGGAATCGTTCGCTCTAGCCAGCCTTGGCACTGACCCCCGAGTGCTGCGTGACTCCTGATTGTTCCCGATGACGTCTTATGATCCATTTCTCCTCGCGGGTCCCCTGTCCTATCACACGTCTTCACGACCACAGCAAAGGCAAGGACATGACAACTCAGTGGGTTTGGCATACTGTGAAAACATATACACAAGCGCACACTTACAGATGCTATAAATACACCAGATTGATTTCAAGTGTTATGACTTGCCAGCCTAATGACGTTTTCAATGATACATTCATCCTTATGGTTTTTGTTTCGCTAAACACCATGGACATTTGTAAATTAAAATCCTATTTAATATTTCTGTGCAAAGCCTAGACGGAATTTTACGTTGCACACCGTTTATAGGACTTAGGTCGTGCATGTAAAATGTGTTTCTTTCCACTCCATAATGTCAGGTGATAAATCACGGGCCTAATGCGGTCATAATGGAGATTTTGATTTGCTATTGTTTTAGAGCTCTTGCTCTCCTACATGACATTGAAAACAAGTGAACACTGACGAGAAACTTGGAATTTAGTCTTGACGTGTAATAGTAGCAATGAAAGAGCATTTGTGGCCGTCTTCTCCTATACTTGAGTGTCAGCACCATGGACAGCGCCACAACCGTGTGCAATGGAGAGGTGAAAATGGCTGTCTGTAGAGATACATGTTCGTTTGCTGTTTTTGGATCACATGCATCCTCATTAGTTGCTATGAAATATGGTCAAATTTGTACTCATTGTATAAGGCATTGGATCTGGACAAGACAATATTGGTTAGGGTTAGGTGTAGTTGTCCTTGGTTTGCCAAATAGCGAACACGTGTAGTCGTACTTGGTCAGGGGAGCCAGTGCTTTGCTTGTTGTTGTTTTCCATTTCTATGTGAAATGTAGATTGTACAAGTCGGCTGACTGTGATTTATTTGTGCCCCAGGGCTAAAACCTATATGTACTGCTGTGCGATGGTGAAGGACCAGTGACTTACTTAGGCCTATTTGGAAGCAACACGTTAGTCATTGCAGTAGAGGGATGACTTTACACGTTCAAAGCCCTGCTTGGTCGTCCAAGGCTTCCCAGGTTTGAGCATTAAGTCTAGTACAGATTCGTGACCAATTTTAAGAACCCTATTTTTCAATTCACCCACACCATCCGAGAGAGGGTCCCGGAATAGGTGTATTCGAAAGATTGTCAACACGTTTGGGTGTACCTGCAATCTACTTGAGTAAATGCTCAATGTCTTAATACTTCATTGATATAGGCCTATGGAAAGATACAGGATATACACTTTATTCGAGCTGATGTTTGTACAGGCTATAAGCAAATAATAACGCCATTCTCAGATTAATTCTACGATTGTGACGTCATATCGCTTTGGAAGTGAGCGTCCAGACCGAATGTGTGAGTTTGGTTCTCACGTAGTGTTCTCTAGTGTGTCCCCGTTGTCTTTTAAGTGTAGTGTTTGAGGTCTGGGTTGCCTTGGGTTAAACGGGGAAAAGGTTTATTTTAATATACTCGCCAGTCAGCTGGAGGCGTGCGATATTTTTAGATCAGGGTTGAGGGAGGGCAGGGAAGGAGAGAAAGACAGAGAGAGAACGAGAGAACAAGAGAAATGTGCCTTCTACTCTGATGATCGAACGTCATTTATTTCACATCTTTACAAATGTTATTGGGGCTCTACTGACATATTTAAAGTACAGTATCCCAGCCTGAAAGAACAGCATACATGCACTTTGCCCGCCGGCTTTATTGGTTTTCAGTGTTTTTATTTTTTATTTTGCGAGTCTTAACATGCACCCCCTCTTCTATTCCTCCTCCCATTTAACCTCGTCCCAGCCATTACCCACTATTTCTCCTTGCCAGATGAATTCATTTTGTACTATTTTGGAAAGTCAGTGTTTCTAAGGGATACCTAATGACGCAATGACGTCAATGCAGGTCAATAGCACACTGGTGGAGCGGACTGGCGGCTGACGGGAGGCACAGTTTTACTCCGACTACCCAGGAACGGGTCTCGCCGTTTTAGACCACCTTGTATAATCTACAACTTCATCCGTAGCTTAAACTGAATCCATTTTAATTTAGTTTTTTGTTTTGAATTCTTGTTGCATCATACAGATGAGGGTGACATGCTATAGCCTTGTCCACAGCTTTGAATTGAGCAGGACTCATAAGCCCCCCTCTTGCTCCGCAATACAATCAAGTCACAAGCTCTTTCATACCTTTCTGCTCTTTAGAAGTCATTCACATAACAGAAAAGTGGTTAGAATGTATTTTGTGATGTGAACTACCTCGTATGCGCAAGTCCCTTGTGGGGCTGCTTTTATGAGCTGGCTCACGTGCGTAACTCTGTGTAACCGTCCCTCTTTGTGCGCTTCATTCTCCTGAATGGCAACACAAAATGTTTGGTTTCAGACAGAAAACTGAAACGACTCACGCGGCGTGTGTCTTGCGTCTCTACTGACGCAAGAGAATCAGACTGTCCCGGTTCTGGTGCTGTTATCATCTTTGTCTGAAGAAACGCCTTATAATCACACTGTACATGTTATTTGTTCTGTATAGGCAACTCGTTCACTTCCAGACAAGAATTGTTTGAGAGGTAAGTGATTTATTTTGGATGAGTGTGAATCGTGACTGTTCTGTTTTTGGAAGTTACCTTAAGGCGATGTAAACGCATAGCCTACACTCAGTAGCTACATGTTTGACTTTCTTTAGTAGTTGTAAAACGTGATGATTAACGATGATTGATATGATAATATGAATGGGCATTTTGTATTCTTGGTCATGATGTCAAAACAAACATTTAGCAAATATTAAGAGACTATAATAAGTCCACTTCGGGAGAACACCGTGAACAGAGGGAGTCTAGAGACGGTCAGGAGTGCTGTCTGCGCTAATGCGTAGGTGTATTCACGTGCTGGGGTTCCTCCGCTTAACCTGCCGCGCTCTACTGATATGCCTAGTAACAGCTTTGTGTGTGTGTTTATATGAGTGACTGAGATAGAGAGAGAGAGAGATAGAGCAAGCGAGAGAGATAGAGAGGGAGGGAGGGAGGGAGGGAGGGAGGGAGGGAGGGAGGGAGGGAGGGAGGGAGGGAGGGAGGGAGGGAGGGAGGGAGGGAGGGAGGGAGGGAGGGAGGGAGGGAAGGAGGGAGGGAGGGAGGGAGGGAATGTGTGTGTGTGTGTGTGTGTGTGAGTGTGTGTGTGTGAGAGAGAGAGATCATGCAAGCTTCCCATTCGTCACTTCCACTTTCTTGTGGCCTGCTGGCCCTACATGCTACGTTTAGGGGGCTTGGGGACTTACGTCAGTGAGCACTTGCAAGTTGTACATCCCCAGTTATGCACGTCATCCGAATTATATAGTAGTTTATTCATTTTGTCTTTTACCTGTGAATTGTGTGTCAGATAATGTGACCCCCCCCCCCCCACACACACTCTTCCCCTTTTAACATGTCCAATATTTGACTGTGCACGACGAGGAGGTAAGGACTATACAGTCGAAAAACAAAAGGGTACAACTTAGTAACAATAAGTGTTGTTGGAAGCTCATTGCGGTGCTCTTATGTATCTCTTCAAGGTTCTTTTTTACATTTAAGAGTTCAATAAGTAAATTGTATTGGTCCCAAAAGGGTGAAGAGGGTTCGCCTGCCCATCTCAAGATCTCAAGGTTTCCTTGTGCCCATCTCAAGATCTCAAGGTTTCCTTGCATAACAAGCATAACTAGGTCAATTATAGCAATGAGTAAAATACCATAGTGTACTATAGTGAAAAAAACAAATATCTAGGCATTGAAAAATCAAGACACGTTAACAAATGTTTGTTATTACGTGCAACTTTCATCTTTTCATCTCCATGGACGGTCACTTAGACGCCAGTCCCAAAACGGTCACACAAGTGAGTTTTGAAGGTTTCGTAGGCTATATTTGTCGAAAAATGAAAAAGGAAACAAAGGTGTATGTATCTGGTGGGAATCAAAGAAGTCTCATTGTGGAGTCTCCCAGGTTAACAAGCAAGGTTTTTTATCACTTAATCTACAATTATTAAGAATCATGTTGAGTATCCTTTCACCAGAACACGACCAATGACTTTGGTGTCATTTAATTTCCATTGACAAATACTATTATGACAAGGGGTCTGTATTTCTTTCAGTTGTCTCCAACTGTTTTCTTTCAGCACGTCACGAGGTTCCGCGTGACGGATCTGGCAAGATTTCAGATGCTACATAGACCTGCATAGTACCGTTTTTGCGTCTGAGACGTAGATTATGGCAGTCGCTGCGGTTCCACTTAAGTGCACGCGTGTGTGTAGCCACCTTCTCCGTTCTTTCCTTTTGGTAAACCATAAATCACGCCACAGTTTGTGTTTAGGGGGAGAAGTGGCTCAAAATGTTTGGCCATTGGCCGCTAGAATGGGAGACACTAGCTCTTTAAACCATAATGCTCCAGCTGACATTTTCATTAATCCAAGAGAAAGCTTCATTGAAACTCACAGAAACCGATGCTTCGAGGAGGATTCGAGAGGTCTCTGACTGATGCTGGCGGCGCCGTGCGGTGAACTTGGAGCACTGCACGTCACTGGAGTCTCCCTGTCTGCCCATTGATATTTGTTGCTGCTTCACTGATTGCAAGATTCGCCACTGCAGCAAAGGTGGTGGTCAGACACAGAAAAAGAAAAAGACAAAAGGGAGATATGGGGGCGTGAAGGGGTTTTCCCCACGATGGTAAATGTCAAAGGAGGCATTGAAAGAGGAAATTCGACTTGGAATGATTAATTCAAGTTTGTGTACTCAATGTAAAGACATATGGGCCTATTTGAGTTTCTCGAGCGTAAAACGGCCATACTGCCTCTCATGTGAAAGCCTGCCCCTGTGTGCACTTGCCAACGGGGCGAAGCCAGCAACGATAGGAATACAGTACAGTACACTACACCATACGAGATAAAAATAGCATCAACCGATGAGACGGGCGCAGCCCTTTTTCTCGCAGATTACTTTTTCGAGGTAACTTCCACTCAGTGGGCAGTAAAATACCCAGTTCTCCGAGTCCACTTTCGCACACATTTCGTGACAGGGTTATAGCACGGACTAATTGAGGAAGGCTATGAAGGATCGCAGGACATGAATGAGCGTATTAAGTTTATAATATTTAAGTCGAATTGGAGTGCTTGTGCGCTGAGTCGATTCCGTGGGTGAGCGAGTCTGGCGCGTGGGCACAGGCAGCAAACAGAAGCAGTTCATGTTCAGATCTCCCATTATCATCCCTCGGTTGAGAAATAATGATTGCCTGCAAACAATGATTTGAATCGACTATCAAGACTACACTAGCTCACACTAACGTGGATTCAAGAAGTATCCCATGTTAGAACTGGAGAGGTGGGGAGCATGGAGATATATTTCTTAAACAATAGCTGAAATCTGCGTTAAGATACACATGACCGTGAACTGATGTATTATTTTATTAGCGCCCTCTTAATATTTTTCCTGTCAAATTTCAAATAACATTTCATATTGGCTGGACAGCGGATTGAGCGGCGGTTCTTTAATCAGGCTCTATAGGCTGTAAACTGGGAGAATCTAAACGTGACGTCAATGCCTAGTAACTGACGCAGCCCCTCAACAAAAAATGGGATTAAAACATTTTTTTCCGTCAGAATGCGACTTTAATTATTAGTTTTTGCACTGCTCTGTCGACGATAAGCAACCCCACAAGGAACATGTATCCTTTTTATCAGAATGGACTTACATGCTGTTTTGTGGTTATTTCACCAACTACCAGCCAACCATTGCTTTATGAGTTCCTCAGCGAAAGTTGCATGGAGACAAGACAGCTGAGACGCCAGAGAAGACGAAGAAAGAGATATGTGAAATAAAGCATCAACACCGATAAGGCTACAGGTCTACGAGCACCGAGAAAAATAATTGAGTGGGAGGAAAAGTAGCCTGTGTTTTGAAATGGGCACTCAGTAAACCCAAAACACTGCAATGATGCAACGACGGGGAATAGGGGCTCTTGTGCAGAGTTGGAGAGGCAAAATGAATGTACATTACATGCACTTCACGTAACGTTCCTGAGCGATGCCTTTGTGAGTGTTTTTTTTCTTACTGCGAACTAAAAATAGCACCAAGGGTTTTGATCGTGATCCAGAAATAGACAGAGGGTATCACTTGTATAAAAAGGAAGGTGATCCCGAAAAACTTGGACGTGTCGCTGAGGCTAGTAATGAATCGAGGACTGAATGTTAATATCATATTCTTTTGATAATTTGACAGCATAATATATACAGGGTTATTTGTTTTTGAATGAAACCTAAATGCTTTTTGTATATCTTCCGTTTCAGCAAGGGTTGCCTGCTATGGTAAGTAAGAATTTGCACGTGCACTGTTCAATTCAATGTAGTTTCTTGTGTGACATTTCTTGCATGCTCTGGTACTTTCCATCACTTTACAACCATGTAGAATAGAATTCCCTCACGGTGTTGAAAGATATTTGTATCATGCTTTACCCGTTTGTGGATGATTTATAATATATCAGCCTCTTTCTGCAAAGCAGGAATCTTCCCGTCGGCAAATATGCAAGTGCAAACTCCTTTGTCTGTTGGCGCTGTTGGGTCTATTTGGCACATATTTTTCTCTTCGATAAACGCAAAAGCTTGCAAGGGGGAACCCTTCTTCTATGGGCGTTGATGAGCGCTCATTTTATTTTTTATTTTTAAGAGGAGGCATGTGAGGGGAACGGTGGTGAAGGAGACAGATATTTGAAGAGGGCACACGCAGACCAATTCCGAATTGGAGTTGCCGCACCAATCATAGCGCAGACTGGGGAAACCCGGTAGCTGTCCAGCAGTAATGGTGCTGAAAATACAACCAGTGGCACGAGGGGGTTCCGTGTATCACATCCAGTCGCGTTTGGAAGGAACAAATGCAGGTTGCCAAAATTCCAAGCCAGATTGTGTAGCGATTGCAGTAGTCAGAGGCTCCTCGTTCAATCGAAAGGCCCATGACTCGATAAGCAGTAGGAAAACTGAGAATGGATTTGGAAGCAATATTCCCCCTTTGTGTGTTGTCTTCCCGCCTGCACCGTTTGAACGACTGTAGGTTATGTGCATTGCATTCACCGCGAAGCCATAGGCAGATTGACATGGATGACCCATTCTGCTCACGTGATCCATTTATTTTATCCATAACACTAGGAATGGAGTGATTTCTTTATTGGGTCTGTAAACCAATAAAAGCCCGGTTGTCACGTTTTTGTCAACATCAACGTTTCATTGAGCGATTGCCAGAAAAATCGTGGAATTGGCTATTCAACACAACTAAAGTACAAAAGTCACCCTTAAGGTCAGCACAATACGAAATCTCGTTTAATCTTTGTTGATTCAATTCAGTCGTGATCTGAAGTCAAAAACATCCATCGCGCGAGTTTTGCTTTCGGTTGGAGTTCTCCTCGGTAACTTTGCGTTCTACATGTGGCAACGGAGGGGAGGGGTTGAGGTTGTTTAAGACCAAATGAGCATGAACTTGATTTGCAAATCGGTCAATAAACCGGGTTTTCAATAACTTAAGCCTATTTGTCACATAACCTTTGTGATAGCGCGCCGAATTGCAGATTCCAGAGAATTGCAGATTCACTCGTTTATGCAGGCTAATTCATTAACGTCACATAAGGATCATGCATGCTTGATAGACAAATTGACAGCTAGTCCTCGCATGACTTTTAATAGTGTCAGAAAAGCATATATTGTACATTGTACCACATATAAAACAATTGATTGGCTTTTAAAGTGCTAGTGAGCTAACCCCATAGACCTATTCACCTGCGCCATTGCCTCCACATAAAAAATACATTGGTCTTCTTTTGCCAAAAACGCATATATACCAAGATAAAGGAGGCAAATCTTCAATAATTCAATGATGGCCATGTAATTTCAGTGGAAACAACACAAATTCTTGAGTCGTGACTGCTAAAGTGAGTAATGCGCGCGCGTTGGCTGCGTCAGGAGAGGCAGTCACTGTGCAGTGCAGACGGAGCGGGAGAATCGTGACTGACTGGAGACGGTAGCAAATGAAAGGACCACCCAATAAAAATCCACAGCAGTGGCGACATAAGGGGTTGCAAATGTGGATGCAGTACAGTTCTGGTCTCCGAATACCACGTTTTCACTCTTTGTCCTTTCTTTATGTACCCGGGTTGCCAACTTAAATGCAAATGTTTCAGTGATGTGTGGAGCGGTATAGGGTGGGAGGAGGAGTAAAGATGCGGGTGGGGGTTGCTTTGGGATAAATCCAGATATATATGGGGTGAAGGGGGGGGGGGGGAGTCTAGATAAAGATCGTGACCTGGTCACATCTGTATCTTAACTTGCATGCAAGTCAAGTGTACAGGGTGTCTGCACGGCAGTCATGCATTTCAGACAGATGTATTCTCATAAAGGAGACAGAAATAGGAATGTGAGAAAGAGATCCTCAAAGGTAAGTAGAGTTATGAGTTTTTCGTGTTCTCTTGATCGATCTTAATGACTTCATTAAAGAATGTTTGACTAATGGCGTGTGAGTTCGAGATGGAACTGGATTTTTTATCAATTACAATCAGAATAATCCTTTGTTGTGACTGTAAATGTGCTATGTGCTGACAATATAGTAGTTAATGCAATGTTCTGTTGTATTTCAATATAGCTCAGATTCTTTAACGTTTGGTATAGTTAGACAGGTGTATAAAGTTTAGAGACCCCCATGTCCTTGCTGTAGTGGTATCCTCCGATGAACTCTGGGTGGTCGTGCAATAGAATCGCCGCAAATGCGTGTTCATGTTGTGGAGGGTGGTGCAAGCTTTTTGAAAACATGAATCTTTTGACATTATATTGTGCAGCTCAAGCTTATCATTTAACGTTGCTTTGCATCTTATGCGTTACATTAACACAAGAATTGACATGCATTTTGGTACGGTTGAGAATTCCAATGTCTAACATCGCTGTCAGTGTGGTTTAGTCTTTTAAGCCACGACACGAGTCAAGTGATCGGGATCTGTGCAAGCTATTGTGACTGCTCATGACCGAGAATAGTAGGGTATTTAAAATCTATGAATCTTTAAGTAAATCCACAACGATGCTTTGTGTAGTAGGCTATTTAAACCGATGTATTAGTAATACTTTCCCGGGCCAGAACACTGCTTGGCTTTCCATTTTTTCTTATTTTCTTCTTATTATTTTTTTCAAAAAGGGGGGTCCCTATAAGAGCAAGACACCGATTGGTCAATGACGAGTTTTCGTTTTCTCCAATAAGATCCCTCGCTTCTCTCTATTTATTGCGAGCAGATTACTGCTTGCTCCCTCCTTACCCACAGCACTCGAGAGGCTAGAGCGAGCCAGTTCTCCACTAGGCGACATTTCGAACCAGGGAATTTACAGAGACATAATAACAGAACAAAAACAGTAGGCTACTACCTCCGACAAAAAAGACAACGTTGGCTAATACATCTGTGCATTTGGACAACATAAATCCTAGCAAAAGAGAGCGAGATGCGTACATTGAGAGGGAAGATTTGCTATAGCCTACGATAGTAGATAGAGAAGAGAGTAAACTATCGCAAAGGAGTGAAATAAAGCAGAACCATGGACAACTCTAAATTGCAGTAGCGTTGGCATTCGGTTGCTGCCTAGCTGGAATCCCCCTCCTACTCCTCTAGTGTGTGATTGAGTTGGTGGCATACTTGCCTCGGGTTGCCGATGGCTGGATACACTCAATTTTGGATGGGAGATCACCAAGAAGAAGCGATCACACTGGGTGTCACTTTTTAAGTCTGCACGGGCTCCACAGGACGCAAAGAAAAACAGCCGTTTTGTCCTTCGCGAATCTTTTTGCGGTCTGGGCTTGCTGTTCATAACTATCAAGCTGGGAAGCCCTTACCCCAAAAAGCATTTGCGGAGGGCGCATTCGTCGAATTTACATCGCAAGACATTTTGCATGTTTCACTTCTTTTAAAAAAAAACATTTTTCCTATGCCATTTAACAGGATATATTTTCCATTAGATTTCCCTCATTACTATTTTTTATATTACAATTTTTATCTGTATTGATCAAACACTTTGTACTGTAATTAGAATGTTGTTAAGCTATTGTGTCCATCACCATCTGTAGTTATAGTCGAAATTGTAATACAGTTTATAACGTCCTTATGTGATGTGAAGCCCCTTTCTTACAAAGTTTAATGTTTCTAACCAGCAGAGTAACCTGCAATTTCTTACTGTACGAGAATATGTTGGAGTCAACTTTGAGTAATGTTATGCCACTAAGTCAATCCACCACGCCCTCCGAGTTCCATTAAACGGTGACAAGTGCCCATAGCAGGACACCCTCACGAGAATGAGTGTAAACACGGGGAGACCCTCGGAATGAACAAGTTGCACGTGGCAAAACAAAGTGATTCCATACGGAGACGAGGGTTGGGTGCTAGAAAGGGGAGGAGAGAAACCATGAGAGGGGCCGCCACTTTGCTTGGACTTCTCTGCCCCGTGTGCACTTGCGAAATGAATCCATTCAGTAAACGTCCCTGTGCCCATTAAGTGGTCGGTGTGAGAAACACACACACACCTGTACGCATAATTCAAATGATGTAATTGAAAGAATACGGTCGAAAGAGACCGATGGGCAGGAATAAGAAACAGCTGTAATCGCTCCTCCTTAATGCTGGGCGTGCAGCGACAGCATGTGTCTTGTGAGTCGCTCTGTGTGTGCGGCCGCCTTCTATGATTATCGGAGAGCTTGCATTGCTTTTTCCAGCCCATCCATCCTCTGGGTTCTCTCCTTCTCTTCTCTCCTTTCCTCTCTTTATCTCTCTCTCTCTCACACACGCACACACACATACGTGCCTCCCCTATTTTTTTATGAATAGACGCAATCCACTTGAGCCATCTTTCACTACTTTACCTGTCACAACAAACAAAGGAATAGTTTACGCCTACAAAACCGAATTACATTGACATAAAAATAACCGATGACCTCTGCTTTTCAAATGTCGACTTTATTTAAGATGCACCACGAATAAACAACAATCAACATTAAACAATAACACTGGCAATTGCACACTTGACTTCAGCAAAAAGAAAACACAAACTTCACAGGTTTTTACTTTCTACCTTGTTCGTGAGAGTAAAATAGTATTGTGACGACACAAGTCAATTTGCCCAATAGAAAGAAAGTGAAAAGCACACACACGGAGTCACCATTTTACTAAACAGGCCTATATGAGTTTGCTTAATTTCGAACGAAATCCCTGTAATCACATGTTTGCGTCACTCAGTCTAGGTAACTAATGACGCAATCCAATTTGAACACATTCCTGGTCAATTTCAACACAAGGTGTTGATCACATGGACATTGTTACAGGTTATTGTAAGTCGGCTCAGGAAACGTGAAAAAGCACACCAAAACACATTTTAGTTGGGTTGGAAGTGACTGATTTAGACCAAGATTTGGTGTGATCTGGCACAATGACGTGTCTTTTATGAATCAGATGGAGTGAGAATTTGAAGACAAATTACCTATAGCCTAAAAGTCCACTTGGCATTTAAGACGTTGGATGTTCAAATTTAGACGAAAGCCACAAATTCATTGCCCAAACATTTGATCTACCAAGACATAATCAATCGTTAAACAATATGTCGATACTAACCCCATCAAAAAGCTTATTCCGCTGGATGGCCTACTATGTTTTGACCGATGGGTCACGTCTATGAATTCAAAATATTAAAAGGATTGGGTCAAGCTACTTGCCTCAGAACATGTTTCACATGTCAAATACACATAGCCAGCCTTCAGATGATGGCACTTGGAAACATTTTTGCGTTTTAGTTATAGTTTTGAAAGTTTCAACTTCAACGACAAAACCTAACTGTAAAATGGGGCCTTTAATGTTGAAGACACCTCACTGCACTTCGACTATATAGTTAACCTTTCGATTCATACTCTGTGGTTGCTTGTAAGCGCATTGGGCCTACAGCTGAGTCTGCCTGTACATGTCGTAGGGCCAATGTGTGTATTGTTGTACGCAACGACATCTTCTTTGTTCCCCAAATATAAATGACAATGTGGCATAGATTCCTCCACCTTAATGGTTTGTGTTTCTCTGTTTTCCTTCTTTGCAGCTCGAGTCATCAACGTAGTCTGTACCCCAGGGGATGGGGAGGGGGGGGGGGGAATTGGTGAGGTCCCACCTATACGCTGAGAAGAATAAGATAATAAGATACTGTACTGGACTTTATCTTCGCTGAAAGCGTTGTGAAGAATGAACCTGATTCAAACGTAGAAGAGGCAGTCGTCGCTCCCTCGTCATCCCTCTTTCCTACTTTTCATTCAGCGAAAGGTAATTGCGTAGCCTGAGAGTGTGAACAGAAGCTCCTGCAAGGATGACGTCAAACTTAAATTACTTCCTTTTGAAATTGCATTTGTGGTTGAATAATCATTTTTGTGCACGTGAGAAAAAGTTGACCACATATGAACGTAGTCGTTGCGTGTACATATCTTACCAGCCCTAAACACTGTCATCTATGCAGTACTGTACATTATTAGTGAATGGTAATGACTCTGAAGTTTGAGCCATATCACTGGACACAAGGTCAAAGTTTTCTTAAGTGTACTTCCAGAGTTTTGTTTGTTGTTGTTATTTTTGCCAGTTTAGGAATTGTATTCTTGGTCCATCCCTCATCACAATTTATCTTCTTAAAGTAGGTGAGATGATTGCAGACCAACCATATGATTTATACAGTCTGCAACCATAATAATAAGCTATGACATTAACTAGTAACTAGATATACCACTACATTTCTGAGCAACATTGCTCAGTGTGTCTAAACCAGGGCATTATTTTAGAGTTATAAAAGAGTTACCGTGTCAATTCTTGACAGTGAAATTGAGACAGTAGACCTGCATGTGTTTGATAGCATTTTGTTTTGTTATTGAAGGTGTGTATGTTTCCCTCTAGCAATGTGGTTCATAGAAGGAGGTACATACAAGGATCAAATGAGTAAATAGTGTCTTTGGATAACTTACACCATTGCATCCTAGAAGATGGCTCAAACCAACAAAGCAGAACACTTCACTTTGCATAGGTTGACGTTGGGGTCCCATATCTAATTTGCTTCATGACGGTTTACAAAGGTTGAGTTCTGGAGTTTCTTGAGTTTGTGAGGGTGCCCACAGGGCCCAGTAATTTTCATCGGCTGGGTATATCGGTTATGTCTACATATGGTTTGTGATATCTGTGTAGTAGGTGTGAGTAATAAGGATTAATATTGTTTAATGCCTCGTTTGGATTTCTCCTTGCCTGTTTGCTAGATATAGAAACACAAGCTGTTTTGTGGGAGTGGTATGGATTAAAAATATTTATTTTGCTTAAAATTGCTCTTTTCAACTCAAAAAAATTAGTATAGTATTAGAACTGGATTGTTGTGTACATCTGGATATGCATGTGAAGTGCAGATGTGGTACATTGTTACTGAGACCAAAAGCAAGCCTCCATAGTGACAGAAGGGTTGGTGTGTTTGAGTTCTAGCGTTCAAGCGTGGTTCATACATACATGGTCACTTATAACAGTTTACTGTGCATTAATTTTAGCCATGTTGATTCGTCAGTTCATGTGTCACTTTTAATATCATACCTCTTCAGCATCAAGAAAAGCCAGCCAGTGTTTGTCTGGTAGGGGTGAAGGGACCGTTGAGCTCTCTCCACAAAGATAAGAATGGGACTCTGTTTTTGAATGGAGGAACGTCATCACTTCTGTCATGACTCATGTTCCCCAATGCATTGTTCTGATTCCAAATGTCTTTGTTTATTTTTAGGAAAACCTTTCTTTTTGCAATACTTGCTAGCAGAAAGCATGTACTTTTCCATGCCAATATGAGCATGCAAACACGCGCACACACGCACACAGGCTTGGGTACTTGATGTCATGCAAACACACACCTATGCCCATACCTACGAATTCAAGCACTAACCATACACATACATAAACACATCAATATATGAAAGGACACACTGACACATTTCAGACATATTCAGAAATGACAGTCTGTTTCCGATTCGGCAATGGGGTTCTACACTCGGACTACTTCTGTTTCTTCAGTTGTGATTAAATAATTGTCAATCTAAATTCATAGGTATACAGTAGTATTTGAGTTGTAGGTACTGTATGACCACCTCAAATCTTGACTGTGGTTCTTTTTTATCTTCAACAAAAAAGTCAACACTTTGCCGTTTTGTTATGGAATAGGCTAGAATGTTTCCTAGCTGCTGTTTAGTTGTAATTTTAAAGACATTTTATGTGCACCAAGGAAAATAATTTATCGGCGCCTCACTTCAAAAAGTAATTGAACTGCAGGATGAATGGCAGACAATACATTTGTTGTTGGTTCATATCCAGGTTTGAGGAGTAATGCTTTCTGTTGCTTTTTTGTAAACGGAACAATAATTTAGAAGCAAACGATTGTAGCTTTGTTTAATGACTCAGTACATGAAGGATGCAAACACCAACGTCTCTTACTTTTGTTTAACTGGCAACACACACATATATGCCTTTGCTCATGTTGTTGATATTTCATAATTCTGGCTAATCATGATTTACTTATATTCTATTACATACATTTTGTACACTAAAGCGGTCACAAAAGGGTGTTGGAGGATGTTATAACCTACATTGTTCAGAAGGTACTGAACTTTAAGACATTTCAATGTGTTTTTGCTTTGATAGATTCTCTCAGGTGTCTGAAATCTCTTTTTTCAATCAAATTATTTCTCATTTTCTTTTGTATCTCACTCTGTTCATCCTTCTCTTTACCTTGTCTTGCAAGTGTTTTCTCTTCACTTGTTTATTCATTCCTTCTTTCTCTCTTTGACTCTCTATCCAGGGCTGAGTGGGTCCTGGTTAAAAGTAAGCTGACAGGGCCTTTCAGCTTTCGTGCTCCTCCTCACCAGGTACAGAACCATTATAGTTACACACACACACACACACACACACATACACACAAAGTCAAGTGCATGTCCGTGTGTATTAGTGTGCGCAGTCATGTGTGTTTGTGTAGGTATTCCAGTCCAGATCTAGAACGTAAAGTGGTCCTTTTTGTGTACCCTGCACTGTAGTGAGTTACTTTGTAGTACGGGTATGCAGTTTCAAGAGACAATGAAACCCTCTCACCATGTTCAACATAACAGAGAAAGACTCATTCACGATTCACTGCCTGGTTCTGGTAGGTGTTAACCTTTACTAAACCAAATCACCAATGTAGGTGTACTGCGTCAAATTTAGCCTTCCCTATCCTGTGATGAGTCTGCGATGAGGTAACACCTTATCCATAAAAAGGTCAGGGGAGTGGGTTGTGAGAAAACTCCGCCTGGAACATGGGGCCAAGCCCCCCAACTCCACCTTTCCGCTCTACCTCGGTTTTTCTCTTCTTGTTCCCTCACTACATTTTTGAGTCAAGGAGAGTGGCCACTGGCAGGTGGAATGATGCTAGAAAATGGGCCAGGGTGAGAGATGATTCAGGAGGCTGGTGGGACAAAGGAGGGTTACCGCCATGCGAACTCTGGGTCTGGCACTAACACACACAAGCGCAAATACACAAGTACAATTTCTGTGGTAAAGTTACCACTGTGTCTCCTCTGGTGTTTATGATGTCTCACACACACACACACAATTCATCAGGTTTGCCCTGATGTGTTCACTGGTCATAGACCTTTGCATTGTAACAGGTCAGCCCCTTCTCATAGGAAACCACCCCACACATCCTACACACACACACAGTGCACACACATTTACAAACACACACTATTGGCACACACACACATAGGCACACATCAGAAATATGTTTCTCAAAATTGTTCATGTTCATTCACATAATGACACATTCATGTTGTTCACATACACGTTGACTCACTCAAACTCTTGCACACACATTCTCTGCCTTTTCTTAGCCTTCCTCTCTGTCTATTGCACTCTCTCTCACACACATATATTTTGAATGCTCAACTGTGAACTTGCACTTGTTAGAAAACATACAAACATAAGTCCTCTGTCCCACCTATTGACAGCACATGAACTCACATGCAATATACTAAACACTGAATGTACTCATGCAGCATTTTACTGCCCTTTTCATAGAAGCAAATTACATTTTTGCTTTATAACTGTGAAGTAATTTAGTCAGAAATCTCACTACTTTTAGAACTTTATGTGAACGCAAGAATACACATTTTATATAATGGCAACATAACTTGATGAAAACATAAATTTTATCATAGATAAAAGTGTTCCCATTTTAAAGAAGTTTAATGTTTATACAGGTTTAAAGAGCACACATACATTTGCATATTTTCATCCTTTTCAGGTCTTGTTATAAAATAAAATTACCTTTTGCAGATTGTAATAATTTACATATTTTCTTTCAAATAATGATTGTCTTGTAAACATTTTAAATGTATTCCATATAATTTAAAATCCTGGGGAACATTTAACATTTCTTAAATTTGTGTTAATTTGTGGCAAAAATACAGAACCAGATATGGGATATGATCAGGGTAGAGCAAAATCTCAACATTGTTTACATTAAACTATAATGCAATGTCTGAATTCCCTGTTTTTGTTAGAACTCGTGGTTGAGTTTGAGCAGACGGTTACAGCATAACATAAATCAATCTAAAATCTGACTTCAAGTGTTTTAATCAACATGCTGCACCTATGCTGATAAAGAACGATTGACTTGGCTTTGGGTGAAGGTTAGTTTAGAGGAAAGTAATGATAGTAAATTGAAAATCTGTAAACATCAGGGGACCTACTAAACTTTATTGATGAAAACTACAACTAGAAATATTCTTTGCCAGCAATGGATACTTAAAAACAACAACTAGGTGAGGCACCCTATATCATCCTAATGTCAAAAACAGCTTAAACTCTTGTGATTGTTGACTTGTTGTTCTTTTTAGCAGAGGAACTGTGTCAGGTATTCTGACCAGGCTCAAAGGCTGAAAAAACAGCCATCTCCAAAATTAAACGAGGCTTCTATTTTTGGATGACCAAAGGTAAATTAGAGCTGTAAACAGTTTTAATGAATGTATGTGTCTGTCTGCGTTTCAGTCTGTCTGTGCTTTTGTGTGTGCGTGTGTGTTTTTGACTTTGTCTGTGTATCTCTGTCTGTGTGGACAGGGCCTGGAGGTTTTTGCGTTCAGCGGATGGATGCCCTGTCCAGCTGTAAACAATGCCAGAGAACATCCTTTCAGTGACCAGAATGCACTTGACTTCCTGAGTACTTTATGTAAGATCATTCAATTAACGCATTTGACAGTTCTATTGCAATACCTTTTCCATATCTTTGTCAAGGAAAAAATGTATGTCTGGATTATATTTCCTGCCATGAAAGATAATATAATTGCAAAACCTAAAGGATCCGAATTTGTTAGTTTTCTTATGTGATAAAACACTAACGCAGGAATCATTTGAAAACTCCGACGTTGCGCATTGAAGTGATGTGTAGTTGATCTCTGAGTCCAATTTTGGCAGGGTGGCCATTTTGTGCTTTCCACACATCAGGAGTTGCAGTGTATGGAGATAGTGCTTAAATTTGTATTTTTATGGTTTTCTCTGTGGTGACATTTGATTGTGCCATGGAAAAAGAGCCTGACAGTATTATCTCACAAATAAGTACACATTTTACTATTGCTAACATTTGACTTTGGAGTCTCACTTACTAGTTTATATTGAAATAAATTGCCAGAAAATGGCTGACCACAGTCAGAGCGGTAATGATCCTGAAGTCTATGTCCATAACTCAATATATATAGTGGTGCATTTGAATACAGAGTCAAGGAGAGATGGGGTTTGATGTTGAGGTTTGACGTTTCAAACTTTAGATGCTTTGTCCAACATGATATTCAATGTATGTATTAATAGAATGCATATCAAAGATTAAGTACAGGAATGTATGTTTGTGTGTGTGACTGTCTGTACTGTATGTGTGATTGTGCTTGTGTGCAAATGTGTGCTTGTAATGCATGCACCTACATGTTGGTGTATAAATAATACATTTTTAGCAAATGTTTGTTGTTATATCTTACACCTAAAAGAGAGCCGCACCTCTTCTCACCTGCATACACAAAGAAAGAAGTTCTGATATTTACTGTCCCCAAAGTTGCTCTGCTTGGGGCTATGAGATGGCTCCCTTGAAGTACTGTCCAACAGACTATGATGCAGTGCCATATGTGGGACTATAACAAATTATGTTCTTTGACTTGAGACCAGCTCAAGGTAGAAATATAGTTCTTTTAGACTTTTTTGACTAATTTCAGGAAACCAAGAAGCAAACGCGGCACTGAGTTACAAATATAGAGTTAATGTGTATTGTTATTACATTTTGTGCAAACGTGTATGTTTGTGTATGTGTGTGTGTGTGAGCGTTGCTGTTTGTGTGATTAATACTGTAAATCAAGTCATTTAATCTATTTCTTTCTTTTTTTTAGGAGCTTTAAAATACTGAAAGATGCTGAGGATACAGTGAAGGGAAAACGAACGTGTAGATGGAGGTGTCGCCATAGAAAAAAGAGGGTCCGGAAATGTGCAGTGAGCAGGTATCAGCCAACACCATATCTGTTGCCTCATCCTGACAAATTGAAAGTCAGCCATTTTAGGTTGGGTACATCTTGGATAAACAATAGCATAGAAAGAGAGAGAGACAGAAAAACACAGAGAATGAAAGAGCTAGAGAAAGAAAAGGAGAGAATTAAGCACCTATTGAGAGAAAGAGGGAAGAAGAAAGTGGGGAGGAGACAAGAACAGCAGACAGTTATGTGTCATTTCAGCACAACTGCTTACAACACAATAGCTGTTGGTCTCATCTAATAACTTTGCATTGGGTGTGTATGACACCCACAGCACGAAAGTCACAATTTTGGGGGGGGGTTTCTTTTTCATTAGGAGCAGGTAAGATGTTAAGTGCACTAACTCATTTAAAAAAATAGACGCAGGCAAAAGAGGGACCATTTTTTTGTAAGACTGGACTATCATTCTGAGTTTCCACAGTGGAGTTAACCAGAGCTAGTGAGAAGCACTAACGAGTCTGAGGGTTAAGTCCCAGAGTCCCAGATGTGTGTTTGTCATCATATGTGTGTGTCCTGGCACTTGGCAGTGCCAGGCGAAGGTGTGGTGGCAGTCATTGCAGGTGTTGTAGTGAGCGTTTGCGTCACATCAAGTTCCTGTTTAACTAGCAGTGGTGATAGGGTTGTAATGTGTGCTATGGTTTTAGGTAGAATTCAGATTTTGTGTCAATTGGTGAAGATCAGCTGATAAAGTTGTTGCTGTTATGGAGGAAACTAAGTTGTGTCTGTGTTTGAGTGTGTGTGTGTTTTGGTTGTGTCTGTGAGACAGAGTTGTGTGTGTCAGTAAGTGGTGAGTGTGTTTGCCTGTGTGTTTATTGTAACTGAGAGAAAAAGAAATGTTTCTGAATGTGTCTGTTTGGGAGAGCATGTGTGTGTTTTTTGGTGTTTGAGGGAGAGAGATGGAGGGACAAAGAGAGAGATGCGTGTGTTTATGAGTGTGTGTTTGCTTTTCTGTGTCTGAGAGAGAAAGTTAGTGATAGAAAAATAGTGTGTATGTTTAAAGAAGGGTACTGTTTGAGAGGATGTGGGAACATGTGTTTCCGGGGAAATCTGGTTTGAGTGTGTGTGTGAACAGAAAAGAATAGTGTGTGCTTAAAAGAACAAAAAGTAAGGGAATATTTTGACCAAAAACCCCCACAAAATTGTCAGGGAGTGGTCTTTTGTCTTTACATTTACATTTAGTCATTTAGCAGACGCTCTTATTCAGAGCGACTTACAGTAAGTACAGGGACATTCCCCCGAGGCAAGTAAGGTAAAGTGCCTTGCCCAAGGACACAACGTCATTTGGCACAGCCGGGAATCGAACTGACAACCTTTTGATTGGTAGCGCTAACTGCTCAGCCATCTGACCCCCTACAGGTGTCTTACACTCATGGCTACACAGCTGTATGACAAGTAAAAATATAATATAATGAACATTATAATACAATACAGAAAAAATACAGGAAGGACTTCATATTTGATCAAGCAAATTCATACTTATAATTTAAACATGTATACATGCATTGATATGTTTATACACACATGCCTATTGTCATAAATATTACTTTGACACATTTGTAAACTCTGAACCTGTATTGGTAGTCATAAGTAAAGGTGTTTTCTCTGTCTGTGTGTTTACATACAGAGTACGCGTATATATTTATGTGCGTGTGTGTTCCTAAAAAGGTAGGAGAAATAGAAATGACAGAAATTGATTAGAATGCCAGTGGAAAATAAATGTTATGTGAACACATGGGTATGAACAATGCATGGGCTGACTATGAGCAGGAGACGATGTGTGTCTGTTTGACTTAAAGTAAGACTATTAATTGCCAAGATACAAACTGCATTGGTGTGTCTATGGATGATTAAATGTGTAATGACTCAAGACATCCTCTTTGCTTCTTCTCTAAAGTAGTTCCTATCACATTTTCATAATATTTCAAATGTTTTCTTTACAGAAAAATTGGCCATGTGTATATTTAAAAACTGAAATTCCTTGCCATTTGTGTCGCACAGAAGGCAAATGTACAGGTAAAAGATTTTCAACATGTTTCAAGACGTGCTAGATAGAACCGTGTATAAAAAATGTTACAACCCTCAGAAATTATTTGTAACGTTCTGTTTGTAACTTTACTAGGTCTGACCTGAATATTGTTTAGATCTGAAACCATAAGGGTTGTATCTAAAACCTTGGGGCTTGAAAAGAGGTCTGTTAATGGATACACTATAAAGTGACTCAAAGAAAATGCATGGACTGTAGCCGCAATTGTCTCAGTATATTCTGGTTTTAATTATACTAAAGCATGTATAATATTTCACCCTTGAGAGCAAATATCCCGAGAACGTTAAGGGTACATTTTGAGAATGTGGGATATAGGCTCTGTGCATTAAACTGTGTGGAAGTTCAGAACTTGTATGGGTCATGACGTATTAGGATATTAGGATAAGGATGCCATAGGTGGAACACTATGTTGGAACGACAGTTTGTAAGGTAAAACAATAGAGTAACACATGTTTGTAGTTTTCAGGGGCCATTTCAACAAAAGGACGTGAGGTATAAAAACATGTTAGCAAATAGTTTAATAGGCTATTAATAAATGTTTATACTTACATTTTGTAAACAAAAAGATGAAGATGAATAACTGTTTGGTATATCACACTAAATGACTTCTGAAATAAATAATCCACGTTGTCTAAAACGCAAGGTCTTTATTGCTTCTTTCCAGATATAATATCTTAACAAGAAAGTTATCATCCGATGTCCACTGTGTGTTCAATCGAGATTAAACAGAAATTAGGTATGTATTCGACCCCATTATTACTCCATATAACTGGCATGTGTTATAACTTGTTTGCATGTGTTTGGACAATGATTTGGTTCTATCAGATTCCACGCAGATTCTCAAACGAATTTGACAGTGTTGATCGTCTGTTATTGTGTTTAATTTAGGCATTTGTAAAACCACTTTATGACATGCATCTTTAGTGTGTGTGTGTGTGTGTGTGTGTTAATCCCTGTTTGATAGACACACATACCTTAAAGTCGTCTCCCTACCAATGATGCTCACAAGTAATTTGAGAGAAAACAGAACCATGCACAGCTATTAGGAGGCAGTTTCACGAACTTTATGTGAACATATTTCATTGGCAGTGCTAGTCAATGTAAATGTAATTTTGTGTCACGATGTATTAATTCAATACGATACTTGCTGTGTATAAGCAGGTCTCCAGAAACTTGGGGAAAGTTGTTGGAGAAATTGTATTGTGATTATTACTCCTGTTAACACAGAAAGCTTATCCAAGGGAGCGCACGCTATCGCTGTCCGTTAGTTTTTGGTGCTGAAATGTTCGAGTAGAGACTGGCAACACACAAACGTATATACATAGGCCTAAATACAAACATACAAAATAATAATTAATAGCAATACTGTTTTCTAATTTAAATGTAGATCTGAAATAGGAATTGTATTGTTTGATAAATCACATATTTAGTTAAAGTCAATGCAAAGGGGCAAGGACAATGGGGAGGAAAATTGGTTGAATGTGCTGGATTTCCAGTGCGTCACTTTATGGCGGTAAAGGGCACATACCTGTATCTATACTCTGTGAGAGTCAGTGCTTCTGTAAATTAAAAGCAAAGCTGAAAGTCCCTATGTCTTTTGTAATTCTTTGTGCACAACTACATCATAGGTAGCCTAATAAATGTGTTTAAAAAAATGTAGATTGTAACTGTCACCTGGATTTTCTCTGGCAAGTTATGAGTGTCCTTCTGATGTATGATGTTGGACTAGCCTATACTTTCAGTTTCTCGGTGTGGGGACTAGTACACCAACATTAACGAGAGCTCACCCTACACATGGACTTGACTTGATTATGTTGAGAAATACAATTACAGTATGTCAATTAAAATGCATGTCATTTCATAAACTGCTTTCAGTGTTTTGTCAAATTAAGTTAGGCTACTTCGGTTAGACAAAGCGTCGACTGATAATATATGGTAAACTGTGTGTTTTTTATGTTGTTTAGAGTTTGAGCCTAAAGAGTTGAGCCATACATTTGGTTAACAATTTCAACAGACATGTTTAAACTTCTGAACAAAGTATAGGCTGTGGTCATAGTAATGTCACGTATGCTTCGAAGGCAGACTTCTGTCAAAAAGATCAAATTGTTACATGTCAATAAGGATAATGGGTTTCTTTTTTTACTAAGAAGGGTGTTCTGTTAAGTATACAACACCTCTTTGTTTCCCACAAGGACCTGTACTTCGTCCTAATTTTATGTTTACTTTCAGGGGTCTGTGAGCATCCCGTTAGTATGGCGACAGAGACGTGTCTTGAAAACCTATATTGTTGGAAATGCTGGATGCTAACAAAACTAGCACACTCACTGAGAACAGCTGACATCAAATGTTAGCAGTCTCCATTTCTCCAGATTCATGACACCCTGATCTTGTGGTTGGTATTGTTTCTGTAAGTGTGTCCAAGTAATATGTCTGACTCTTAAATATCAATTAAAGAAGTGCTAGACCTTAACTTACAGTCTCTGTGTTTATGTAACCATCACATCATCTCTCGGTTTTGGGGGAACTTACTACAACAAGCTAGTCTCGCGAGCCTATCACAAACCAAGTGTGTATGCAAGGTTGGTGGGACTTGTAGTTTTTGGGAAGATGCGCCATGCAAGAACTTGGCTCTCGCTATATAAATATAGGGAAATGCGCATACATGCACACTTGATTTAACGTAGGTGGTGTGTTAAAGACAGTATATCTGTTTTTTTGTATCTGTTTGTTGCAACAATCGTTGTATGTAACTGTTTAATGACAAATGTACCTAAAATAGATAAGAAGTGAGTCATCTCTAGACGGATGTGCGTTGATTGCACTGACTGACGTTGCCTAAACGAATGGCGTTGTCCCAAAACCCGTCTAAAAGGCGGGTGGATAGACATCCCCTTGTCCAATCGGAGCATCTTTCCATTCATAAAGTGGTGTGAGCTAGCGCGTGGGTTTGGAGGGTTTCATAATCCTGACTGAAACTGAAAAACCTGTTTTAGCCATAACCAATGAAACGCTGTGCAAATAAGTCACTGTTAAACTTGCCCAATCGGTATTCACCGATGATCAACATTAGACCCACCCTCTTTCATACAGAAAACGGAATGAATGAGGAATCAGTTTGTTGATCGACATGTCAATTTACCAAAGGGTGTGCAGTTTCTGTAGTTCGACCACTGTTACAGCCAATGAAGAGCAGAGTCAGATTTGCTGGGAGGCGATAGAGTAGGTGGTGGGCGTGTGGTTAAATCAGGGTAGACTAGTGTTGGGGGAGTTGTGTGAGTGTGATGCTACAACCTCCTTATAAAGGGACTCGAACGTTTTCTCTCGAAAATTAGAGAACATTTCCTAAAATTGGGGTCTCCACACAATCCCTGAAAGCTGCTGTCATGATTTCGTTGAATGTGGAGAACATGCTTAAAGCCGCTGAGCTGCCGTTCTTCTGGGTCGGTGCGTTCGCCGTGGCCTCACTCTCGTTGTGGGTGCTCTACCGACTGCTTTCAGGTTTTCGGATTTGGGTCTTGGGAAACGGACAGTTGCTCTCCCCGAAGCTGGGCAAATGGGCAGGTAAGTGAGTCGCTTCAATGGCACACCAAACATGCGAAGTCACGAAGTAGACAGATCTAGAACCCTGTTGACTCGACTTGAAATTCTTAATTTAGCTTTAGTATCACAAACTTTACCAAATAGGAGGAAAGGATGGATTATCATCAACGTTGATTGTTATTTATTGAATGAAAAGGTTATTTTGTGTTGTATGCTTTTAGCTAAGTGAGCTGATTGGGAAGCTCATTCCTATTAGCTAAATTGGATTTCTTTTGTGGAACACGCACCATCTATGGCACTCAATCCAGCGTCATTGACACCCACCTTTACAAAAAAAAGGCAAAGATGTCCAGTATGAACAAGAAAGCGAGTTGTGCACCCTTATAGATCTGCATTTTAAGATGACATTTAGTCATCACACTAATTAACGAGGTTATCCCATCCTCATGATATAGGGCAAACCCATATGCCCAATTAAGACGTGACCTATATTGGAAGAATAACCGTTTATCGTTCTGTCTATCAGATATAGCCAACGTTTAACAACGCAAAGACTTATATCATGGGCACAGCATGCAAATGTGGTTGAAATCGATATTTGGATCATCACAGACTAGAGGATTCTTGTTTGATATTATTGCTTGCGCAAGATATTTGTAAATATAGCCTAAAGCTTCGAATATAAACGTCTGGCAAGTTTATTTGGCAAATTCGTCATCAGAGTTGTCAGGTTATTCACATTTAGAGTTCCAGATAGTTTCTTTTCCATCGTTGGTTAAATATAAGTTTATATTGGGTGTTCCGATTGTTGGATTGCTCCCTATGGGGACTCTTTTAAAGGCATAGGTTTGGCCTAGCTTGACCCAAATATCCAGTCTCCTCTTTCGAGAACACTACTGCGTCTGGAGAAGAAGCGCGTTCGCGGTTTGCTGCGCAATTTACAAAACGCTCCTCGCAGCATCTGGATAGGCTGACATCAGCCTTCTCTTATCCAAAACGACAACCCGTATGATTTTTTGTTCGAGATGGGATATTTCTATATTATGACACACTTATGTTAAATCATTTTAAGTTTGTTTGGAGAATAAGCTATTGCCATGTGCGCCATATACAATTGAAAAGGTAGAATGCTTATGCACTTGAGTATGCTTCATGACATTTATGATGTCTTGTAGAGTTTTTAGGTGTTCCAGATTTGTTTAATCATCCCATTGTCCTATTTTAGATTGCGACATCTGTAATTTCCTATTTTAGCGTAGTTATTGCAAACAGGTGCAAATCTAAGCCTTACGTAACCACGCGGCACTCCATTGTCGTGGTAGGCAGCGGAGGATAGTTTGCAGTAGACAGCAGTGAGCAGCAACACTTACGGATTAAGATGTCGCCCCCCCCCCCCCCCACAAACCATGACTATATTTTATTGGTTAAGGCCACTCCTTGAAACTAACTGACTAAGAGCATTACCAGTCGAACCCGTCCCTCACATTCATTACCACTGACGGGGTTCATTTCTAAAGCGCAAATGGCTGAGGTGGGGTGGAGGGTATATGTGCCAGTGTGTGAGGAACTTGTTCTTCGTCTTGCAGATCTAGATTTGCAGGTCCTACCAGGTTGTGCAACCCTGTGACTCCCTTTATCTCTCTCTCACTCACACACACACACACACACACACACACACACACACACACACACACACACACACACTCATTCATTGTTTTAGTGGAGTCCCCTCACCCCATGTGTCTGTATATATCGACATGCAGAAAGTTCACACAGGACCTCCAGATATAGTTTTACAGTTGCACAGAATTGACCCCACTCTTTAAGAATACTATAAGCATTGTTCATTGACTTAAGACAGAAACTCTAACAGCAAGAAAACATTCTTACAGCTTTGATGCTTATTGTGTCCTACAAATTCTATTGTCCATCATGTCGATTCCTTCTGTAATTAAAACCTAGAATAATTCAGTGCAAGTTTAGCTGCTGAAATGATTGGGGCTTAAATTCCGTCTGATTTTCTTGTTCCAACACACGTGGTTGTCAATGCGTCCAGAGAGATTTCTCACCAAACTGGTTTCCCCAAAAGTTTTTGTGAGTGACGCAGTATGACGCCATTGAGACGATATGTCCCAAATCTGATTTCAGTTCTGATATCAAATCCCCTCAGAATGTTATGTTTATGGAGGGATTACTCTCGGACCCTGGATGGGTTAGGCAACACAGAAGGGATCATTCATTATCAAGTCAAAATTTGAAAAGTTGGCATTTTGACTTGATAATGAAGTGGAACATTGCTTTTGGATTTGACTATTCCCCTTCCCTAAATGTGGTAATGGTATACATGTATTTATTTAATAATAATAATAATTATTATTATTAATTTAATTTACAAGGCACTCTACATTCTGAATCTGAGTGCCACAGTACATAGTAAAACATACATCGATTTAAAAAGTAAGAAACGCCTTTCTGAATAAAAAAGTTTTCAGGACAGTCTTATTCATTTATTCATTTAGCAGATCTAAAACAAGGTACCAACTGTCGAGCAAGTGTGCACAAGGCACAGGAAGAACGTCTGTTCTAGAACTTTAGAACTGAAGCCTGTACTCTCCTCTGTCTCTGTTCCGCATGCTTGCCACAGTAAGAAAGGCGGTGCAAACCATACAATTTAGCATGGTTGATACTACATACTATGGAAGTGTGGGTTTTGGGACAAGTACATGTTGTGGTGCATTTTTCCCTTGTGAAGGGGACACCTGGTGGTGCATGATGGTACTGCGTCAGTCAAGCATCCCCCTGTTGTTGTATGCTTAATCTAAGATGTTGTGTTTGGATTGAAAATAAACTCAATTTCATGGCATACAGTTGCAACGTTAACACAGTGATGTACACACATTTAAGACACTGAACCACATATCACATGATATATATATATATATATATATATATATATATATATGAAAAGCTGTATGTTGGTGCTCTCCTTCAACTGATATGGGTATACAGTCTGCCTCACAGGTGAGCAGTTTCTTTCATGTGTGAATTTTAGAAGCATTCGTTTTGTGCAGCAGTCACTGCTATCCTTATATAATGATAGCAGTGACTGTTTCAAGGGGGGGGGGTCATGGATGTTTCATGGGTTGCGGATTGAACCATATATTTGATTTTGTGTGTGGGGGGGGGGGGTTATAAGGAGAATGCATGGTGTAGCCTGTGCATGTGTGTCTGTCGCTAAGAAAGTCTATTCTGCTCCATACTTGTGAATGTGCTTCCCCCTAGTGCTGAATGGTGTGTGTTTGTGAGGTTGGGGGCTCTGAAAGGGTGGGGGTGGGTAGTCAGAGACAGAACGCTGACGTTCATGTGACTAACACGCTCTGTGACACGTGCTGCAGCCAGGGTTGCTGGGAAAAAAACTGCAGCTCCTCGTTTTATGCCTCCCCCCCTCAACTCCTTATCCAGTCAGCAGCCTATCTACATCCTCCCTTTCTCTCTCTCTCTGCCTCCCTTTCTCTCTCTCTCTCTCTCTCTCTCTGCCTCCCTTTGTCTCTCCCTCCCTGTCTCTCCCCCTTCTCGCTCCCATCCTCTCTTTTGCCATCTCTCTCATGCACGTTATCTATACCATTGCTCTGCTTTCTTTCACTCCGTTCTTTTCCACAGTCTCTTATCATCCCTCTCTATGCCTCTCTTTCCTGCATTTGTTTGCTTGTTCCCCCCCTACATTCTCTCTCTCTCAACTTGCTTTCAGTGAAATCTTACATTTGTCTTATCCTTAATCATTTAAATCCTCTATTTGCAATTTGGTACATCCGTGACAAATGTTTTACGTTACACATGTGTTAGTAAGCTAGTGCTAGTTTAATATTGTAGATGTATTGGTATGTTCTTGTAGCGCCATTGCTATTCAGTTAACTTGTCTTACTAGTTCATGATGAGTAAAACTAAACAACAAAACAATAATGAAGCTCTGGTTTCCATCAATATGCTGTAAACGTTCTGTACTGACACATTCCTTTTTCTTTCGTCATGAGGACATTCTTTCACCCTCCACCATTTTAACAGTAGGAATTTGTTCTCATACTCTCGAGTATCAGTGTCCTACGTGTGTTCTGCTAGTCTTAAAACATCTTGCTATGTGCCAAAGCTTGTCTTCATTGATACTTGGCAACGCATCGTACAAAATTCATCGTACAAGTATGTTGCACAGCATTCTTCAGCCAAGAAAGGCATTTTAAAGACCTCTCATGCAGCTTTGGGTTTAAGTTTGGCTTATCTGTCCTAATCTTTGTAGGACACCCTCGGGGCTTGGTTGCTAGCCCTGGGTGTTAAAAAGTAATTGTCTTTGACAGACATATTAGGTATTCAGAAGTTCACAACTTGATGCCAGAGGCTCATAATGTTGTCTAACTGGGTTTTCCTGCTGTGTTAGTTTAACTGTTGTTTCTGGAGCTCAATTAATTTTATAATAGAAGTTATGTAATTCCAATAGGATCTTTTTTTGCTTTTGTGTCCTGTAAATGTAACAAGGATAACTGAATGCATTTTGCAACAAATGTTGTCAAGGTTTACCCGTTGAAACCTACCGTAACGATTTGATTCAAGATTTTCTTTCTTCAATGTGAAATCCTACATTTATTTTACTACTTTTAGATGGGAAATAAATTATTGATTCTTAAACAAGCATATGACCTTGAAGGGGCTATTTTCACCCCTCAAACCCAAGTATACGCACCACTTCTATCTTGGGTGTTTCTGTACCTTTCTCTCGTCTTCCCAAATTTAGTTTGCCCATGTGGCTTCTTCCAAGTGCTATTTAAAGCCTTTTATGTATGGTCCCCCAGGTTCCGTGCTTGGTCCCCCAGGTTCCATGCTTGGTCCCCCAGGTTCCGTGCTTGGTCCCCCAGGTTCCGTGCTTGGTCCCCCAGGTTCCGTGCTTGGTCCCCCAGGTTCCGTGCTTGGTCCCCTCCTCTTCATCATTTACATCCTCTCCCTTGGACAAATCATCCGTCGCCACGGCCTTGACTTTCACAGCTACGCTGACGACACCCAACTCTACCTCTCTTCCAAGACCGTCACCCACTCCACTCTCACCATCTGCCTTGCTGATATAAAATCATGGACGCAACAAAATGTTCTCAAACTAAACTGCAATAAATCTGAAATACTCAGATTACTCAGATACTAATCGGCCCTAAACACTTCACCCGTTCAGCCCAGACTTTCTCCCTCAACATTGACGGCTCCACCATCACCCCCTCCACCCAGGTCCGTAACCTTGGTATCATTTTAATTCCCACCCTCTCTTTCTTACCCCACGCCAATAACATCACCAAAACTGCCTTCTTCCACCTCAAGAACATTGCACGCCTCCGGCCCTCTCTGTCCTTTACCACCACCCAAACTCTAATTCACGCACTCATAACCTCCAGACTGGACTACTGCAACAGCATCTTATATGGCTCTCCAAACACTGTCCTCAACAAACTCCAACATGTCCAGAACTCTGCCGCTCGTCTGCTCACCGCCACCCGCTGCTACGAACACATCACATCACCCCGGTCCTCCAAAACCTCCACTGGCTCCCGGTCAAACACAGGATCAACTTCAAAATACTATTCACCACCTACAAAGCCCTAAATAACCTGGCCCCTTCCTACCTTTCTGACCTCCACCCCCTTCATGCCCCTACCCTCTGCCTCAGGTCCGCCGGTGCAAACACCCTAAAAACCATCAGGACTAAGCACCGGACCTGGGGTGACCGGGCCTTCTCGGCTGCTGCACCCTCCCTATGGAATGACCTCCCTCTCCCTAGCCGTCTGGCTCCCAATGTAGCACTATTTAAACAATCGCTCAAAACTCACCTTTTCAACCTCGCCTTCACCTGAACATCCCCTGCTCCCTCCCCTCCACTACTAGACTTATGTTAGTTTTCTTTATAATATGATGTTGTCTGTTTTGTTCAATCCTTTGTCTTTTTACTGTTGTCTTGTTTTGCTTGTACTCATACATATAAAGCGACTGAGTATTAGAAAAGCGCTATAAAAAATGAATTATTATTATTATTATTATTACTGTAGGTGGGTGGATCTTTGGATCATCTATTGCTGCATTACCCCCCCCCCCCCCCATGCACACAGACACACACTCTGGAAAGAAGGGGGCTGCTAGTTGTTGGTGTGAGCAAGGGGTGCGACAGATTACATAACAGCACGTAACAAGAGCGGGGGCATATGAGGACCGCTGCCTCCCCTTACCGAGAGTCTTAATTGGGAGGATTTATTGGAGTAGGTTGCCATTATTAGTATATGATCGCAATAGAACAAACATCCACTCTCAAACATTGTGCCATATGCTTGCGAAGGTAGACCACCATTGGAGCAGATGGAGTAGGCTCAGATAAACATGGGCTACCCATTCAAATCAATCTGCTCTTTATACTTCGTCTTTTGTTTCCTCCCTTTTTCCATAGTGGTCTTTTTCCATCCATGTTGTGGATATTCTCCAGTGTGGCAGCTTTGATTGAACATTCTTTTCTCTAAGGTGGGGGGGGGGGGGGGGGTGTGTGTGTGGAGGTCCTCGCTGGGGGAGGGATGTTGTTGGTATTCAGGTGCTGCAGCAGCCCTCAGACGAGGCAGTGCAGTGCTGTGCTATTTTTACTCAGTACTGTTGCTTTTTTTAGCCTATGGAATATTGAGCAGGCAGCGGCAGGGGCAGATTTGCAGTGCAATGGGGGCTGAGGAGGGGAGGGAAAGGGAGGAGGTGAGGGGGTGGGTTTCAATACTTTCTAAATCTGACATGCAGTGGAGGGACGGAGAAGAGCATGCACGCCCCCTACAGGACATTACAGAAACAGAGTAATGTGGGTTTTTTTTTTTTTTTTGGCTTCGGAAGGAAGAGGGGAGGGGGTGGAGAATGCAAGCACAACTTGAAAATGGTGGAATACAGAACAATGTATACAAACACACACATAGAAACCATTAATAAACTTACCCACTTACACTTGGGTTATTTGTGCCTTTCTTGTACTCAAACGCACACATACCCATTCCCTATTGACTCAGACGTACACGGGCACACACCTTTTGTCAGCTCCTGTTTGTGTGTTTGACGCTCGGCTGATGATATGGTGGTATCATGTGCTTGCTTGCGTAGCCCCTATCTGTGAAGTGTCACCGACGTAATGCAAAACTCACGTGAGGGGAATATAAATCCTGCTGGGAGGTACATATGACTTTTTTTTGTTTTACAAAGTGATAGTTCAACCCAACAAATCACTGAAAACCTTAAAGAATATTTACTGTTCATTCAGTATTTTGGCTTGTACTACTTGTAGTATTTTCTGAATGTGAGGAGAGTAGCCTTTTAGTGTATAGACAATTCAATCACCACAAGATCTTTACCTCCTACCTGCCTGACAACAAATTAATTTGAGAAAAATTACTTGCATAAATGCAGTTGCATGGCATTGGTAAGTTTATTCATTAGTACAACATTGCTTTGCACAAAGGTTGTATGGAATGATGAAAACACGTTATATGAAGAAAGCCAAGGCTTAAACAAATGTCTTCTATCCATTGTCTCTCTCTGCCCATGTGTCTTTCTTTTTTTATATTTCTCCCCCTCTGTCTCAGTAAAGCAGATTGAGTTATCTAAGAAAATGGCGACTGTTTTTCTGGTTCTCTCTCTCCCACACAGTGTAAAGTCTCCCACTCCATCTTTTTATCCAGTGAATACCTCTTTATTCCTTCTTACAATATGTCCTGTGTAGCATGCATGCAGTCCAGTATGCAACTAGCATATGATCAGATAAAATGATGGACTTTCCATGCATACGCACACGCATACACTTACACGATGCTCAACACCTGTCATACAGGTGAGTGTTTGTACGTGCCTGAACCCAAGACGGGTAAGGTTTTGTGTTACACTGATGGTTGGAATGCAGTCAAAAGAGAACCAGAATCACAGCAACTAAAAAATGACCAGGAATTTTGCGCCTTCACTTGACTCTCTCTTCTCCTCTCATCCTGACTCCTTCGTTCACTCACTATTTATTCCCTTTCACTCGCTCGGTTCTTTCACTCGCTCCATTTCTATTTTTAGCCACCCCCAGGATCCCTACTCACCCCCTCCCTCCACCCTTTCTTGTGCTCCACGTTCGTCATCACTCCCTCCCCTCTTTCATTTCTCTTCTTCCTCTCTTCAACTCGGCGCTAGAGAATGGTCTATGGTCCCGTATTAATCTTTTATCAGTCCTGGGTGCTGTTCCACTCATGTTGCAGGAGGGTGTTTGTGTATGAGAGCCGAATGCGAATGCGTCCCCTGAATCCTCTCCTATAACTGTCATGTTGCACTCCGCCTCTCTCGCCTGGTGTCGCTCTCTCTTTCAGCCAGTCAGTCAGGGAATAGAAGTGATGGGCAGTAAGGGTCTAAAAGGAGCCATACTCTCTTGACAAGATGAGGGAAGCAGAGAACACTAAGAGTACATGAGCTTCTCTTTCGATCTCCTTTAGTACCATGTGTTCTCAGTCTGGCTTTGCCTCTACTGTTCTTCCTTGATGTACTATCTTTACATCAGCGAAAGTGGCTGTTGATGAGTGATTGGCATCTCATCCCCTTAAAATCCAGACTTGCCAGTTTCAATGTTAGGCTAACATTATGTACGTAAACTGTTATTGTCATTGGAAGCCAAGGCGTGTCCAACCAAATAAGAACTAAGGAGTTGGATGACTCTTTTTAAATTGTTTGGTGGTGCCTCAGGTAGAATGTGCATTAAATGCAGCTGTTTGAACAGGTAGAATTTATAGTGTGGCTTATAGGGTCAGTAAATGTAAGCCTTGAAGCAGAGGCTACCCTTTATTGACCCCACTTCCCTTCAAATCTTTTGTCTCTTTCTCCAGTTGTGACGGGAGCTACGGATGGAATTGGGAAATCCTACGCGGAGGAGGTAAGGCTCCTGCCTCCTCTTTTGAATGTATTTTATTTTCTTTGTGGAAAAGCTCTGTGACTCATCACCACTCACACACTGCACTCAAAGGCCACAGTAGGGAGGACTCTTAAAGCCCTATTAATGTGGGAAAAGGTGTACACACACACACACTTAAACAGAGGCTCACTTACAAGAGCAGTGGTCTCAGGTTTATAAGCACCATTACTGCATACGTGCACACAGAGCTGGCACTCCTCTTACAGTAGGGTATGCATGTGACTCATTCATAGTGGCTTGCACTCAATCCTAATCATCAGAGGCTTGTACTGTAGGCTTGTAGACACTTTCCAACATAACATTACACCCTAGCTGCTTTGTCTGTAGATATAGAAGTTACCAAATGCTTTTACAGTCTTGGTTGGTGTACTGACCGTGTCCCTTTTTCCCCAAGCTTGCACGGCGGGGCTTTGCCATGATGCTCATCAGTCGCTCTCAGGATAAGCTGGATGACGTGGCCAGGTCACTTGGTAAGTTCTCTCTTTGTCTGTGTGTGACTTGTAGTGTGGTTTGGCAGAACCAAGCGTGATGCTTGCCATCTGTTGTGCACGGAGCCATGTGGCCGGCTAGTCCATCCACGTCATCACTGACATTTTGACGTGGGGGAGCATATTTTTGTTTACTTAACCCCCCCCCCCCCCCCCCCCGCATGCCATTCTGTGTACAAATGCTCAAATGGGGTGTAGTGTGTTTTCAGTTGACGATTGTGCGGACAAGGAAGGGCACAGTTGGGAGAAGTCCGTCTGGCTTTGTCTGTTTGTGCCTTTTTAATTGTTGACGTAAGACGCACAGATGTTTATTGCCTGTTCTGTCCATTCCTCACACACTCTGTATGGTAGAGTGCAGCCATACACACGCACGCCAGCTCCATCCAGCTCACTGAGAGAGGAAGATGAGTAACTAGAACATTGTGTGTGTGTGTGTGTGAGTGTATCCGTACTCCGTCTTCCTCTTCCACTGTTTCCACAGAGTGGTGCCTGAGCCTTGGTGCTCCAGTCACTGAACAATTGCTTTAGTTTCAGTGTGTGTGTAACTTTATCTAAGCATGTCATTGCTCCATTTTTGTGACTTTTAAACTCCAGGTATAGGTTTCAAATGCTTGAATAAAAAGTCTAGAACTTTGGCTGAAACGAAGTGTATAGCATGGCTTCTTTGTTTGGGTAGAACATCTGTTTATAACTACAGACAAAGCCTTCACTTAAGTGTTGATTTAAGGAGCAAAAATGAAAATAGTTCTTTTGACATTTGTCAGTATTTCATGTGACATGCTATACCCTTTTTTGATGGCTTATGCTTTTTCTTTTAATTGCTGGCTTTTAAGGTCATCAGGTCTGGTTGGTCTGTCAGCTGTTACCCACGGTGCAATTTTCCCCTGTCGTGCCTCAACCCAACAGGGGGGTGAGGGTTAGTCACGAGCAAGGGGTGCAGCATACCAAAATCTGCCCCCCCCCCCCCCCCCCCCCCTGTGGAAGAGGAAGACGGAGTACGGATACACTCACACACACACACAATGTTCTAGTTACTCATCTTCCTCTCTCAGTGAGCTGGATGGAGCTGGCGTGCGTGTGTATGGCTGCACTCTACCATACAGAGTGTGTGAGGAATGGACAGAACAGGCAATAAACATCTGTGCGTCTTACGTCAACAATTAAAAAGGCACAAACAGACAAAGCCAGACGGACTTCTCCCAACTGTGCCTGAGCCAATCCCTAAACTATCTTTGTCTAGACATAAAATCCCTAACTCTTTTGTACCTTTTTTTAATATTGAGGGAATATCAACAACTCAATTTAATTCTCCTCAACTTGGCAACCCAAACTCACTCACTTAACCAGTCTGGCAACTGAGTTCAATTGCTGCGTCGATCTTTGGAGATTCTTTTCCAACGGATTCTCGATGACCAATGGCAGCACAGGCTAAATATAGATTTATTAATAGGTTGTCGACTTTGGGGAGGTTTCATACAATCTACCCTTCTTTCCTTCTCTGTGGTCTGATTCCTCCTCTTTACTTGCTCTGATTTTCTCTCGCCATGCCCTGAAATGTAATTTCTGCTTCACTGCCGCCCCTGCCTGTGAACAAATATTCCTTACCGAGGCACATCCGAGGATTTTTCCTCTCGTAATTCTCTCCGCCACTCATCATCACTCAACGAGTCTGGACAATAAATTCTAATTGTGGCAGGTGGAACGAGCGAGGGAGGAAAGAGAGGAAGAGGGGAAGAAGGAACAAAAAAGGACGTTTGTGCTTATTTGTTGATGTACAGTGTCACCTCCTGTTTGACTGGAGTAGTGGTGTTTGTCCAGCTAATTTATTTCCGTGTCATGTTTTTTGGGGGGTTGCATGTGTGATGTTAACACAGGGAGAAGCCTAGTTTCTAGGCTGTGTCATAAGTTTAGCATATCCATTGCACTGGTCACATCCTATGCATGTTTGGTATGAAAGTATGTGACCTATGCAGCAGAAGAATCAGATGTTTAAAATGCATACAAACCACTTCATGTTCAACAGGCTTTCTACTCTCCTCTGTATTAGTAAGGCAACATTTAGGTTTGTTATTCATATGTTCTCCTTTTTTCTGCTCCACAGAGGAACAATACAAGGTGCAGACCAAGACAATTGCTGTGGATTTTGGGCAAAGTGACATCTACCCCAAGATTGAAGCAGGACTGGCTGGGCTGGAGATTGGAGTGTTGGGTGAGAATCTCTCATTTGCTTTTAATGGGTAACCTTGATTTATTATTAAATCACCATCACAATGACCTGTCAGACTTGTAGTCTGACTGCAGATGAAGAATCATTCATTGTTTGACATGTTGCTTCTCAGAACTGCAAACCAATTTCATTGATTGACGTGTAGTATTCCAAACATTTTTTGAGAAAGAGGGTGCGTTTGTGAACTTGGGTTTAACAGTGGAATTTTCAGGGAACTCCTTGTTCTTTTGTGAGCAAGCCAGTGATTAGTGAATGTGGTTCTCTAGTTTAAGGTGTGGCTGTGTCTATGAATGCCCTCCTCTCATTTCTTAACTTCTGCTGTCACCTGCAGGCAAACAATAGTAACTGCACCAATTTTGATTCAGCAGGAGTCAATGCCATTTCAGAACAATTGTCTAAATTATTTTAATGCTTTTTCTTCGTGCAACAGTTAATAATGTTGGAATCTCCTACCCCTATCCTGAGTACTTCCTGCACATTCCTGATCTAGACAACGTAAGTTTCTCTCCAAACAATTCTATGATAAAATGGTGGGGAACCAATCTTGAACACTTGTTTGGAACAAGTTGGCCTCCCTTAATGTCACTGAAATAGCATTTTACAGTTTAGGAATGCTGCACACAGACTTGGGTATCACTTTATTTAGTTCTGATTTGTATGTTTTGCTTCTTATTTCAGTTCATCACAAACATGATCAATGTCAACATCACCTCTGTGTGCCAGGTAATCATATTATGCATGTACTGAGGCAGTTCAATGCTTGAACACATGAATATGGAAAGTCTTTAGTTTTTGGTGCTATTTTTATTTCCAGAGCTACAGAGCTATGTTTACTGCTGAGGTAAAATAAAAAAGAACTGGTGTTTTCTTCAAACTTTTTTTGTTGATAATGTTCATGCGAACAGTTTGTTGTGGACGTCTTTTTTTCTACCCCCCCCTCCTCTCTTCTTTTCTTTCACTGCTGCTGCGATACCTGCAGTTTCCCAGTGGTTCCCAAAGCAACGGTGAAGAACACCAACGCTGTCTGTACTTTCCACCCACGCTCCCTCTCTCTGTCTCTCTCTATCTATCTATCTCTCTCTCTGCGCCCCCACCTCCCACACAGCTGATGTATGTACGAGTATGAAGAAATCTCCCATGATGCCCCAGTAGTTAATCTTTAAGCAGCATCTGTCTAAGTTTCACCTGGTCGGCCCTTGTGATACTGTTATTGTTTGTTTTCCTTATGTCTATTGCGCCTGGCTTTGGCTAACTTTATACCTGCAATCGGTTATACTGAGCGATGGCATTGCATTCCATACATCACCGTCTACCTGAAATATTCTGTACTTTGTGTGCTGATTTTTCATTGGTTCATGTTGACGTCCGCTATCACGTTAATGTTTGTCTCCTTGGCCTTTTAGATGACCCGCCTGGTGCTGCCTAGGATGGCTGAGAGGTACGTTAACACTAACATGCTTCTCCCTGGGTTCTGTGACATGGTGTGCTTGAGTCCCACTACTAAGAAATGTGTGTGCTGCAAACCTGTTCGGCAGGTCTGCTGTCACACTGTACAAAGAGAAAGGCACAAACTCCCTTCATTGGAACTTTAAGTTGACAGTTGAAGGGCTGATATCTTTCACAAAACAAGTATTTCAGAGACCTGTATTAGATACGACACTTTCACCCAGCCCAAGCTCCTATCCACCTCTTTCCTTCTCTCTTTGTTCCTAATTCTGACAAGCTTTCAATTCACACAAATTGCACTCCTACCCTATTGGCTGGGTGGGGGGTCACATGGTAAGGTGGGAGCCAATCACAGCGCTGGCACATTTAGTGCCGTGTGAGGCGCCTCGTTCTCTGTCTCTCCCTCTCTCCTCCGCGTCGCTCTGCTACATCACTGCAGCAAAAAGGGGCGCTAAGCGAGCAAGCAGCTGCTATGGCAACGCACATGACGATCGTGATTACGTTAGTGTTTGTCCTCTGCCCTGTGTGTGTGTGGGGGGGGGGGGGTTTGTCCATCATAGAATTGAGGAGAGTCCTTACCTGTTTTTCTTCCCTGGTGTTTGTCCGTGTTTCAGGTCAAAAGGTGCGGTCCTGAACATCTCGTCTGCCAGTGGCATGTACCCTGTCCCTCTGCTGACTGTGTATTCCTCCTCCAAGGCAAGTGTACCTGGACACTGACTCATTCACTCAGTCACTCACTCATCTACTTGCTGTTGCTCACTTACCAGGTTCCCTTACTAAACCACTCACTTGCTTCACTTATTCACTAGTTCTCATGTGCACTTACTCATAACCCTAGTTCACCTGCTCATATGCATGTCTCACACGCTCATTAGAACCCAGACTTGCAATTGCATGGCAGAGTTGTTTGGCAGTGTCGTTTACCTAGCATTTCCACTTTTTTCTAGGCATTTGTGGACTTCTTCTCTCGTGGTCTGCAGGAGGAGTACAGGAGACAGGGACTTATCATCCAGGTTAGATGCCACTTTGTTTTCTTGTTTGCCCGCGCTGCTTGCTGAAGGACATTGGTTGTTAGCACATTAGACTATGTTTAAGCTTTTGGCTTTTATGTTCAAGTTGAATTAACGCAGTACCCCCTCTTGTGGTTTGATTTGGAACATACACCGTACATTTTAAGAACCCTTTTTATTTGTGTACAAGATTGTTTACATTAGGAGAGGAGGCATTGCTCCTTGGTCACCCATATAGATGTTGGGAAGTCATTGCAGTTTAATCCCCCCCACTACCCCCCCATCAGTTTTACATATCAACAATGTGACTCCTTCATGCTGTGAGCTAATTCAAAGTCTCCCTTTCCCTCTCAGAGCGTGCTGCCCTTCTTTGTGGCCACCAAGATGACCCGCATTAGAAAGCCCACTCTGGACAAGCCCACTCCTGAGCGCTATGTGGCGGCCGAGCTTATGACAGTGGGGCTGCAGAGCCAGACCAACGGCTACTTCCCTCATGCCGTCATGGTGAGAAATGCATCTATCTTTTGTCTCTCTGAAACTGCTTTCTCCAATTTACGTTATTTCCACTTGAGTGGTAAATCCCTTTTCTTGGTAAAGAGAACAGATTATTGTTTTGGTGTCCTCAAACCTGTCTCTCCTTCCACTTCTTGTAAATGCTCATATCATCTTGACTCCTTATCAAGTTTCACTGCGTATAGGCTTTTGCTAAAATGAATAAGGATGTTCCTGTAATAACGACCTCCCCTGCAACTGTTCTTCTTAGGGTTGGCTGACCACTGTCCTGGTGCCCATCCATCTGGTGATTTTCTTTGGAGCCAGGATGAACCGTCTGCAGCGTACTGGCTACCTGAGGAGGAGAAAGCTGAGGGAGCAGAACAATGGCGGTCTAAAGAGCGAATAGGAACCTAGAATACTAAAGGAGGACGTTTCCATGACTATGACATGTTGCTGTCTATTTCTACCAAAGTATGTGTTTGAAGGAGTGTGTGAGTCCAAGTTCTCTTAATATTATGAATGAGTTAATTGTTGGGGCCTCTAAATATGGCTCCTTAATGTCTGTGTTTGAAAGAACCATTGACCCTGTGATGTAACACAGCACATCTTTAAATGAAGTGGTTCCAGAAATGGCTTTAGCCAAAATGGCCGTGCCTTAAGGGATTTAATCAAAATGTAATTTTCTATATGACGCAATTGAGGTGAGAATTCTTTAAATCAGGGTGATTTATGTTGACCCTGCTGTTGTAAGCAGAGGCAATCGGTGGTGGGTATCTTTAAAACTTAAACTATTTATTTAATTTGTTTATGGATGCCCTTCCTGCTGCAGTTTACACACAAGTGCTAAATTATCTGAGAAAAAGGGCTACTCTGTCTCTATAGTTTATCAACATTATTGTTCAGTCATCTTTGATCATTAGTGTTGGCATTTTGTGCATATTTGTGAATTTTTATATTTGGGAAGGGGGGAAAAGAAGCAATGTGGTGGGATTTGTTGCATTGATGTATGTCTCGCTTTACTCCATATCTGTCAAACCAAGTTTTATTAGGTTTCTTTGTGCACCGTAAATGACATTCATTCATTGATCATTTACGGATTATTCCATTTACAACGTGTTAGTACAACCAATTCATTAACAACCATGTTGGTATTGGTCATGTTAAATGACAGTGACTCTGACAGAGGGATTTATGGAGTTATGAATAACCCAAAAACATGGTCTCACACACACATTGTTGCCTTTGTGATTACTACCAAATCATGTATGACTGTATTGGTAAGTTTACTGTGCTTGCATTGGTGTATTTATGATTTGTTTTGACCAATGATCAACCATGTTGCCTCAAATGACGAGTTATCAGGTGTGGAACTGTACCTATTTTTGTATCATGAATTTTTAGGATGGAATACAGTGTGCTCCATGGACCTGGTTGCTACCTGTAGGATGTTTCTACAATAAAAATGCTTGACAAGTAATATCTTTGGGCTTTATTTTGCGTACAGGCTGTACAGTGGTTGATATAGCCTACACACACAGACAATTTTACCATGGATGCAGGGGGTGCAGTTGGGATGAAAACATTTACATTTTCCAATTAATGTAAAAAAAACTATTAGTATATTAAGTGATGTCAAGAGTTTTATGTTCTATGAGGGTTTGTTGTACTCTAATGATTAATTTGACATTAAGTCAAGTATTTAGTATTAATTTTGAGCATGTTTTTTTTAAGCAAAAAATAATAATCACTACCCTTTGCATCCCCAGCGTATGTATCCATGTATTCTATCAATAGACTATAGAAGATGTACTGTTGGACTTACAGTATTATAGGCCTATGTTTAAAACAGGGCTCTCAAATTTAATCAAAAGTTTGGCGTGAGATTACTATACCTGTGACGTTCTGGTACAAAAATCTGGAGACCGGGGTGATAAATGATACATTACTTCTCATTTTGAGAAATACAAGGTGTTGCGTGAGAAATGGTTGAAATGCGAGAGTCTCTCACGATGAATGCGTGAGACTTGATAGCCCTTAAAACATATACATGATGGCAACTGACAGTGGAAACTTTATTAGTAGTTCATGTTGCCAGACGGACATGTTTTGCAGCACATTACTTTACCGTCACGCAGTTTACAACAATCCAGATAATATTTGCCTCTGTAGCAGATAGGGTGAGTACTGTGGATGTCTCCATAATATCGCAATATTTACAGTCTTGCCTGTTTTGTACACAACTCAGTACTGTTTGGATGTCATATTTCCAGCACCGTTTCAAGTTTGTTTGCTTGTCCGCTAGCTACCTGACGCTAACAGGCTCTTGCTGATACTTTCGTCAATAACATGTCAATCGTATTTTTTTATATAATCGAATGCAATCACTGTGGATGGATATACAGTATATAGCGTAAGGGCCCCCATTATTGTCCACCTAGCACTAGGTTAAAAGGCTAGGGTCTCTGAATCAAAATGACACATTGGACGTATCCAACACTCACCCACCCGCTACTGCCACTAGGGAGCAGGGCAAGCAAACAAAACGTCATGGTAACACATTATTTGGATAGTCCATCTGTTTACACATGATGTAGCTACTCAGTACTACTGACAGTAGCATGTCATGTGTATCAGTTGACATTGAACGCTTTTTTAACAGACAAGTAGCATGCGTTCAATTAACTGTCAATAGACATTGTTGAAACAGTGGTTGATATGCTGTTGACAATCTATTCTACTGAGTAGCTACGTATAACTGTTACTGTGTCGTGTCTACAGCTTTCGGGTCTTGGCCAGACAGTGTCCTGAACCCGATGTGATGTCGGATAAACGTCAGCGGGCCAGGGTTCAGGGCTCATGGGCCAAACCACTGCCAAAACAACCGCAAAGGCCTACTGAAGGTAATTTGCCAATTAGGCTACCCATTTTGCTGTCTGCTTCTTAGAGTATTTAAGTGTGATTGATCTTCCACAAAGTCAGCGTTTCCTTTATTTTGGGGATGGGGTAGGATGTGCATTTCCAAGCAATCCTGTTGCCAACCTTAAACCATCTTGGGGTGTGGGTCAGCATACATTTGAGTTCCATCAATCCACCCAGGTAAAATGATTTATTATGAAGTATTAGTCCTCATAATAGTAGTACTGTACTCTTTGAGTGAGAGTAAAACAGTTCATACACACAAAGTTAAAATGTCCTCCCTTCCAACAGCCAGTCAAGCTAATACCCTCAGAGAAGGTGATAGAGTAAGTAAAGAGTACTGTACTCATCTCTTCTGCACTTGAAATACGTTTATACAAATAAGTAACCGTATTGTGAAATTTGACTGAAGACCATGTAAGATGACACCAATAGTATGGCATTTATCATCAACCCATGTTGTTAGCCATCTTTTAGCAATGTCTTCTATGAAGTGGAATAGCTAGCTGTCTTTTACACGTGCCTTCTATTCTTTCCATGGTAAGGAAAGATGGTGATCATGAGGTCAGCAATGGACCATCAGGGGTGTCAAGGTGAGTGTATTCTATTAATATGTCCTACATGTAAATTGGCCTCCTATCTTAGTTTCTATACTTAAATGTGACACAGTCTATGAAACACAAGTAGATGGCAGTATAGAGTGTTTTTGTATATGCAAGGATGCCTATTTTATAAATCCATGTTGCAAGGCTCTTGGCCTCATAATCAGTGATGTTCCTGAGGTCACTGGGTGTTTTTGGTCTTGTGACTCACCCAAAGATCCCCATCTTGTGTCCAACAGACAATTGGTAAAAGTATGCTAGTTGCCATGGATCTTCTAAATCCCCCATTTGCCACAATCTGTAAAGCAAAAGTATACTGTATAGCCATGTGTCCTCCTACCCACCCATCCATTGCCCTCCCTCACAACTGAGGGCCTTGTCTCCCCCAGACTGCGTCTGTTCACTGAGTTCCTGCCAGTGGAGGAGGCAGACTGGATGTTTAGTAAGCTGTTAGCCGAGCTGCCCTGGTCCCAGAAGACCAACTACAGACAGGGTGGGTGAAAGGCACATTTCGGAGGAGTCTTCATAAGGCATTAGGACTTTCATGTTTTACCCAAACAGTACTTAAATATGCAAACACAGTGCCTAGTAACAAGCAAACCAACATTAAACCATCTTATTATTATATGGCAAGGACGGTACAAGCTTTCTGATTGGCTAATGGGTAGCCATCTTCTGAGCGATATCGACGAGTCAGCTGCTGAGTTTTACTATCCAGATGATGCTGAAAATATTTGTCATCGAAAGTGAGGTTTTAATTGTAAATTAAAGCAATTTTAGCAGAACCATGTTGTCCGCTTTGTATCAAAAGTAATGAGTTGCTAGGCAACTCATGAAACACCGTGAGAAGACTTGAGAGCTAGCTACAATTAGCCTAGAGGTACCATTTATTTTCGTTAAAAAAATGGAAAGAAGCTAAAAATGCCATATAATAAACGACTTACTAACTTTGACCGTTCAGTCGATACGTTCCAGCCTCAGTTTGATATTTCCCGGTATGACCTCACTCTCTCGGTTAGTAAGTAGTTAATACACCTCTTATTGGGGTTTAATGTTGGTATGGATTACTTTTCTGTTGAACTCAATGGGCCAATCAGCCAGGAAATCCAACTACTACTGCTCCATACATACCACAACTCTCAGTAGCAGTATTGTAATGATTTGATGCCAATTTGCTTCCTCCAAATAAAACAATTAAAATGTAGCTAAGATTTTATGTTAAAAAGATAAATTGTTTTAAAGTGTGACTTTTCTGAAACTCTGTACTTAATAGTATTACCTCATTGACTAACATTATTTCAGTATTTAAAGGCTTGTAATTTCATGACCATAAAGATTATTCCGGTCAAAGACCTGTTATGACTGTTCCCGTCTCGAATGAGTTATAACATAACTGCATTGGGACTCATCCAAATAAAGTTGAGTCAAATATCGCCCACCCCAGCCCCCACCATTTAGACTCCAACACAGACATGCCATTGAGCAAAGCTCAGTAGCAGACAACCAACAACAACAAAACATGTGACACAGACTATCCCTCCCTTCCCCCATCCTTTACTTTGTTTTTAGACCTTTGGCTCTAGCCTGGCATCGTCACACCAGTTTGTAAATGCATGTTAGACTGGAACCTTTGACCATGATTATGTAGTGATACTGTGCTGGATGTTGTGCCAGGTGAGTCCTATAGGGAGCCAAGGCTGACCTGCTGGTATGGAGAGCTGCCTTACACCTATGCCCATTCCACTATGGAGGCCAACACACAGGTATGGAGAGAGAGAGAAAATACGGAGTTAGAGACAGAGTGAGTGAGTAAGTAAGAGAGACGGAGAGACAGAATTAAAAAAAAATTACAAGTAAAATGACAGAACGTTAAAAATGGTTCAACCAGTCCATCTGCCATCATGGAAATCTCTGTTTTTCCTCTTTGCTCCCACCCATCCCCTACCCCCATCCCACTTCTCCCTCCTTCCTCCCCTTACAGTGGCATCCCCTGCTCCTTACCTTGCGACAGGCCGTGGACAGTGCAAGTGGATCTTCCTTCAACTCCCTGCTGTGCAACCTGTACCGAAACGAGAGCGACAGCATTGGCTGGCACAGTGACGACGAGGCTTCCCTGGGCACCAAGCCCACCATAGCCTCCCTCAGCCTGGGAGACACCAGGGTGTTCAGCCTCCGCAAGAAGCCTCCCCCGGTAAGGGTGGGAGTGTGTTGTTTTTGAGTGTGTTGTGTGTGTGTGTGTTGTCTTTGAGTGTGTTGTGTGTGTGTGTGTGTGTGGAGAGCGAGAAGTTTTGGTGAGAGACATGTCCACTCCTATTAGTTTGAAGAAAAACATTTCCAGTTAAGGTCAACTGAATTGTTTGTACGGTTCTTTTTTTTGAGGACTGAACAATTTTGACAATTTATCTGGGACTGTTAGTTGCTTTGTCTGTAAAGTTGTCCTCAACCATGTTTAGACCAGAATATACCTTCTGACGTACTGAAATACGGTTCTCCTCTTTGTAGGCGACTGTGAAACATTGTCGACCAGTTCCAGTGATATGAACAGCTACAGCATGTACCTTTGAAACTAACCTGGTACCTCGTAATAATCCTGTTTGTGTGTGTGTGTGTGTGCGCACGTGTGTTTGCATGAGAGGAGGAGAACGGAGACTACACGTACATGGACAGACTGCGGGTGCCTCTCGCTCATGGAACTCTGCTTGTGATGGAGGGCTCCACACAGGACGACTGGCAGGTGGGTCTGACCAATCAGGTACAGGAATAGGAACGCGTCCTCAACAACACCATACACGGGCCTATCATCAGGTTGACAATGTGTCATGGTGCATCCTAGCAACTGAGCCAAAGACGGGGTTTACAGTTGTATTTCACTCGATACACAGCTGGTCTCTTAGGGTAGCTCGATCGGTAGATAATGGGCTTATTACACTGGTTTGGTTTGATTGACTCTAGTCATCCGCAACTCACAGTACATAAGTACATACTGAATGTTGCTGTGGTCAAAAGCAGAAATGATTACTTTATTATTATGGTATGCTTTCCTGTAGTGAAATTGCTGTGTGGTGTTCATAAACAGACTGTGGGTTTAATTAAACCACATTGTGTGTTTTTGTGCGGTGATCATGTGTTAGTTCACAGTGGAAGACATATTAGCCCTCACATAAGACTGTCAGGAAAGAACATTGTGTTTTGTCTCTGGTTATTGTTTTTGATCTGATTAGCAGAACTCAGTGTGAACAATGTGTTGGGGGTAGGGCAGGTTATTTGCAAACAGAATGTCCTCAGTGTAATTCGGACCAAACACACACTCGCACACCACTCCCCACCAATGCTCACAACAAAGACGCTGGAAGCTGACAGGAAGTGTCTTCTCAGGATCACCCAGCACATTTTTATGTTATCTGCAGTGAGGGAGTGACCTGTATCTAAAGAGCCCAGGTAAGAAGTTATGAGACCAACAGATCAATAATGAGTAGCCATGAAATTGAAGAACCAACACTTGAGACTTAATAGTTGTAATTTGTTTGCAACAGTTAGGAAGTCATGTATGGCTGTGTGTCTGATATGTGTTAGAGTTGCTGCCTTATACTGTCAGTCTGTCACTGTGTAGGAGATGGTGGTAAAGTGTGTCTGGGGATAAAACATTTTATGACACACACCTTTGTTCTATTTGGGTGTAGTATATGGAAGTTGGAAAGTGTAATTGTCAAGTAAAGTCTGTCCAGCCTCATGCAAAAAAGACAGTGTACATGTGTTGATCACATACTTCTCATACAGCAATTTGAATAACCTCCTGTGGTTATTCTCCTTAACTGTACACTTGTATGCCCCCCTACACAATATTACTGGTTTCTTGGACACCAAGCACTTTTATGCTTTTACACCGAGAGGAATATTTCTTGTTTTATGGAGACATCTGTCCGAGAGAAATCTTGTTCCCATCTCATACCAAACCACACACAAAAACAATGAAGTGAACAACAACACCCAAAGTTCACCGTAACACCTAGTTCCACACAACCAAGCCTTTCACCAACTTCGGACCCCTATTTCATTTCAGATTGTTTTGAAAATACATGTTAAATATTTATAAACAATGCATAGATCTTGTTGCATAACCATCACTGTGACTCCCTAAGCCCAATGTATCCATTATTTTTGTTCAGAGTGGTTTCCTTGTGACCGTTTTATATCAACAACTACTTGTGTGCCTTTTGGTTGGAGGTGAAAAGTGTTCCCCACTCTGCAATCAGGCATGGAAGGAGTGACAGAGAAAGGAGATAGATATATGCTTGGTTATATGAGAGAGGGAGAGAGAGGGGGAGAGGATACTCCAGTCTCTTAAGCAGCTGGCCAGAGACTGTGTTGAAAGAAGGCATAAGTGGGCCAAAGATTCGTCTGTCTGTTTGCCTCGTGTGTGCGTGTTTACAAGGTATTTTGTGGCCACCGGAATACAGGGCATCACTGTCGGGAAGATTTGGTCAAGGTTCAAATATATGTGACATTATACAAAAACAATACTGTTCTTAATCCTTTAAATCCACTTGCATTGCTACAAAAGTGTATTTTTTATATACAATAAATGAAGTAAATACATTATTTTAGATGTGGCTATGAGTGGCATGATAGTGATTGTCTCAAAATATTTTAAGTAGCTTAAATACTATCTGTAATGCAAGAACATGGACTCAAGTGTATTGTACGAGTTTCACACTCACGACAACATCTTTCATTTTGCAACATTGTTTTGTGTTTGTGTGTCTCAAACAGCATCAAGTGGCTAAAGAGTACCACAGCCGTGGACCCCGCATCAATCTCACCTTCAGAACCATCTACCCTGAACCAGCAGGACGTAGACGTGGGGGAAAAGCTCTGACCACAAGTACAGCCCCAACACTGAGCACACAGCATCACCAGAGACTTTTATAAAAGGAGTAGTGGTAGGTGAATAGACTTGAAGCTAATGTTGTAGCAAGAATGAAGTTCAACCAAGCCTGGAAAACCATGAATTCTGACGTGATACTAATGAAAGGACATGTTATTGGATCATTGGAATCAGGGGAAGTGTTATTACAGAACACTCGCATAAGTTCAAGGATATTTTTCCTCCATTATTATTTGCCTTATTAGGAACTTTGTTGGAATCTGCATCAGTCAAGTTGTTCAAATCCTAACCTTTTAAATTGCAGAAATCCATGTTGATAATGGTTTATACTGTGATCATTCATATGGTTTACGATTTATTCTCAGAAATGATTGGACTAGACTATGAGAATGTCCGAGGTTCTCACATTTACAACCCCTCATTTGGGAGTCTAATCGGGATAATAAAACTCCTATAAAATGTAACTATTAAGGGGGCTAATTCAGTCAAATATGGCCCTTACGGGAGTTGTCATTATTTATTTAGTAACACAGGACAATCTTTTTCTTGTTTTGGATGCTTGTGAAATAAAGAGCACAGTATTTTGAAACTGAAAGACCCTTGACTGTTGATTCCAAACCATGAGAACATCTAGTAAGATTAATGTAAAATACCTTTAAAAATCTGCTAGTTTGAACAATGTGGTCCATTCTAATTTGTATAGGCCAACGCCTGAGTTAAGATGTTTAAACACCTCCCTTTTACTTAATTGCAGAAGGGAAGTACATACCCTGTCCTACACGAACTGTGAACTCTCATTTTCAAGTAATGAAAAGCCTGTTCTATATTAAATTACATGAAGTGAAGATTATCTGACTGTGCTTTAGTGTGTAAATCAGAATAATCAACCTGTGTAGGTTTAATAAGTCATAAATCCAGCCTTTCTGACTCACTCACTTGTAAGCAGGGATGTGATGCAGAGATAGGCAGTTGCAGGTCATATTGTCTTCCCCAAATATTATATTGGTAACTGATGTGACCAGAAGTACTGCCCCCTCTTCCCCTGCTCCCCTCCTCGAGGCTGACCTGAATACTGGAAGTACTGCAATGCCCTCTGTGTTCCGATTATGGAGAGAGATTGAGAGTCTCCAGCTGTGTAATGGGTTTAGTGGGCACCTCCTTCACTCTGTAATTAATGACTGGAGGGGGTGTGTGCACCTATGTCTGTACGTGAGTTTTGCGGGTTGGAGTTTGTACGTGCATATGATTTTAGTAAGTTTGGGGGGTTGCATAAAAAGTCATTTTGGTTGAACTGGGTGTCAAACTCTCTTTGGGTGTCTGTGTTTAGTGTGTATCTGAGAGAGAGAGAGAACCAGGCAGTCCATGCTATTCTGGGATTGCTGTTTGCTTGATGTTACCAAATTTAGACTTGGAGGGATTTGTGGTGGAAACTGTGTCTACAAGACAGATAAGGTCCAGTACTTTAGCTACAGGAAACCATCCCCAGTCTGTAACTCCGGGATTGGGACTGTTTACCATCAAGGTTAACAGCTTCCAATGTAGCTCCAAGTATCTCAGTAAGAAAAGAAATATTGCATAATCTTTCACCAGCTAAGATTTGCTTAGTAGTTACAAGCCATGAAAATATGGTTGGTTGAATACATTTCATTTGACTGTAGACCTTTATTGATCTGTTTATTTCACCACCCTGAGGATCAACTAGAACCTACTTATGCAATAAAAGCACTGTTGCAAAGGGATAGTTCTCAGTTTAATACTTTCGCAGTAGCCTATAATGTTGTTGTCTATATCTTGCGCATGATCTGTACATTTTGACATCCTGTAGGCTATCTACTGGGAAATACATATGTCATAAGGATTCCCATAGCTGGATGCCTTGCTTAATTACGGTACTGACACGCTGCTCAAAGAACCTCACGCCTGTTTTCAACAGTATCCACATGGGAGAGTTTTTCCGCTAACCCTAATTAAGGTCCAGGCAGCCCACAATAAATCAGCGGGTAAATGATGTTATAAATAAATGAATATGTTACACTATGTAGATTATAAACATGGGTAGAAAACAGTTTGCAAGAATTTAGTTTGACACAGTTCAATCTGCAACAACTAGGTGATTCCATCACTTCAGAGTAGACTAACACCCATGTGAAATATTTCCCAAGGCCCCTAAGAATTTAGGCCCTTTTAGAGCCAAAGGAGGGTCTCTGACCTGATATAAGATCTACCAAATAAACTAGTTGCTGAGTGTGTATTGAATGTGGAAACTGTTTGGTACCACAGGTCTGTAGTACAGGACTATCAAGTTTCCATGTTTTTTTGTTGTTGCAATCCACACCTTTGTTTTGAGCTTAGGGGCTGTTAGCTATGCCAGGAAAGCTTCAAGGAGAGCTAGTCATTAATGTACACCAAAAGATGGACGGTGTTCATTTAAGTGCTGTAAATTAGTGTTGAGATGTTGGCTTAAGATCAGCGCAGCCCCAGGGGGTGTTAGTGTTGACCTCTCGTGTTAGAAGTGAAAGTTCTGACTATTGTTTTCACAATAGTCAAAGGTCAGTGTTTGGTTAGATACTGTGTCAGAGAATTCTATCAAGACTTAAACACTAGTGAGGGTACCTGTAGTTTGTGGATCTTTGAGTAGGTTTACAATAAACAGAAAGTCGGTCCTGCTGTGTTAACCAGAAACACACTATAAAGTGCTCTGCTTCATATACTGTGTGTATGTCTGTATTCTGTGCTGCACTGGCACTTGGATCCGTGTGTGTGTAAGGGTGAAGGAGAGGGCAAACAGACAAGTGTGTTACCATACAGTATGCTCTGTGACCCACGCTGTGTTTTGCTGGGAAGCCTGTCTGGGAATGTGGTGACCGATACGCTTTAGTATTATAACTACCCCCTTTAGGCCTCATGGCTCTTCTCAGCACTCCCTTGTTGAATTCAAGATTCAATCCCAGGTCTTGTCAATCAACCCCTTTAATGTTTGATGACCCCAATGCCCCTGAAACCTGCAAGAACTGGATCGTTCAAACAGCTGAACTGAATAGTTTGGGCAGAGGTTCTACCCACTGTGGGGGGGGGGGTTTCTTCCAAAAACCAAATGTGGTTCAGAAAGCCAACGGTTCTTTCAAAATGTCAATCCCAGGCAATGCAGAGGAACTTCTGTTGAACCACATGTTCCTTGGAAATAGTAGATTGTTCTTCTTGTTCCTGATTCTGTTCAAATGATTTTGATTTAAAAGGCATACTGTAGTATTTGTGGGAAAAATCTAATCATATGTGTTTATGTGGATCACAATCAGTAGAGGAGCTATTGTCTTACTTCTGCATATATTATATTCCATGTGTTCCCGCTGTAACCGATATTGTGTACTGATGACAGTGATGTGTCCATGAATAATGAACATCTGTTGGGTATATGCTATCTGTGTTTTTCAATATTTACCAAAAATAATGTCCTCTGTGAGCTTTATAAGGGAGAGAGGGACTAGTACAACTGTAAGGGATCTGGAAATCATTCTTGTTGAGGTGCCAGATTATTTTCTCTCTAATCTGCTCGTTCAGATTTTGTTATAAATTGTTTGATTAATCTTTATCAAGTAGTGCACAGAGTCGCTGGAGTCAAGGCAGTTTATTTACTTGCGCATGTAGCAGGGAGACAAGGTATGGTAATACCAAGTTGTCTCCCGACCAGTCTCCATGCAAGACCATTTATACAACACAGTTCTCAATAGTCATTGGTCCATCCACAATCATGTAACTGTCTTTTCTTTCATTGGCTAACTCCCCTGCATAGATCCTGCACATGTGTGTGCTTCTCTTTGAGTGGAAGTTTACAGAGGTTTTGACCCTCCTAGGCTAACCAGCTGGCTTACTTAGTACAGATAGCTAAGCATGTTTGTGGCATCCCTAGTAAGATAAGGGTCAGCCTGTATCAGCCTAGTTTGACTGATTCTGATTCTTTTATACAGAATAAATACAGAATCAAAATTTAAATCCTTTCTTTACATGTTTCTGACATAAACCCAGAACTTGAACTTTATGTCACATTGTTTTAACGGAGTCAAACTATAATTTCTTCCTCACATATCCTGTAAGGCTTCCAATCCAACCTGCCTCCATGCATTAAATCATTGTATCGTTTGGAAAAGTAGCTTTACAATTAATTAAGCATGCGCACAAATGTGTGATTTCTAATCAGACTGACTGTGCTTCATATTATTATATTGGATGTAGTGCATAACCTGAGACAGTCTTCAGCAATGTTGTCTTCTAACAGTATGTGAGTGATTCGGTTTCCTGTGTGAGTTTTGGCACCTTCCCACTAGCCATACTCTAACAGAGTGCTCATTAAATGACTTGTTGAGGACTTGTGGTGTGGCGTCACTATGACACTGATCAAGAATTTGGTTTCCTCAGAGGAGTCGTACTGTATGTGTTTTGTAGAGTAGGTACAGAAATGTAAAATGTATTCTGGCTTCAATGGAAAGCTCATTAGACAACTTTTTTGATGAATGATGATTGAATTGATGTCAGGATGATGTTGATGATAACTAGAATGTTATAATATACAAAGCTTTTTTCGTACGAGTTTTTTAGTTTCATACATCACCAAAATATACTTTTTATGGCACAGCTTAGGTTTAAGGTTGTTTCTAAGGCGTGGGAAGGTCCTTTTTGACCTCAGATCTCCATAAATATGCCTGACTCTTGTGCCTACAATCTTTATCAGGGCAAGTCTCAGGGGAGGACGATATCCAAAAGCACCCTGAAAGAGCCATATTTATTTACCCATTTAAAGACTTCCCTCCATCTGTCGCTTAATAGTTTTCCTGCAAAAACATTTGGACCTATAAATACAAACTTTTTAGAATAGCTAGATGACAGTTTTAAAATGCTCTTTGCGGGACAAATGCGTACTCTTTAGCATACGCCTACACGTACTGCTCAGAGGTAGCCTGTACTGGCTACAGTTTTATACTGTGACTGACAGTCTTACAACCCCCACCCCAAAATGTTTGTCCCCCTGTTACATTTTAGGAACTTGCCATGGTAACATGCTCGGATCACTACAGTGGGTGCAGGGGGACCCCCTGGGTCTGAAATGTGGCCTGTCTTCTTCTCCTGACCTTATGGACCTGTTAAATAGCTTTTTTTCTTCTTCCTTGCACATGCCAGACTGGATAAAAGGCACCCTGTGCTTCTGATTACCTACAAATTACTGGACTAACAAGGTACAAAGATGGCGTTGCATTCCATGGGTTCAGCAATACTCTAACCTAGGCAATGACTCAGCAAAAAGTCAGGCTGGTCTTTAGCACATCAATATATTTAGTTTCCTTGAAAAAATCATAAAAATCATATCCATATTTTTAACTGCGGTTTGGTGAGGTTGGGTATTAGACATTAAACACAATCAATTGAGCTGTGTTTTTTTTTTTTTTGAGTGTAGTCTGTGATGTCAAGGCAAACACAGTGCATTGTGTACAGTGAACGTAGATATCTCCTGGATCCTATCTAATTACCACTGTACACAGATCCCCCCCACACCCTCTGCCTGCCCCTCTCCAGCCTTGAGGTGACATGACAAATAAAAACAATCCTCTCTGCCCCCCTGTTGATATTATCTGTTCCAGTTAGTAATATAGCTATGTAACTGTACCCTCACACCCCTCCACCCAGTTTCCATGCCAACGGAATGGAAAATGAAAATCTAGACCCCCTACCCCCCCACCCCCCCCCCACCCCCCCTTCACAAACAAAAACAAAAAGGATGCTTGATTCTGTTTCCATCCATCCGTCTGCCCGGCTGGCTTTTAATTTCATAAATCTTCTGCAGGGAGAAGAGTTCAAGGCCCTCAGCTCAGAAAGGAGAAGCTGCATGATATACATTTGCTCCAAGCAAATGCTCTACTGTATTTATTTGCATACATTTGGTTGGTTCTGTTCCGCTGCTGAACTTGAACTAAATGAATAGAGGTTTGAGATCCATAAATGGGGATCAATAGATACGTATAGGAGGACAACAGAGTCTATTTAAAGAGACTTGAGAAAAGCCCTGAGGATTACCCAGCTGTCACTGCTGCAAGCCCTAGGCTCCAGACTTTTTCTTTGATTTGCTCTTTCAGTCTAGTTAGCGAGATACTGTGAAGCAAAAGGAAATAGGTGTAGTGGTATCAAATAGAACTGTCTCTGAGAAAAAACACTGATTTTGGACCTCACAAACCATATTTTTAAGACTCCTTAACTATACTGCTGTCAACAAAGGGCTATAACATGTTCATTTATAGCTTCATGGATTTCTATGTAGACATTGCTTCAGATTTTATCCATGTAACAGTTGCATGTCAACGTGTCACCTTCATGGCAGAGAAACCATGTTTGGCACAGTCCAAGATTAGGTCTCTGTTGTTATGTTCACAGCAGGGTTACAACATCTCAACAGCACATGGAGCCATCGCTAAGTCATAATAGAAAAAGGCCATGTGCCACAGTGGAAGAAGCCAACCCTGTCCCAATCCCCAGGACAGAGCGGAGCCACTGCTCCATTCGTCCACAAGTGTGGGTGGGTACGCCGTAAATTCAAATAAGTGTTGACATACAGTACGCGCATGCGCACACAAACACATACTATTCCCATGCAGTCAATCACGTGCGTGTGCACACATCTCACATATCACATGCTCAAATGTATATCAGATATGTATGTCACACACTTACTCTTGTCATGTCATCTGATGTCACTTGACAACTGGTGACTATTGGTGGAAGATGGAAAGGGGGGTGGACTGGGGGCGTGGAAATCTTACTACTGAAGCACCAAATATAGAGCCTGGGGAGGTTATTTGCAACTTAACACGAACTACTAATAACCCCTGTAGCATGTGTGTTGATTTCCGTTTGAGACCGACGGTAAAGAAGCCCTATTAGACGCTGTCATTATCGCTGTGACCCTGCTTCCTGGACAGAGAAACCCTTTGGAGGTCAGCCCTTTAAAAACATGTCACCTCTGCTCTGGCAAACAAATGGAGGCTGATTGACATAATCTGATGAGTCATCAGCCAGGTCCAAATATATAGTCATCATCACTATGTCATACTGAAGGTGATGATATTTATTTAGCCAATCTTGGAGTGCTCAGAGGGGGGGGGGGTCCAATATTTGTCTATGGGTTGCCATGGCAACAATTAATACATCCCAACGTCCAGGAAGTTGGAAGTTCAAGAAGTCTGGAAGGTGTCTGTGTCTGTCTGATTCCCTCACCGCTCAGCCACCTGACTCTCTTCATGAGTACCTTCCAACTACACAGCTGACACGTGTTATGTCCCATAAGTGTGGACTGAAGGACTGTGTATGCACCTTGAGACAGACTACCCAACCATGGCTTTGTGTTTGTTGCAGTATTTGCAACAAACCTCTCTCTCACTACCTTGTTAATCCCCCTTTCCTCTTTCTTTTTACGCATCTGTCTCTGTCTCTGTCTCTGTCTCTGTCTCTGTCTCTGTCTCTGTCTCTGTCTCTGTCTCTCTCTGTCTCTCTCTCTCTCTCTCTCTCTCTCTGTCTCTCTCTCTCTCACATACACTTTTTTATTTTGAGAGCCTGACACTCACGTCTGCTATGGAAGCCGGAACCATGACTGAGAGTGTTGGAACGAGGGAGGGACTCCAAAAAAAGAGAGGAGTGGGAAGAGAGAGGGAGGGGTAGAGAGGCACTATAAAAGCATGCACTGGAGCTTTCTGTGGCAGTAGCATTTACAAACCGAGACAGGGACAACTTCGAACGGAGAGGGAAAAAGATTAAAAGATTCAGACTGGTTCACATTTACGAGGACTGAACGATTTGAAGAACAGACCGTGACACCTAAAAGCCTTTCTTCAGTACAGGCACTGATATAACGTTACGGTTTGATGTGCTATTACTGGAAACTTTCTCGCACTGTCCTCTAAGATAGATCCTCTCAGATTGAAGCGGAGGAATCTGAGAAAATAAACTGCAAAGTAAGTGGGAGGAAAAAATAGCAATAGTTTGTTTCTGTTTTCTTTCTTTATTTTATTTTTTTTACTCATCTGAGTCCTTTCACTCCCGGTTTCAAACCTGAGTGCACACTTGATCTTTTGAAATTTGGTTCAGAGGCCTTTTTGCCAACATGGCCACTGTGCGTCAGATACCCCTGGACACTTCCAGCTTCCACGTACTTCCAGCCCACCTGCTAGCCTCAGCCATGGAGGAGTTTCCTCAGCAACTGCCTGTCCCAAAGGGCCCAGCCCGGGGGAAAAGCCGCCCTCGCCGGCCCCGGGAAGCCCGCTTTAAAACCCAGCCTGTCACCTTCGCTGAGATTGCAGAGGTGGAGGAGGAAGGAGCATCCCCGTTGGAGGAGGAGAGAGCTCGCCGGTCATTCCTGCAGTCGCTGGAGAACCTGAGGAGGAGCACACAGGCGCTCCACTGCCCCGCCACCCTCAACAGCCGGACCACCACATCTACACAGGCCAGCCTGGACTCCAGTGACTCCGACTCCACCCAGTAAGGGGAGAAGCACAGGCCCACTTCCTGGTGGTTGCTCACTCCAATTTTACCCCTTCTTTCAACATTCACCTGAAACAGAGAACTAACTAATTAGCTTAACAGTTAATTAACTGAACTGAACTGTTGGCCTATCCGCTCCAGCAAGCGTAGATGCCATTGGCTTAAATAAATAAAGGCCAACACTTTCTACAAAATATATATATATATTCTCATATCAATGTATATTACTGTATTTTGCATTTGTGTTATTTTGTAAATAACTCTACCAGTAATGTTAATACTGGCTGGTTATGTTGCTAAAGCTGCATATAGAGAAGTGTTACCAGAGACGCAGTGTTCAATACACCACTGAAATGTATTCCTTTGCTATCTTAGATTACTAAGAAACAACGAGATTTTACTTGAAACAGTCTCAAAAATGCAACGTGTCCTTGGATTTCAAAAGGATGGAAATGGTCAACGTTTATTTTCATGTCTTTTTGTAACAGTATATTCTGCTGAGTTACCACTCATCAAAGACGTGACAAAGAGGTTTTTGAAAAATCATAGCACGCACAAGTTTTACAGAGCTTCATCATAACTCTTCACTTTGATGTCTATGCTCTACACCAGTGTAATGTTTTACACTATTGTCAAATCTTAAGAGTAGAAACATAATACGCTTCCAGATATGTATTTTCTTAACATAAAATAGTGGAATTATCAATGTTATTTTGCTCATTCTTTTGACTTATAAAGTCACCTGATTGATTTCTGAAAGAATATCTTTATACTTTTGTTTTACAGATATGATGATTGTGTTGTTTCTTATGTATTTTAATAAATATTTGACAATCTATTTCCTTTGTCGTCCATAAATTAATAGACATTTTCTCAAATATCTTCATGCATTATATTCTACAAGCAAAGTATATGTAAATGAATGCACATGTTTATTGTCAGCAACCGTAAGCTCTCCAGTCTTGTACATTCATATTTAGTAGACGCTCTTATCCAGAGCGACTTACACGTACAGGAACATTCTCCCCAAGGCAGGTAGGGTGAAGTGCCTTTCCCAAGGACACAACGTCATTTTGCATGGCCGGGAATCGAACCAACAACCTTCTGATTAATAGCCCGACTCCCTAACCACTCCGAATTTGACCCCAGTCTTGAACTGTAAACATTTCCTGCTCTTCAAACATGAGCTACTTTCTGGGCTACAGCCAGAGACGCCCAGAGGAGGAAAGACATTGGCCAGCTGGAAGCATTTTTAAAGGCCAGTGCCTCGGCTCAACTTTACTCGAGCACACAAACACTGGCCCATTGTGTTGATTAAGGACTTCAAGTGATGCTGCAATTAAGTGTGAACGCACAGCATCTGTTGATCATTTTGTGTAACAATAAAAGTATGGATGTTGTACGTCACACATGCACACTAGTTGGAAACAGAGAGTGAGATAAAAAAAAAAAGATTGTGTTTGTGTTTGAGAAAGACATGGAGAGAGATGAAAGTATATTTTATATTATATCTGTGAAACGTACTTCTCATCTCCTGTGCCTTGGTGACTGCCTTCTCCACGTCATCCCTCCTGTGTCCTTTGTTCTCCCGCAACCTACTTCTTATACTGTTGCCATGGAGATGGGACAACGTGAACAAACTGTGATGGTCAAAATTGTGTCAGCAAAATGTACCGTATGATTCATCACGTGTTCACCCCACCAAAATGTTTCCTTTACCAAAACACTCACTTTATTGATATTTTGGCCCCTGTTAGCTGTTATGGCTGTTTAGTTTATATATATATATATATATATATATATATATATATATATATATATATATATATATATATATATATATATATACATACTACGTGGAGGTGCTCACTGTGCTCTGTCTGCTGTTTACTAATTTACTTGGTCCCTTTTCTGGTTGCTTCTCTGTTTGCAGAGCCTCAATTAAAATATGTTATGTTTAAGAGCAGGAATATTTGAAAAAGCTTTACAGGGTAGTGCTTATGTAACATTTGGTGTTCTTACATAAACATGCTATTTTCAGTTTTGATCAGAGAGAGAAAGACAGATTTGAGTCCTGGATATCCATGCAAACAGATGGATAGAGACACAAAGCACCATCATTCAGCCTCATCATGACTGGTCAGGCCTAAAAAGTTTCTTTTATTTATCTTCCATTTCCAAACAGGCAAATATTTTCCAATACAATAACTTGAAAAGCCACTGCAAAGTCCCCAAAAAACAAGCCTTGACAGACTATGACACAGTGGAACTTACTGAGTCAACCTTTAATGACCCCAACTGGTGTAATGGGCTTCCTCTCTTTCTTGAGTGGGAAATCCATCTTCCCTTTACTCTTTTCTATATTGTTTGTCTGGAGAAAGGCACATACAAAGGGAAGGAGAGAATGGAAAGCAAAATGACCCAGTCTGTGATCAGAACCCTAACAGCGTCCACCAACTGCTTCGGGTTCCTAAAAACACTAAAAGAAGAAAGAGTAACCATTTACTCAATATTTAATTTTGCATGAGTTAACTCGATTGTTATTGAATAATTTGCACTCTGAAGAAATAAATTATATAAACAATACATAGACAGAGAGGTAGTAATATAGCTAGAGATAATCAAACTAAGCTGAAGGTTGAGTGGGCATTGGACTAAGGGCTTCACTGAAGAGGTAGTCCATGAGGTTGTCTGAATATTAATTGGACTAGGCGTTGGATGATGGCACGTGACTAACCACCAGCCCCTTTACCTTCTGTGAGGATGCCACAATTAGCTTGGTTGTCAAGAGATGCTAGGATATCCCTCAAAGTTCTAACCACTTGTAGGAACTTGTTGATGTTTAGTGCACATTTGTAGAAAACAAAAAAATACCTTGAACAAGCAAGTAATACAAGTATTTTTTTTATTCAGATACATGTCTAATTCATGTACGAATCACTTTCTTGAAATATCAGGGTGTTCTATGCTTTTTACTCATTCCTTTAGGATTAAGGCTTACTGCTAGATCATATTGTTATATATCTGGCATGGGCCATCTAACAACATTTGGTGAAACCTTAAGTGTAATATCCCTTTCAGGATCGGCTAACACCTGGTTAATGGGAAGTTGCACATGTTAGAAAGTGACTGAAATTTCTGACAAAACACTTCCGACAGACTAGTGTGTCAGTTTTAAAGCTTGCTCATCTAAATATCTGGATCCCTGACCCACATCTGGGATAACGATAGAGGGGCCTCTAATGGGACTAACCAGTCCCCCTTTTCGTCTCTTTATTTCTCTCTTTCTTCCCCATCTCGCCCTCCCTCTTTCTGTCTTTTTTCAGCTGAAAGCCTTCATCCCCCTATTCTGACACAGATATGAGGTGAATGTCAATGCCAGACAGAAGGCGACCTATTTATTTTCTTTGGTCTTTTCTTTGCTCTGGATAAGAGTGTCTGCTTAATGACTAAATGTTCTTTCCAGAGTTCTGTTTTCAAAGACCACGGTTTCAACCTCTTTAATGTCTTAAAGTGAAAGGAATTGGTCTCAACGACAGTCAGAATTTCCTCGAGGGCTTTGTATATAGACATGCTCTTTAGGTTTAAAGATAATAGCAAATCAGGTGCAAAATGCAATGCAAATGTCACGTGTATAAATGCAGACACTTGTGTTATCTTTTAATATAATATCAATACTTGTATAAACCTTAGCAGAGATTATGCTTCTTTTTTTTTAATATTGTGTATGTGTACATACTTTGATGGATTTATCTATTTCACCAGTTGCTGAACTGGGAGAGGATCGTGAGAAAACCCAGGGGAAAGCATGAAGCATCAGATCAAAGCCAGACACTGAATGGGGGAATTTTCCATTTTAGGGAGAGTGAGAGAAAGAAGAGAGGGGAAGAGAGAAAGGGAGAGTGAGAGTGAAAGCGAGAGAGAAACAGAGAGAGAGAGAGAGAGATCAAGAGAATGAGGGATAGAGACCGATATAGGATGTTAACTTTCCCTCCATACTTCATTCACTATGCCAGAACAGACAAACAATCCTGTGTTGGACCAAAAACTGGTAGCAGAGTGTACTCTTCCATTTTGTTTCAACATCTTTCCTCTCTAACCATCATTTGTGCAGATCGATGACAGCTTAGGGAGGTCATGACGCACACTGAATAAAACACCACAGATGGTTCTCATAAGCCTGTCCAACCCAAACAGACCCACTAAGACCAAAACTGGATTTCTTCCGCCTTTACCAGGAGTACAGAATAATACATTGCTGGAATAATATCAGAACTGACAGCCTACTGTTCAGTTTATGTTCACAAACTCCCTTACACTGTCTCTAAACCTGATTATTCAAGAGCTGTAAGAACTGATTGTGATTAGCATGGCTAGGCGGTCTCCTTATTTGGTTGCAGTGCACTTTGTAGTAAAAAGGTTTCAAAACATCCAAATCCCTGTCAAATCCACTTGACCATAATTTCAGACAAAAAAACACAACTCAAGTTCTTGGTGCCATTAAAGTACTTGTTTTTGTAACTTGGTAGTCTGGGAAAAGTGTCCTAACGAATTCTTAGTGGAGCATGGGTTAGTATCCTTCTGAAGTAAGGACATATTATGTCCAAGTCTAAATAAGGTAAGTAGGCTACACTTATTGTTTTGACCACCAGAGGTATGGAATGCTGTTTTAGTCCAAATTAAATAAATAAATAGGTTAATACATAAATAAATAAATATGGATATAAAATAAACCCTGAAATTAAAAAAATATGGCAATAAATATATAATCGTATTAATATATAGCTGAATCCATTTTCCTAAATAAATACATTTACTTATTTAAAAATGAAGTTTTTGTATAGACAACTTTTATTAATTATATAGGACATTTATTTCCTAGTGCCACAGTATTTGATTATTTATTGAGACTTTTATTTCCTAACTCCACATATATTTCCAAACACCACATTTATTTCTGTGCTGTATTTATTTCCTACATTGCGAGAGGGGCGTGGTTATCTTCAGACCAAAGCAGGTGCACAAGATCGAAGGCAGATAGGGACAAAATTGATCAGCATGGCTTGTCAGGGGATGTCATTTTAGCACACATTGAAGATTGTATAGAGGTACTTTGGCGGATAAACTGCTCTACAGAACATATACATTGATAACAGTGTCTTAAATAGTATTGAGACTTATCGAGCACCATGTTCGTGTGCAAGATATGCACACAATGCACTTCTGACAGATGTCAATGGCATACATGTTTTTTATTAGCAAAATCTATAATTTCTCCATATTTAAATTCACATCCAAGTTCCACCCTTCATTTTCAATTCACATGCATTGTATTACATAGAAGCCTATCATAGGGTGACCAGACGTCCTCTTTTAGCCGGAGATGTCCTCTTGTCCACTTATGTCCACAAACTCATCTGGTCACCCGTTGCCTATGATGTTCTGGTTACTACGGTGACCCTTAGTTATGTAGCCTATAGCCAAAACATACAATGAAGTGGTATTGGTGCTTTTTTACATTCATCAGAAAATTCGACCTTTTCAGTCAGCCGTTTTTCATTGTTATGTTTTTTAGTGAGGGCGAGTGAGCTTTTCTCCAGGGCCTGCGAGAGACCAAATTCGATGGCCTGCCAATCACAGCAAAGGGGTGGAACTTCGACAAAAGCGGCGCGAAGAGTTGACTTGAACAGAAAATGGCGAACCTTTTCGACTAACTTGGTTGTTAGATAGTCTGTTTCATATTTAAATTGTACAAAGAGACGTGACATATTAATGGGACTTTATTAACGTGCCGGGTGAATGTGTGCACGTGTGTTACTTTATGAGGCTGTGTGGTTAAGAGACCTCGTTGTAAGAGAAGACGTGTTAGCTAACCTTAGCCCTAGCTTAATCAGTAGCTTACACAGGCGTAAATGGATCTGATGTTGTTTTCAAACAATGGCATTGCAGAACGTCGTTTTTGTTATTGATGTCAACTGTCAAGGATCTGAACACGCTTCTACTGAAAATGGCAAAACCCACCCACTGAAACAGGGCATTCTAAGAATTCTGCTACATTTCGGATACAAATATGGATTCGACAAAGTACGTTGGGGTTACAAATTCATTCGGTCACTGGGGGGGCGAAATGCGAACCTCGTTTCCCGAGGCTCGGACTTCAAAGAACTACGAGACAAAACTTTTGAAGACTTTGAGGTAGAGTTTCAATCCAAATTGGAAGAAAGAGAGAAGACCGACACTCTTCCAAAGAAATGCAACCGATCTGTTACTATACAAAACGCACTGAAAGAGGCGCTGCTGGATTTCCAATGGGACAGACCGGACATAACATCTCCCACCAAACTGTCATTGAGACCTAGGAAGTCAAATCGAACAACTAAGGGTTCTTCTCAACTGGAGGAGGACGTGTCAGGTGGAGGGAGAAATGTGTTATTTCTCGTGTCCGAATGCCCGCACTCAATGGCACAAATGGACGCATACATTTGTCTACCTGAACGTGATAGCAACACGGATGTGTCAGAGTTTATCCTACCAAAAGGACTAACTGAAATGTTTATCCATCGTCAAGTTATCCTTCACTGGGTAGACAGCAGTCATTACCTCCAGGTTAGTGGCTAGACAAAATGTAGTTCTAAGTTTGCAAGAGTGCAATTCCAGTGATGTCCTATTAACCTAATGTTAACCGGATGTTTTATTTTAGGTGATGAAAAGTGCGGACCATCTGGGGTCTGACAGACTAGCAGAGTTGCTGATTAAGGTGGGGGGCAGAGTGATTCCCCTGGTTACACTGCTAAACCTCTGCTGTCACCAGAACTCCTCTCATGGGCTGGACACTGGCCTCGACACCACTGCTTCTACAGTGGGAAGGGAGGTCTTTCCTCTAGATGCCAGTATCGGATACCTTTTGTCCTCTCAGCGACAGAACCGCTTGGCTTTCCCTGTCCTTAGAGGATTGCTGCAATGGGAGCAAGGTCTGTGACTTGTCAAATATCCCACTTGCCAAAGCAGTAGTCACTCACACTAAAAACACTGACCCCAGACCAAAACACACAAGTAAACATTACTGGAATTTGTTTTATAGTGAAATATGTGATTTTCATTGTTATGACTCCTGTGCTCCTTTCCACCTACACAGGTGATGCTCCATATACCTGCAGTATGTCATTGGAACCCATGGCAAGGAGACAGGGCCTCCTCCTCCCCCCAGTGACGGTGTGTCTGAAGGGGGTGCTTCAGGGCTGGGAGGCCCACTCTTCCACCGAGGTTGCTTCAGAGTCCTGGATGGTGCAGAGTCCTGATCCTTCGGACCATGACAATGAAGCCTTCAAACAACTTCTGCATGAACTCTTCACTCAGGATGTGCATATGGTAAACATGCTGTTCAGTTATACTTGCTCAACACACAACCTATAATGACTTCCCATCTCTGAACTATTCATGCACTGTGTAGTAGTACTACTGCATGCCTAATTCAATCAGCCTTATGTAGAGAATGTTGACCAAAAGAGAAAACGGTGCCTAAAAAGGCACTTATCTCTTGGTCTAGTATTTAACACTACTTGTCTAAATTCATTAGCAAGATGTTATGTTTTCTCCCACGTTTACTCAACACACACACACACACAATTGATTGTCTCCCTGCTAAATACTGGGACATCTTGCGTCCACAGTTTGCTGAGGTGCGTGCCAGTGGCCTGATCTGCTCGGCAGTCCTGTCCCCTCTGTCGAGTTTCACAGCCCTTCTCACCGTTTTTCATCCTGCGCTCATCCACAACAATGATGTCCTTACTGCTGATGTAATTGCCCCTAATGCACCTGCAGACCTACCTGCGGTGGTCAGCAGTGTTCTCGGAGTAGTCTATGACATCATGGACAGAGAAGGAGAGAGTGGTGAGGGGTGAATTAATTATCGACTCTTAGTCTGCCATAAATTGATGACTGTTGATGATTGATGAATAAGTGGATGTGATTTTTGTGCATCATCTAGCCCCGGGGGACAATCCCCAGATTCCTGACTGGGTGCAGCAAGAACTAAGTCATTGGTCCAGCACTCTGACAACTGGCCTTGTTGAGGGCTGGTTCCCCCATTCTGACCAATCAGGTGTCAGCTCTCACCTCATGGAGTCAATAAGGTAGACTGTCATAATTTATCTGTAGTCCTTTATTTCATTACTATTTGTGAAAGTGTGTATACAAATATATGTTCATATACTGTGTGGTTGCTCTCTATAAATGTGACTATCATGACAGTGTCCTCACTCAGTGCATTTGTTGATTTGTGTCTTATGTATCCAGGCTGCTGCATGCAGTGCCAGAGTTGGTAGAAGAAGAAGGCCAGGGAGAGGAGCTCCCTGTTGCCCAGCAGGATCTGGTCAACAGTCTTGCAGAACTCTACAAGACCTCCCAGGTCCATGCCAACAAGAGAGGCAGGAAACGTATGTGATACTCAGAATCATATTTTGTATGTTCTTTGATGATGCTCTTTGGTAGTTCTGCTTACACTCTTTTTTTCATGCTTGTGAGCCAAACATTGGTATATGAAGCGGAAATCCATTTGTTCATCAATTAAGTCAGTTATTCCCAGCATGAACATGGAAAACCATGGTTGATTTATAGTTCTGTGAAAGTACTTTTCAAACTGATTTGCCGTGCATTGTTCTCTCCTCTGGCCTGTAGGTGGTGCCCAACGCACACCAGTGAGACAGAAGATGAAAACGATGAGTCGCTCGTTGCAGATGCTCAATGTGGCCCGTCTGAATGTAAAGGAGGCCCAGAAGAGCCAGGCTGAAACCGAGCCCCAAGGGACAGATGGCAGGGGGCCAGAAAAGTTGGGGAAGAGACGCTCTGGAGACAAGGGCAAGGGTGGCGTATCCACAACCCTCAGTAAGCCATGAGATAAACATAGATTTTGTGTGAGGCCTATATTCCCCACTCCATATTAATAAAGCAAAGGATGTAATGCATTAGCAATGAAAGCCTATATAATACTTTTATCTAATCTAATTACTCATTACAACTTATCACCCTGTACTGTCCAGAGTTTCAGAGTGAGGAGGAGCTGAAGTCCCACCTGAAGTCCAGCTACGACCAGACAGTGGTGGAGAGAGAGTCCTCCTTACTCACTGGAGCCCAGAACCTCATTACAGCTGTGAAGAACTTCCTAGCGCCTAACCCAGAACTGGCAGTAAGACTGGGGCTGTTATCTCTGTTTATTGACATTATTTTGTTTAAGCTTTTAAGTGATAAAGGTGCAATCTATGTATTTATTCAAGACAAATGGCCTGTGTTTGACATTGATGTTGATGTAATCTTTCCCTCTGCCTGGCAGATGCAGACCTCCTTGTTTGTCCAGCAGCACCTGCTTAAGTCTGGTAAATCCATTCGACAGTTTTATGAAAACGTTGCAGACGCAGAAATCAAAGTCAGAGAGTAAGTACTACTGTATCTGACGGGATGTTTACGAAGGGCAGGGTTCCAACAGGATGTTCTAATCGTTATAATGCATGTTCTCGAAGGTGCAAGCTCCAAACGGTGCTGAGGTTTGAGATGTGCTGCCCCGCTGTGCAGTCTGACTCATTGGATACCGAGCAGATGGTTGAAGAAGTAGGAACAGCTAATCATAGCCCGATAACTAGAAATAGCTACCAGTATCTACTTTTAGGCAATGACTCAATTGGACTTTTTGGATGATTTATTCCAGGTGGCTGATATGTTGAGGATTATCTCCCGAACCAAAGACCCAGAGTATCTGACCAAGTTACTGCAGGACGAAATCCTCCCCCGGTGTGTGTGCTGTTCTTTTAAAACTGTCAAACCACCATCGTGCATCACAATTTTCCATCTAGTATTTTTTGTATCTGTTCTCAGTTGTCAATAGAACAACGGAACCATGTACTCACTATCATTATCACTAACCAACATGTTTCTCTTGGAACCAATTCAGATAAAGCTAGTATACTATACTTATATGTAAGTATGCTTTTCCTTTAATAGCTTCCTGACAGCCATCCCCAGGGTGCTTGCAGATGTCTACCACAGTCTGGGCACCCAGCTGCCTGGCGCACTAATGGCAGTGCTCCCCTCTGACTTCTTCAGCGATGAGTCTGTGGCCAAGGACAGCATATCTCCTTGCTCCTCTTCTTCACAGCTCTCCGCTGCCCACAGTCTAGGCTCTCACGGTGGGGAACGACTACTGGACCTACGTGACCGTTCCACCAGTAGGAAAAGGTGAGGCATCTAGCTGAAAATGTACTCAACTTAAAAAAATAAATAAAATACTTGTGTGTGTATATATATTTTTTTTGTTGTTGATTTTTTATTACTGGACAATAGATTAGCAGTCTATATATATGCTTTGTTGATAAATATCAGTTTTCCTTAAAGTTGGAATTAAAGAAGCTGTGTTTGCTAAAAGAACATGCACATGTCTTTAAGGAGTGGGATGCTCACCCGGCACAGGAGTATGACAGAAGCAAATCAGAGTCTCCGCCAGATAGAGATGCCCAGGAAATCTACCAGAGTGGTGAGCTGAATTGCTTCTGTGTAACCTTTGGCTTACAGATCATGACTAGTATGTTTAACTTGCAAATGAGAACTAGGAAGCTTCCTTAAATTTTTACGATATAGGTCAACATAACTGTAATAACATTAAAGTTGAAACTTAATCACGCTTATGTTCTATGAAAAGGTCAAACCTAAGGTCTGTGTTGCTGTGGAAAAGCCATCTGCTGCGCCTCCACCAGTCCTACCTAAGAACCAAGCAGCACAAGGTGTAGTAAATATAGATCTATTCTAATCTAGAATCTACTTAATTCACCTGCTGTAAGATCAGTTGTTAAGAATAAATACTTCCATTTCATAAAATGCCATAGAGGTCACCAAGGTCAGGAGAAACCTGTTCAACCAGGACAACATCTCCCCCTCCAAGAAAGCCAAGCTTCCCCGGAGCCAGTCTGTGTCTGCTGTGGAGGGACTGAAACGCAAGCGTGTGCGAGACACAGATGATGATGGTAAAGAATGTTTTCTGTTACATTATACATTTACATTAAGTCATTTAGCAGATGCTCTTATCCAGAGGGACTTACAGTAAGTACAGGGACATTCCCCCCGAGGCAAGTAGGGTGAAGTACCTTGCCCAAGGACACAACGTCATTTGACACGGTTTTGTTTCGATCAGTTTGTTTGTTTCGATCTGGAAATCTGTCTGGCTAAAAGAAATTGGATATTGAGGATGTGCCATGGATAAACCTCTTCAGTTCTATTAGAGCAGGGGTTTTTAAATGGGGGTCCGCGCCCCCCCTGGTGGTCCGCGGCGGTATTGCAGGGGGTCCGTAACACAAGCCTATGCAGATCAGTCCACCATTGATTTAAATATATATATACATTCGCTTCACAGATTTTTCTAGGTCTGTTTGATTTTTTTTATTTATATTTTATTAGTGTTCAGAATCTCACATACACACACATTTCAATTTTTCAGATTCTATGTATATTGTTTGAGGTTTTAAGTAGATATATAAAGATTTGTTTGAGGTTTTTAAATAAAAGCAACATGGAAAACCAAATGTTAAAACTTCCGTCTATCCACATGCCTGCGCACACACACACACGTAGGCACACATGCGCGCAGGCACATCAGTGGGCCGCGGATTACTTTCTAGTAAGAATGGTGGTCCCTGGGACAAAACCATTTGAAAACCCCTGTATCAGAGATATAAATGCACATCCACATGGGTGATCAGTAAATGTGTTTATTCATTCATTTAACATGTAGATGCAATTCCCTGCATCTCATCTGAAAATGCACTTTATAGTGTTTTGCTTCTAGTTACTGAGGCAGCAGCTCCTCCCTAACTAAAACCCCTTTGAAACAAGCTGATTCAAACTACTATGTCAGCGTTGTCACTCAAGTCATTTGGCCGTATCTACACTGGAATAGCAATTTTAAAATTTGATCTGAGTGTCACTGGAAGAAAAGGCTACAGATACTTTACAACCGCTCCTCTCGTGGTTTATCCCTCCACTAGACAGTCGACATTCAAATGTGTACATGGTGTTGTGTGTGGAAATCTGCCCTTTCAGAGCGGTGTAAATTACTGACGAAGAAAGTGACTGAGACACCCCTCCACAAGCAGGTCTCTAATCGTCTGCTGCACCGTCAGAAACTGGGCAGGTTAGTTTTGGAGTCATTAGCCAGTAGAATTATAGCAAGAGTGTATTTAGCAACGAATGTGGTTCTCTAACCCTTTTCAAAATAAATAAAACAGTTTACCTTGACAAATTGAGTGACAGTTTAACAATAAGTTTTCGTTTCAGGAGATCTGTCCCAACTGAACAGTGCATCGTAGAGGAGTCCCCAGTGAAGCCTGCTGAAGGTCAGTGATTGATGCCACATCTGTTATCAAGGTTTCCCGCAGCACTTTACAGTTAAGGCAGCCGCCTAAGCAACACACGCCTGCCACCTTAACTATGTTGTAAAGAAGAAAAAAACGATATCTGCCATGTTACTCTGTACTGTTTTCTCCCTTCCATTCCAAAACGCCAGTCTCCCTTCATTAGGTCTGACTGCAGCATCCCACCCTACCACCTTAACTAACACATTTTCTGTGGGAAACCCTGGTTATATAAGTGTGTGTGGATATGCTGATTTCTATGGTGCTGTGAAATGTTTACTAGGCTGTCCTTTTTCCCAACTGTTGCAGCAGACCTCAGGAGAAGTCCAAGAATAAAGAACTTTGCAAGGAGACATTCTAGTACCTTCTACTCAACCACTCAACCTAGCTCCCGAAACCTAGGCAGGGCGCTTTCCTCTTCGCAGCTTCCCCCCAGTGACAGCAAAAAAGGCAAGTATGAGTGAATAATTCAATATGCTGCCACAGGCAGGTTAATTGTTCCGGAAGTTGTTAAACTGTCAATTTCTCAGGAATCTTTTGTTGGCAAAATTGGCCAGATTAATTGTTTCTAATGTTTCTTTGTCATTAATGAACAGCTGCGGTTAATCTGAGGGCTGTTCGGTCTCCTGTACGCCTTCTTTTTGGGGCCACACAGTCGCCTGGTGGTCCCTCTGCTTCAACCTCTTCTGAGATCTATGCAACCAGGGCCAGCAAGACAAAGCTGTCCACAGAATCTGAAGTTTTTGAGGTAGGCCCAACTCTTCCACTTCTAATGGTAATACTGGTCTAGTCTGAGATTACCAATTCCTAATACTTGCTTATTAAATGTAATGCTTTATACATTATACAACTTTACATAAATGTGTATATTTAATCTTGCTCTCACAGTCTCCCAACAAAACGGCAACAAGGTCTCCAGGTAAACGTGGAAGGGCCACTTGTGGGAGCAGGACACCTGGAACCACTCAGACCCCCAGGACACCTAAGACCCCTCGCTCCTCCAGGGCTCAGGCCCTCTCTGTGACAGAGAGCCCAGTAGAAGGGCCTTTCACTGGAATGGCTGTAAGAGGCAGCCCATTTAGATCTCCAACCAGAAGGAGCCTGGTATTGGAAACACCTCAGAAGGAAAGCCCCCTAAAAGGCATTCTAAGAACACCAGTCAAAACATTACTAGAGTGTATGTCACCTGCTAGAGCTCGCTTGCTCCAGAGCCCCTGTTCTAGAACCCCAAAGAAGAGTGTCACTTGGTCACCATCACCACAAAAACCTACACGTGCAGAAAACATGGATTTCAAGGTGCCAGAGTCTCCTACTCTTTCAACTCGAAGCTCCCCAAGACTATTGGGAAACCCCAACGCGTTTTGCTGTCCAGCCAGTAGTCCAAACAGAGTAGGGAATGTGTTCAAGAAAGAAAGATTACCAATACATAACCATGAATTATCACAACCTAGGAGTCCAGAACTTTCTATAGTGGTTTCTAAAGAGATATCTAAGAATGATTGCCATCAATCATCTGAGAAGGTATTTGGAGAGCCCAACACACCAGTAAAAAACACTTTTCCTATCAGTGTTACCACACCTCTTGACATGTCTCCCCCATCCATGCTGAACAACAGAACCCCCAGTAAGACCCCCTGTCCTTCTCACTGCATGCTCACTCGCTCTGGAGGAACTCCAGTCAAAGACTTTAAGCTCAAGTCTCCATCCAGGGGCTTAATCACTCCTGTAAAGGGTTCCACTACATCATTAAGTCCTGAAACATTACCAAAGACTCCCACTAAACCTTCCCTGAGAGAGTCAGGAGATGCTACTGCTTCATCATCTTCAGGGAACCGTTTGACTAGGACTAGGTCTTGCCAAAATCTCAGGGTAGGAACCAGGAGATCCCCGTCTTGTGAAAGCCTAGTACCAGTGCCAGCTAGCACTAATTGTAAAATTCAGTTAGACTTGCCTGATGGAAAGCAACTGCCTGAGTCCTGTCAAGGTTCTGTGGGGGAAACCGAGTTAGGGTCCCACACAGACTCACAACTCTGTGACTCCTCACAGCTTAGCACGGCAACCACAGAGGAGGAGAGTATTGACATTTCTGATGCTGCTGTCATGAAGACCCAGCTCACTGGAGGTATCAAAATGAACATTAGCTTCTCCAGGAAAGTGACTGAGCCCCAAACAACATTTGTACTCACAGCTGCCTCTCCCAAACCACCACTGCATACCACACCTGGCCGAAATTACGGTTTTCGGCAAACTCCTGACCGCCAGCAAAGGGAGGCAGCAGCGCGTTTGGGATACTCCACTGAACCTCTGCGGTTCTCTTCACCTAGAACTCCTAGTCGCAAAAAGACGCAAACTAATGCCTCCTCAAATGCTCTTACATACCAAGTAGAACTGGAAATGCAGGCATCTGGTCTTCCAAAGCTCAAGTTTAAACGCACAGATTCCTTCAGTAACAACGATGAGGGAAATGATGGTGCTCTCAGATCAGGAGCTCGCACTCCCTCGGGTGGTGTAAAACCTCTTCAAATGGAAAGCCCTCTGGCCTTCTGCCCCAAACACAGAGACCCAGGCTGTGTCTCACCATCCCTCTGTGCTCATGTGACCCCAGCCAAAAGCACCCCAGGAAAGGGTGGAAGCATCCAGACGTACATTTGCCAATCCTACACCATGTCCCCACTGGGCATGGCTGAACTCCTCCCCTTGACCCCGTCCCCCCAGAGCCATGGGAGGTCCACCCCAGAATCCCTCAACAGCTGGCCTCGCAAGAAGAGGGCCCAGACTGGGGTGTTGGGGACCAAGGACCGTGGCCCAAAAGGAGAACAGTTGATGGAGGAGCTGGAGATGCTGGAAGATGCCGATCTAGAAGGAGTTTACAGGCTACAGGAGACTGAGGAAACCGAAGGGCCCCCAGCCAATGAAGCCCCACTATTGAGCATAAGGTTCAATCAGACCTCCCCTGTTAAAATATCTGAAACATCGCCAACCAACCAGCAAGAGGACATACTGTGGATGGAGAGCCTGGGTCTTGAGTCTGATGATGCTGAACCTCTGGGAGGTGAAGAAATATTCCTCACTTCTGGAAAGGGTGTCCAGTCTGGTAGGTCATTACATTTGATCAAAACGTTTCTTTGGCACATAGTTCCTTTCCTCTTGGAGATTATAGGTAATTGATGATTCATTAACTGTGGTTGGTTTGCGCTTTTCTTTTTTCTTTACAGTGGTAACCACACCTAGTTCCAAAGTGCGGAAGCCAGTGTCTGCCAGTGGGATCCTGGCCCTTACTCAGTCCCCCATGCTATTTAAGGGGAAACAAAGTTCTGCCTCCAAGAGAACACTCAAATGTAAAAGTTAAATTACATTTAGATATTTTAATTTTAAAAAGGGTAAATGTACCTATACAGCTGTTTTACTATCAATCGTTTTTTCTGTTTCAGGTGAAACTCTGTCTCAAAAGAGAGTAGAGTATGAAGTAGAGCTCTCACCATTCAGCCAACCTGCCAAACATCAAGTACAAGGCAAGAGCTACAGCAGGAAAAGGTTGCTACCCTGATCTGCACTGCCCCAATATTCTCTTAACTATCATACTGTTTTAATCACTAGTAGAAAAAATGCCAAGTGAAGTCAAATCAAATCTAAACACCAGTGGCAGGGTTTTTCCTAACATTGGGTTGAAGACCATTTCTTTTATATAAATGATGCAATGCAAATATACAGTTATTTGGTCCTGTGCTTTTCAAGAACCTTCCAATACCATCTTTTATTTTAATTTGATCTGTATCACCAACAATCAAGTCACATTCTGAATTTTGAGGCAAGGTTGATAATTGTTAATTTATTGATTTGTTTGTGTGTTTTTAATGTCAACTTTTAAGTGAAAGGGGGAAACCGATGTAAATATGTAACATATTGTTCAATGTATTTGTAAATAAAAATCAATCTTTCTTAAGTACCATACTTAATTTATTATAATTGATATTGTTAATGTTCTCTTTTGACTAGACATCAGTTCAAAAACTTTATTTCAAATATTCTGTTATCCACGGCAATAATATCAAATGTTTTTTAGGTTTTCAAACAAAGCTTTTTTACTTCCTTGCTGTTAGTAGGTGTGTGTACTTGCGCATGGCCGTTAAATCTCAGCGAGCCATTAGATGTGTGACGAGTGTCAGGTAGGCACTCGGAACTTACATTAGGTTAAGCAAGATGAGCCACACCTTTCAATAAGGTTTGCCAGACTATAACTGGGTGCCAGTATTACAAAATACTTAGTAGCCTATTTTAAATGATAAACAAGCTCAAATTTAAGGCGGTCATTGAAAGGATATAGCCTAGGCTTTTTGGAATTGTGTCGCTGGATCTATGGAGCCTAAAATAGGCTGTAAGATCACCCAAAGTAACCCACTTTGTTCAGTGCCAATGTGGTCTAGCTTGATTAGGTATTGGCACATGCTGGTAGGCATTTCGGTAGGCTAGTTCGGCCAACAATTAAATGTTTCACACCAAAACCGTTAAGTCACGCCAATAACGTGTTCGCGCCCTTCAGAATTCACTAAACGTGACTTAAACAGACTAAATAATTAATATTTGCATTTTCATGGCATTCTTGTTTTTAACGTAGGGTTTAATTGGATTGTACTAAAGGGAGGGGTTACTGTATGCTGGGGTTTATGAGCCGTAGCCGTAGGCTTATTACAAAATTCAGTTGGATTCTTCTGCATTCACACTACCCGCAGTCTCTGCAACACTTCGTTCTCAGATTTTATTTTTTTCGGAGGCAGAAAGCTCCTGTTCAACTCATCCCTAACCTGAAAATAAGATGGCAAGCAGCTTCATTAAAATTCTGTCTTCAAAACGAAATATTGGGATTCTGTCATTAGTTGGAGCTGGGTCTTTGACAGCGGGAGTTTTGCTGAGGGACCATGTCACCGCCGGGGCGCCGGTTCGGCGAGTGTATCCCGCCAGGTAACGAAATGGGTTTGCTGATTTTATGTTCATTTTTACAACAGTTGCCTTCATACTGCTGTAAAGTTATCTTATTGTGGTAGAGCCAACTTGACCAATAACACAACTAGGCTACATTTAGGCTGTGCGAATGTGTTTTCCCAAACCAGACATTGGCCTTGACTTAATAAAATAGCCTATATATTAGGGACTTACATTGATTAGGCTACCAGAAATATAGCCTAATGTTTACTGCCTCAGTGCCTGTAGGCTACAGCATAAGCTATGGTGTGTCAGGTATGTCGGCTGGTTAGATGACTAGCCAAATGTATGTCCTCATATGCCCCGAACGATTAATAGCCTCCGGAATACTGGTTCCTTGAGAAGCGTAGGTTGTTGCTAATACCGTTACAATATTGCATTAAACCTCAGCCTACTAGGATACGTGTCACTTTTTACATTGCCTACACTTCAAACACAAATAGACAAAGTAAAACATTAGCACAAAGCTTAGCCTACACAATGTGCGCATTTATATTAAACGTGACTCCAAAATGTCGGTGGGGAAATATACAGAACGCTCATGATTAATTTCTGATGTGACTCTGAGTGTTACCACTCGAGCATGTATGTAGGACTTGAAAAGCCCGACACTAGCGGTGTTGATGGCACTGCAGACCCAAGGAAGGCTTAGCGTAGCAGAGCCATGGAGGATGCACCGTGAAGTTATATACGCAGTAATGTTTACAATATGTTTATGCAGCTTTAACATTTTGACGTAAATCCACCAAGATATGCTATTAAACAAAGCCGTCAGCTACAAACTGATATCATAGTTATGCATGGACAATATTTAAGATTGTGTCATTATGTCTATACTACAGTGCGGAATACCCCGACCTACGCAAGCATAACAACTGCATGGCTAGCCACCTGACCCCAGCCATCTATGCCAAACTGTGTGACAAGGCCACACCCAATGGGTTCACCCTGGACCAGGCCATCCAAACCGGTGTGGACAACCCTGGGCACCCCTTCATCAAGACTGTGGGCATGGTGGCAGGGGATGAAGAATCATATGAGGTTAGAATGTCAACTTGATGGAACATATAACACCATTTTGCTATGGTTGTGATGATGAATACTTATCATAGCCTATCACTATGGCACTTGGTCACAGAAACAAAATGAAATTCTGAAGATCTTATTTTGAAGAACATCAGTCCACCAAATCAGTAGCTTTAGACGTATGTCTAACCTTGAACGCTTTGGTACCTAGTGTTTCAAGGTTCAAATTCTATCAAAATCATAGCATCAGTACAGACTATCCTTGAGAATAAAGCAATTTAGACCAAAACATAATTAGTTTGGTTTCAGGCAAAACTGCCAATTTATTTAACACTTTCAATCCCTAATTGCTTTTACATCATACTCTTTGCTTACAATGGGGAAGTGCAATCTGAGTGCAGTTAAATGTGAGTTATGATGTAATTTCAATGATCATCACCACCACCTTTTTGGGGGGGTGAATTACAGGCGTTTGCTGACCTCTTGGATCCTGTCATAAAGGAAAGGCACAACGGCTACAACCCTAACACTATGACCCATCCTACTGACTTGGACGCCAGCAAGGTAGATAAGATACGTCAAAGAGGAGAGTGAACAATGGACTGCCAAACGCTAACAGAACAGTTGGCCAATATCACTGTTCATCCTATCAACTTTTTTATGGCATAGTAAGACCTGGTTCACATTACAACAGCACTAAGCACACATTGTAAAAATGTTGTCTCAATGTCAGATCCATTCAGGCCAATTGGATGACCGCTATGTGCTGTCGTCGAGGGTGAGGACAGGACGGAGCATCCGAGGTCTGAGCCTGCCACCCGCGTGCACGCGTGCAGAGCGTAGGGAGGTCGAGCGGGTGGTGGTGGATGCCCTCAGTGGCCTGAAGGGGGACTTGACCGGAAAATACTACAGCCTCACCCAGATGACAGACCAGGAACAGCAGCAGCTCATTGATGTAAGTGGCAGAAACTTGTGCTGTGCTTTCACAATTTTATAAACACAGGTGTGGTGGAGGCGAGTTGTGAAGAGAATTATGAGTCGTTTTGCCTGGTGAGGCCAGAGGACTTGTCGTTCATTTCCTGTTTTGAATGTGTTTATGTAGGACCACTTCCTGTTTGATAAGCCAGTGTCCCCACTCCTGACATGTGCAGGGATGGCTCGCGATTGGCCAGATGCCCGTGGTATCTGGTAAGCGTGATCTAAAAATCATTGATATTGTAAATTACAATCATCTTTTGTATTACAATGTGTGGCATTTTTGATATGTGTTAGTAGCTTAATGTTTTTAACTGACGTGAGGCTATCTTGTAAAGCGATGAAAGCACATTAGGGATGCAGACAGTTCCCACTCAGCAGTATGTTTAAGTCGGGACCCAGTAATAGCCTAACGTAATGCCACTCAGACTCACTCCAAGATCAATCTCTTTCCCGCTCTCCTCACCCCAGACTTCTCCCTTACCCATTAACTCTTATCATTTTTCAGAAGATCAAATATTGCCACTGCAATGAGTGTGCATTGCCCTCTGTGACGCTGTTTTGTTTGAATAACTTTAGACGCAACATGACGTAAATAGAACGTAGGACATCTGATTGAGCTTTTACTCACTTGGCTGAATAACACATGTATTCATGTTTTATCTTAATATATTTCAAGGGCAGAAGGTCCTCTATCTTCTGGTCTCTAACAAACTGGATTAGTAACACAGGGCTAAACTGAAGAGAGCAACTAACCATTTGTCTGACAAATAACCACCTCAGCATCTCTGAGATGGTTCTATAAGGCACATATTATGTGAATATTTCTATAAGGAATTATGTTTTTTTAACCCTGTTTGTCTTTCTTTAGGCACAACAACGAGAAGACCTTCCTTATCTGGATCAATGAGGAGGACCACACCAGAGTCATCTCCATGGAGAAGGGTGGCAACATGAAGAGGGTGTTTGAGAGGTTCTGCAGCGGCTTGAAACAAGTAATTTAAGCTGATATGCACTGTCATGATCAGAGTAGCACAATATACACACCTACACACACATCCATATGCACACATTATGTTTCATAAATTATGTATCAACGTGTTCCAAGTACCCCATCAGAGGGTGTGTTGCAGTTCAGTATAGTTACTGTTAGTGGCGGGCAAGCAAAAACAATGTATGTGTATGTGCACTGTGGCTTATATAGCCTCCATGTGAAGTTGCAGCCTTTTTGATTAAAGACTTACAGCTGGGGTTCGTTTTTGCAGGTCAGCTGACTACAACCAGTAGCCATTGCCTTTAGTTTCCTACTGAGTTTCATACTGTCACTGTTGTTAGGTGGAGAGGCTGATTCAGGAGAAGGGCTGGGAGTTTATGTGGAATAAGAGACTGGGATACATCCTCACATGCCCCTCCAACCTGGGTACCGGCCTGCGTGCCGGAGTCCATGTCAACCTGCCCCGCCTCAGCAAGGTAAGGCCCTCACGGTCACACACACCAACACACACACACACCAACACACACACACACCAACACACACACACACACACACACACTATGGCATCCCCAGAGACTTCCCTGCCCTCCCAGCACCAGAGACAGCGGCCCAAGCCTCCGCACGGCTGCGACTCAGTCAACAATCAGCACCTCACCACACTGCAAATGTGTCTAATGTGTCCCCCTCTCACTGGAGGTCAAGTGACTTCACAAAGTTGCAAAATATCGAATTATTGTCCCTCTGTCCTTTTCCAGGACCCTCGCTTCGCTAAGATCCTGGAAAACCTCCGTCTGCAGAAGAGAGGCACAGGGGGTGTGGATTCAGCCGCTGTGGGCAGCACCTTTGACATCTCCAACCTGGACCGCCTGGGAAAATCTGAGGTGAACAGAACCGATGCGACCCAGGCTGCAGTCCAACCGTCTAAAATAGCGTCCTTTTTGATCCTATTTCTCTTGCCTGTTGTTGCTAATGTATCATTCTATGCGACTACAATATTGCGTGATGTGTAGTGTAATATACCCATTTGTATAAAAATTATCTAACATTATGAAACAAAGGTGGAAGTGGCAGCCTAGGGAAAAGATACAAGAGGAAGCCAGTTTATATCCTATTGGGACAAAGCCATGGAAATGTACCAGAAAGCTCAGGCAAGGAGAGAAACTGGCTTGTGTGCTCGCTAGCCTGTTGTGCAGCCTGTACCCTGTGCCCACTTATGCTGTCATGAGTATGTCTACATGTGAGTGTGCGACATAGATGTTAACAAAGAAGCTATTCTTTATTGTCCCTCTGTAAGTACTCCATCTCACAATGTTTGCACTCTCCTAGTCCTGGAAGAAGGAAACTGAAAGAAATCGAAAGAGAGACACAGAAATGGAGGTGGTGGTGGTGGTGGGGGGGGGGGGGGGCAGGACAAATAAGATGAGACATGGAGGAAATAACAGGACTGCTATTCTTACTCATCACCCACTGTGTGTGCATACGTGTGTGTTTGTCTGCTTCTTTCTGTATGTGTGTGTACGCAAATGCCTGTTTTGTAGGTCCAGCTAGTGCAGACCGTGATCGATGGAGTCAACTACCTGGTAGACTGTGAGAAGAAGTTGGAAAAGGGGCAGGACATTAAGGTGCCCCCACCCATTGGCCAGTTCAAGTAGACAGACCCAGCTGACTATGCCATTTCCTTCTCGACCCCTCCACCCTCTCCTCAACTCCTCCTCAACCCCTAACAAAAATGCAGCTTGACATCACCCTGTCTCACACTTACTCTACAACAGCCATCAGTGTAGTACTTTGCAAACTTGCTTCAGTCCCTGTGTAGAACCAGATTTAGCACTCTGCTGTGTTGAGATATACTTTGTATGAAGTCTATATAACTTTTAGATGGTATTCCACCATTTAATAGAAACAACAGGATGCTATTGTGTTGGAGCACATTAAGACAAAATGGCTGTCAGTTAGCAGAACACTACATCTTTGATGCACTACCACTACAATGGCAACCCTGTTCTCTAATTTACCCTTGCTGTGCTGTTTACCTGGTACTGCTGTAGCATGTCCTACACACGTCCCCTCTTATCTTGTTTATTGGATATGTATAAACATGACTCTTATTGTATACTTGTTTGTATACTATTGTATACATACATTTGTGGTAGTCTACCTCCATGGTGAATTGTGTATATGTTTAGTTGCAGTCTACAACATGAAGGGATAAGAATGTAGCACAACCATGTATGACCGAAAAGACTCAGGTTCCTTGGGGTTATCCAAGCACAGTGGTTATCAGAAACAGGTGAAGTAAAGTCATAAGAATCACTCATGCTCTGTGCTTGAGGATGTGCTGTGGGTGTCAAAGCAATATAATTTTAACCACTGAATGTCATTCTATAATATATTTTAATAAAGACATATATAGAACATTGTTCTTTGCCATTGTTCATTCATGTCTTATATTTCATTTCTAAGTTGATTTTTTACCTCAGCATGAAAGGGAAGCTTTAAGTGACTTACAGTAAGTGGGCGCCATGGTAACCAGGCTTTGGAGCGTGATTGAGATCAGCCTGGTAGGGATTGGTTTCATCAGGTAAAAATATTGAACTTATAGCATAACAACAGTATTGTGCAAACAAATCTCTTTGCTATACCAAGACTTATGGTCAACACTTAAAAAGGACATTACATTGGTGGTTTTACTGTTTAACTGTAATAATCATTGTTTCGATCAATATCAAATGTGTTGTTAAAGCATGTGTTTGTTTTACTGATGTACAGGATTCACTACTGACCTAATCTTTTGCGCAACACTCGGATAATGAGGGAGCATGTTGCGGTCCAATTAATCTTATTTGCTCACACCACAAAGACTGTGTTATGAAGACAGTTAAGGGAGGAAGTGTTTTGGTTACAGGACTAAGGAATCCCAATCCCTGTCCAAGAAGTCTGTCTGCTCCAGAAAGACTTGAAAAGGGTTTGGAGAGACACCAAAAAAACACACACACTTATTCACCATAGTGTGGCTCCTTGAAGCATTGCAGGCATTGTGCTGCAACCCTTGGCCTTGGCGTCACATAAGGCAGGGAACTGGTGAGGTGCATGTTGCCATGGAAAAATCTTACAGAGGGATAAGGGGGCTGTTTCGGTACTGCCACCAAATCCCCTCTGAGCTGAAAACACAGTTGGCCTTCATCAAATGCACAGTACTATAGTACAGAACACAATGTTGTGTGGCATGGTTTACAATCAAGTTAGAGTGTAATACTTCCCCCCCCAATATTCATGATTAATTCAACTATAATTCTGTCATTGATAATTACGTAACATTCCACTTCAGATAGCTAGGTTCTAGAGCTAACTGTGTCTGTAAAATGAAAAACAACACGAGAACTGTCTATCTCCCTGAATTCCTTCCATCCCTTCATTGGAACTCAATTATACCCTTCTCAAATGGGCTCATAAAAGGAAAAGCATTTCCTTTTGCACAGTGTAACTGTAAACAGTGCAGCCAGCAGCCCTGTCACCCTTTACGAGATTCCTACTGGTATGGACATCTGCCAAAGGCAGACACCAGAGCAGAACTAAAGGCAAACTGAGGCGCTCTGACTGGGGTTGAAAGATAGGGAGAGTGGAGATTTACAAAGAGAAAGTAAAAAGGGGACATTAAGAGAGCTGAGGTTAATACGCTCACAAATGACACACAGATATAGAAGATGTGTGTGCACCCTCTATTGGTCATGTATTGAAACTACAATGCCATTTATGTTTACTGCTAGTAAAAGGGAGACTTTTTTCTTCTAAATGGCCTTAAAGAGTAAAGAGCAAGTGGGTGGGGGATTTTTGGGTGGGGAATAATCATTTTAGGGCCTCTTCAAATGCTTGCAGTAATACATGACCACGGCTGATTATCATACACAGCCCCTTCCTGAGGGGTATGTTTCGTTTTTATACATTTCAAGGCCTAAAAATTTAGGAACTCATTCAATGAATACTAAGAACAGTGGTCTGGCATTAGTACCAGTAAATATAGATGTGAGGAAACATTGTTTAGCCATAATGATTAGGTTATTGTACATCACATTTTTTCGTCCTGCATTATAATTCTAAATTGTACGTAATAACATTTTAATTTAGGCAATTTAAAGTTATTTTTGTAAAATATGTAATATAATTACAAGCAAAGAACAAATGTTCTAAAGTTTCCGTATAAGAATCACCCAACATTCTGTTGTTTTAATCCATGTTCAATCTTTGTCACATAAACTCATTACAAGGAGGAGTTTATTTAGCTTTCGGTGAAATAGGGAGAGTGTCTTGTTGTATTTCTGATTATAATTTCTTTAAGATAATCTTTGAAAACAGTTATTTTTCATGTATTGTTGAATTCATCAAATGTATAACAGACCAAATACCTCTCTACACCCAATCACACAACATCTTTTACCTCTCTGTGACATTCTAATGTTTCTAGAAAGGGCCCTCACAAATATTTGTTTTCAAAGAACTACAGCTATGAAATGAACACTGGACACAAAATACTGGGAAGAATATTATGATTAGAATATTCATTTGGATTTTCCCAAAAATATGGCGAATTAAGCCAGAGTTGGTACATCCTAAGAGTCATGCAGGTTTAGCAGAGACTGGACTGTGGAGAGACAGACAGAGGGTGTGTTTGTACAGTATACTGATGTTGATTTAGACTGTTATAATTCTACTACTCACATACAGACTCTATACTTACAACAGCATAACACCCTTACCTTTTAGACTACAACATACAGGTCAAAGTACAGAGGGTGGGGCATTATATACTAAGCACAAATAATCCTTGTCACACATAGAGCAAGCCTAACCTATAATAAAGTAGGTGTTTCCTTTTGTGTCCACAGATTTAAAATGATTGTTCCGGTGTAAGTCTAGGATACGACACCCACCCTATGCCTGCCCTTAAGTAGGCATTATTTAGAATTGTAAGGACATTTCTTGAAATCTAATTAGGGATATTACTGTGTGTATTACTTCTCACCCGCAATGTTCTGCAGCCTCTGGCGTTCGTCCAGGTTGTACTGCAGCATTTCCATCAGCTCAAAGTACCTGAAGAGTGAGTCCCTGGGCCAAGTGACCTTCTCATCCTCCTCCTGTTCTTGCATCACCATCATATTCTCTTCCATATAGGTATCCCAGTCTGAACAAACACACACACAAAAGCACACATGCACACTATCTTAATATAAAAATATCCAGTGCAACTATTATCCTCACTCACTAACTTATCGTGCAATGACTCACCATTGTCATTAAGGTTAGATTTAATTGACTTTAGATGTCCGGGTACTTCTGCGACTTTGCCCTGCCTACAATTCAAACGTCATATTTATTTTCCTATTGTGAAAATATTTCATACACAGTATTTCAAATGTGCAAAATGGCCTTGTAGGCCAAATAGGTGTAGGCCAAATATTGAGAGCTAATCTTACCCATCTAATTTCAACTGGCTCATTCTCCTACAAAACAAGATAATATAAATCGGATGATTTCTTTTTTTACAGAAATGATGAAGTGATTATATTTGTTTACATATTTGCCATCACCTGTTGATGATCTCAGCTTTGAACATATCTGCCTTAGCCTGGATCTCAATCTGTTGGACCTCTTTAAACAGATTTTCACGTATAGCCTGGAAGTTGTTCACTTGAGGGACAATCAACAAATCAGTATACTTGTACAATATCAAGTCTCAACAAAATACACAGAAATAAATGCCAAAATGTAAGCAAAGAGATACCAACCCATAATCCCCACAAAGATGTTGCGGAATATGAAGGAGCCAATGAGCAGCCAGAGAATAATGTACAGCCCGCTGATGGCTTGGTTCAGTTCGGCAACTTTCCGGGTGTCAGCGAGCAGGGCGTACCAGTGGTCCAGGGTGAAGAGGATGAAGAGTGTGATGAAGGAGTTGGTGATATCTCTGTAAAAAAAGTTTATTTAAAACAAATAAAACAACGAATACACAAACTATTGAAGGAGTTTTAAGAAGATTCATGCTATATTCCTCCCACTTTATCATGTCAGGATTATATAATAATCTAGGTATATTGCGAACACAGTCTCCATATCCCACTTACTTGAAGTATTGGTTGTAGATAAGGCCTTCAACATCTGAGCGTGTGTAACTCTGAAACAGGATCACTCCGATCACGGCAAAAATGTAGGCAAACACGATCAAGAGCATGAAAATGAATATCATTGCCTGTAAACACAAACACACACATTTGTCGTTACTCCATAGAAACATTTTCTGTGTTTATAATAATCACTGAAGTAGATAACAATATTTTCCACCATCACGTCTTCATGTTTATATTTGAAACCACCAGACATATGACTGTCTGCAGACACAAGCTTACTCTGCTACCTCCTGAAGGAAGTCAACCGGACAGAAGTATTAGGTAATAACCCACTTTGTAAATATCCTGATGTGAGTTTAATCTTTGGGCTACATCTATTTACCCAGGACAATCTATTATACTAATATAATTTAGGGGAATAATGTGTAAGTAGCAGTCCTTAAAACTGTGCTGTGTATTCTAAGTAGAAACAAGGTGTTACCTTAAAAGCTTTAGAGACAGCCAAAATGATGAGACGAATCTGTCGGAACTTGGTGACTATTTTCAGGGTGCGGAGAATACGGAACTTTCTCAGAAGCTCCACAAACACCATTCCAGTGGCATCCTGCCCATAGATGGCTTTCACAATCTCTGGTAAAACTGACTGGGAGAACAAAAAAGGAGATAAAAGGAAATTACATTTCTGAGGTAACTGCTAGACTATGGGAATGCCACTAAACCTGTAGATAAAGACTAATCCATATTATACTGGGGGTTGGTACAGTACACCTATTATGGGGGCCCCCAAGAACTAGATACTTTATTATAAATTAAGTATTGCTAATCTTAACCGTGCAAACCCCGCTACAGAGTCTTACCACTATGGTGACAACAAAATCAAAGATGTTCCATGTGCTTTTCCAAAACTGCCAGAAGTTGTCTATCCACTTGAGGAAGATCTCTAAGAAGAAGATGGCCAGAATGCTCCAGTCCAACATGTCCAAAACCAACTTCAAGATATGCAGACTGGGGTCCATGTTGTCAAAAATCTCTGGAGTAGAAAAAAAAACTTTGCTGTGATGTTTGTTGTAAACATTGGTAACAATACAGGTATGGACTTTAAATAGTAAAAGCACTCTAAAATTTGAGAGATTTGTTCTAACCTGCTTGGATCTCCAGTACAACAGTGTTCAGAATAATGAGGACAATAATGATATTTGAAAACATTTTACCTGGAAACATGAAGTCAAGGATTATTTTAAATCAATAATAATCAGGAGATCAAATGTATCCAATTAACAAATGGTCCTAGCAAGATAGGGGATAAAATGTCCTTGAGTCCATGGTCTCATGCTTAAGGTTTTTCCATTCCAGGCTGAAAGGATACTCTCTATAATCCAGTGTGCGAACATGTTCAAGGGTGGATACTTGGATTGACAGTTCTTCAGTCGTCCCTGGCGACGGTGGTCCATGGTAACAGCAGTGTTGCCTCTCTGAGGAGAGATCTCAAAGCGCACAAGCTGGTGTGTGTCCTTCCCCATCAGGCTTTTGTAATTATCCTCATCTGTACAAGGAACACACATGTACACATACACACACACAGTACTGTGCTAAAGTCATGCAAAAATGTACACATTAAATTCAATTTAAAAGTAAAGCAAAAATGTTATGAAAAGACAACAATTTTCTAATTGAACCCACCAAACACATCTTTTGTACAGTATTTGGGACATCCTCTCTGTTCCACTTGAAACAGATCAAGTAAGTCAAAGTTTTGGATGAGCTTGGACCTTACGACATCTGCCCTGGGAAGAAACTTCTCATGGTTCGTCTTGGCACTCTTATTGAGGCCGCTGTGGGAGGTTTGGGGCTCCTGTGGGAGGATACATCTTTAGACATGCAATCATCTCCAATGATTTTAAGAATGTTTACAAACAAAAAGCATCTATTAGTTGATTTATGAAGTTCAATGCTAGACAATCTTTAAAATCTCACCTCAGTCCCCATTTTCTGTTAGTTTATGTCAGAGTGATGTTCACGCAAAAGAAAACCATCTTGTAAGAAGCGTTCCTGTTAACTGAAGTAACTTTCTCATAAAACAGTGATGAACTTTCATAATATAAGACGTCATAATTAACTATGTACAGTTACTATGGAAATCTTTACTGCGTGACATTTCGAGTGTTTGTTTTTGCAATGGATTACAACGTTTTTTTTATTTTTTATTTTATGCATGCAAAAACTAAACAAAATATTTTCCATTCAATTTTTTCATATTTGTAATCAATTAGAGCCATAGATCATAGGTGTAGTGTAAAAATTATGCTTCCGATTAAAATTACGTAGGGGCAGAGAATGTCTCTGGGGCTTGAATAATTTGTATTAGTGAAACATGGAAACCATGTGTGCCAGACTCTGATTGGCTGATGGACGTAGAATGACGCTGTTCAAAATCCAATGGTGAGATGCCACACTTTGGTTACTTTCAGAAGCCCCGGTAATGCACATCCTTAACATTACCACTGACGCTTTCTCTTTCTTTATGTAGTATTGCATCCGACATTCGGTCTATGACAGAAAATCAATTAACATATTCTGTCATTGTAGTAGTCGTTCACAACAATATTTCATACTGAAATAACGGCTTTAGTTTGCTGAATTGAAGACATTTGCGCGGCATAAAATGTTGAAATTTATAATATTCGCCTTTCTCGCCGGGGCTTCCTGGGCCAGTGATGTGATTGAATTCACGGATGACGATTTTGACAGTAATATCGGAGACCACCCGCTTATCCTTGTGGAATTCTTCGCGCCATGGTAAGTTTGACCTTAATTGTCGTGGGTGCTTGGTAATGGCTGTGAATGAAGGCAAAAGCATTTACCAACAAGCTAGCCGTAGTAGTTTTAATTATGCGGCAAGTGACGTGACAGCTATGGATACTTTCCAGTTTCCAGCTTTCCGGAATAATTTGAGTAAACAAGCCAGGTGTCTGCACACAATAGTTGCGCGTGAGAATGTGTAGGCTACGCACACTTAAGTTCAAACAGTTTTCGTAGTTGAAGTAGAAACTAGCTAGCTCTAGCTACCAGGAGAGTTTGCTTGCAACTACAGTGCTAAACAAGCTAACGTTCAAAGGGCCAGCAAAATACACACTTTTTTTTTCTTAATCTGCTCTGCTGCTGCACGTTCTGTTAGTCTGTTTCAATCATAAAATTGTCGTTGCGTTGGTTAACTTTGTGTGGGTGTAACGTTTGCTAGACTATCTGCTCCAACCTCACCAGTTAACCTACCTAGCTAGTTTATTGCTAGTCTTCCTGGCTTTAGGAATAGTCTTATAAAATCCAAAATGGAACGGCATCTTGACTGTTCATCAGTTTAGCAGTGACTGTATAATGGCTATAGTTTACGTTGGTGCTTACTTTGTTTACTTAAATTATTTAAACTAACATGGGTCCCTTCCTTTCAAGGTGTGAATTAGCCAGCTACACTAGCTACCAGGAAAGTTAGCCAGTGGGTTGGCCTGTTGCTGTTGTAACGTTTTGATTCGTCAGTGAAGTTTGGGTGGCCACTTCTGATTCGTTTTTGAAACTCTTCCATAGTTCATTAATGTTGTCAAACTTTAATAGGATAGACTCCAGATGTCAAATCGAAAGCATCTAGAAATGAACTAGAACTGTGTACTTAACACGTTCTCGATATAGATGGATATGTTTGTACAAATATGGTTATATACACACATAGGTTAGACAACTATCATTACATGTTTAGATGGCAAGGGATTGTAAGGATGAGCAGGACCATATTACCTGTCCTTTTTACGACTTTGTGCAAGTGTTTCCTGCAATAAAATGCACCAGCTCAGAATCTAACAAATTCCTTACTAGAGTAGCTTGCCTACATATCTCACAAATCTGAATAGCTGGAATGGACAAGATTTTGTGTTGTGCGTGACATACATAACCTTTCCCTCTCATATGTCTCTCACAGGTGTGGCCATTGTAAACGATTAGCTCCTGAGTTTGACGCTGCCGCCACCCGTTTAAAAGGCATTGTCTCATTGGCTAAGGTACTGCTACCCCGCAATTCACATGAGTCAGCCAAATGTTGGACAACAATATTCTATACTTTTTCCTGCTCATTATTAAATCCCACTTTGAACCCTACATTTTAATCACTAGCCTTATGCTTCAGGTTGACTGCACGGCCAACAGCAACGTGTGCACGAAATACAAGGTCAGCGGCTACCCAACACTGAAGATATTTAGAGACGGGGAGGACTCTGGTGCCTATGATGGTCCTAGAACTGCAGGTATGTGAAACACACTGGGGTCCTAAACCTTATGTTTATGCTGTGGTATTGTAGATTTCTCCCTTTCCGTCCCTCTATCACACTCCCTCTCACACTCTCTTCCACTCGCTTCCTCATCTTCTCTTTTTCACTCACTCTTCTCCTTTTCGTCTTTGTCAGATGGAATTGTCAGCCATCTAAAGAAGCAGGCAGGCCCAGCTTCTGTGGAAATCAAGACAGTAGCAGAGTTTGAGAAGTATGTTGGAGGGCGTGATGCCAGTGTTATTGGTAAGTGGCTGCAAGGACCGTCCCTTCTGAAGATGTCTAACAACTGCTGCGCTTTACGCTAAGACGTGTGGTTTGGAGGTTCACTATACATGCTTGCTTGGAACAACGAACCACATCATGAAATGCCATCGCTATGTCTGTCTCCAGGTTTCTTTGCTGATGGGGGAAGCCCAGCCCAAGGAGAGTTTCTCAAGGCAGCCAGCGCACTTAGGGAGTCCTACCGCTTTGGACATACCAACTCTGAGGACCTTCTCCAGACACACAACATTGAGGGAGAGTAAGTAGTTGTTTAATTTCATTGATTTAAGTTACTGCTTGTCACAGGTTTAATTCCAGGTAGGAAAACGTTAGCAGGTGATGTTATAAGATTGGTAATACTCCCAGGTCTTGGACTAGATTACTGTACAAATGCGCGTTGCTGACCCAGTTACTGTAGATGGGATGGTAGAAGGACACTTGTATGACCTGTTCCTGTTTGTTCACAGGGGAATCCTTCTATTCCGCCCACCTCGTCTGACCAACAAATTTGAAGAAAGCACAGTATCTTTCGACTTGGAAAAATTCACCAGTGCAAATATAAAGATGTTCATTCAGGACAACATGTGAGAATTAATAAGGTTATATTTGTAATAGTAGAGAATCCTTTACTGATACCGCGTGTGTGTGTGTGTGACAAATATGAATGAAAAAATATATATTTTATTTTACCCCTGTTAGTTTTGGTATTTGCCCACACATGACTGAGGATAACAAGGACCAACTGAAGGGCAAAGACCTGCTGGTGGCCTACTATGATGTGGACTACGAGAAAAACCCCAAGGGCTCCAACTACTGGAGGAATAGGTCAGGGCTCCACTCCACCCATATCTGTGAAACTGCATTTCTCTATAGATCTTGCCTGACCCACAGACTGTTTGTTTTCTTGAGAACCACAGCGGTTATAGCTTCATAGTTATATAAACTTGATTAGATGTGTAGATTGCTTACACACTCTGTAAAATGTATTTATGATCTTGCGGTGTGTGTGTTCTGCTTGAGACACTAAAAACCGAAATGTTTTACATTCAATTTTAGTCCATGGTATTCAACAAATAACCCGATTTTGGCTTCCATGGTTTCCCAGAGTGATGAAAGTGGCTAAGAGCTTCCTGGATCAGGGAGAGAAGCTGAACTTTGCCGTGGCCAGCAAGAACAGCTTTAGCCAAGACATCTCAGAGATGGGTTTAGATGCCAGTACAGGGGAGGTGCCCGTGGTCGCTATCCGCACTGCTGCCGGAGACAAATTTGTTATGTCTGAGGAATTCTCGTAAGTGTCCAAACCACACAGTGTTCTTATCAATAGTAGACTGGAGAAAATGTTGCTCTTGATAAGCATTCAATCATGGTGAAATTGAAAGTTAATATATTGGTATGTTTCCATACAGTCGTGACGGAAAAGCCCTGGAGCGTTTCCTGCAGGACTACTTTGATGGGAAGCTGAAGCGCTACCTCAAGTCTGAGCCCATTCCAGAGAACAACGATGGACCAGTCAAGGTGAGGAAGTCCAGGGTTCAAATTAAGGGGGGGTTTGACCCCCCTAATTAAGACTTGGACCCCCCCAAAAGAGGTCAAAACAAAAGGTCAGGGGGTTGATACATTTATATGTTGTTCTTACCTGTAATTTTAAATATTACTTTACGCCCTGGAGAAGAAGTGGACCCCGCCGATTGTCATTGTATAATTTGCATTCCGAGTAAGTCTGTGCTTGTGACTGCTAGATTCTTGGCAGGTTGAGGTGTCAATTTCGTGAATTATTTCAGTTTAAAGTCTTTAAAATGCCTACATTTAGAATGTTGAGCCAATTCTACAGTGTCTAACCCAGGGTGGTATAGGTCTAGAGTTTATATCATGGTGTAAGATCAAGTAGGTTATGGGTTAATCTCAAGTAACTGTGTTCTAAACCTGACCTATTTCCATTCCTTTCCTATGTTTCTTCCCAAGGTTTTGGTGGCTGAGAACTTTGATGCCATTGTCAACGATGACAGCAAGGACGTGCTGATTGAGTTCTATGCTCCCTGGTGTGGCCACTGCAAGAGCCTGGAGCCTAAATACAAAGAGCTGGGAGAGAAGGTGAGGGTTGGATTGAAAACATGGCTGCATGTAATATTTATGTTCCTGAATTTTGTTTGCACCCAACAGCATAACTTATTTATCCTCCATTTACAGTTGTCCAGTGATCCCAGCATTGTCATTGCCAAGATGGATGCCACAGCCAATGATGTGCCATCCCAGTATGATGTCAGGGGGTGAGTTCAGCGGTGGAAGTCTTTAAACAGATTTTTTGGAAATGATATTTGAGGCTTTATTGTTCTGATGGATCAAAGCCGTATCTTAGATGGGCTGAGCCGTATCTTGGAGAAGCTGAAGTGGTCTGTGTAAAACATGAGATATTGATAATACTCTTCATCATTATGTTCTGTTTTCCTACAGATTCCCTACCATCTATTTTGCTCCAGCTGGACAGAAGAAAAGCCCAAAGAAATATGAGGTTGGTCTTGATTCATATGGAGTTAATAGTTCTTGCATTGTCTTAAATGTCTGGTCTTTATTTGGGGCTTGACACCCCCTCTAAGGTAGAGCCTTTAGACCACGTTAACATGTCATTGTCCCTGCTTTCATTTCAGGGAGGCCGTGAGGTCAATGACTTTATCGCATACCTGAAAAAGGAGGCCACCAACCCACTGGTGGCCCAGGAGGAGCCTAAAAAGAAGAAGAAGAAGACTGAGCTATAAATACCGTTCATCACTGAACCAACATCCTGCGGAGGGAAATATCCTGATGGAGAACTAAACTATAGTTACAAATCTTTTAGTGAACTACGGAAATGCTCTGGCCCCAGTTGCAATGAAGGGTCCTCCCTTGGGTCCTGCTGCTGTGGGAACACTGTGGATGGTGGTAGAGAGATCCTACCTGATTTAAATGTATGGAAGAGGGACTGCTTTCAAATCAAGATTATTTCCCCTGGTCTGTACCTCAGACTGATGCACTTTGGTTTGAGACCAATTCCAGTCATTTATTGCTTAGTTTTGTTTTTACTGGATTAGGGGTGTTTATGGTGAATTCCGTTTGTCTGTTTTGTACCACATCTTTGTTTTTGTACATTTGGAAGGATTGTGAAATAAAGAGGCCCACAAAACCAATTTTCAAGAAAGAGTATTTGTTTTATTATCCTTTAATTCCTATATTTCAATTAGATGGGAGGTGTTTTGTGCTTTCCTGTTCATTATCTTTGATAAACAACTCCTTATGTTTGACGAATTGCACAATTTAAAATCAAATGTTGAATATTGTATGGTGTTTTGACCAATCATAATTCGTTATGACCTAAGAATTTCCATATGTACTTTGTTAGTGTAGATGTAGGCCTGGATAGACAGACATCTTTTGCACATACAGCACCATTGTATTTTAGAGATTTAGAAGGTCAAGCTGAATTATTTAACTGTTTTGATTGTAGTGGGTAGGTTACTCCTGTGGATGGCATCAACGGCCACAATGGCTTAGAGCCTGCATGAACAGTTGTCAACGAGGAAGGGAGGGGACCAATCATAACGATGTTTTCCGAACCTGTCGGAAGCATACGGTCTGTGGTCGGAAGTAGGAAACTCGATTTCTGGCTCGAGTACACGTGTCGACAAAGGTAACCAGCTTTTTATAATATGATTTTAAAGTATATACGAGTGATACAATAGATTTACAGCGACTTTGTTTTAGTTAAGCAGCTCAAAGAACCTATCGAATTTACGTGGAATAATCAGTAGCCTTAAGTGTGTACGATATCCAGCTAGCATAGCAAAAAGCTAACTCGTTGACTCGTTAAATCAGTGTTGTTTAAACTCTTGGCTCTGTACAGAAATAATAGCTAGTTATAGTTACTGGCTAGTTAATAACGCAACTGTTATTGGTAGTTGCTTGTTATTGGCTCGTCATCCTGTGGTGTGGTGCTACACTTTTCCAGTCATGACCTATATAATCAATACAAAATAAATATATTTTTAAGGAATGTGACCCACGTATGTCAATGTACCTGTTACAAATGGCAAATCAACTTGAAATGTGGTTTGAGACATCGACAACTCATTGTCTTTTAAATGTTTATTATAAATGTGAAATGTTAAACCTTTGCACTGTTGTTTATGCAGATGTGACACCAACATTGCATGGCCAGTGCAATGTCTGAAGCAGGAATTTGTAATGGGAGAAAACCCCATAACAATGCTTCATGGGGACTTATCAACGACAGACATTTTGCCAGTAAAACCATGCTACTACATGCTGTGGAGAATTCCAAAGCAAGGAAGAGACGGCAAAGGAAAAATAAAATTACGAATTTGAAAAGAAGGAAGATAGAAGGCGACGAAGAAAAGCTGGACATTACTAGAGCAGTGAAAAAGAAAAAGTTGTGTTCAGAGCACACAGATAATCTCAAACAAGAATTTCAAACATCTACTTTGAACTCCGAAGATTCATGGATGCATGAATCAAATGTTGTACTGCCATTATCATCTCCTGTAAAGGTTTCCCAGTTGTCTGGTTTGAGGCATACCAAAGTAACAAACCAGCAGTACACTTTAAATAAAAGGCATTTGCTTCCAGCTCTCGGAGAGTGTTGGGAGGTGGATAGTGGGTTCTCGTCCGAGGCTAGCCCTCCGGCAAGCGGACGCAGCTCGCCCTACAACAGCTCGTGCCAGGGCATGGTGGTTGCCATGGACTGCGAAATGGTGGGCACCGGGCCGGGTGGACGCTGTAGTGAATTGGCTCGCTGCAGCCTCTTGGACTATCATGGCAATGTCATTTACGACAAGTATATCCGCCCATGCCAGCCAGTGACCGACTACAGGACTCGCTGGAGTGGCATCCGGAAGCACCACCTCGAGAATGCCTTACCCTTCTCTGAGGCAAGGGCAGAGGTAAGGGAATAGGCCACGTCCCTTGTCATTAGGCTACTCCTCAGGCCTGATTGTCCTTCTTCAACTGCCAACTGTACACTCTTAAGCCTCTTCCTGTCACACAGGCATTCACACACCAGATGTAGTGTTTTGAAGTAGTAGTATACTAACATACCTCTCCTTTTTCCAGATTCTTGAGATAATAAAGGGGAAAATCGTAGTGGGCCATGCCCTCAATAATGACTTCCATGCTCTAGACTTCAACCATCCATGTCACATGAAGAGGGACACTAGCAGTACACGCCTGCTCAGGCAATTGGCTGGTTACCCCGTCAGACACTGCATCTCATTAAAAATTCTGGCCAATAAGCTACTAGACAGAGAGATCCAGGTGAGGACCACTCTTATCGTAACCTGGTCATGTTTTCAAGTTCAAAAGTGGCCATTTTGGGGTTCAGCTTTTGGAATGATGGACATATTAGCTGAATGCTCTAAGTGTCAGGTGTAACTGTTGAATTTAGCTTCGACTGTGACCAGACCTAGTGGACTTCTACCTGTAAAGCTTGTATGCAAGAACCTTGATCTCTTTTGCCAGTGTGTATGGGTGTCATTATTGTGCCTCAATAATGCATGTTGGATGTCAGTTAAATCTTTGACAACAGCTACATTTTCTTCCTGTGCAGGTGGGTAGGCGGGGCCACTGCTCGGTGGAGGACGCTCGGGCAGCCCTGGACCTGTACAAGCTGGTAGAGAAGGACTGGGAACAGAACTTTCCAGACAAGTCGAGGGACAACGGTCCCTCTGCCCCCCCTGACCCTGCAAACTCCAGCCAATACATGCAGGACCAATACTGGCCAGAGAACCTGGTTGAGGATAGCCAGTGAGAGGAGTGGGAAGGGTAAGATTAGAAAGATTTGTGTGTGGCCTCAAGGATTGGAGAATTGCAAGTAAATGGAACACCTAATTTACACAGATGGATGAGTTGTAATTGAATTGGTGCCCTTCTCCGGTCTGACAGTGTGGAAATTTCAGACAAACATATTTAAACCACAGTTCTAGCATCTATATTATGTGGCAATTCTACTACTGCTGGTCTTTATGGCAAGTTATGGTCTCATTCAATAAAAAACTTTACTCAGTATCCCACATACATTAGTAGATTAGTACGATTGATTTGACAACATTTGTTCTTGAAGTGAGTCATTGTGAAGCAAAAACAATGCCCGGCCTTGTATCTAGCTGAGATGACGTGTGGGACAGGTAATCTGGTAAAAGTGTTTTACTGAAATACATTTGAAAAAGTGTAGTTTTTGGAATTAAATGGGTTTTAGGTGTTACTGTTATCGAAACTAGTAAAAATAAAAACAGCATACTATGTTGTGTGTTTTAATGGCTGTTTGCAATGCAGTTTCATTTGGAAGTGGTTATATCATGATTTGGCCATGATATCAAACATGATGAGGTTTTTCTCTTACAAAAAAAAAATTTGGTCATGAATAGTGCTCTGTCAAATACCTGAATAATCACACACAATGACCTCACAATGTTACCTCCCTTTATAAGGGTTTATTTATGGAACTTTTTGAGGTTTTAGTTGACAAGTCATGTTTTATTAAATGTTTAACAACAACAGATTGTTACAGAAACGTACATGTAAACATTGTATGCTGCTCTACTGTAAAGATCTGGCAGTGCCCTAATTTGATTACAATAAATTATGCATTTAAAGCATTTTCATGGTCTACTGCTTTCATTTAGGTGTTTGTTACCGAAAAGGCCCCAACTTGCGTGGGGTAAGTGAAATATGACAATTGATTATGGATCAGAACTTGGACTTCACCTAGTACTTCTGATGTTGCAAAGGGATGGTTGCTCATAGAGCGAACTGTCATTTTGGTAGCTCCAGTGTCTTGGCGGTAATATGTTTAAACTGTACTCCCTGAAAAAAAAGTATTTTTTACACACCCACCCAAAGCTTTAATTTGGCCCTGTGGTTCATGGCCTGCCTTTAGCAGTACAGAGCCTGGCATTGTGTTGTCAAGCCGGGTGAGTTATTCTGCCAGTCCCCCTGTGAGCGGATCAGGGCTGGTTTAACAGATTATTTCTGCTCCATTCCCCATTGCATCAGTGACAAATATGCATGAATGACGCTAGAGCCACTTTCAAGAAATGAAATCTCAAAAAAAGGATCTTCTTTATAAAAAAAAAGTTTTGGATCAAGGATAAACTAACAGTAAATACATGGGGGGGATGAGGGGCAAATCGGCACCTTCCTCCCTTTCTCATTATTTTACTGTAAACCTGCTATTAAGTTCAAGTTGTACAGAGACTAACAATAGCGACTTTTCACTTACCTAAAGCCTTGGAATTTATTTTACTCCGCCCATGTGCCCTTGAAGCACCTCTCACCTAAAAGTGTAACCCATTTGATTACAACAGCCTCCTCCTCCCCTCACACCCACAAAGTTCCACCCCTTTTCCCCTTTACCCACTCCCATTTTACAACAACCTCTTCCCCACTGGTTGAGCATCCCTATTCCCTCCCCTTTCTTCTTCCTCACTTCTTACCTATTATGCTGATTATTAGAAAAATTGGAGGGGCATAATCCAGAGTGACGTAATAAACCCAGGCACTACAAATCCTGTGGCCCCTCCATCCAGCTCTCCACAGACTCCTGTGACTGCAGTGCCCAGGGCCTCTCAGCTCCAGGTAAGACTTGACCTACTCCTTATCCTCCTCTCCTTTGGTTCCCTGGAGGTAGTGCATTACAAGGCATATTTGGGGTTTGGCAGCTCTCATGGGTCCAGCTGACTTTTGTAGTGTTAATGTTTATGAAAAGTAATGCTTAATTACACAGTAGAATGTTGTAACTTTTGAATGTAGTATCAATAACTTTTGCTTTGTTCTACAGTGAGATTGATGGTTGATAGTAATCATTTATTAAACATAGTTATGGGGAATTGCCTAGTTTAGCAATTCAAATGTTATATCTTTGGGTATTGGAAATGGAGTTTCGAATGGAATGCCTACATTTTGAAAGAGCAGTATTGGTAGAATGCTAACCAATCTGCTTCCTCCCCACAATTGATTTTCCATATCTGTTTTCTGTGTCATGGGTAGAGTTTCTGAAATGTTAAGTACACTTCCAATTGTGTAGGTAAAGATACATTTAAGGAAAATGTATTAAGCTCTCTCAGTTAATACATTTAATATTGATCTAAGTACACTTCTTCATGGGTCGATTGGTTCTCTGTTTATTAGTTACTGAGAAAGTTGTTTTTGCTCACGAAACACAACTTTAACAGGATAGTGAGCAAATGTGTGTCAGTAGACTAATAAGTCTTAAGATTCCAAAATACGCTAATCCTGTAGCTTAATAAGAAGAGAAAGCTAAACAAAATATCTCAATGCACTCATGATCATTTGCTGGAGGGTCGTTTGAACTAGAACAAAAAGGGTGAACTGTATCTTCAGCTCTCTCCCTTCATCTTATTTTGGAAAAGTAATTCCATGTAAATATTCCATTTATTTTCTACATTCCCAGTGTACCAAGAGTTGCTCTCAATACCAGAAGAAATGGCTGTGGTTGTGAGTACATTTCATGACCTTTTTCTGTTTGCTAAGTCTGTGCCAGATATTGTTTTTGTGGTGTTTAATCTTAGAAATCACTTTGTCCAATTTTACCATTACTTAAATCTGAGAATACAGAGATTATTTTGTTCCAAAATGGGTAGCTGTGTAACAATGACTATTGTTTATTGATTATATCGTCCAATGAGATGGAGGTTCCTAATGTACTCCATGGACGACAGGTACGGATTACAATTATGTAACACCCACTGGTTACACCTCAAGATAAACTCCTCCCCAATGTGACACGACATCATGACATTTCACATGACTCCCCCTTAAACCGTGGTATCACTGGATGTTGTCAACAGGACAGCCCTTTGGCCCTGTAATCTCAGGGTTATACTAGCTTTATGCTGTGCTCATGTGAAGCAGCTTAGCTGCTAATGCTAGCACTGAGGCCCCATTGATTTAGGAAACCCTCACAGACGTTAGTCGCATATTTGGGGGAGAAGAGGGGGGTGTGTGCGTGTTGAGGATTAGACGTTTTTTAAACCTCGTCTGATATTGGTCCTTTAGTTAGTCTTGTGAGGCTGAGGTTGGCGGCAAGCATGATTATGTCTCAACGCCCCCCCCCTCCCTCCTTTTTTCTTTCTGTAGACTGGAACATTCCGTATGGTGTCGGAGGAGGAGCAGGCCCTCAGGGCCAAGCTGGAGCGCCTCACGGTCAAGGATCATGGTCCTGTGTACGGACCGTGTGCTAAGCTTCCTGACCACACCATGCAGAAGGTGATCTGTAGTTCTCTTTCTCCCTCTTTATCGCAGACACAAACAGGCCCACACACCTCTCACTCCCCTTGAACCTAAATTCTATTAGACCAATATCTTCCCTTCTACATCAGTGTTGTGTTGCATTTTTTTTGCATCAATAAACTCCAACGGTTGTGGGTTTGTGCATGTGTGTGTAAACCTTCCCCCTCTCCCTCCAGGCCAAAGATGAGCTGAACGAGACTGATGAGAAGCGTGTGTCAGCAGCCAAGGAGCTGCGGGCCATTATCAAGGAGAAGGCGGATGCAGGAGATGAGTTGGCCAAGGGGGTGCAGGACACCTTTGGGGAGAAGCCTGACTCTACACTGGTGCGCTTCATCCGTGCCAGGAAATACGACGTGCCCAGAGCCTTTGAACTCATGAAGGGTGGGTCTCTGCTTGGACTGGTCTAACACAAGCTTTGTTTCCAGCACATTTTACTTACTTTGGGATCAGTTGTTTTTTCCCAATGCCAACTGTTTTTTTAAATGTCCTATGCAATCCGTAGAACAATAGTTGATAATTCCTACCTCGACAAAGGTGTTTCACCAGACGAAAAACCACAAGATATATTAACACTTATTTTGTGTTCAGGTTATGTACGCTTTAGGAAGGACTACCCCGAGCTGTTTGACAACCTGACCCCTGAGGCGGTGCGAAGCACCATTGAGGCCGGCTACCCAGGCATCCTGTCCAGCAGGGACAAGTACGGCCGCGTGGTGCTTCTCTTCAACATCGAAAACTGGGACTACGAGGAGATCACCTTTGATGAGGTGAAACAAGCGACCCAGATTTGGTTGATTCTCATAATGAAACAGTAATCAAGACAACGTACCTAAATGAATGGTTTTGTGCTGTCTGATCTTTCTTGAATAAAAACATAGTTAAAAAAAACTACCCAGATTATTCATTTACAATGTTATTTGAAGCCTTTCACTCAAGTAACATGTGTCTCTTGTTTTGTGTGTCAGATTCTGCGTGCTTACTGTGTAATCCTGGAGAAGCTTCTGGAGAACGAAGAGACTCAGATCAATGGCTTCTGCATCATTGAGAACTTCAAGGGCTTCACCATGCAGCAAGCCTCTGGCATCAAACCCACTGAGCTTAAGAAGATGGTGGACATGTTGCAGGTAACAAACCACATTGCCAGTAATATGAGAAACAGATATTCAGTTGATCCAAAACAAGAACAAATCTTCTCCTTACCCTTATCCTTATCTCGTATTGCAGGACTCCTTTCCTGCCCGCTTCAAGGCCGTGCACTTCATCCACCAGCCATGGTACTTCACTACCACCTACAATGTGGTCAAGCCCCTCATGAAGGGCAAGCTGTTGGAGAGAGTGAGTATAGAGGGAACACTGAATGGGGGTCAGATGGCTGAGCGGTTAGGGAATCGGGCTACCAATCCGAAGGTTGCTTGTTCGATTCCCGGCCGTGCAAAAATTATGTGTCCCTGGCAAGGCACTTCACCTTACTTGCCTCGGGGAATGTCCCTGTACTGTAAGTCGCTCTGGATAAGAGCGTCTGCTAAAATGACTAAATGTATAACAGATATATATATAACAATGTGTGTAACATAAAATGTAAATGTAACAGCAAAAGCAAGATAGATGTATATTAGGGCAAACATACTTTCAGTTAACTATACAAACGACAAGTGACAAAATAGTGAATGGTCGAACAATTATGATAATAATTCGTGAGGCTTCACTTGTCATATATGGTCTATTGATGGTCTGACTCACTAGGTGTTTGTTCATGGAGATGAGTTGGACAACTACTACAAGGAGTTTGATGCCGACATCCTGCCCTCCGAGTTTGACGGCAAGGGTTCCAAGTATGATGGCAAGGCCACAGCAGCGAAGCTGTTTGACTGAACATCAAACCCCCTGCAACCGCTCTGAACCGGGATGAGACCTTCTTACACACGTGCCCAATTGGAGCAACAAACTGAACTTCAATCTAGCAGAGTGGCTTTAGAACAAGTTATGTATAAAATATTGTTATGAGTGCTTATTGCCTTGTAGATTTCAATGTCAATGGCCAACAAAACCCTTTCAACAGCACAGAAACCATTGTAGCATTAGCTTTGCCTTGTGGCTTGGTATCATTATTTTGAAGCCCTCTACAATCAAATTCACACTGTTGATTGCCTTTTTCTGTGCTTTTGTTATGTCCTTTGTTTGACCCACACAAAATCAGCAGGCTCTAGTATTTATGATAAACCTTTTTCAGTAGGCCCCCATCCCTAGGTAAGCCTCAAATCCAACAAGTGCCTGTCTAGTCTTTTGGTTTCATTCGGAAATGTATATGACGGACACAAAAATAAATCCTAATTTGGTGCAGGGGCTTAAGAATGTCACCTCTGAAAAACTGTACAATAAAGTGTATATAAATATGTCTTGCTTATCTTTAAGTTTAAATGACAGTGTCCTCAAACTATGGTTTGTGAGGTATTTCATGTAGTCCTTTGATGAGTATGGCTAGTACAAATCTAAATACACAAAAATGTGACGGTGGTACTGGTTATGAAGCCACATACCCGTGTAGATGCTCCCAGGTTTGATACTGTTTCTTCTTCATTTCTTCTTCATGTCTTACAGCCAGCATTAATTCTTTAGAAAAAAAGAGACTGACAGCCCATTGTTCTATACAATAACCACAGTAGTTGCATCTGTACATGAAAATATTTTATTAAAGGTCACAAGTTCAAACAGTTTTTAATATTACCAAAAAAATGCATTGGATTACATATTTTTTTTACCAGTGCACATGATTGACAAGAGTACAGCACAGTGTTGTTACGATTCTATGTTAACGCAACGGATATTGACAGTCCTAAAACATGTCAGACTGTAAACCGAAGAGTAAAGGCAGAACATGGGAGGAGTTCCAGAGGGAAAAAACGGCAGTTATCAAGTTGCCGTTAAGGTCTATTAGTAAGAAGTCTACATCTCATATAAAGGCAGGGCAAGGTTTGAGAAACTAGCTATTTAGACTTGAGTTTGAAAGTATCCAACGCAAAATTTCTCCCCAAAACATATGTGCTGCCTGATTACTGCTAGGAGGACAAGTAGGTAGACAAGCAAGTAGCCTGTCCAATCATTGCATTCAGTACGAACACAATGATAGGTCGTGTTAATTCCAGTCCTGTGACAGCCACAGATATCAGATTTATTTGACTGTCAGAGAATTTAATTTATAGATAGCTATCAGGATGTGAAGTTTATTTCACCAAATATGACAAATAGTGCTTCTCAAAAACATTACCTACCCTGCCTTTAATATTGCCATGACAACATAGAGAATTTATGGTCCATTGTCCACCATAGACTGTGCAAACGATTACAGCTGCAAAAGAAAAGGGTGTACAGCTGTCAGAAAACAAAGACAAATCCACAGTGATTACAGAAAAATATTTGTGTCCCACATTTATAACAAATCTTTTTAACAAAAATAAGAAGAAACTGTAAGTTAATTAATAAGTGAGCAGAAATTGTGAGAAATTAGGATGTTCCTAAAAACTGTAAACAATTTCAAAAAGTGAAAAACACAGTTTATATACCTAAAATGTAATTGAAAGAGGCATAGGGGCTTATCCCCAAGGAAGAATACCAAGTCATAAATTACATTGGGTCTTATATGGAAAGTTATGTTTAAAACTCTACCTCAGCAGCATAGACTGGTCCTAAACGTCACAGTCTGAACACAGAGTTTGTTGTTGCCACACCACGCAGTTAGTAAATTATTGAGATTAAACTTAGTTCTCACATTGTGAAAAATTCCATTTCATACTTAGTATAAAAGGAAAATACACTGTTTGTCCCTTTTAAAACCAAGTCTTAACTGCCATAGTTCCCCATGGGAGACAATACTTAAGGAAGATCATACAGAAATACATCAACAAAGCTAAATTAATTATTACAGAGGAGCTAAAGCATGGGTGAAAAACACAGTAAAGGGACTGAAATTATAACTATCCACCCAATGACCCTTCTCCTTTTGAGAAAGTATAGGACCTATTGCCAGGCAGTGGAGGATGTACTTCTACTTAGTACAGTACAGGTAAATGAGGATTAATGCAACAGTAGTGTATGACTGGTTCGGTTGTGTACATGCTCAACCCTAACTCTGACCCTTGAAAGTGTCTAGTCACACACAGTTCCTTCAAGAAACCTCTCAACCCTCAATATCTCAATATCCCTTTCTTATTTAAAGTTAAAAGTTCACAATTAAACTCCCAAACAGCATACAAAAACATGATTTTTTTCCCTCTCCTTTTCTGTAAGCACCATAAAGTAACATTGGTGACAGGTGGACCTCCTTGGCTCGGCAACAGTGGCGTCCTATAGTGGTTTACCAACGGGGTCCATTTCGGCCGTCAAGGCCCCAGTTCCTTAATAAGGCTTTGGCTTTAAGCCTCTGAATAGAGGCATCGTAACTTTACTGATAAGCCCTTGGGGCCACAGAGCTTTAAGTTACATGTTTCCTTTACCTGTTCCTGAATGTGTCCCTTCTCACATATTAGTTCCTTTGAAATGGTAAAAGTTAAAGAGTGACTTGGTAAAAAGCAGTTTTGTAAAAACATGGATGGGGTTAGAGGGTTAGGAGAGAGGGAGAGTAGGTAGCATATCATTGCTTATCTATGGGTTAATGTGTTAGGGCTTGAACACTGCCTGTGAGGGTTTAGGTTTTGCCCAGGGTCTGGGGATGACAGGAGTGCAACTGTCTCCCACGCTGCGTCCTCTGGCAGACTGGCTTGTTCTTCTCCCACTGGCAGATGGAGTTTGCGTAGCTTACAATGACCTTGTCCATCCAGGTGAGGGGCTGGGGGAACAGCACCGCTCCCTCAAAGAAGCCTAGATGGCCACCGTGCTGTGTCAGTGCGAATATCACATTCTGCTTCTTTTCTGGAAAGAGAGGGGGTGGAGGGGGGGACAAGGGGTGGGAAACTAAATAAGTGAGTTTTTAAAATATTGTATATGGCGTGTGCCATACAAGATCTGCAGATCATTCAGGATGTAGCCACAGACCTAATATTTCAAGTACTCACATTCATCTTCCCTGCTGAGGTTGTTCTATTGGCTACGGGTTGCAGTGAGGATCAAGCACAAAACCTTGACCTTTGCCTATGCTACAGCCAACAGGCCCTGCATGCCTCCAAGACATTATTTAACCATACGCACCAACTCGAATGCTTCGCTCTGTGACACTGAGTTGTTTTGTGACCCCTGCACAGAGACAGAAGGGTCCTCGATTCTATTTCTGTGCTTCAAAGGTAGATGGATCTCGCATAGTGCTGGGTACCCAAGGTCTAGTTGCTTTGCACTGTGCCAGGTAAAGACAGTCCTTTTCTTGGCTCTGACCACTAAAATACTGCACTATGCACTTCTGATTCTTGATTTTCTACTTTCTTTATGTACTATTTGTATTATGTATTATGTATTTTGTCAAATGTAAAAGTTGTGGATAATCCCCAGGGATATTTTGTATATATTATCCATCAATCATATAGACATACAGCTTCAAAAACACTGAACACGTTTCCTCAAATCACAATGTTAGATAACAGTACTTCCTCGATATAGGGCAATGAGTGAGGCAATCGATTCCAGCAGTAACAGAAGTCAGTTAGTTTTATCCAAAGTGAGAGTAGAAGCAAGACCTATGGTTTCCTCCCAGAAAGATGATCCCATCCTCAGTTCCATTTCCGTAATTCTATCCTTCCCCATTCCCTCCCTCCTCCTCCTTCCTTCCAACCTTTTGCTCCCTCCCTCTCCCTTTTCCGCTAACACACAGAGAGGTGACTACATCTTTTCAACTACATTCACTTAGATCTTACATTTTACATAATATATTCAAAATATAAACCTATTCTAGTGAATCTCCATACAGAAAAAGGTCTGTTATGTACCCCAAAAAAATGCAAGGTCTTCCAGGGTGAGCTTGTTAACTGCTAATTAAGCTATTTAATGGTGGTAAGACTAGCTTCACTTCTATCCCACGGGGACTTCAGTGGATCAACATCACCTATAGAGTTTAGATGAGTCACCAGCACCTTTACCCTAGAAACTAGCCCTCGTCCTACTGCTGATGATTTACACACTGAGGCTAATGACCCAGGGCATTCTGGCAGTAGGAGGCAGCAGGGATAAATTTAAAATAGTACACATACACACACACACACACACGTACACACACACACACAGTCACATAGTTTCACAAAAGAGTCCCCCCCCCCCTCACACCTATAAATAATCCCACACCAGAAGGGATCACATGGCTCTAAAAAATTTACCAAGACTGTCTGGGTAGGGAGTCACAGCTGAGAGATCTCAGACTAGACATTATCATCACTTAAGAGTGTGTATGTGTGTCTAAAAGGGAGAAACTGAAAACAGGTTGACTGTGTGAGCTCATGTTTACTAGATACAGACAAACATTCATGTGCTAATGCTTTTCAAACCACAACAGAGTACATCATGATCTTGGCAACAGCTATGTTGATTAAGTATGTGTTACATAAGTTCCTTTCCCAGTGGAAGGAAAGTAGCACATCATTTTTACTTGGGTTAATGTAGAGGAAAGTCAACAATTGGTTTCATAATTTATAAGAAAAATACCTGCAAGTGTGCGTGGGATGGTCAACAGTGATGGATGCACCAGGGGGTCATCTGAAGAGTTGACCAATAGGAGAGGCACATTGACCTGGAATAGAACCACCGTCATCAGTATTAGCATCATTGACATTCTAAGATGAAAGTTGTGGAGCAACCAGTGTTCACTCACATTGTAGATGTACTGCACGCAGCTCTCCTTCTCGTAGTACTCTTTTAACGAGTCATGGCCATGGAATTTCCTACCAAATGCAATTAAATCAATCAGGAAAATCACTAAGTGGCTACAAAACCTGATTACAGGGAATAAATTCAAAATGACTGCCACAATACAAGTCTCCCTAACCTCATGATGTTGTCGTCAATTTGCATAATGGAGGTGGCAGTATACAGTTTGCTCAAATCAGCTTCCTCGATCTTGGTCGAGTTGGACCCAAATAGACTCCGCCTTTTGTGAATAAAAACATACGTGTTTATATAATTTCCCAGTTGTTCATTGCAGCTTTTACTTACTAAGTAAAACATCTAAGGAATTCTGAAGGTCAGCTGTTGCCTTTCCATTGGTACCTGTGTGACAGGATAATCTTCTTCATGTTGTCGGCCATAAGAAAGTTGTAGATCCTTCGGCACTGGTCCCACTGTAGGAACGTCTCCTGAGCCCTGGAATCACACAACACACAATCAGCCCAAAATGGAGCAGTTTTGCTAAATTAGATTGTATAAAAGAAGTCAAAATGGCTAGCTGTTCAAGATAGTGCACACTGTAAGTGCAGTATAAACCACTACCCTGTTTTGTATGATCAACTAAGGATGTTATGACATGTTTACAGCACTGTACCTACTTACTTTAGCATAATAACACAGCATACCTGGACACAGGCTGTGTCTAAAATAGTTATGGTGAACAAAGGGGTGTGTATTAAGCTTTTTGTTATCCTAACAACGTCAGTGCTCCAGTCACATGTATTGGCGGTGCACTGAACAAGATGTAACAGATGCTGTTGTTGGTGCTGCATAGCCAGGAGAACATCAGTGGAGTGAGCCATGGCCTACATATTAGGATGAACAAAGAGAGGAGCCACGAGACTAACAGACTGGCTGACTGGCTTAAGTACACATGAACACAAATAGTGAGACACTCGCACATCACAGAGACGTTACTGTTCACAGTCATAGCAATCCAGCTGTATGTTAATTATAATATACCCTTCCAAACTACATACCCTAACTAAAATGCTGTTGATGAGACATATATTCTTTTTCAAACCTAATGGTAAAACGATGGCCAAAGCGACTTCTTAAGCTGTGTTCAGACACAACAACCAAGACAGTTTTAAAAGGATAATGAATTTTCTATGTAAACATCAAAAGAACGAAAGAAAGTTGAAAGTCACACATTACAAAATCAAAAGGATTAACATGACAATTATTGCTATCAAATAAAGCTTTGTATAATGCTACAGGTCCCGTGAAGAGTACAAAAATATTTGGTATGAGGAAGACCGGGAAAGATCCCCTGCTATAGTCACCTGAGTGCACTGTACCCTTGGCAGATGCTGATACAGCATATTACTTTCTCCTGGTTGGCTTGGCTTTCTCCAAGAAACTTGCATACGATATTGCCCCCAAGGCTGAAACCCACCACCACCAGCACAGTCTGGGCAAAGGCCTTCCGGATATAGCCCACCATGGCAGCAAACTCCCAGGTGCAGCCTTTGTGGAGGGTGGAGACACACCAGGATCAAACAGGACATGTGACAGTGAAAATATAGAAAGATTACACTTTCTCAATGGAGACCAAGTGACTTGAGGGAGTAAATAGGACAGATTGACCTGACAATTTGAAATAATCATTCTAGAAGTATCCACTGACATGCTAATAGCCTCTTGATCTTTCACTGATTTAAGTAACCAGTCTCACTCAAAATACCAGCTTTCAATTTGAATGATTATTATTAAATTGACAGTGTATCTGCATTTCTCCACATTTCATTTCACAATTTAATTCAAATTATATCATGCAAATGCTGGTGGAATGACAATTCAGGTATCACCAACATAGAAAGACACTTCTATGCTATGAAGTCTTACCGTAGGTGAACATGCGAGGGGAAGTGAGCTCTATGTTGGGCAGGGCCCCTAGATGGTTGAGCACAGCACACCTGTAGCCTTGCTTCTGGGAGTGGTCCACAAAGGTCCGGATATAGTGCTTCTCGCTATGGTTACCGATCCCCGGGCAGATCACCATGGTAATGTCATCTACACAAGACAATAAAATGTGCACACATACACCATTGGGGGATCACTGTGGTGTGTGCTAAGTCAATAGGGAGTGAGAATGCATGCTGTTTTTCAATCCAGGGACTAAGATACTGGTGTTCTCATCCCATCTCCAACTCTTGGTAAAATAAACATGCTTGAGCAGAAACTAGGACCTGAACAAACCCTTGTTAAGGTAGTAGAATCTTACATATGCGTCTATGTGATTGCTTACAACACAGCACTAATGCTACATTCTGGGCAGGAGCCCATCGGGGTTGCTGACAGAGTCTATGTATCACTTTCTGTACTTGGAAATGCCATTGCAAAATCTCTTGCGATTACATGTCAAAAAAAAGACAGGGATATTTTGCCAAGTTAAAAATAAAACATGTGGATACACAGAATATCACATGTTACGAAATAAACTTTATTATGGGCTTACACTGTGCCTGTTGTTGCCTACAATGTCCAAAACAAAGTGGACCCTTATCTCACCTCCGGTTTGGTGGTCCCCCTGCGGTTCAAAGAGGTCAAAAGTGGCCGTGGCCCCATCCTGCATGGGGAGGTACTTGCGGACCCCAAAGGGGGTGGGGGCGCTGACACGCCCCATCTTTCCATACAGGGCGGTCTGGAGGTGCCCACTCTTCCCCCACAGCAACGGTGGAATGTATCTGTGGAGAAAACACAACACAAAAAAGATTAAAAGACTGTGACAGAGTACACATACAAGAAAACACACAGACAGAGACAGAACACCCAAGCCATACATAACACATAACAAGTATTTTACATAACACTGTCTTTTTCCCCCATGTGCTGCTATCCAACTCTATCACCTTCTGAGAGACCAGTCCCTAGGGCACACTTCATTAGTATACTGCTGCACTGCCTACCAAAACTCCCTCTGGGTCTGTTAGGCCCTTGAGAAGGGATCATTTCAACTAAATGATCTACCTGCTGCTGACTCATCTACTAACAAATATGTACCCAGGTAGTGTTAGTAGACCTATATGAGTTGCTGTAAAAGGTTGCTGCATATAGGGGTTACACTTTAATTTGAGAGTACCCTGTAGACCATCTGTAGATGCTCATACCATCAATAAACTATTTGCAGAATTTCAACTACAGCTCTGCTGATATAAAACAAATGGTTAGGGTTGGTGAATAGTAATTTACATTTGTGTATTTACAGAGCATTGAACAATCTATCTACTGATTGATTTACCAAACAAAGTCATACCAAAAAAGAAAAGAGTAAACATCATGGCTTTCCATGTGAGGGGCTTTCTGTAACTCTCCTGATAATATACAGCTGCTAGTGAGATCTATTAGGCTTGATTGATCCTAGAGCCTGAATTACAGTCACCGAGTGACGGAACAGAGTTACATAACAGGAGTGTGGACTGACAGTTGTTAACATATGTCGTGTTAAAGTTACCTTTGGATCGTGCTAAATGTTTCTGAAAAATGTTGATGCATTTTGTGTGTGTCGGAGCCAAGACTGACAATTCTAAGAATACGTTATGTCTGATTTTCAGATGTTGGTTCTGTGCCTGTTTGTATGCCCTTTCTCATTATGTCTACATTTGACATGAGGCAACAGCAGACACCACCTGACAAGAGGCTTCACTCACTCTTTGGACAGTATGGGGCAGAACTTGATCACAAAGCGATTGAGGGGGGTATCTTGGTAGGTGACGTCCGGGGGTGCAGTGGGGCTTTTTAGGTTCAGACAGCGCACTATGATATAGAGTACGGTGGCTACAGCTGCCAGCTTCATGCCATCAAACATGGCAGGCATCTCAGGTGCAATGGTTTGGACATCGCCCTCACCGAGGGCATTCATGGTTGACATGGAGAAGACCTATGTTTAAACACAATGTTTAGACACAACGAACATACCTTTAACCAACACATGACACATTGGTGCAATGGAAGAATGGTTTGGTAATACAACAGAACTTCACTGAAGAATATGATCTAAAAGTCTGCCAAAATAATCTTTAAGGTACTGTGACACCAACAAAGTCTAAATTGAGAAAGCAGCAGTAGTAGTGTTGTGAGAGGTTATTTCAAAGTGTTAACGACTTTACCCACCTAGACTTTCACTCGTTGTTATAGTGTTGTCACAGGTAGGCTACAGTTTGATAGCTAAAATTGGGTCAATGCTGGATAAAAAAAAAAAAAAAAAAGTTATCATATTAAATACATACATAAACTGCATAAACTCAACAACAATGTGTTGACATGATCATTTTCAAGGTAGGTAGTCTTAAGACTTCTACCTAAAGGTTCAAATAATTGATGAGCAAAACATAACTCACTCAGTAGCCTTTCCCAAACGAAACGCGCGAGACGACAGTATATTAAGTGCGACTACAATTTATCTTGAGGGGCAGTAGGAACGCATCAAATTATCCTGTTCTACCGTGTATATTTTGTCTGGACTACAAGGCAGTATATTTGTTAACATCCAGGTCTATTAGAATGTATAATTTTACAAAGACACTGAGAAAGTAGCCCGCCCTCTTTCAAGTCAATCATTTCAGTACGCATTAACAATTGATTCGGTAAAAACAGGCAGACAGCAGCAGCCACGCACAACATACCATTTTGTTTGCTTTGAAGGTATTGGAGTCGGTCTTCTTGATCTTTACGTCCGAACTATCCGACGAAGGCAATGAAAGTTTGCTATGGTCAATGTACTGTTTACTACTGGCAGCATTTACTGTTGCTAGTAATAAGAGACGCGTATGCACGCATAGCACTTCCTACTGTGGAGCTTATTTACATACCTCTTTTCATTGGAGGTTAGAAGCTTGCATGTCACGTGTTTGCTATTTAATAATTGTGTGCACATTCTAAATACCCTGAATGTTTGGGATGCCTGCTGTACATGACTACTTCATCAGTTCAATCTACAATATATTAAAAAAATATATATTACCTTTATTTTTTTAACAATTGCCACACCACCATATAGCCTACTGTATATACTATTGTTATAGTTATTTATTTCAAATTAGTATCATTTTAGCTCTGAGTGATATATAGAAGCATAGGCTTTTCTCCGTCAAGCAATTATAAAAAAAGGACAATCTAATTTGATAAGTGTATTGTTCATCCAAAATGTGAAGTTTTGGCCACTAGATGACGATATTTACCCAACACTTTACGTGTATTCAGCTACACAGACAACAATCAACAGACCCATTAGTGTAAGGGTCAATTTGTTGCATGCCTCCTGCATGTGGTTTATGTCATCGTTCATTGAACTCGTCCAATCGTCACTATCATAATCAATTAAAGTATTTTATCAGTTGCTTTCAGAATGTATAGCCTAAGGCCTAGCCCACTACACATATTTTGAACACTTTGACAGTCAAATTAGTCAAACAATGGATTTTAATGATGGTTCAGTGAAGGAAAATATGCATTGCTTTTCCTCGTTTTACATTAGGTGTTGCCATACTTTATTTAGGCTACTGGATTACACCAAAATTAAGATCTGTAAATAATTTAAGAACAACATTGTGAGTCCTACCTAAATCTGTGCAGCCTATAAAATAAAGCATGTTTAGTCCTGTGGCATTAGATCATTTGGCAAATATTTGCATTGACATGGTTTACTTTTCTCCAAAGGAATCTCCATTCTCTCCTTGTTTTCAAAACTATGTATTATTCAATTACATCCAAATTTGACTTATAATATGACTACAAAAGAAGTTGGTAGCCATGATCACTTTTATGAGCTAAGCTGTCCAGTGATGATATTTGGAAGATTAATCTTGAGGAAAAGCTCTTTAGTCAACATCAGAAGAAAGTCTATGTGAATACTCACACTGCATTTCACAGCTTTGTTTGAAGTTGTCAGATTGTTTTATCTGCCATGAACTATGACATAAATACTGGTTCACACTTCATTGGCTTGTGAAAATTATGAGCTCTTATGACTGCAGATTTACCAGGGTCACATAGGCTCCATACTGAGAATCAAATCTGAGGTCTTATAATTGCTCTTCAGGGAAAAATGCAAAATATGCATTATGGATGGTGTGAAAATGTTTCAGTTTTGTGGTGCTAAGGAACATTTAAGCACCATTTAGATCACATAAGCCTGTTACTAGGTTACAAACATGTGAATTATGTGCTGTTAGTTTAATTTGATATTTTTAGACTGTACCTTGGGGATTTTATACCACTGTACTAGGCTACAGTGTAAACATGGCATAGAAAAATGTAGACATTGTAGATTTGCTGTTGACTGTAATCTATTTAAAAAATCCACTTTCTCTTATGAATGAGTACATGGGCTCAAAGGTTATTGATACAGTAGATCTACCCAGGAAGAGCTGGACCGTCTTTGAGTTGATCTCAAGACAAATCTTAAGAGATGCCAGTTCCGTACTCCCACACATTTTGACCAACTCTGACATATAAATGGATCTCATCTTAAGCAACACCCACTAGCCATCTACAATGTGCCCACATTCTGAACAAAGGTGTATTCGTAGGCAAGGTATTTATATTTGTAATATTATTGTTGGTTTGTACATTTTTCCATAATCACTGACATTCTGACATTGTAAAATGGGTTTAATTCAATGTCAGGCCACAGTTTCTGTATTAAAACCATTCCTACTGGATATTTATGACGATTGATTTTGGACAAGATCCATTCCAAACGATTCCGGAGAACAAAATAATAGCATTACTTATTTCATTAAAGTGTAAAAGACAGTTTAGGCCCACGCCTATCTACAGTGCTATATTTACATTAAGCCTTTTTTTTCCTTAAGCACCACCCCTATTAGGGTTTGCAATTATACAGCGAGCTATAATTGGATGAGGGCTGAGATACACGTGCTACTGCTCAGTCGCCTCCCATCTTTCAATCTCTACAACAACCACAGCAACAACATTTACAGGAACGGTTTTGTCCGGAAAACTCAGAGCCGCAGAAGTTTTTTTGTTGTTGAAACATATAAGGCGATAAAATGAAGAAACAAGTTTCTTTTGCATTTTCCCTGCCACTTGCATCTTGTATTTTGTTATTTGCAATCTCAGCTGTTTACGGTAAGTAGTTTTTTGTTTACAGTTCCCACACGATGTGCTGACCACGCTCTGTTGAAGGTTGGTGTCGGATATGGTTGTTTTCTACGCGCGTTTTTCTCCTGAAAAAGTGGAACTCTTATTCCTGAGCGTAATTGTAGACTATTCATTTAGGATGTGTCAAGATTGTGTTCCAAAATTCCAAATCTATTTGAGTGTAGTCAACCATTTGTACTACCAACCAGTTCATTAGCGAATAGCGGAACCCAAGCTCCCTGAATGGAGACGAGAATACTTCACACTGTGGAGACCATTGGTCCGCGGTTTTCTGTGACAGTAAAATACATTTATGAAAATGAAACTTTTTTAGCGTATCAATGGGACCAGTCATGCCAGTTAGATGTTTATGAAATGTATGGTTTCAAAGACTTCCGTAAAAAGCACCTTAGGGCATTCTCCATAGCCTACAAGACAGCCCATTATGTTTGTCCATGCACTAGTCTCATGCAATTCTGCTCTTAGCTTTGTTTATCGAATACTTGCATTCAAGGCTCCCTGGTTTTTGCTTTTGTTCCATCCAGTTCTTAGCTGGATAGTAGACATTTCAAGCTGCACAGCTTTGTGACCAGTCTTGTGTCCTACTGAGCAATATGCTGTTGACAAATGGTTATATTATGTAGCCGACTGTACATAAAAACTCATATTGTTCACTCTCTCAAGACAAGTGGTTAGCCTAGTTTCTGTAGTGGTGGCAACTGTGACCAAAACACTGAGTCACCTCTTAGGATGTGGCTTGGGAAATGCCTGGAAACAGAATCCCAGTGAAGTCTCTGAACATCTTGAAACTTATGACCACTCCAGCTGTAGACTCTGTATTTTCCCTATTAAACAAACTCAGTTAGACGTACCTTCAGCAGGCTCTGGGACAGAGACAGACAAGGGACTGAAAAGGGACGACTTTTGGGCTGAATCCAGCACTAGCGGTGCCACACAATGTTCACAAGACATTCACCTTTTTTCTGGGGGTGTCTTAAACTGGGAACAATGAGCTCAACAGTATGTTAAGGCTCAGCTGTTGGTTGGTCTCCTTAAGGGCCAGGATTGAGTTGAGGGAAATGCAAAGCCATGTTTTATGCCACGCTGGGGCTGACTAGTGCAAACTGTTTTAATTGAGTGTATTTTTCTGTGCATTCTGTGTAAAGTGTTGTTTTTATTTTATTTAAGTCTCTTTTTTTTGTATTAGGTTAGTGTGTGCAATAGTGAGCAGTTGTATTTTTGTTCTGATTGTGTATCCCGGTTTTGTGTGTGTCCCATGGACCATTGAAAAAGCTTCCGCTTGGCCCTTGCCATCTGCCAACAGGGTTCTCCCTTCAGGGGTCAGTCTCAATTTATCCTGATGACTTCACTCTTAATGTCAACCTTCTCCAGAGGGTTTTGTTTTTTTCTTGATGAATTTTGAATAGAACCCAATCAATGTTTCATTGCAATATGGAACCTTCTAATTTGGGCCTCAATCAGTGTCTCGCGTCCCACTTTCCAATCTGTCATGTTAAATATTTTACACACCATCTCATGATCTTAGTCTAGCCGACAACCATTTCAACTTTATTCACACTTAACTCATTCACCACTTCCTTTGGTTCATCACTTGGCCTAAATACTTGGCAATTCAGTAGTTGGGTACAGGTAATTTAATGGCGCAAATACAAATCTGTTATTACAGGTTCTTCTTGTATGTTTACATGCAAGCTGTAGACTAGCAAGTCACCTCCAGAAAATAGCTTGTTGTCTATGACCAAACCAGAGTATTTTTAGCAGTCCTTGTTTATTTTGGATGGCAGATGGCTTTGGTGTTTGGGGGAAGCGCCTGAAGATTACTGAAATCTCACCTGCAGATGTAGCCTACCAGGCTTACTGTACATTTGAAGGCTTGGCTGGGCTAGCATATAGATGAATTGGACTGAAGGTCACAAAAATCACAAATGTTAGTGCCTGCCCTCAACCTACCAGTCATGACGGGTCATCAAACCTGGCCCACACTGCCCAACAGGTCTCATGGCCAGCCTCTTTGTGGTCTTCAGTCTCAGTGCCTTTAAGCAGTTTGGATGAGAAGTCATGTGACTTGAGACTCCATGATGTAGATTTGTCCCCACAAGAGGGTTCTAGAACACAGAGTTCCCACGCCAGCCGGGCTTAATGCTTCTGCACGCCAGCATGGTCAGTGGTGTGTGCATGAGAGGGTAGAAGGGGTGAATGAACAGGCCCTGGGGATAGTCTATAGACACACACCTTTCCGGTCTGTTTGTCACAGATTTGTACACAAACACGTTAGTACAGACACACTTTGATATACACAGGTACACTCACACTAGCATGTACACGCACACGTGCAGAACCTGTATAACCACCAGGAATAGTGCCATGCCATCACCTTCAGCACACCTTTTTAAGCCTTTTAAGCTTTGAAATGAGCTTTTTAAGCTCATTTCAAACAAACCAGACTATTTCCATATTCCCTTTAAATCCCGAACCTCTTACCTGTCGCAGGGTGTTTTTTTTTCTGTATACCCTGGATTATTTTAAAATCCTGCTTGATAACTTTGAACCATAGCAAACGGTTTTTGTAACATAGCATACATTGACCCAAGCCCTGCTTATCGTGTCAACAGATTATTATGGCATGCCTCTAACCCTATCCCCAGAATTCCAAACAGAAAACAACCCACCTGTTCAGTTCTAAAAGAACAGTGCGTTACATATCCGCTGACGAGTAAGCCGAACCTGTTCCTCAATGCAAAGTCAATAGGCTGCTCTTGAGATTAGGTAGTAAACAATCAGAATGATGTGTCATGTACATTGCACTCCTAGCATGTCAAACACTTAACCTACCTCTGAGCATTACCAAAATTGGAAACATTTAAACACGGATCAGGGCCATTTGAAATTGATGCCATCTTAAGTTTGTTTTCGCTTCAAGAAACCATAAATGGATAACCCTCAAGCCCACTCTTTTTTTATGAAGCTCCTGATCAGATGGTTAGTCATCATGTGGGCTTTTTGCTGTGTTCCTTGTCTGGTATTTGAATATGGTTCGGGAACATCATGAACGAAGGCCTGGGTCATGACTCACCAGGGCCTAGAAAAACACAGTGCCCTTTGGCTGCGTCTGGCTCCGCATAGCTCAGTATCCTCTTAAAGGATTCCCATGGAGAACACATAGACTACCTTTCCCATACTCAACCTTTTGCTGGATGCCATTTATGCTTTGAGGTCAAATTGTGGGCACATTTAGTGAGGCTTGAAAAGCGGTTGAAATAAATACTTGAGGTGAATTTTATCAATGGATGTGATAAGAGGGATCGTAGTTTCTCTTCAGTGTTTCCTATCCTGCTCTTAATTGGGCGTTTTTAACTTTATTGGTTGATGATCAAACAGTTCTAATTAAGGCTAATTAAAATTGCCCTGATGCAAGTGCATCAGTAAGCCCTTATTAACTCTGCCCTCCTCTCCATAGTCAGAGGAATAAGATCATCTTAGAGGCTCTAACCCTTTCACGGCTTTTTGTAATGCATGTATTCTTGTGAAGGCAATTCCCGAATAAAAATGGCATTCACAATTGAAACACAAAAACGTTGTTACTATCAAAATGGCAACTCGTGTTTTTCACCTTAACACAATAGAATGGCAGAATGGATGTGATTTTGTACTTGCTAGTAACATTAAATTGAAAGCTTCTATATTAAGTCTTTACCAAATGCCAGCTTCCCCTAAAATGTGTCTACTCTTTCTTTATGCTGACATGAATATAATTTATGATGACAAACAAATCTTTGTTCTTTTAAACGGCTGTAAAGGGTATTTTTCTTGAGCGCTGTGGTGGTGAGACCAGTCTCCTAGCTGACCACCTTGACTAATGTGTCAGTAATTTCATTTCCTCACAGAAACCTAAGCCTGTGCCAAGACTAAATGGCATTTTAAATCCAGACTGACCGCAGAAATGATTTTTCTTGTGTATGGAATAAGCCCCAAATCTTCACATTTAAAGAGAGAAGATATAGCCTAGATATAGCTAGCTATAAAACATTTGCATGTTTCACACTGCATTTTTGTTACTTTTTTTATCAGGTTGGAATCAGTAAGGTAATTGTTAGGAAGTTCAACAGACTTGGCTCTGAAGTTTTTTCCTCCCAAGTAGCCGACTGTGTGGTAGGAAGAGGGTGTTGGCATTCCTTCTCCAAGATAACAAACCAAAAACATTGGGATAAGAATATGTTGGTGGTGCCTGCTAACGCTCTGTGTCATAACCCTGAGAGATTGAAAGTTGGAATGCTTCCGGAGGTCGAGACACTGTATACTCCAGGGACACGCATCTTTGATGATTGTTAAATGGCTAAAAAGGATATTCGTACCATAGGTTCTGTATCCATTACTCCTTTATTTCTGTCACACTCACTCAAACACACACCTCACCAAGTCTTGGACCTTCAATACTGTAGTTTGAAATGAAAACCTTACAAAGGCTAGTATGCCAAACCTGGTAACTCATACCAAAACTGGTGTCTTGTATTATTTGCTGTACTGTTACCTGGGAAAGTTTATTCAGGGTGAGTATTGCCTCTGATGCAATGTGTCAAAATAATGGGTGAAGGGAGTTTCGTCTCTCACTTAAGTGCCATTTTCACCATGACCTTGAGGGAGAGGCAGGCTCTTGTCTGACCAAAAGTGATGGCCTCCCTTTTTCAATTGCTTTCAACAAACACTTCATTATCTCTTATGACTAGACTATGTGGTTGAGGTGGTAGTTGGGCTTTTCCAAATATGTAAACCCTTTTGAACTATACAAGCCTTTAAGACGGAAGACTTCCGTTGAAACCGCACTGGTGCTAATTTGAGAGAAATTGAGCACCAGTGCTGGTTCAACGGAAATGTATGTGTTTAAACATCCAGTTCAGTTAGAATGTGGGTTAGGCTAAACCTCGGCTTCCTTGACAATTATCCAACTGATAAATGTAAACTGGAGGAAATGTGCTGGTCTCTGAAGTGTCTTGAGTCAAGTTCACAAGGTCTTGTTTCCCCTCCCACATTTTGAGTGTTAGATTTCTCAAAACCTTTATCTTTTTCGTTTGTTTTGAGATTGTTTTTATTGTATTTGTATTGCATTTTCCACACATGACAGGAAGCCATGTGAAGAGTAATTTTGTGGAATTGGCACATCAGTTAATATTTGTCAAAGACAGAATCTGGATTCTTATCAGTCAGTTACTTTCCCCATTCCTAATATTTACATAAATTGCTTCAATTTTCAATTAAATTCTGACTTTAAATTCTGAATTTGAATGTGTAAACACACTATTCAACTACAAAACTAATGGTGGTTGTGCTACCAGAAGTATCTAGCAACTGTGGGTCTGTGCGGTACAGTAGCGAGTGCAGTGTCAGCAGTATAGACTGGCTCAGCCAACCATTGATGAGTCACAACCAGGCCTCCCCAGGAATAATGGGAACCAAGAGCAGCTATCATGTTTACTCCCATTACTTTGTTGTCACCATAGACATGAAATGCAGATCTGACCAAACCCTTGCTCTTGTCGCTTATGGAATGCTAATAATGTTGAGACATTCCAGAATTTGTC